>NW_027507748.1:590059953-590683525 GCF_037356315.1 Lithobates pipiens | reverse complement strand
TATTAGCGCCGTTCTTTCGTAGCTGGTCATGTGACTGCTCTCCTCCGATTATTCATGGCCGGTCATGTGACCGCTCTCCTACGATTATTCATGGCCGGTCACAAGACCATTCTCCTCCTCCAATCTAAAGCTACACTCAGAAGAGGAGGAGCGGGAGGAGGAGAGCAGCCAGAAAGAGCGGAGCTAATAAGATATTTACAGCATTGGCTTACAATGACACTGACACAATGTAGGAAGGATCTATGAAAAAGGGCTGGCAGTGATTTTTCCTTAACTTTAGAGTACTCTGGCAGGGCTGTCCTAGAGCCAGGAGAGACAGGGCGGCAGGCCTGATACCCCCCCCACCCCCTCACGCTGGTATGTCACTGTCGCTGCAGGCCCGCTGGATCCCTGAGTTCCAGCAGGTGGTGCCAGTGGGCCCCCTTCCGCGGCTGAGCCCTCGGACCATGGCCAAACTGCCCGACCAGTCAGTCCCCACCTGTAACCAGATATTAACATTTATAGGTAAAGTTGATCCATGGAATATCCGTTTGCCTCTTAGGGGATTGGGAAGGATTGTTTTCCCTTGCTGGAGCAAATTAAATCATGCTTTACTGTTTGTTTGTTTTTTGCCTTCCTCTGGATCAACTGTGTGTATAGGATTGGGTATATAGGATTGTATATTTTTTTTCTCCCATTTATTATTTGAACTAGATGGAATTGTGTCTTTTTTCAACCAGACTAATTATCCGCTTGCGGACCAGCCGCTGCAGTTTTACTGCAGCAGGTTGGCTCCGCTGCGCAAAATCACGTTATACTACATGATTTCACGGGGCTTGCATAGCAGGCACGTGCCCACCGCAAGCTCAGTGAGTCGACTCGTGGGTCCTGCAGACTCGATGTCCGCGGGGATACCCACGATCATCTCACGGAGAGGAGGAACAGGGAGATAATGTAAACAAGCATCTCCCGTTTTTCCTAGTGACACTGTCACTGATTGGGAGCATGATCAGTGATGTATCACACACAGCCCCTCCCCCCCACAGTTATAATCACTCCCTAAGACACACTTCACCCCTGCAGCGCCACCTAGTGTTAACCCCTTCCCTGCCAGTCACATTTACAAAGTAATCAATGCAATTTTAATCGCCCCCCTGATCGCTGTATAAATGTGAATGGTCCCAAAAATGTGTCAAAATTGTCCGATCTATCCACCATAATGTTGCAGTCACAATAAAAGTCGAAGATCGCCGTCATTACTAGTAAAAAAAATTATTATGCCATAAAACTATCCCCTATTTTGTAGACACGATAACTTTTGCGCATACCAATCAATTAACACTTATTCCAATTTGTTTTACCAAAAATATGTAGAAGAATACGTATCAGCCTAAACTGATGTTTTTTTACATATTTTTGGGGGATATTTATTAACCACTTCCCACCCGGCCAATGCACATATACGGCCGGGTGGGAGCCGTCTACTCCTGATAGGACGTTCAGGAACGTCCATCAGAAGTAGCGGGATCGCGCGCGCGCGTGCCCGCGCAGCGGCGCGATCCCGATGCGCCCGTGTCACCCGGACACGGCGCATCTCAGATCGGCAGGAGGGCTCTGTGATTGGCCCTCCTGATCACATGACGGCCGTGTCCAATCACGGCCGTCATGTGATGTAAACAAACAGCCGGTTGCTAGGCAATCGGCTCCTCCTCTCCTCACACAGAAGTCATCGCTGAGGAGAGGAGAGCGGATCGCTGCAGCCGGCTGATGATCAGTGAGTATGAGCTGTTTTTTACAGCTTTTTACTCACTGATCATCAGTCTAGTGTACACACAAATCACCACACAGTAAACACACCACACATGTCCCCAAAACATACATGTCCCCAAATAATAAAAACACATGTCCCTAATAGTAAAAACATGTCCCCCACATATGTCCCACTAAAATCACATGTCCCAATGATTATCTGCACACATATGTACGTGATCACCTGCACACATATGTACATGATCATTTGCGTACATATGTCCGTGATCACACAAACCAATTATTATACACTTAACGGAATTTTTTTTACCAAAAACATGTAGCAGAATACATTTTGGCTTAAATTTATGACAAAATTTGATTTTATTGGATTTCTTTTAAAATAGAAAAAAGAAAATATTGTTTTTTTTTCCAAATTTCCGCTTTTTTGCGCTTATATCGCAAAAAATAAAAAACAGAGTCGTGAATAAATACCACCAAAATAAAGCTCTATTTGTGCAAACAAAATGATAAAAATTTCATTTGGGTACAGTGTAGCATGACTGCGCAATTGTCACTGAAAGCGCTAGAGCGATGAAAGCTGAAAATTGGGCTGGGAAGGAAGTGGGCGAAAGTGCCCTGTATTGAAGTGGTTATAGCAAAAAGTAAAAAAAAAATAAGATTTTTTTCAAAATTGTTGCAAATTTTTTGTTTATAGCCCAAAAAAAAAAAAAACGCAGAGGTGATCAAATGCCACCAAAAGAAAGCTCTATTTATGGGGAAAAAGGACGTCAATTTTGTTAGGTTATAACATTGTGCAATTGTCAGTTAAAGCGACGCAGTGCCATATCGCAAAAAAGGGTTTGATCAGGAAGGGGGTAAATCCTTCCGAGGCTGAAGTGGCTGATTGAAATAAACATGGCTCTGTATTAATCGCACGACCACGCAATTGTCAGTTAAAGTGACGCAGTGCCATATCACAAAAAGTATTCTGGTCTTTGGCCAGCCAAATCCTCCGGGGCTGAAGTGGTTATGTTACTAACCTCTTGGACAAATTTTCTTGAAAAGTGTAACTTCCCTTGCAAAGTTAACTGTCTATTTGCCTTTAGGAAATCATTCCCAAAGTGTTTTGTTACAGCAAGTAGGGGTCTTTAAAAATAATTTTTATGCTCTATTGATCTCCATTACTATCACTGAAATTAAAGGGGATGTTTACTTTTGTTGATGCACAGATGAAGCTTGGCATTTTTGCAAACTGTGTTATCGTTGAATCAAAGGAATACAGTAAATATAGAACAAATGTTTTCATGTACTGTATGCTGAGTGTTATGGGGACAGCTTCTTTTCTTTTTTTTTTTTTTTTTTGGGGGGGGAAATTATATTTATTCCACATTTTTAGAAACAATGCACAAAAATATAAAATAGAAAGGCAGTGCCATTTTAACTATGTCCTTCCAATAAGCGAAGGAGGGAGCCTCAGGCTTTTTCCAGCATAACAAGATAGCCTTATGTGCATAGAACAAGGAAAGAGATAGCAGGGTCCTTTGAGCCCTGTGCGGTGCCACCTCTTGCACAAGGCCTAGCAGACAGACTGAGATCATTACGGGGACAGGTAGAGAAAGCAGGTCTTGAATGGTTTTAGTGATACTCCCGTATTGGCTGGCAATGCCAGAATATGGGATCGAAATCAGGAATAGTGGTAAAGCGACAACAGGCCGCATCACCCGAACCATTTATACTGGCTATTCTCACTGGGATGTAATAAACCCTATGGTGTATCTTACATTGAATATGACAGTCACGAGCCAACACCAGAGCCCCAAATGAGTGGTCCCACATATCATCCCAGTCATCCCCCTGTAAATTTGGTACTAATGAGCTGCATTTATCCCTATACTTGGTGAGTGCCTTTGTCCTTTCAACAAACAATTCTTTATAAATTTCTGACAGCGTCTTTTGCATGGATTCATTGCAATGCAACTGTTCCAGAGGAAAAGATTGAGGCTCCAATATGTCAGCACCAAACTGTGTTATGAATGCATGCCTCAATTAAAGATAACGAAAAAGGTACCAGTTCGGGAGGCTGTATCTATCTTTCAGTTTATCAAAGGTGAGCAGTCTCCCTCCCCCCACTCTGTTCTTCAATTGTTTGATGCCCACACTGGCCCATATTGTCGGGTCTGGAATCGCACCAAAATGGGATAATCTAGGGTTAAACTATAAGGAGGTGTTTGGTGACCGTACCTCAGTCTCAGAGTGCATTAACACCTTTGTCCTGTCCCATGCACAATTAGTACAGCACATTGAACTAGTCAAAGCCGACAACACTTGTGAACCCCTATATACCAGGTAATAATCACTCTCATAAAATCCCATAAGTGCGGCCTCAAGTACTATTGCTGCATCTCCATCGTCTCACAGCAGCCAGCCCCTGCCAACGACGATCTGTCTTGCTAGAAAATACTTAAATAGGTCTGGTAAAGCTAGTCCTCCCTGTCCAAGGTGTTCCTGCAGTGTATGAAGACCTATTCTGGGATTACCTGAAGACCATAGGAAGGAACTAAACAGACTATTTGCACGCTTAAAGAATGAGCAAGGGATCCAAATTGGAGCATTGCGCAAAAAATACAAAAGACCAGTAAGATTTTCATCTTAATGAGGTTCACCCTACCAATCAAGGAAGGTGGTAAATGCCTCCAGGCGTCCAGCTGAGTTTTAACTTTGGTGAGGAGCAGCATTAAATTAAGGGATAGATAATCTCCTACTTTGGGAGATATACGAATACCAAGATATTTAAATTCCGATACCCAAGCTATGGGAACCAATCGTATCGCCCGAGTCTGAGCCCCGTCATCAATAGCCATGACATTGGATTTCTCCCAATTAACTCGTAAATCTGAAAAATTAGCAAAAGTGCCCAGAATCTCAAATACCAAAGATGAAAAAAATTTGAAAAAAGGAGCATATCACCTGCATATAGGGCAGTACATTCTCTAAAACCTCTCACCTTCACCTTTGTGGACATTCACAGCGCAATAGCTATGGGCTCAAAGGCAACAGTGAATAAGGCTGGGGATAGTGGAAACCCTTGATGCGTCCCCTTACCTACCACAAACTGCGCAGAGACCGGCGTGCCTATCTTTATTGTTGCCTTGGGCCTACTATAGAGCAAGGAGATCCAGGTGAGAAACACATCTCCAAACCCCATATATCGTAAAACTGTGGACATATTGTGCCAGTCCATGGAGTCAAGGACTTTGGCCATATCAAGGGACACTATCACCCTAGTCCCGGGGTTGGTATGATCAATTAGTAAGTGTGCAAATAGTCTGCGGAGATTGGTGTCTGTAGATTTCTGGGGAATAAAGCCTGTTTGGTCTATGTCTACCCACGTGGTGATAACCTTCGATAATCTTTGTGGCCAGTATTTTTGTTAGTATCTTGAGATCCTGATTGAGAAGATCTACAGGTCTATATGTTAGCAAAGATCTATAGGTCTTTACATTAACAATGCAAAGCCAAAAGACAGCGTGCTTCCAGCAGTTCAACATAAGTAATATCCGACTGATTGGTTGCATGAACAGCTCACATGATCTTTCCCTATCACAGAGTTCCTGTGACAAGACATTAAATTAAAGCCGATGGTAGGTTGTCCTCCCAGTAGCTGGAAAAGACTGGTGCCACCTGGGAAGACACCGATTTAACCTCTAACCAACCTGGGTTCAACTGCCATTCACCCCCCCTATCCTGTAAAGGTATACCAACGTCTACCGACAGAGGTCTGTGATCTGACAAGCCCCCTGCAAGATAATTAGCTCCCCTCACCAGCTGCATCATTGGAGCATTTGCAAAGGCTAGATCAATCCATGAGGAGGATCTATGAGTTTTAGATAAATGTGAAAAACTCCTAGTGGTAGGATTCTTCCATTGCCATAGCTCCGTCAAGGAAGCTGTCTCCGACCAGGCTCACAATTCCACAGGCGCAGTTCTCCTTCAAAATGACGTTAAAATCACCCGCTATAATTAGAGGCAAATGCATGATTGGAGCCAACTTACTTAATAAATCATACAGCCCCTGTATCTGAAATGGGGAAGGCACATAAAGATTAACCAGCACCATTTTATACATATTTATATCAGCAACAATAATCACATAATGGCCCTCTGGACCTGTTATGACCTGATGAATGGTACAAGGGACAGCTTTACTGAACCAAATGGCTACCCCCCTGGCATACGTGGAATACGTAGCATGCAAGGCATGTTGGATACAGGAGCACCGTAAAGTCAGATTCCTATTTCCATCTAGATGTTGTAATATGTGGGTAGATTTATGTGGGATTTTATATATTTTATATTTTATATATATATATCTATATAAATATAATATACATATATATATATATATATATATTAGATATATTATATATGTATACATACAGTACAAGATTGACCAGGCCAGATTTCAGTTGACTATGAGTGACCTGTCCGTGCCAACTCAATTACACATATCAAAGGGGATTTGTTGATCAAAAGGGTGTTAAGGTGGTATCTGTTAATCTAATTGTGCATATTAAAGGAAACTTGTTGATGTTAATATGCAAGAATGCAAATTAGGGCAGTTTATGACTACAGCTGTTCACGGCTAGGGGTCATCTTCTGTCACTCTGAAAGACACAAGGAGATCAAAGCATTTAATGGAAAGGGCCAATCAAATTGCTCAGCCATTCAGTGTGTTGGGGATATAACATGGCAGCTAGTCTTGTCTGGGTGTGTGATTATGAAGGCACAGGTCTAGGTGACATGGGATTCTGAAGGCTTGTATTCGTTGACAAATATACTCTGTTGGATTTCGTCATCTGTTTCAAGACTTTGTTCTGTGTTGGAAGTCAATAAAGTGCATCTCTCTGGAAGAATTGGGTTGCTGCGGAAGATTACTTAATTACTACTAATTAATTATATACCCACACAATACTATATCACTACAGATGTGTCTCCTGTAAGAAGACTATGTGGGGCTTAAGTGGCTTCAGTTATTGGAACATCAAGGCTCGGCGGAATTTATCATTTAAGCCTCTAACTTTCCAAGACACCAAATTAAATGTGGATCCTGCCATATGTATACATTATAGGAATATATATCAAATAACATAACATCATTAGAGATTTAAGCGACCAATGACCCCTTAGGGCCTCAGGTAGTTTACAGCCCACATGCGACCAAGGGTATAGTATGAAACATTGCACAGACCAACTCAAAATTATTCCCTGTCCCATGTAACTCCCTGCTGCTGTGTATAATACTGGAACAACAAGTACACGCAGCGTAGTCGCAAAACTTGTCACAAATTTTTCTAAAAGGCGTGACCAAAAAAAATAGGTCTAAAACATTATAGAAAATTAAAAAAAAACACAAAAAATGTCCCCTGATGAAAGACGGCCCAACAAAATATATATGTTCCTTTGCAATTTCCGTCGTTTTGTGCTCCACAGAAGGGTAATAGCAAACCCTCCCCCCCCCCAGATTTCTTTTAGGAATTATGGTTTCTCTGTACTCCAATAATCAAATGTATCCAGCAGGAAGTGTACATTGCATGTGCCTTCTGGCAAATTCTGGGCCTGCTAGCAACACAGTCAAGGAAGATTCAGAAGGTGAAGAGTCAAAGTGCACTGTTAGCCCCCAATAGGAACGCCATCACCAGCCCCGCAGAAATTAGGATCCCCTAAGTCACTAAGACAAGCAAGACACCAGCCTTTGGCTCACAGGTGATCCACTCACTGGCCTCCTCAGGTGTGTCAAAGAATCGGACCATGCCTCTGTGGGGGACCAGCAGCCGGCTGGGATAAAGCATGCTATACTTGATGTTTTTGTCACAAAGTCTGCGTCTCACCTCATTGAAGGATCTGCAACGGTTTGGACATCTTCCGAGAAATCCAGGAAAAGACTCAACCTGGTGTTTTCATAGGGCAATTTAGGAAGCATCTGTGCTTCCATCAAAATCATATCCCTATTCCGGAAATTCAAGAGCCGGAGCTGGAATGGTCTAGGAGGTGCGCCCTCTGGGCGTTTTCCAGTAGGCGCCCTGTGTGCCCTTTCAACAACACACGTAGGCAGCATATCAGGCAGGCTTGTTGTTTAAACAAGGTTTCAGCAAATATAGTAGGGTGTAAGCCCTCCGCTCCCTCAGGCAGGCCCACTACACAAATGTTATTATGTCTCTACCTGTAAGAGAACTGCTCTGGCACACACACGTGCGCATGTGCACACTCACAGGCAACAGCAGTGTAAGAGAACTGCTCTGGTGCACACACGTCCACACATGCGCACGCGCGAGCTCACGGGCAACAGCAGACTTCCAGGTGCAAGCGCAATGGACTACGTGTACACGCAGGAGCGCATCCCTAAGTCCAATTGGCACCTGACGGCCTATTTAAAGGGTGCTCTGACTCAGACAGTGCTGACTGGCCTTCAGCTGTGTCCTGATGTTTGATTCCTGTTATACCCTGCCTGATACCTGTTGCTGAACCCGGCTTTCCCTGACTCTGCCTCTGGACTCTGATTCATTCCTGATTACCGGTTCCTGATCTCGGCTTCCATTTGACCTTGCTTCTGCTTATGCCTTTGTACCTCGCTGCCTGCCCGTTACCGAACCCAGTTATTCTTGAGACCCTGCTCCCTCTCTTCACCTGGCTCAAACACTCCCTGTTGTCCAGCCACCAAGCCTACTACTCCAACTGCAAGTTCTGCAAGCAACACCTACAGGCACACATGTTCTTCCTGGCCCTAGCCACCATCTGTTTCACCTTCAGTGTGGCTTGGGCTGGAGATACAAGGGAGGCCTATCTCGTCATATCAGACTCCTACCAGGTACGTGACACTACCTGTTCTCTGCATCATTCACTTTATTCACAAGGGAACTCACCAGCGATTGCAGCTCTGCATTTTGTGAGGTGTGTGAGCTCTGTTGATCCTCCACCATGCCAATCCGGTCCTCGATCTCTGTAATCCTCCCTCTCATTTTGTCAAGATCATGGCGGATCAGAGTGCATTCAGACACCAAATGATCGATCCGGACCATCATCATTGCTTTAAAGCCCTCTATGGCTGCAAGGACCAGCTTAGTGATTGTGTCCGGAGCCGCTTTCAGTAGTGTAGGAGAGAGAGCATTCTCCAGTGTAGAAGAGGAAGATGCCATGACCGAAGGTAACACAGACACTCCCGGGCTCTGCGCTTTTGCCAGCCTGCTCCATGCTCCCAAAGCTTCCCAAAGCCTCCCCTCATTACTTCAGGGTCCTCAGAAGGCCCCCCTTACATCGGGGTCACCAGAGAGCTTGTCATGTTACCTGACACAAGATGCAGATTGTTACATACAGAGAGGCTAGTGTATATAGAAGACAGGTTAGTGTATACAGGGAGGCTGGGAATACAGAGAGGAGAGTGGCTAGGTATAAAGAGAGGTTAGAGTATACAGAGAAGGGAGATGCTGGGTATACAGAGAGGGGAGATGCTGGGCATAAAGAGAGTGGAGAGGCTGGGTATGCAGAGAGGGGAGATGCTGGGTATACAGAGAGGGGAGAGGCTGGGTATACAGTTTCCCCCTTCTCCCTTGGTCTGCACTCACCTGCTCAGGAGCTCTGTGTGAGAAAGTTCCTCCCAACTCTATGAAATGGGCGGAGCAAGACAGGAGACTCACTCTCACACCGATCTCCCTTCTCTGGCTGTCAGTGAACCACTGAGTACAAAATATTCGGTGAGTGTGCCGCGGATGTGCAGGAAGTGCTGTATCAGACAGCCTGGGACACTCTCACTTTAGGGCCAGACCTGGACTCGGGGCTATGGGCCCCGGATTCAGGGCTCCAGCCTCAATAGCCACCCCTTAACGGTGCCACTGGAAGGGGTTAACTGTGTTTCCTAGATGTGTTCCAACTGTGGGGGGAATGTGGCTGACTAGAGGAGGAGACAGATCGTGTTCCTACTTAGTAGGAACACACAATCTGTCTCCTCTCCCCTGACAGTACTGGGATTTGTGTGTTTACACACACAGATCCTGGTTCTCGCTCTGTCACGAGCGATCATGGGTGCCCAGCGGTCATCGCAGCCGCAGAGCATGTGCATCGGCTCTGGGGACATGCTGCGGGTGCGCGTGCACCTTCTACAGCGTCTTAAAGAGCCGGTGTACAGCTACAATGGCTCAACAAGGGGAGCCAACCTGCCGCAGGTATGCTGGTCGGGAAGGGGTTAATGAACATAACAAATGTCACAAAAAGTGCCAGAAGAGGAATCCATTAATGAAGAAAAGGTCGGCGGCAGACAAAAGAGAAATCATTGAACATAGCAAATATCAGAGCAGGTAGCAAACAGTAGAGTGATCAAAGAATATAGTAAAAGTCAGAGCAAGTGGAAGACAGTAGAGGAATCCATGGACAAAGCAATGATCAGCAATAAGAACTAACACATAAACTAATAAGCATTCTTGGTCAGAAGAAAATGCCATAGAAAGAAGAGAGACACAGGTTGATGATGCTTAAATAAGGTGCATAGCATGCCAGGGGCCACTCCTAGAGTCAAGGTTGTTGCCTGCCAACAGACAACGAAACCAATGAAAATACCAAGAAGTGTCACTGGAAGGAGCAGGAAGGCCAGGACCCATTGCCCAGCAACTGAAATACATTCCTGGAAGGCAAGACATCACATCCCATTGTATCAATTCAACTGTAGCTTCTATACAATTGTAGCAATCATGACTCAAGCCACCTCTAGGAGCCACAATCAAATAGAGAATGCTGCTACCAGAGGGGTAAATATGCAGGCTGTCTTACATTGCTATTCCCTTTTGAGAATAGGTGTCCAGGTCCCTAGTACCTGGTTTCCAGGATGAGACTGATGGAATTTTCCTTTTATTTTACTTAAACTGAAGATGCAAGAATCAGGAAGCATTCTTTAGGACTGTAGCTCTTCCTGTGGATAAGGTACTAAAGGGAATTTTTTGACCCTTCTGGACTCTACATTCCTTTTTACCCCACACTCTTTTGCTCTAGCCACAAGTACAGGGAAACTGGAGGCCTAGTAGTTTGAGGATACTCAGCAAGGAGATAAGAAAAGTATTGTGAATCTTTTGTGAGAAAATTAGCTCAAGACAGGACGAAACAGGATTTATCTTCTGTATAATCTGGTGTGAGCTGATGAACCCAGGAGCAAGTTTCTGTAAAAGCACTTTGAGAAAGATGATTTTGATTTAAAGCCACACAGAGTGAATGGCTTTGAAAAGAGAAGATGGTCAACAATGAGTTTTCTGTGCGGATGTAGCGGGTGTCAGATTATCATAAACCATCATCCAGGGCACAATTTTGGTCACAGATTGCCTCATGCTCCATAGCTGTAACTTGGCCAAATCAGCATTCAAGGTCATCACTTAGTGTTCAGCCCGAACATCCCCTGTTTGCCCATTCGGAGAACACCCAAATTTGTAGGGTGTTCTGAGGGTGCTCGCCCCCCGCCATGCAATGCACTTCGTGCTACACAGTGCATTCTGAGCCCTGATTGGGTAAAGCTTTGCCCAATCAGGGCACAATGAATAGCTGGTTGTTAATGAGTGGGCCAGGAAGCCGGCCGTGCCATCCTTAACGACCGATGAGTCATGAGCTGTCAGTGGGCTTCAATGTTGACAGCTGAAAAAAAAAAAACATTTCCGGAAATTAAAAAGGGGAAAAAAATGGCATGGGGTCCCGCCCCCAGTCCATACCAGGTGCTTCGGGTCTGGTATGGATTTTAAGAAGAACACGCCAAAATTAAAAAAAAGGCATGGGGTCCCCCCCCCAAAATCTATGCCAGACCCTTATCCAAGCATACAGCCTGGCAGGAACCATACCAGGCCACATGCGCTCAACATGGAAGGGTGGCTGCCTTGGGGCAGGGGGACACCCCACCCTAAAGCACCTTGTCCCCATGATGGGGACAAGGGCCTCATCCTCACAACCCTGGGCTGTGGTTTTGGGGCTCTGCAGGCAGGGGGTTTATCAGAATCTGGAAGCCCCCTTTAACAGGAGGGCACCCAGATCCCGCCCCCTCCCCATGTGACTGTGTATGGGGTATAGTACCAATACCCATTCACCAAAAAATGTCAAAAAGTAATCAAAACATAGAGACAGTTTTTGAAAATTCCTTTATTAAAAAATAAAAAAACAAAAGGACAGTGTTCCCTGATGTAGATCTATCATCAATCATGATATCCTGCCACTGCTGGACCAGAAAAAGAGTAATAAAAATGTTATGCTGTCAACTAAGGCAACCCGCCGAATGCCTGGCTTTCCGCTTGACAGTTCTAATATAGGTATGGGGCGGAGCCACCTGGTGACGTCACCTGGTGGCACCACCCTCCGTGTGATGTCATGGACCGGTGCATGCTAACTTGCGTTTTTCCATCTGAAGCTTTCCTTTCTCATTAAACCCCAGCTTGTAATTAGCTACTTATGCCCTATTAACTGCCAAACAAACAATTGCAAGGACTTTAAAGAGGAAGTAAACCCTGATGAGTTTACTTCCTCTTTGATTCCCTGCAAAGGTAAAGCATAATGGACTACTATGCATCGCATAGTAGTCCATTATGTGTCACTTACCTGATACAGGAGCCAGCGAAGTCACCGCTGTCCCCTGTAGTCCGGAGTATCCATCTTCTCGGTGGGTCTCACTGCTCCGCCGCTGTCCTTTGGCGAAGCCGCAATGACATCCCTCCCGCACATGTGCACGGGAGCCGTCACTCGCGGCATATCGCCATTGACAGTGGCATGCTCAGTGCGCCTGCGCACTGCTGTCTACGGCGCATGCGCCGTAGACAGCAGTGCCTGTCTTTCAGCAAATATCTCCTAAACCGTGTAGGTTTAGGAGATATTTCTTGGACCTACAGGTAAGCCTTAATCTAGGCTTAACTGTAGGTCAAAGTGGTTAGTAAGGGTTTACAACCACTTTAAAGAAGCAATCTACACAATTCAGGGAAGCTTGGAAATTTGTGGATATGGTTTTTATTAACTCTTAGATGCCCACAAAAAATCCTTGCCATATAGACTCCATGGATCCAATAAGCCTATCCTTATTGTTATCTAAATCTCAAGCTACGTCTCCCTGTAGGAGGTATATTTCTGAGTGAAATATGTGGAGAGGCAGGCATCCTCTCTTTATTTCTCCTATTCTTTCCCACATTTCGTAATTCCTAGGCTTTTCCTATCTTCTCCTATGTTCTCACATTTATTCACTCTTTTTTCCTTTCCTTTACACAGAGTTTTGGAGAGGGACTATGTTATCCCCCCCCCCCTCCGTTCTGCCTTCCCTTCACCCTATAATCCCCTAAATTTTTAGGGCCGTATACATATTGTCTGACTGCATCCTGGGTTCATAATCTCTTAAGGTCCATTGTTATTATACGCCCATTTAGTAGACATGTGCAGAGTAAAATATTTCGTTTCGGAATTTCGTTTTCGTCTGAAAACTTAATTTATTTAGTTACTCCCGAAATTCGTTTTTATTTATTTCATTTTTCGTTCAAAAATTGCATTCGTCCGAAAATCCACATGAATCACGGTCGAATCTGTCTTTGAAGGCTTATGGTGTCTGTCGAATGTATAAAGAAGATTCGACGGAGCTAGTATATAGCATACTTTAGAACCCTATTAAAGTCTATGGGACTCCAACGTTCAAAATCTAAAGTGCTCATTTTAAAGGCTAATTTGCAAGTTACTGTCCTAAAAAGTGTTTGGGGACCTGGGTCCTGCCCCAGGGGACATGGATCAATGCAAAAAAAAGTTTTAAAAACGGCCGTTTTTTCGGGAGCAGTGATTTTAATAATGATTAAAGTGAAACAATAAAAGTGTAATATTCCTTTAAATTTCGTAGGGGGGGGTTGTCTATAGTATGCCTGTGAAGGGGCGCATGTTTCCGGTGCTTAGAATTGTCCCTGCACAAAGTGTCATTTATGCAGGAAAAAAAGTCCTTTAAAATCACTCGCAGCTATAATGAATTGTCGGCTCCCGTAATACAGAGAACACTCATTGAAAGTCATTGATAAAAAAATAAATAAATAAATAAAAAAAAAAGCGTGGGGGTCCCCCAAATTCAATTACCAGGCCCTTCAGGTCTGGTATGGATATTAAGGGGAACCCTGCCTCAAATTTAAGAAAAAATTTGACGTGGGGTTCCCCCTAAATATCCATAACCAGACCCTTCAGGTCTGGTATGGATATTAAGGGGAACCCCGCGTCAAATTTAAAAAAAAATTGACGTGGGGTTCCCCCTAAAAATCCATACCAGACCCTTTATCCGAGCACGCAACCTGGCAGGCCGCAGGAAAAGAGGGGGGGACGAGAGAGCGGCCCCCCTCCCTCCTGAACCGTACCAGGCCACATGCCCTCAACATTGGGAGGATGCTTTGGGGGTCTGTGACCCCTCAAAGCACCTTGTCCCCATGTTGATGAGGACAAGGGCCTCATCCCCACAACCCTGGCCGGTGGTTGTGGAGGTCTGCGGGCGGGGGGCTTATCAGAATCTGGAAGCCCCCTTTAACAAGGGGACCCCCAGATCCCGGCCCCCCCCCTGTTTGAAATGGTAAGGGGGTACAAAAGTACCCCTACCATTTCACAAAGAAAGTGTAAAAAATGTTTAAATAAAACAAACACACTTTTGAAAAATTCCTTTATTAAAAATAAAAAAAAGATTCCAGCGGCGGTAATCCACTCTTGCTATCCATCGACGGACGGTCATATCTCCAGCGATGTCTAATATCATCCAGCGCAGCGCAGCATCCTTCTTCTGTCTCCGTGGAGGAGACACTACAGACATTCCGGCGGCTGACGTTTGTTATATACGGAGGGCGGGGCCACCCGTCACCTGACCCCGCCCCCCTCTGACGCAAGGGGAAACCCGGGGTTCCCCGTGACGTAGGGGTGACCCCGCCCCCCTCTGATGTAACGGAAACCTGCCTGTGTTACATCAGAGGGGTGCGGGTCACCCCTACGTCACGGGGAACCCCGGGTTTTCCCTTGCGTCAGAGGGGGGCGGGGTCAGGTGACGGGTGGCCCCGCCCTCCGTATATAACAAACGTCAGCCGCCGGAATGCCTGTAGTGTCTCCTCCACGGAGACAGAAGAAGGATGCTGCGCTGCGCTGGATGATATTAGACATCGCTGGAGATATGACCGTCCGTCGATGGATAGCAAGAGTGGATTACCGCCGCTGGAATCTTTTTTTTTATTTTTTTATTTTTAATAAAGGAATTTTTCAAAAGTGTGTTTGTTTTATTTAACCATTTTTTACACTTTCTTTGTGAAATGGTAGGGGTACTTTTGTACCCCCTTACCATTTCAAACAGGGGGGGGGCCGGGATCTGGGGGTCCCCTTGTTAAAGGGGGCTTCCAGATTCTGATAAGCCCCCCGCCCGCAGACCTCCACAACCACCGGCCAGGGTTGTGGGGATGAGGCCCTTGTCTTCATCAACATGGGGACAAGGTGCTTTGAGGGGTCACAGACCCCCAAAGCATCCTCCCAATGTTGAGGGCATGTGGCCTGGTACGGTTCAGGAGGGAGGGGGGGCCGCTCTCTCGTCCCCCCCTCTTTTCCTGCGGCCTGCCAGGTTGCGTGCTCGGATAAAGGGTCTGGTATGGATTTTTAGGGGGAACCCCACGTCAATTTTTTTTTAAATTTGACGCGGGGTTCCCCTTAATATCCATACCAGACCTGAAGGGTCTGGTTATGGATATTTAGGGGGAACCCCACGTCAAATTTTTTCTTAAATTTGAGGCAGGGTTCCCCTTAATATCCATACCAGACCTGAAGGGCCTGGTAATTGAATTTGGGGGACCCCCACGCTTTTTTTTTTATTTATTTATTTATTTTTTTATCAATGACTTTCAATGAGTGTTCTCTGTATTACGGGAGCCGACAATTCATTATAGCTGCGAGTGATTTTAAAGGACTTTTTTTCCTGCATAAATGACACTTTGTGCAGGGACAATTCTAAGCACGGGAAACATGCGCCCCTTCACAGGCATACTATAGACAACCCCCCCCTACGAAATTTAAAGGAATATTACACTTTTATTGTTTCACTTTAATCATTATTAAAATCACTGCTCCCGAAAAAACGGCCGTTTTTAAAACTTTTTTTTGCATTGATACATGTCCCCTGGGGCAGGACCCGGGTCCCCAAACACTTTTTAGGACAGTATCTTGCAGAATCTTTTCTCTCTGTCAAATCTTTTTTCTCTGTCGAATATTTTCTCTATATAATCTTGGACTAATAGAGGTAAGGTTAGGCACATTCGAACACAGGTTCTATAGACACGTTGTCAGAGTCACGTCGAATCTCCTATTCTATATCGAACTGTTGTAACAATGAAAACGAAAATAAAGCATTTATTTATGTCGGATCTTTCGTTTTTCGGATTTTGTGCTTTCGTTATCGTTTGGCAAAACGAAAACGAAAATAGCTGAAATTCGGACGAAAATGCATTCGGACGAAAACGAATGCACATGTCTACCATTTAGCCCTATATCAACCATGTTTGGCACCTCCATAGATTTTTCTATTGTGTGACTGCTAAATCTTCTGTAATGTTTCTTAAAAATCTTCAATAAAATCTATTAAAAGTGAAAAACAGACCGGGGAAAGAGCAGAGCTTTGCATAATAGATCCATGGACACAAAATAAAGATGACACCACAGAGAAAGACTGAGCATGACTATTATGGACTAATTCGGCCCACGGCAATAGAAGCACTCAGTCCAGTTGACTTGATTTTCAGATATAAAGCATTGAAGAAAAAACTCCAGAGACTGGTCATTTCAATCTAGACATTTGACTGGGGTTTTGGAAGTGGGTCCATGATTTGAAAGTCAAAGTGCTTGAAAGACAGAAAACATGCACCTGTCTGGCATTTAAATGTTTGGCTGCTCCAATATACTCAAGGTTCCAATGGTCTGTACACACAGTCAAAGAGTGTCAGGCACCTTTAAGTCAATGGCTCCTAGGGCCAATTTGACTGCCTCTCCCCATAGGATAATTTTATAGAGAGAAAATAACATGCGTGGAACAGATTAGTACATGGTGACCATTGATAGAAGCCAGCTCCATCTCTATCTTCCAAGGCATAAACTTCTAAGGCGAACAAAAGTGCTAGGTCTGGGTGAGTGAGTACAGGAATAAAAACTAAGGCTTTCTCTAGTGTCTTAAAGGCTGACAGGGCTTCTGGGGGGCCTACCAATGGTACAGGCACCCTTTCATGTCAAGGCCATACTCGATGCAATTATAATAGAAACATTTGTGATGAACTTTCTGTGAAGTTGTCAAAGTAATGGAAGTGCTGTATTACTTTCAAATCTGAGAGTAAAGCCCAACAAAGGATCACTTGGACTTTGTCATGATCCATGGAGATTTCAGTGTCTGAAATTATGTATACAGGAAAGGAGACTTGAGTTTGGTGAAAAAGGCATTTAGATAGTTTTGCACAGAGAGGGTGCCCCTGGAGAGTGAATAGGAAAATGAAAACATATTTGAAGTGCTCAGAGAGGAGAAAAATAGTGTTTCATACAATTACTATGAATCTGTCCAAATAATGCCAAAAGACATCACTGCAAACCCTTGAAAACATGACAGGAGCATTTCTGAGACCAAAGAGCATTACCAAGTACTCATAATTAGTGATGGCCGAACGGTTCGCCCGGCGGTCGTTTCGCGGCGAATTTCCGACATTCGCGGTCCGCACGTTCGAACGCCTTTTTCCGTCGTTCGCCGCGGCGGACTTACGTGTTTAATGTATACAAGAACTTTAACCTTTGGTGACACGTTTATCATGTGATACAGGACAGCCAATTGAGACATGACAGCACATGGACACTTGTACATTCCCCCTAACCTATAAATACACCCGATCCGGTGGCCATTTTACATTCTTTCTTCTGTTAAGATAGGGACAGGTTCCTGTGTGGAGTAGGGAGAGATAAACCACTAGCTATTTGGTACACAAAAGTTCTTTTCAGGACTGGTATAGGTGTTAGGTGTTGATAGGTTTGCTGTGCTGCTGATTCTTGCAGCAGCCTGAGTGTCTTTTGTTAGTTTAGAGAAAGGGAAAGGACGGTGTATGCTACAGGGACAGCCAGATTAGTCTTTCATCATCATCATCATCATCATCATCATTAGCTGTTACTATCAAGGTCCACAAAAGAGCTGTTCCAGTAACCACTAATCGTTCTCTTTTTTTGCCAATTTGTATAGGGACAGGAAGGAAGCAGTGTTGTCAGGCAGTGAGGGTAATTTTAAAGACTTGCTGTTATTATTAGTTCCACAAAGGTTCTTTTCAGGACTGGTATCAGTGGTACAGTAATAGGCTTGTACATGTATAATATTCTTTCTTCCAAATATAGAAAGGATATTATACTTGACTGCTGCCCTTCTGCTGCAGTCTGCTAAACATTCACAACTCACTTGTTCCACAAAAGTTCTTATAAGGACTGGTAACTTGGTATAGGGTGCTACGGTACATAGGCTTGAGTGCGGTACAGTCTGCTGTTCTGTAAGGACCGCTATCGGTCCACAATAGATAGGGTTGACGTGCACCACTGCTGACCGCTGCCCTATACTGCAGCAGTCCTTCAGCGGTATAGGGACTGACGTACAGTCTGCTAATCACTAACACACAACCTGCTTGTTCCACAAAAGTTCTTATAAGGACTGGTAACTTGGTATAGGGTGCTACGGTACATAGGCTTGAGTGCGGTACAGTCTGCTGTTCTGTAAGGACCGCTATCGGTCCACAATAGATAGGGTTGACGTGCACCACTGCTGACCGCTGCCCTATACTGCAGCAGTCCTTCAGCGGTATAGGGACTGACGTACAGTCTGCTAAACACTAATACACAACCTGCTTGGTCCACAAAAGTTCTTATAAGGACTGGTAACTTGGTATAGGGTGCTACGGTACATAGGCTTGAGTGCGGTACAGTCTGCTGTTCTGTAAGGACCGCTATCGGTCCACAATAGATAGGGTTGACGTGCACCACTGCTGACCGCTGCCCTATACTGCAGCAGTCCTTCAGCGGTATAGGGACTGACGTACAGTCTGCTAAACACTAATACACAACCTGCTTGGTCCACAAAAGTTCTTATAAGGACTGGTAACTTGGTATAGGGTGCTACGGTACATAGGCTTGAGTGCGGTACAGTCTGCTGTTCTGTAAGGACCGCTATCGGTCCACAATAGATAGGGTTGACGTGCACCACTGCTGACCGCTCACCTATACTGCAGCAGTCCTTCAGCGGTATAGGGACTGACGTACAGTCTGCTAATCACTAACACACAACCTGCTTGTTCCACAAAAGTTCTTATAAGGACTGGTAACTTGGTATAGGGTGCTACGGTACATAGGCTTGAGTGCGGTACAGTCTGCTGTTCTGTAAGGACCGCTATCGGTCCACAATAGATAGGGTTGACGTGCACCACTGCTGACCGCTGCCCTATACTGCAGCAGTCCTTCAGCGGTATAGGGACTGACGTACAGTCTGCTAAACACTAACACACAACCTGCTTGGTCCACAAAAGTTCTTATAAGGACTGGTAACTTGGTATAGGGTGCTACGGTACATAGGCTTGAGTGCGGTACAGTCTGCTGTTCTGTAAGGACCGCTATCGGTCCACAATAGATAGGGTTGACGTGCACCACTGCTGACCGCTGCCCTATACTGCAGCAGTCCTTCAGCGGTATAGGGACTGACGTACAGTCTGCTAAACACTAATACACAACCTGCTTGGTCCACAAAAGTTCTTATAAGGACTGGTAACTTGGTATAGGGTGCTACGGTACATAGGCTTGAGTGCGGTACAGTCTGCTGTTCTGTAAGGACCGCTATCGGTCCACAATAGATAGGGTTGACGTGCACCACTGCTGACCGCTCACCTATACTGCAGCAGTCCTTCAGCGGTATAGGGACTGACGTACAGTCTGCTAATCACTAACACACAACCTGCTTGTTCCACAAAAGTTCTTATAAGGACTGGTAACTTGGTATAGGGTGCTACGGTACATAGGCTTGAGTGCGGTACAGTCTGCTGTTCTGTAAGGACCGCTATCGGTCCACAATAGATAGGGTTGACGTGCACCACTGCTGACCGCTGCCCTATACTGCAGCAGTCCTTCAGCGGTATAGGGACTGACGTACAGTCTGCTAAACACTAATACACAACCTGCTTGGTCCACAAAAGTTCTTATAAGGACTGGTAACTTGGTATAGGGTGCTACGGTACATAGGCTTGAGTGCGGTACAGTCTGCTGTTCTGTAAGGACCGCTATCGGTCCACAATAGATAGGGTTGACGTGCACCACTGCTGACCGCTCACCTATACTGCAGCAGTCCTTCAGCGGTATAGGGACTGACGTACAGTCTGCTAATCACTAACACACAACCTGCTTGTTCCACAAAAGTTCTTATAAGGACTGGTAACTTGGTATAGGGTGCTACGGTACATAGGCTTGAGTGCGGTACAGTCTGCTGTTCTGTAAGGACCGCTATCGGTCCACAATAGATAGGGTTGACGTGCACCACTGCTGACCGCTGCCCTATACTGCAGCAGTCCTTCAGCGGTATAGGGACTGACGTACAGTCTGCTAAACACTAATACACAACCTGCTTGGTCCACAAAAGTTCTTATAAGGACTGGTAACTTGGTATAGGGTGCTACGGTACATAGGCTTGAGTGCGGTACAGTCTGCTGTTCTGTAAGGACCGCTATCGGTCCACAATAGATAGGGTTGACGTGCACCACTGCTGACCGCTGCCCTATACTGCAGCAGTCCTTCAGCGGTATAGGGACTGACGTACAGTCTGCTAAACACTAATACACAACCTGCTTGGTCCACAAAAGTTCTTATAAGGACTGGTAACTTGGTATAGGGTGCTACGGTACATAGGCTTGAGTGCGGTACAGTCTGCTGTTCTGTAAGGACCGCTATAGGTCCACAATAGATAGGGTTGACGTGCACCACTGCTGACCGCTCACCTATACTGCAGCAGTCCTTCAGCGGTATAGGGACTAAGAGTTTTGTCACAGGGTCATTTAAAAAATGACATGCAGAGGAAGAGGCAGGCCCTTCCGCAGGGGTGGTAGGGGTAGGGCAGGAGCAACAGGCTTGAGCCAAAGTGGGAAGTTGCAGAAGGTGCGTTCAATTACTTTAAAGGATGCACCAGACTTGGTTGAGTGGCTCGCTCAGCCTTACTCTTCTGCACCCTCCTCATCCTCTCGATCTGCACCCTCTTCTTCACTCTCTGCTATGTGCACCCCCAAAGACACTACCACCAACAACACGACCACCACCACCACCACCACATACCTTCCGCTTGAGTCACTGGAATTATTTTCCGATCCATATCAAGAGGACATTTCTGATGCGCAGCCACTCTTGGTATTGGATCAGGAAGAGGAGGTAGCAACAAGCGCTACTCAGCAGTCTGACGCCAGTACCCAGATCAGCCCAAGGAGGAGGTTGGTCCCCGGTGTTGCTGCCTACTCTACTTATAGCGGTGGGGAAGGTGACGTTGATGATGACGTGTCTAGTGATGTCACGTGGGTGCCCACAAGAGAGGAAGAGGAGGGGAGTTCAGAGGGAGATATGGACCAGCAGATAGGGAGGAGAAGCAGCAATGACTTACATTGCACAGCAGGGACAAAGCAGACTGCAAATGTATCAGGAGCGAGTCATCGACCATGTACGGTCACATCTGGCGCTCCCAGGACACCGGCACATGGCTCCGCAGTGTGGGCTTTTTTTAACGTGTCCGCTGCTGACAATAGCGTTGCCATCTGCAATCTTTGCAGTCAACGCGTTAGTCGCGGTAAGCCCAATACTCACCTAGGGACGACCGCCTTAAGAAGGCACATGAGCAGCCATCACCGAGCCCAGTGGGAGCAACGGAACACACAAAGCCACACTGCAGGCTCTCACCGTCCAGCCTCGTCTTCTACTTCTCCTTCTCCTCTCTCCTCACAATTGTCCTCCACTCCACCTTCCATCACGCCAAGCTCACATTTTTCTGCAAAAAGGCAGGCTTCCGTGGGCCTAATGTTTGAGCGTAAAAAAATGATGACGCCGGATAACCCTCTTGCCCAACGGTTGGCGGCTGGCTTGTCAGAACTCATAGCCCGCCAACTACTGCCATATAAACTGGTGGACTCGGAGGCCTTTCGCAAATTTGTGGCCATTGGAACACCACAATGGAAGGTCCCAGGAAGGAAGTATTTCTCAGAGAAGGGCATCCCAGAGCTATATGGCCATGTTCAGCGGCAAGTGAATGTATCTCTGGCACACAGTGTCGGTGCCAAGATACATCTGACCACAGACACGTGGTCTAGCAAACACGGGCAGGGAAGGTATATCAGTTTTACTGCCCACTGGGTGAACCTTCTGACGGCCGTCAAGCATGTAACCCGTGGCACCCGTGTAGATTTGGTTTTACCGCCACGGATTGCATGCAGGCCTGACTCTTCTTCTCCTCCTCCTACTCCATCCTCCTCCCTCTCCTCCTCAGCTGCCTCCTCCTTTTCCGCTGCTAGCGTCTCTTCCACTGCACCGCCCAAGCTCCCCAGAACCTATTCCACATGCCAGGTGAGACGTTGCCATGCCGTGCTGCGTCTGTTGTGCCTGGAAGCAAAGAGCCACACTGGCCCGGCACTCCTTTCAGCTTTGCGTTCACAGGCAGATGAGTGGCTAACACCGCTCAATTTGACAGTTGGTAAAGTGGTGTGTGACAACGGTGCCAATCTGCTTAGCGCATTGAAACAGGGCAAAATCACGCACGTGCCGTGCATGGCACACGTCTTAAACTTGGTCGTGCAGCGATTCCTTGTCAAATACCCTGGGGTCCAGGACATCTTGCGGCAGGCAAGGAAAATCTCGGCCCATTTCAGAAGATCTTACACGGCCATGGCTCGCCTTGCTGACATTCAGCGGCGACACCATCTGCCGGTCAGACGTCTTATTTGCGATTGCCCGACGCGATGGAACTCAACCTTCTATATGCTTGATAGGCTGCTCCAGCAGAAACGTGCAGTTAACGTCTACCTGTATGAACTCTGCGAAAGAAACGGTTCTGGGGAGCTGGGTTTTTTTTCACCGCGCCAGTGGCTGCTCATGCGCGACACATGCAGACTTCTGCGGCCATTTGAGGAGATCACCAAACTGGTCAGTCGCAGCCATGGCGCCATCAGTGACATGGTACCTTATGCCTTCTTTCTGGAGCGTGCATTGCGTCGTGTCATTGATCAGGCTGTGGAGGAGCAGGAGCGGGAAGATGAGGAAGTCGCAATGCTGGATGAATTCCCAGGGGGGGCTACTCTATCTGAGACAAGTCAACAACAGGAGTCTGATGAGGAGTCAGAGGAGGATGGTGCCGGGGCGGATGAGCAGGAGCAAGAAGAGCATGCTTTAAACCTTTCTGGGATCCCTGTTGTGCGAGGATGGGGAGAGGAGAATGAAGAGGACGACATTATCCTGGATGATGAGCAGGAGCCAGGCCACCACACCGCTTCCACTTTAGTGCAAATGGGGGCCTTCATGCTCCAGTGTTTTAATAGGGACCCCCGTATAAAAAGCATGAGGGTCAAGGACCAGTACTGGGTGGCAACGTACTTAGACCCCCGGTACAAACACAAAATGGCGGAAATGTTACCGCCGTCGCAGAGGGCTGTCAGAATGCAGCACTTCCAGGCCTTGCTTCGAGAAATGCTGCATTCTGCTTTTGCGTGCGCTGGCAGAGGAGCAATTCCCACTCCCAGAGAAGGATTTGCGGGTACCAATCCAACAGCGCCTGCAAGAAGAGGCCGGTTTGAAGATGTGTTGGTGACTTCGGATATGAGGTCATTCTTTCAGCCGACCCATCGACAGGTGTCATCCGGATCCAGCATCAGGGAACGCCTAGACCGTCAGGTGTCCGACTACATTGGGTTAACGGCCGATGTGGACGCTCTGAGGAGTGATGAACCCCTAGACTACTGGGTGGGCAGGCTTGACCTCTGGCCAGAGCTTGCCCAATTTGCAATCGAACTGTTGGCTTGCCCCTCATCCAGTGTCCTGTCCGAAAGGACGTTCAGCGCAGCAGGGGGGATTGTGACCGATAAGCGTACTCGCCTAGCTCACCACAGTGTTAACTACCTCACATTTCTAAAAATGAATGAGGCATGGATCTCGGAGGAATTCAACACATGTGATCAGTAGACCATGTATATGTCTATAAACAATTTTTGGAATCAAGCACACAGACCTTCTTAATTCATTTGGCTCACTTCCCTGACCCAAAAAAGCACACCGTACTATATGCCCCTACCCTCCTCTTTGAAGAGGTTGAGCGGTGTCATATTTCTACTGGGGCTGCTTATTATGAGGGGTTCCCACCATCCCTGTGCTGTGCTGACTTCCTCCTGGGTGTTCTTATTATGAGGGGCTCCCACCATCCCTGTGCTGTGCTGACTTCCTCCTGGGGGTTCTTATTATGAGGGGATCACACCATCCCTGTGCTGTGCTGACTTCCTCCTGGGGCTGCTTACGGTGCTGCTGTCAGCGCTGTATGTCACGGAGCTGCTGTCAGCGCTGTATGTCACGGAGCTGCTGTCAGCGCTGTATGTCACGGAGCTGCTGTCAGCGCTGTATGTCACGGAGCTGCTGTCAGCGCTGTATGTCACGGAGCTGCTGTCAGCGCTGTATGTCACGGAGCTGCTGTCAGCGCTGTATGTCACGGAGCTGCTGTCAGCGCTGTATGTCACGGAGCTGCTGTCAGCGCTGTATGTCACGGAGCTGCTGTCAGCGCTGTATGTCACGGTGCTGCTGTCAGCGCTGTATGTCACGGAGCTGCTGTCAGCGCTGTATGTCACGGAGCTGCTGTCAGTGCTGTATGTCACGGAGCTGCTGTCAGCGCTGTATGTCACGGAGCTGCTGTCAGCGCTGTATGTCACGGAGCTGCTGTCAGCGCTGTATGTCACGGTGCTGCTGTCAGCGCTGTATGTCACGGAGCTGCTGTCAGCGCTGTATGTCACGGAGCTGCTGTCAGCGCTGTATGTCACGGAGCTGCTGTCAGCGCTGTATGTCACGGAGCTGCTGTCAGCGCTGTATGTCACGGAGCTGCTGTCAGCGCTGTATGTCACGGTGCTGATGTCAGTGCTCTGTATTACGGTGCTGCTGTCAGTGCTCTGTATCTCCTGCACCCTCTTGTTTGCCTACCCTGGTCCCTGACCTTCCCTCTCCTCCATTGCCTTCATTAGCTCCATAGTCCTGAATTGTCAGAACAATTTCCCAAATAAAAAAAAAATGCTTGTAGTTATCGATCCCAAATTCACCTCATACATGTATTATGCTATTGTCCAGGTGGTGGGACTACGTGCTACCCCCTAATAATTACCCCGTGGCCGCAAATTCGACCTAAAGGTTTGCGAAATTCGCCTCCCATTGAAGTCAATGGAGCCCGCGGCGAACGGTCGTTTTCGCGAACGTTTGTGTCCGTTCGCGTTTCGCGTTCGCGAAACGTCCCGTCGGAAGTTCGTCCATCACTACTCATAATGACCCTCAAGAGCCATTCAAAGCTGTCTTCCACTGTCATCCAAGTGGATGGTTATGAATTAGGTTGTAAGCTCCACTCCACTACAGATGAGCAGTTCTCTGATCAATAATAAAGAATATTTATTGGGAATGGTTATTTTGTTCAAGTCTCTGTATTCTATGCCAGGGCATGAGGTATCGACTTTCCTCTGCACAAGAATAATTCTGTGTCCACAGGGGAAGCAGCAGCTCTCCCTTACTGAAAAGATCTGTATTATTAGAATGACAGGAAGATGAATTAGTGGTACTTACAGATGGGACAAGGGTGTGTTGTTGCAGGCAAGTTTGAAAAAAGGGCTTGGACCACAAGTTGATTTCTCCCATGCCCCGTCAATTTGAGGAATGAGGCATTAAAGCCATGGGCAGCTCAGGATCAAGAGGTAGTGTAGTCATGTGTGATACGAGATAATGTAGAAGAAAATCTTTTTCTGATGCAAGGCCCCAATTCTTAGGGTGAGGTATTGGGTCCTGGGTAAGTGATCCAGATGACAACTGGAAGTTGTCAAGATCAATGAAGTCTCTACTGGAGGAGTGATCATGTTAGATCCATTGGGCAAATAGGCTGCTGACTGTGCAAGGTAAGTTTCACTTGGATTATTCAAACGCATGCAAACAAAAATACAGTTTTTTTTTTTACTTTCCTTACATGTGTAGCACCCCCTAGTGTGCTACTAGTGTGAGAGTAGGCAAACTATATATAAGGATTAACAAGTCTCCATTTTATTATACTGTCATCCATTTTAAAACTTTGTAAAACTAAGACATAGATGCTTGCTATTTGGAGAATATGCCGTTTTCTTAGAATGCCCTTGGCCGCGAGAGTTTGTACAGAGAAAGCCAAGATATGCAACTATCTTATTCTCTTAACTGCGTCTATGACCTAGAACGTCTGGACCACAGACTATTAGCACAATATTGTTGAATATTGTTGAATATCGTAGTCTTATTTTTATCTCGTGTGAAGGTTAATGACGTGCGTTGCCGTGAAGACAATTTCTGCTTATTTTGCTTGTTCTGTCAATAAACCTGTTACTAGGAAAAGCTTGGTGTATAGCTACGAGCGGATCCCTGATTGGCTACTCCACAGGGCGCCACCCCAACTGTTTCAGCATATAACCTGTTGTATTCAAAACATTAAATCGTAATCATTATTCGCATACATCTCGTGTATGAGTTTTGGTTATCTCACCGGTGAATGGGACTCCCAAGTACATCCAGACCACGGCCTAGGAAAGATAGGAAGAGGGAAATCGAGCACCTAACAGAGCAAGGACCGACCTTTACAGCTGGTACCAGAAGTGGGGTCATCGATTCGGCAGGTGAGTGACTACTGATTTATTTACCTTATTGGTGAGGATCTTTTGGTGTCACTCATACTGCCGCGGTGACCGCCACGTGCGGGACCTGTATTGCTGCTGTGCCTCCGCGGTGGGCTAGGCTGGCCCATCGGGAGAAGTAGAGGGCTCGTACCTGAAAAGAGAGTCCGGCTAGGTTGGCCTGACTTAAAACTATTAAGTAAATTAGATTAAAGGAGAGTCCGGCTAGGTTGGCCTGACTTAAAACTATTAAGTAAAATAGATTAAAGAGAAACATTACAGGGAAGGGAAGCAATAGATTGCGCCCTCCCCAAATAAGGTCGGATGTTCAAGGGACGCCCGAAGGGTAATTTGATCAAATCAAACACAGTGCACATTTTATCTAGTCATGTAAAACGATTGTATGTGATTTAGTTGTTCATGTTTTTCTTTCCAGGTTACGTAAGTATTTCAAACTTGCCTTTTCAATCGTTTTTTTTTATTTTGCTGTTCTTTCAATGTCGTTACCTTGTGATCCAGATTGCTGTGAAATTGTTAACCCTTGCCCTCACTGTACTGTTGGTTTATTGTTTCTTAAACAAATTGATATCCTGATATTGATAGCCACTCGCCCAGGGGGATATTCCACTAGACTAGGAGAACGCCCTATGTACCCCCAGGACGAAACATCTCCCGTTGTCACGCTAGTCAGAATAAACCTGCATAGCCCAGTCAGTGAATCCCATCTCCTTGCTTTACATTCCCTGGAAGAAGTTCAACAACAGGTGATTCGTGCCACTGGCTGCTATCACCTCTGCCCCCTTACCAAGCATTTCATAACACCCCCCCATAATGGGGAATATTGTAGGCAAAGACGGGACCCCTTATGAATAACCTACTCCCTATCAGTATGTGCAGACTATAGTGCCCGGTCCCTATGTAGAACCATTTTGGAGTCAGGTTAGGGAAAGGTGCCAGCAATTAGGGATCCATGATATAGGTCCCGCGGGCCCCTGCAACACAGAAGATTGGCATGTAGTAAAAAAGATTTGTCAGTTACATAAGCACTCATACCCCCCGGGAAGTGGGATGTAGATTACATGAAAAAATCTTGCAAGATATGGGAAGCCCCTCTAAAAATTTATTTAAAAAAACATGCCAAAAATCATGCCCTCACAGAAGGAAAACCAATACCCTCGGCCCCTATAACTACACCCCTGAACGCCCCAGAAATACCCCCTCCTTATGTCCTTGTCAAAACTGACGAGGGCGAGGTTGCCCAGGCCTTGGCCATCTACCCCAGCCTTGGGGTAGACATGGCTGCCATATCAGCTGCACTGTACAACGCCTCCACCCCGCACCAAAGACAACTATGGGACAGGGAATCCCAAGCCAAAAGAGACAGGGAGGGTCAGGAGTACCAGGACCAAGTGGAAGCTGACGAGAGGGCGAGGGAGACCCCTGAGCAAAAAGACTTTAGGGAAGAGAAGGAACGGTTTGCCCTTGAAGTAGAGACAGCCAGAGCTAAAATAGAACGGGGACATAGAATTTTGAGGGAAGCCCGAGCCGCCCTAGCACAAACAAAACGAGAAACAGAGGGAGACCCGGACCAGAGCCCGGGAACCTCCCAAAGCAGTGATCCCACTGAGGGAGAGGCTATAGTCCTGAGTCCCGAAGACAATCAGGCCATGGAAAAACTCTCTAAGATGGGAGTGGTCACCAGGAGTAAGGTCAAAATCAAGTTGGCTACAGAGAAACCACTACCCGTACCCATACCAGCGCCAGGACCCATTATCTCACCTATGGCCACTCCCGTAGTTACTGACGAGGATGATGAGGACACCCCCGATATTAAGGCTCCCCTTATGACCATTGGTAACACAGAAATTCACCTACCCCTGCCCCTAGGCACACTGACAAAACTCAAAGAACTCTGTCCATCCCCCAGAAAACATCCTAGGGAAGCTGCCACTTTCCTGTTGCGCCAGTGCGCCGGGTCAAATCTGGACCCGATTGATCTTGAGAATATAATACATATTCTAGACCCCGACTGCCCCGACCCCCCAAAGGTAAAAGACCTGTTTAATGCCCATGTCCAGGGAAAAGGGGGCTGGCCAGTTTTCTGGAAAACCCTAGGACAACATTGGAGCACCCTTTACAAAGGGATCACAGCACTGCAAGATCTGGTCCAAACAAAACAAGCCCCGAAGGAAAAATTCTATGATTTTTGCACCCGAGTATACAACCTCTGGAAAGCGGTAGATGGGGCGGATGGGTCCCTTTTTACCACTACTGTAATGGCCGGAGGGGAGCCAAAAGTAGTACAGCTGCTAAAATTAATTAACCCCAAATGGGCTACCCAACCCCCGGAGGATTTCATGTCAGACACCCGCTCCAGGGAAACTTCCGGGGTTTTTGAACAAAAAGGGGGGTTATTTTATAACACATTTGAACCCCCAACCCCTTTAATGGCACTTCAACCATATGCCTCCACTCGAAGACCAGAATATGCCCCCCAACCACCAGACCAGGGTTGTTTCAACTGTGGTCAAATGGGACATTGGAAGTCCAACTTACCTACCGTAGGGGCCAAACGGGACCTTGGGGGAAAGGAAATGGACGAAGGCGTTACCCTAACGCCTTTCCTTCAACTCCACAACATCAACGTCCCCCCACTTACCAAGGACCAGTGTCAGGCCCCAGATATCACCAGCCCTATCAAGGACCCCAAGGACCCCCTCCACCTACAATGCCCACCTTCGTGTTCCAACACCCCCACCAGCCCCTATTCCCATGCAATGGCCTGCCACCCAACCCTCAAGCAGGACGTAGGGCTGCCTGGAGTATGTCCCTTCCCTCAGCCTGGTATGTTACAATGTGTCCTGGAGGAGCCTACCCCAGGTGATCCTGGGTGTAGATGGAAAACGCATTTGTTTTCTCATTGACACTGGTGCCACCTCTAGCTCCATCAATGATGTGACCTTTGACACGCCACAATGTTCTGAGGGAAGCTCCATAGGTATTAATGGGACTCCTGTTACCCACCCTATCACCCCACCCTTATCAGTAACCATCCCGGAGGGGGTGCTACTTTGCCAACAACGGTTTGCCATCCTGCCCCAATGCCCAGTCTCCCTGATGGGAAGGGACTTAATGTCCAAACTGGGAGTGGTGATCAAATTTGATCCACAGGGAGCAGTAACTGCCAGCTCCGCACTCTGCGACTTACAAGGCCCAAAGAGACAATCCAAAAAAAGGGTATTTTGTACTCTTACCTGCCTCCCTGGAAACCCATGCTATTTGGGCAGAGAATAACGCAAGTGTAGGTTTCATCCCATGTACCCCTTACACCCCCCAAATGCGCCCAGACTCAGTACCTGTTTTTCAAAAACAATATGCACTACATTCTGACAAAATTGAGGGGATTACACCCCTCATCAATAGGTATGTAGCCATGGGCATCCTGACACCCGTCATCAGCTCATGGAACACCCCCATATACCCAGTGAGAAAGGCAAGCGGGGAATGGCGCTTGGTACAGGACCTCAGGGCAGTCAACAAAATGGTGGTTCCCCTCCCCCCTCTGGTCTCAGACATTGCCTTTATTTTTTCTTGCATACCGGCAAACTCAGTGGCCTACACGGTAATTGACTTAGCTAACGCTTTTTTTAGCATCCCTGTGGATCCACTGGCCCAGCCCATGTTTGCTTTTTCTTGGGGGGGGGGGGAGGGGGCAACTGACCTGGACCCGCCTACCGCAGGGCTATGTGGACAGCCCGGCAGCCTTCTCTATGGTATTGAATGAGACAGTCAAATCCTGGCAATCGAGCGCCGGGTCGGTACTCATCCAATATGTGGATGACCTCCTTCTCTGCAGCCCCACCCCAGAAGCTTGTGAAGAAGACTCAAAAAACTTGCTGGATCACCTAGCCAAGGCAGGTCACTTGGCCTCACGGAAAAAGATACAGTGGGTGACCCCTACTGTAGAGTACTTGGGGTGCATCCTCAACAAGGGAGAGAGAAGTGTTTCCCCCCACCGTGCCGCAGCCCTTAACGCTCTGCAGCCACCCAGGGACAAGGCCGCCCTCTTGTCTTTCCTGGGAGCAATCGTCTATTGCCGGCAATGGATCCCTGACTGCTCATTTCATGACTCCATTCTGAGGAGGGCCCAAGAGCACGGTAATTCTTACCGACCGGTGGCTTTCCTTTCAAAGAAACCCCCACTCCAGGTCCAGGGCATGCCTGCTTGCCTCCAGAACATGGCCGCATGTGCCATGGCCATTCAAGAAGCCAACAAGTTAGTTCTGGGACACCCCCTAACTGTATACACTACCCACTCAGTCACCCACCTTATCCAAAACCTCAATACACAACATATGACCACCCAAAGAGCCAGCGGGTATGAAATCATTCTTCTAAACACCTCCAATCTGACCATCAAACACACCTCTGACACCTCCCCCATCCTCAGGCTATTACATTCTCTGCTCAAACTCATGAATTATGGTGAACCATCCAAAATGCATGACTGCACAAAAGTGTTGGACCAAGTCACCTCCCCACGTAAGGACTTAACAGACGTACCTCTGGCGGGTGCAGAGGAAGTTTTTGTGGACGGCAGTTGCTCGCGCCCTTCGGATTCCACTTTCCTGACAGGATACGCGGTAGTACAACTCCCAGATCTGGTTCTGGAGGCTAAGCCACTTCCGCCTTCCTCGGCACAGGTCGCGGAACTGGTAGCCCTCACCAGAGCATGTATCCTGTTCACAAATAGGGATGTCAATATTTACACTGATAGTCGATACGCCTTCGGCGTGGTTCACGATTTCGGGGTGATCTGGGCTAACAGGGGGTTTAGAACGGCTGACAACAAAATTATAGCCAACAAGGAGCATATCCTGGCCCTTCTCCAGGCTATACTACTGCCCAAACATTTGGCGATTATTAAAGTCAAGGCTCACACCACCACTGGTAGCTACATTGCCCGAGGCAACGCCCTTGCGGATAGATGCGCTCGAGCGGCGGCAAATTCCTCCACACATCCACCCGCCCCTACCACGATATTTTTCCAACAAGATTTTTCAGCGCCAGATTTCCCCTCAGTTGCAGCCCAAATCCAATCCATGGCCACAGACGCTGATGTCCTTTTCTGGGTCCAACAAGGATTGTCCAAAGACCAAAGAGGCCTTTGGACAAATGGAGGGGTCATTGGGATCCCTGAAGCCAGCTCGGCCCTCATCCTTTCCTACCTACATGGTCCCGGACATATAGGGTCCCAACCCTTGCAACAGCTGTATGAAAAAACTTTCTGCACAGTTAATCTAAAGAACCATGCAAAGACCCTAACAAAGTCATGCCTCACATGCGCTCAAAACAACACGCAGGGTAAGCGACATGGTATACACGGCCAGTTGCCCCCACCCCTAGGCCCACTACAGGACCTACAAATAGACTTCACCCACATGCCCAAACAAAAGGGAAGTATCAAATGCCTGTGCGTTATCGTTGACAAATGGTCAGGATGGGTGGAGGCGGTCCCCTGCACTGGGGAAACAGCTAAAATAGCGGCAAGGGCTCTCCTTAATCATTGGGTATGTAGGTTTGGCATACGAGCCACCATTTGGTCAGACCAGGGCCCGGCTTTTACTTCAGATATGACACGAGAACTGGCAAGGTGCCTGGGAATACAGTGGAAACTTCACATTCCCTATCATCCCCAAAGCGCAGGAGTGGTAGAAAGAATGAACAGGAATATAAAGGACAAACTAAAAAAGGCCACAGGAGGAACGTTAAAAAACTGGATAGATTTCCTTCCAGGAATATTGTTCCAAATCAGAACCACCCCCCACTCTAGGACACGTTTGTCACCATTCGAAATCCTAATGGGTGTCCCAGCACAAACCCAACTAAAAGCATTAGATGCACAGACTGACATTAACATATAATCTTTACAGGAAGAGTACGTGAAACATCTGGTAAGTACAATAGAAGAACATAATGAACAAGTTGCTGTCACCTTTTCTCCTCTTCCAACAGAACCTACTCACCCCTTCATCCCGGGGGATAAAGTGTTGATCAAGCAGCTTGCCCAACGGAAGCACGTGGGGCCCATCTACTCCGGTCCATGGAATGTAGAGAAGGTCTCCAGGACTGCTGTCCTCACAGACTACACCCCTCAGTGGATCCATGCCAGCAGACTAAAAAAATGCCCCGAACCTCCACCGACTCCAGAACACCCCCAGAGGACACTTGCCCAAGGCCAACAGGAGGACGCCACCACCAAAGGGACCCCAGAGACGAACCTACAGACCCTCCAGGAACAGTTCGTCAGAATCTCCCTGGACTTTCCTCCTCCTCCCACCAGCTCGGACTGAAGTCTTTGCAAAAAGAAAGGGACAGGGGCTTAGAAGATCAGTATGTACTACACACCATTTTGCTCTGGTCGATAGTATTGACTTTTGTGTTTTTTTCTATAGTCATGATGACATGTATCATGACAGGGTCATGTGGGTTTACAAGAAGCTCAAAAGGTACTGAGAACCGATCACTAGACAGAAGAGCATTAGTTCCAAGGCCCAGTAATCATAATAATAATAACAACAAAGGTTTAGGAGTAATGGTAGCACGGAACGAACTACCCCCCCAGGACAATAAAACGTTTTCTTTAGCCCCAACAATACTGGGATTTTTCAAGAAAATATTTCTCGTATTAGTGATGATAGTGTTGTTGATAGTAATGATCTATGTGATCGCCAAGTGCTGCTGCATAGCAGCCTCCAAGGTTTCCCATCCAACAATAGCAACCAAGCCCAATGACGAAGAGAAAGCACTTATGGCTTTTTACAAGAATGTCTGGTATAGAGGATGATCGATAACTTCGTGCCAAAGTTATGATCACAGGAGGGATTATAAGGATTAACAAGTCTCCATTTTGTTATACTGTCATCCATTTTAAAACTTTGTAAAACTAAGACATAGATGCTTGCTATTTGGAGAATATGCCGTTTTCTTAGAATGCCCTTGGCCGCGAGAGTTTGTACAGAGAAAGCCAAGATATGCAACTATCTTATTCTCTTAACTGCGTCTATGACCTAGAACGTCTGGACCACAGACTATTAGCACAATATTGTTGAATATTGTTGAATATCGTAGTCTTATTCTTATCTCGTGTGAAGGTTAATGACGTGCGTTGCCGTGAAGACAATTTCTGCTTATTTTGCTTGTTCTGTCAATAAACCTGTTACTAGGAAAAGCTTGGTGTATAGCTACGAGCGGATCCCTGATTGGCTACTCCACAGGGCGCCACCCCAACTGTTTCAGCATATAACCTGTTGTATTCAAAACATTAAATCGTAATCATTATTCGCATACATCTCGTGTATGAGTTTTGGTTATCTCACCGGTGAATGGGACTCCCAAGTACATCCAGACCACGGCCTAGGAAAGATAGGAAGAGGGAAATCGAGCACCTAATAGAGCAAGGACCGACCTTTACACTATATCCTATTCCTGACCCATTTTTAAGCCAGGGAGCCTTGAATTAGGTCAGGTTATTAGCATTCAGGGCAGAATGACTCATACAGACAGCTCTCTGGTGCATCCCTCTGGTTCTAGAATGTTGGAGAATGTTCTGGAATCTGGAGGGTGAAGGCTAGGAGGGGCTTTTCTGCATATTTAGGGGCCCTTAGCCAATCCCCAGGAAGTGGGGCTGGCAGGGGACTAAGTGAGCCCTAAATATTGGTGAGTCAAGCTGGCAGGGGAGTCAGGTGGAGAATGGAGATGTAGTGTTGGGGAGGCTGTCGGCGGCCCTTGAGGTAAGCCCCTTAGTCTGGGGGATCCTACCACAAGAGAAGTTGGAAGGAGGCTTCCCTTAAAGGCAGTGGGAGCAAGGAGGACAATGTGAGTACAGCAGCACGGTGCAGGGACTTACAAGGAGAGAGACTGCCACATGCAGCAGGTCTTCTGTGCTTAAGTCTTCTATAGCCTTGCCCTGGGAGATTTCCAGAGTGTCATTCGGGTAGATTGGGGAAGAGAACCAGTCAGGTGGGCTAGTAGCGAGGTAGCCAGGTGGGCTAACATTTCCTGCAGAGGTAGGGATGGGACCAGTTTTTACAAGGGAATGGAGAGGCTCCAAGATACAGTTCACAACACATTGTGCTACTTAATAAAGGGACTCGGAGTTCCTAGCCTGTAAGGGGCTATTGCTAAATTTAACAGAGACTGTTAGCCTGTACAGAGGAATCAATTGGATCTGAAGAGAGGGATCAAATGAAGCTACATAAAAGAATCATTTGGAGTTTTACATAGGGAAGAAGTTGTCCCTGGTTTGTCACTTTTAAGTTGGGCCTGCCTATAATTCCTATCCCCATCCAAGTTAGCATCCGTCAATAAAAAAACAAAAAAAAATCTGAAGAACTGATGCCTGTTTTTCGATGAATGCTGAAAATGTTATGTGCCTGGCTGTGCAGCAGTGGGGAACCCTGTCACTTGCAGCCCCTACTAGGGTAGTGCTACACATGTAGTTGGATATTCTTTGCAAAATGGATGTTCACCACATTTACTAAGCTAAGAAAATTCCTTTGCAAAGTGGAAAATCCCTTGCAAAATGAACAGCCTATTTGTCTCATACAATTACTGGCTGTGTCAGAATCCAAGAAGGCAAATAAGTGATGCTGAGGAGACTAAAAGGAAAGTGCAACTGCATTGTTCGAGAAAGAACTAAGATGGCAAGAGCAGAGTAATGAGCTTTTGAGACCATTATACTGTCTGAAAAACAAAGCCTGAAATGGCAATGAAAGACTGGGTCATTCCATCTACACATCTGGTGACCAAAGCCAGAATTCAGAGGCATATTGTTCAGCCAAATATTTACCCTGGCAAATAGCCCTGAGGTGTGTTTCAGGGTTATACCAGGTCTGGATCATCACAAAACAGGTTCAGACCATTTAAGAAGGCATTAACCCTTTCATGACTAAGCCTGTTTTTGGAATTTGGTGTTTACAAGTTAAAATCCATATTTTCTACTAGAAAATTACTTGGAACCCCCAAACATTATATATATTTTTTTAACAGAGACTCTAGAGAATAAAACGGCGATTGTTGCAATATTTTATGTCACACGGTATTTGCGCAGCGGTGTTTTAAATGCAACTTTTTGGGAAAATGTACACTTTCATTAATTAAAAAAAAAAAAACAGTAAAATTATCCCATTTTTTTTGCATAATCTGAAAGATAATGTTACGCCGAGTAAATAGATACCAAACATGTCACACTTTATAATTGCACGCACTTGTGGATTGACGACAAAGTACGGTACCTAAAAATCTCAATAGGCGACGCTTTAAACATTTTTTACGGTTACCAGGTTAGCGTTACAGAGGAGGTCTAGTGCTAGAATTATTGCTCTCGCTCTGACGATCGCGGCGATACCTCACATGTGTGATTTGAACACCGTTTACATACGCGGGCGCGACTTCCGTATGCGTTTTCTTTGCTTTGCGAGCTCGCGGGGACGGCGGGCGCTTTAAAAAAAATTGTTTTATTTTTTTATTTTTTTTATTTATTTAAAAATTACTAAATTGTTTAAAAAAAAAAAAAAAAAATTTGATCACTTTTATTGCTGTCACAAGGAATGTAAACATCCCTTGTGACAGTAATAGGTGGTGACAGGTACTCTTTATGGAGGGATCGGGGGTCTAAAAGACCCCCCACCCCTCCTTTACACTTCAGTGTATTCAGATCGCCGAAAACGGCGATTCTGAATACCGGATATTTTTTTAAAACCGGCGCCATTGGCAGCCGAGTAAACGGGAAGTGACGTCATGACGTCGCTTCCGTGTTTACTATGAGGAGACTGGAACGAAGCCGATTACGGCTTCGTTCCAGTTCCTCCCCAGCGGCCGGAGCCATCGGACACGCAATCGGTGCTCCCGATCGAGCGGGAGCACCGGTAACAGCGGCGGGAGGCGGCGGGAGGGGGGGACGTCCCCTCCCGCTCCTCCGGCATAACAGCCGAGCGGCTTTTAGCCGCATCGGTTGTTATGGCTGGATAGCCAATCGCCCGCTGTAAAAGACGGTACCGGGATGATGCCTGCAGGTGCGGGCATCATCCCGGTATACCCCCCGGAAGCCGAGTACGCAGATCTGCGTACGCTCGGCGGGAAGGGGTTAACAGTCAGTAAGGCTGGAAAAGAGGGCAGTAAAACCAAAGCCTAAGCTCTTGGGTCATCTTGGAAAACAGAAATTATAATCCTGTCCCTTTGGGTCACAGTTCCAGAGGAAAGAGGCAAAAGCTAAACATGTAACTTAGCTAGAAACCTTTGGTTCTGATCATAGCTGGGAACACTGGGAGCTGGAACCACTGTGCCGGATACTTGCAATGATGTGTTCATTTTGTAAGGTCCAGATGCAGGTGTAATTTAGGGTCCAGATACAGCTTCACCTTAAGCAGTCCCTTTCCCTTAAGACTAGCAGGCCTACTGGTACTATGTTACCCCAATGTCTTATACACAGAACTGTATAGTCTTGCTGTAGAATGTTGATAGTGGACCCAAAATAGATAAAGGTACACAGCAATGGTGGTAGATACTCCAGGGAGCAAAGGCTGGTTGACAGACAGTGAGCGAATCCAAGAATGTAGCAAACAATCAGTGTCAAGTGACCCATACAAATGTAGCTGTGATAACTCATGTTTAATTGTATGCCAAGGCAAAGTAAAAAAAAAAGCATTGATCACACCCCTTAATTAATGCACATTTCCCCATTTATTATGATTTTAAACATGCTGGAAGTACAGAAAAATAATTGTTACTGTACCAGAAATAAAGTATACTTCTGTTTTGATACGACACAGCTTTATATTCCTAAGCACAAGGTGTCAGCACTTCTCAGAGCACAAGTATTATAGGCTATTATTATTATATGCTTACCTATAGGTAAAACTCATGAATGGGAGTTTACTCCCAATTTAAGGACATTTTATATAATACTTTTTGATGCAGGAACTGATGTGTGTGTGTTACAGTGCGTTACAGTTCAGTTCTATCTAACTACACATTACCTTTCCCTCATTTTATTCATATATCAAATTTTTGTTCTTATAGCATACTTTGTAAATACTGAATCTCTTTGTGTACGGTACATCATTTCAAAAAAGCAGAAACTAAAATAAGCAGAGTATAAAAAACAGATGTAAATCAGATCAACGTGACTTGAACCAATCATCACAGACAACTAGATCCTCACAAATGGCCTAACGCAGACCAATTATTAATTTGCCCAGCTCAAAGCAATCAATCATATTGCATTTTTTGCATCATGATCCAATAACAGTTCACATAATTAAATACTGGAGGCTGCCATGGGCATTGCTAGAGTTTTTTCCCCCAAAAAAACACACCTGTTAGTCACTGGACTCACATTCTGGCTAATAAAGGCATTTACCAATTCATAGAGGTAATGCCGCGTACACACGTAGCCGACTATCCGGCGGACTTAGTCCGCCGGACTTCCCGCCGGACTGTCCGCCGGACTTTCCGAACAGGCTACACATCAGACCCTTGTCCGAGCACGCTACCCGAGCATGCGCCCCCCCCTCCTGAGCCATACCAGGCCGTGTGCCCTCAACTTGGGGGGTGCCTTGGGGAAGGGGGGGACACCATAATGGGACTGTGACACCATAATGGGCGGGGACATCATCCGGTGATGTCCCTATATAAGTCGCCACGTGTCGCGTCCCCGCCATTGTGAGCAGAGGATGCGACGAGGCAACATCTGAAGAGAAGAAGAGAAGAACAGAAGGCGGTGAAAGCGGCGACAGCAGTGACAGAAGGCCGGGCCACAGCCTGTAAAAGAGCTAGAAGAAGGCGCGGTGGCCCGGCAAGAAGAATTGAAGAGGGGGACAAGACCCCCGAAGTCGGAAGAAGAGGGCCGCGGTAAGGAAGAAAGCAGGGCTCCTCCGCTAGTAAAAGAGCTAGAAGAAGATAGCAGGGGAGTCCGGCGAGAAGACCCCGAAGACAGAAGACCCCCGGAGCTGTGCAATAAACTATTTTAACCCTTGTGTGTGGTGTTTTTTTTATACTTTTTTTTACAGGTGAATGGGTAGGGGTACATTGTACCCCATACCCATTCACATAGGGTGGGGGGCCGGTATCCGGGGGCCCCCTTATTAAAGGGGGCTCCCAGATTCCGATAAGCCCCCTGCCCGCAGACCCGACAACCAATGGCCAGGGTTGTCGGAAAGAGGCCCTTGTCTTCATCAACATGGGGACAAGGTGCTTTGGGCACCCCCCATGTTGAGGGCACGCGGCCTGGTACAGCTCAGGGGGGGCGCTTGCTTGTCCCCCCCTTTCCTGGCCAGCCGGGTAGCGTGCTCGGACAAGGGTCTGATGTGGACCTGGGGGGGACCCCCACACCGATTTTTTCGGCATTGGGGTTCCCCTTTAAGTCCATACCAGGTGACGGGGCAAGCAACGCCTCCTTCTCTGACCCCATCTACCTGGAGACGCGGTCAAAATGATCGATTTTCCTCAGGGCGGGAAAAGTCTGTTTCAAAAGTACGGCTGGATTGTCCGCCGAAATGCAAGTCCAGCGGGAAGATTGGAGTGCAAAAATACTTTCTAAGTCCGCCGTACTCTTGGGTAAAAAAAATCCGCCAGAGGCTACACACGGGCGGTTTGTCCGGCAGACTTGAGTTTGCCGGACTTTTCCACCGGATTGTTTGATCGTGTGTACGCGGCATGAGTGTGACTGACCTTTGGGCAGCAATGAGCTGCTTAGGGGTCATATTATATGACTTGTGTCATTCTATGTGTAGATATTCATCAGGTCACTTGAGTAAATTGCATGCTAGAGGAATAGTTTGTTAAAAATGTTACTACTGTGACCAGGGGGCTCAGTATACTCACAGATCTACCCTAACATTAGTCTAACATTTTGTTAGCTAAAATAAGAAATAATCACTGTAATACTACATGCTATAGAATGTTTGTTATGTTACCAAGTCTTAGATGTTTTGACTAAGTTAGTTTTTATTTTGCAGGCTTTTTTCCTTTATTTTCAGCTTGTGATGTAGCCAATAACTTCATGTGTGACAGCACTCACTCACTGTAATGTTCAAGAAGGATCCTTCATGAATCCATGCTTTTGCTATTTATATAATACCATTTTAGCAAAAAAATTCTTGAATATAGTACCCTACCATTCCTTCTTATGCCCCATACACACGGTCAGAGTTTCCGACGTAAAATGTGCAATTGTAGCTTGTTGTCAGAAATCCCAACTGTAGGCTCTATTGGACAGTTTCCATCAGAATTTCCATTGCACAAAATTTGAGATCTGATTCTCAAATTTTCCGACAACAAAATCCGTTTGCGGAAATTCTGATTGTGTGTACACAATTCCCACGCACAAAGTGCCAATCATGCTCAGAATAAATTACGAGACGGAAGTGCTCGGCCTGCTAAAACTAGCATTTGTAATGGAGATAGCACATTTGTCATGCTGCAAATTTTGAAATCTTTTAATGCAGCGCATTCTCTTCTTCTTTAGAATGCTAGAAGAATGAAGTTGTTTTGCTGATCATATTCACACAGAGTTCTCATAAACTTCTTTCTTTATAATTTCTCGTGATCTCATGAATAATTTTTTTTTTTTTCGTGAGATCTCCATAATACTTTTTTTTTTTAGTTTTTTTAATCAAGATCTACATTTTTCTTTTTTTCTAGTTCTCTCCATAATATTATTTCTCATTTTGTGTTACCACAACACCATTATTATCTGTGTTTTACTTCAAGGAGGTTGGTTGGTGTCCCTTGTTAATTTGACATTGTATTTTAGAAATGTACCTGCTTACTCACAAACATTCTTTTTGAAGTAAAACACCTAGCCAAGTATTTGTGAAAAATAAATAGCCATTTATTCCGGGTCATAACAAAATAAAGAGAAAGGCAATGCTGGAGAAACTGCTGAAATTTGTGAAGCCTTTGTATTCCAGGGCACAGGGCACACATCAATTATTTTACAGTCAAAATTTGTGGCCTGAGGAGTCCAAATAATAGTGAGCACAATCTGGTCCAGGATTACAAGAGATCAGGGACAGCAGCAGATGGCATATCTGTCCCCAGGCTGTGGTCATACAACAGCTTGCATCTTTTGTCAGCCCAGACTTAAACCAGGCCATCACTCTCTGGTCTTCCTTACACGCCTCCTTCCAGGCTGTGGCTCTGGTGTTGGAGGTGTGGCAGGAGGTGGAGGAGGGGGAGTAGGACCTGGAGGAGGAGTGGGAGGACTTGGAGGAGGAGAAGGAGGGCCATGGTTCAGCTCACAAATGTGGCTTTGGCTTGTGAGTTGGCCCCTCAACCCCTTATTTAGGGCTTGCAAGATCACTTCCTCACAGAAGAGGAGTTGGCCCTCCTCCATTTCCAGTATTTTACAGGCTGTCATATAGGCATAGTCCTCTTGAACACTGGGGGGGGGGGGTTCTTCGGGCTGCAGTAGCCTTCAGAAATAGGCCAATCGCTGCCTCCTTTGGGTTACTCCTCTTCCTGGCACTTTTTTGTGGAAAGCCGAGGGGAGTGATCTGGGATTCGGGCAGGCTACTGAGCCCGGCCACCTCCAGTCTTGAAACAATCATTTGTGGTCACTTCTGTCTATTGATATGAAAAGCACTTTGGGAAATCAGAAATTAGTTATCAAAACTATCATATACATCATAAATTTGACAACCAGAAATATTTTTAAGAATGCTATACCTGGCTCAAGCTGGGCTCCTCCACATGTGGCTGGCTGGAAGTCCCAGGTTGGTCGTCGGAAGCCTCAGCTGGGGGGAAAGGAAGCCTTGAAGGTAGACTGGAGAGTGCTGGCCTGGGTTCAGTCTGGCCTGCCAGAAAATGCAATCTGTCATAGTACCATAGCCTGGGTACATAAAAGTCATCTGCTGCAACTCCTGGTTTCAGGGAATCCTGAACCTTCTTGATCTCCCTAATATAAGTGATCCTCGTGCCACCAATTAGGGCCTTCAAATAGGGGATGTCTGCGGTGGGGATCACTGGCTTCACAAATTCCAGCAATTGATCCAGCGCTGCCTTCCTCTTTGGCTTATTTTTATAAAAGGGGTGGTTTACCTGCCACAGACAGGGCAGTTCCCTGTACAAATCAATGAATATAATAGATCCATTTTCTCTGCAAGACACAATACAAGACAAACCCTAATGTCAGGTGAAACACTCCTAATCTTGACCAAATATAGGCATCAATCTATAAGCAGTATAGGCCTCTGATGCACCAATTTAAAATTGTACCTTCGTTAAAACGATTGTCGCTTCCGTTACTTCATCCCCCACTAACAGATTGTATGTACGGCACACGCGTGTTCCGCTTTATATACACTGCACATGCGTGAAACTCCGCCCGCCCCTGACATTCTTTCTAGTCTACTCCCAGCCCCTTCTCTTTCGGCGCAGTGGGAGAGCACATGGCGGAGAGACAACAGCTAAATGCAGATGAGAGCAGCAAAGAGAAAAGGCCGGACCCCCAAAACTCCCGATCCCAGAGGAGATTGAAGGCCTCAATTATGGCCTTTATAGAGATGGTGGAGATGGTGAACATCTTCAAGAGGGAAGTATGGACCGTACCCAAACCCAAATGTGAGAAAGGCCAAGATCATGCATAAAGTTGTGAAGAGTCTGTACAGGAATTTTGGGGTATGGTGAGCCAAGTATCATCTGAGGAAACAATGATCAGACCTCAAATTGGAAAAAAGTAGGTATTTTGTTATGTGTTCCTATTCTTCTTAACATTCATGCTGCTCATGCTGTTCGTGCTTTTCTTTACTGTTGTACATTTTAAAATAGCACCTTTCATGTTCATGGGCACAGTAATCAGTTGTAGGAAATATTGTTTGTTCGCCCACCTATAAGATGTTTTAGGCAGATACAAGTTAACTACATTTGTTCATGCCTATTTGTATTAAAATAAGTTTGTTTTCTAGATGGGTTTGTAACTAGAATGAAATGCAAACTTGATTCAGTGTAAGGAGAGGACACTCAGCAGCTGTTTACACATCTGGACACATGAGCACTAGTGTGGGAACCAGAATCAAGCTCTTTAGGGTGTCCCACACAGGTGCTCCAGTGGATACTATAAGGGTGTCTACATGTGTAATACTTTAACAAAAAAGGTAAGTATTCCAGTTTTAGAAAGGAAATAAAATGTTCTTCAGCCTGATGTGCCAGCTTCCCAGCCTGATGTGCCAGCTTTCCAGCCTGATGTGTTCATGTCTGCTTCCCAGTCTGAGGTGTTTATGCCAGTTTCCCAGCCTGATGTGCCAGTTTCCCAGCCTGATGTGTTCCTGTCTGCTGACCAGCCTGATGTGCCAGCTTCCCAGCCTGATGTGACAGCTTCCCAGCCAGATGTGTTCCTGTCTGCTTCTCAGTCTGAGGTGTTTGTGACAGCTTTCCAGTCTGATGTGCCAGCCTCTCAGCCTGATGTGTTCCTGTCTGCTTCCCAGTCTGAGGTGTTTGTGCAAGCCTCCCAGCCTGATGTGCCAGCTTTCCAGCCTGGTGTGTTCCTATCTGCTTTCCAGCCTGATGTGTTCCTGTCTGCTTCAAAGCCTGATGTGCCAGCTTCCCAACCTGATGTGCCAGCTTCCCAGCCTGCTGTGTTCCTGTCTGCTTCCCAGTCTGAGGTGTGTGCCAGCTTCCCAAGCCTGGTGTGCCAGATTTCCAGCCTTATGTGTTGCTGTCTGCTTTCCAGCCTGATGTGTTCCTATCTGCTATCCAGCCTGATGTGTTCCTGTCTGCTTCCCAGCCTGATGTTTTCCTATCTGCTTCCCAGTCTGAGGTGTTCCTGCCAGCTTCCCAGCCTGATGTGCCAGCTTCCCAGCCTGACGTGCCACTGCCTGTTGCCCAGCCTGACATGCCACTGCCTGTTGCCCATCTTGATGTACCTGTGCCTGTTGCCCATCTTGATGTACCTGTGCCTGTTGCCCAGCTTGATGACCCAGAGCCTGCTTCCCAGCTCCATGACTTGGAGTCCGCTATCTGCCTTGATGTTCCTGCTGTCTGCCTTGATTTGCCCGCTGCCCGGCTTGATGTACCTCCATCTGTTGTCCGGCTTGATCTCATGGACTTTTCTCAGAAACGGCTAGTTGGAGCATCTGGAGGCCGCTCCTTTGAGAGGGGGTACTGTCAGGAAAGGTTCTACCCGCTGATGATACTGTCTGACATTTGGCGTGCAGTTGTCAGGGCTGGCTTAGCTCTCCCTCCTCTGGGCTGGCCACTCAGCTGTCGGCTAATTGCCAGCTCTCTTCTCTTTCCACAGTTACCAGCTGTTCCCGATGATGCTCGTCTGACGTGCCTATTTAAAGCCTTCCAGCTCACTTTTTCCTTTGCCTTCGTGTGGTCACATCACAAGTAACCATCTCCTGCTGTTTGTTTCAAAGACTGGCTTGCTGACATCCCTCCTGACTTCTTATCCTGCTTGCAGTTGCTCTCCTTGGATCCCTGACTTCTGGCCTGGCTGATTACCCAATCTGGTAAATGAACTTTGGACTGGCTGACTACCCAATCTGGCTACTGGACTCTGGCTATGCTTGACTACGCTTTTTTCTATTTACCTTTTATTTTTATTAATAAACAAGTGTGATTTGATTGTACTTCTGTCTCAGTCTGTTTCATGGTTTCTGACAGCAGTACTGTGGTCCACCAGCAGGTGTCTCCTGGCAGTCTGAACTGCCTGAGGAGCCTTCCCCTGTTAATAGTATTATATGATCCTTGGGCCGCAGTACTGGCATGCACCAGCGGGTGGTTCCTGGCAGTGTGGGACCGACATCATCTCCTGCAATTAGGCGTTACCTGAGTAATTGCAGGAGGTGTGTATAAGTACCTGGCAGACACACTGATGCCTTGCCTTGGTATCTTCCTTGTGCCCTGAACCTGTGAACCTGTGAACCTGAACCTGTTCCTGTCTGTTTCCTGAACCCTGGACCCTGAGCCTTGTACCTGATCCGTCCCTCCTGTGACCCATTCATCCTCTCCTTGTCCTGTTTGTTTTCCATCCCCAGCTGCTGATCCCCCGTTGTCGACCCTGGTCTGGCCCTGTTTATGATTCTGGTATTCCCCTTTACTTGTATATATTGTCTGTTACTATTTGAGGGTTTCTGTTGGTGGTTGTTTGGTTGCACATTATAGCATATTGGAGGCGGTTGTATTTATTCACTTATCTTAATAAATTACATATTTTCACGTTATCTGCATTTGTTCCTCTGTTGCTGTCCACACAGCTCTGGTCACACCAGATACGTGACAATCCCTGACTTCTGGCCTGGCTGATTACCCAATCTGGTAAATGAACTTTGGACTGGCTGACTACCCAATCTGGCTACTGGACTCTGGCTATGCTTGACTACGCTTTTTTCTATTTACCTTTTATTTTTATTAATAAACAAGTGTGATTTGATTGTACTTCTGTCTCAGTCTGTTTCATGGTTTCTGACAGCAGTACTGTGGTCCACCAGCAGGTGTCTCCTGGCAGTCTGAACTGCCTGAGGAGCCTTCCCCTGTTAATAGTATTATATGATCCTTGGGCCGCAGTACTGGCATCCACCAGCGGGTGGTTCCTGGCAGTGTGGGGCCGACATCATCTCCTGCAATTAGGCGTTACCTGAGTAATTGCAGGAGGTGTGTATAAGTACCTGGCAGACACACTGATGCCTTGCCTTGGTATCTTCCTTGTGCCCTGAACCTGTGAACCTGTGAACCTGAACCTGTTCCTGTCTGTTTCCTGAACCCTGGACCCTGAGCCTTGTACCTGATCCGTCCCTCCTGTGACCCATTCATCCTCTCCTTGTCCTGTTTGTCTTCCATCCCCAGCTGCTGATCCCCCGTTGTCGACCCTGGTCTGGCCCTGTTTATGATTCTAGTATTCCCCTTTACTTGTATATATTGTCTGTTACTATTTGAGGGTTTCTGTTGGTGGTTGTTTGGTTGCACATTATAGCATATTGGAGGCGGTTGTATTTATTCACTTATCTTAATAAATTATATATTTTCACGTTATCTGCATTTGTTCCTCTGTTGCTGTCCACACAGCTCTGGTCACACCAGATACGTGACAATCTGAGATCACAGCTTCAGGTAAGATATCTGTTCCTGCATATAATACATGGTGTGTACTTTTTTTTAGGTGATGTGGATGTTGTGGAAAAAGAATGTAATTTCACCAGTGAAAGTGCCCAGATCCTCATCGGGGAGAGAATGGGGCGCAATCGTGATTTAGAAAATCTAAAGCAAAACATCAATGATGTTCAACAAAAAATGAAGAACATCATTGATGTTTTAGGGAGAATCTAAAACACAAAAAAATATAACTCTTTTTTTGTGTGTTTTTGGTTTTAAAAAACATTTTTAAAGTATTTTAAAAGCCAAACTTTGAAGATGCACACAGTGTGTCAACATGTGCTATCTACCATCAGGGGATATCAACGTACACGTTTTGTGGGTGCAACCGCTTCCTCACTACTAAAGTAGCTGAGAGGAAGGGGTTGCACCCCCAAAATACGTCCATTGATCCCCCATGAGGAGAGCTAGCATATGTTTACATTAGGCATGGGATCAGGAGGGACATCCCCATTTTGAATCCCAATTTGTGTGCATCTTCAAAATTTGGCTTTTACAGGGGTGATATCACCTTTTCTGATGAAGGCAATATCAACACAGTTTGGACATACTCATGTCTGATATTGCCTTCACTTTGTCAAAGTTGAACTTTGTAAGTTCCTGAGTTCTGTATGTTATGTTTTGAAACATGCCTGTTTAACCAAAAAAAGGCTATTTCTAATTAACGTGACAATAATGTTATACACCAAAGTTGTTGGTTTGTTCAAAAACACTTTTCTAAATGCACATGTGAATGTGCTTTGAGTAAAACATTTTCTACTCAACAATGTGCGGCTTCTTCTTTCAATGATCAAAAGCAGTTTTTGGAGTAGAGTTGGTGTTGACAGTGGGGATTATTTACTAAAGGCAAATACACTTTGCACTACAAGTGCAGTTTCATGTGCACTTTTAAGTGCACTTGGAGTGCAAAGTGGATTTTCCTTTAGTAAATAACACCCACTGAGCTTTCTAATTTGCCACAATCATGCCATTTTCATGACTCCACAGAATTCATTCATGGTGCTGAAAATTATGAATATTTTTGTCAGTAATGCATTACATACATTAACAACAAAAACAAGGTGTGTGTAGCAGACCCACAACATAATAATATTTCGCTGAAGAAGAGATTGTCAGCTCAGGTATCAAATAAATTACATTTGCACTATTGAAGAAAATGTCCAAAAAGAAAAGCCCATTGCAGAATCTAGGAGACAGCTAAAAGTAACCCAGGCAGTAAATCAAAGGAAATCTCCTTTCAGTTTAAGTTAAAAAAATTAGGATAAAATATTTCTTAATCAGTTTCTGGCATATCAATGGTCCCCCCACCCGCAAAGTACTCAACATACTTCTGTCTTACTTTGCGAGCGCTTTGGGGGGTAAGCCAGGACGGGCAGCTTCAAGTGTTCTCAGGGTTTCTTGTTGAAGTCCAGCCTCAAGCCCAACTGAGGCCACATAGTTCATTGAATTTCTCCTTAAATAGTTGTGTAGAATGCAGCATGCAAGGATTATATGGTTAGCTTTATATTCCACAATATTGATTGGCGTAAGGAATAGGTGGAACCGGCTGGCCATTATCAAAAAAGCATTCTCCACCACTCTTCTGGCTCTGGCCAGACAGTAGTTATAAACCCTCTGGTTTGGGGTGAGGGTCCTCATGGTTTCATAACAGTTGGCAGGTCAGAAGGAACTAACAGAAAGCACTGAAAATCAGATACGAGCAGACAAGAACACACTTAAAAACAAATATGTAATAGAAATACAAACCCACAATCACAAACTGAAGAGCAGTAATGATTGTAAAAGCAGGAGACTGAAAAGAGCAAATCGTCTGTCACCTAACTTCTATTAACATGAGATTAGCGGAAGGAGCCCAAAGGGTGGCGCACTTGGTATTGAACTAGTGTCGTCATACGCATTGTACGTCACCGCATTCTTGACATTTGGAAATTCCGACAACTTTGTGTGACCATGTGTATGCAAGACAAGTTTGAGCCAACATCCGTCTGAAAAAATCCATGGATTTTGTTGTCGCAATGTCCGATCAATGACCGATTGTGTGTACGGGGCATTAGACTATGCATACTAGAGCTGCATGATTCTGGATAATGAAAATCGTGATTTTTTTGCTTAGAAAATCCCAATTCTCTCACGATTCTTGGCGTAACATCATCTTTCACATTATACAAACAAATTGGGCTAATTTTACTGTTTAGGTTTTTTTTTCATTGAAGTGTATTTTTTCCCCAAAAATTACTTTTGAAAGAACTCTGCGCAAATACAGTGTGACATAAAATATTGCAACAACTGCCAGTTTATTTGCTAGGGTCTCTGCTAATATATATATATATATATATATATATATATATATATATATATATATATATATATATATATATATATATATATATATATATATATATATATATATATATATATATATAACGTTTGGGGGTTCTAAGTAATTTTATAGCAAAAATACTGATTTTAACGTGCAAGCACCAAAATGTCAGAAAAAGTTTTAGTCTTTAAGTGGTTAAACTGTCCTCATTTGCAGACTGACATTCATCCATTTGATCTAAAACAGGGATCTCCAAACTTTCTAAAAAAGGGCCAGTTTATTGTCCTTCAGACTTTAGGGGGGTAGACTGCAGCCAGCAAGAGTAGAAATTGTCCTGACATGACGTCAGGACAATTTCCATTCTCGCTGGCTGCAGTCTGCCCCCCTAAAGTCTGAAGGACAATAAACTAGCCCTTTGTTTAGAAAGGAGTAAAAATCATCACATTAGATATAAGGTGGAAGAATAGTGCACAATCGTTGGTATATTTGTGAGGAATAGTGTCCCATTGTTGGTGTCAGTGGGAGAAATGGTTGTGCGTTAGAACCTTGTGAACTGCTACGCAAAGCCAACAAATAAATAAACACATAAAAAGCTGCCATCACTCCCCACACTTCCTATTTATGTATTAATGCAAAAGTGAATACCAAATAAGTGCAGTGCTAAGTGAACATGAATAATCAATAAGTGTGATATGTGACCTTCCTATTGTGGATGATCAGTAGTGTACAGTGCTCAATACAGTCTCCCCATCCTCAGTAAAATGCAAGTGCTCAAAAAAAACACATGGATTCCCAATCATAAACTGCAAATAAATAAATAGATGAAGTGATATAAATAAATATGAATAATCAATGTGATAATAAAACAATTATAACAATATAAACAATAAATGACGAATAGTCCAATCTATAGTGAATTTAAACAATAAAATAGTCCAAGGTATGTGAACTAAGGTGAGATGCTATAGACCAAAGCTCTTCACTTTGATCCACCTGTGTGCATGCGACAAATCACTCCTTGTGCGACCCTTCACCGGATGGTTCCTTACCTTAAGTCTTAGAAACACATGTGACATTAGTTAATCCTCTGGGGTATTGCTCTTATTTGTTTCTCCTTCCTTTGGTATATATCTTAGGCAACCGATTCCACCATGTAATACTCCTTCCTTATAGTCACCAGAACCCTCCTCCAGGGCTCTGATCAGGGGGCATTTGACAGACCTTTATCGGTCATGCCCCTTCGACAGAAACCAGCTGAATCGCTGATTTCTGTCAAATCGCCTGCAGTACCCACGGGCTGAATGTTGGCTGGTTTTATTGAGCCGGCCAATGTCGTCCGACATTTGGCCTGTGTGTAAAGTTAAGGGTCAGGTAGTATGGTCTCTGGAACAGGAGATGAGAGGAAGTCTTCCACTGCACTGACCATACCCAGACACTCTGTGGACTGTTGTACTCTTTAAACTGCGCTGTTCACTAAATACTCCTAACAGCTGAACATTATATACTCCTGACCAATGTGTTTTTGTCTCAACAGTTAGCGATTGGTTTAATGGCATTTTCTTTTAAGGTAGATTGAAATGATAGATCTATACATATATTTTGTGTGCAGAAAAGCATATGTAATATAAGTTTTATATCCTAAAAATTCTCATGTTTGAGGTTAATGCATGTCTGGGACATTTTATGAGTATAAGAACTGTAGAAAATGTGTATTTAATCGACTCCTTTTAAGTTATTACCACTGTGTAGCATAAGCCACACCCACAATTTATGTATGATAGAATTCCTGTAATTTATGTAAACATGGGTGTTCCCTATATTTCCCAATATAAGCAACACCCTTAGGCTAGGTTCACACAGTAAACAGCACGACATGCAGCGCCGCGACCTGCCGCGACCTCAGCGGCGACTAGCAAAACGACTTCTGTATAGAAGTCATTGCAAGTCGCCCGAAGTCGCCGCAAAAGTAGTACAGGAACCTTTTTTCTAAGTCGGAGCAACTCGAGTCGCTCCTATTAGAACGGTTCCGTAGTACAGAACGGGGCGCTACTTGTCAGGTGGCGAAGTCGCCTGGACAAGTCGCCCCTGTGTGAACTGAGCCTTATTTTAGTATAGACCGCTTGCCACCTCTCTTAAAGAGAGCTATTAGGCTAAAGGTGGCTAATAGACCAAGTTATGGGGGAACCATCACAAATTAGTTTTTTGTCTTTTTATTTTGCATTTATCCCCCTTCCAAACTGGACTACTGAATCTATGTTTTAGGCTGAATCATTGCGTCATATATCCATAGTTGGTCAGAAGAGCATAAAGGAATATTTCTTTTTCTCCCCGCCTTTAGTCTCCATGAACTATTACTCTTATTATTTGATGTGATGATATATAAATTACTTCTTACCCTTATACCTTTGGACTTAATATTGCAGTACAAAGAGAACTGAGGGTGGACAAAGCGGATTGAAGTGTATTTAAACCCTAACAGTGAACGTCTCTTATTTGGTCGCTTATAGTCTGTTAATTATTTAATCAAAGGTGTTTTGTTTTATCTGGTGTTGATCCTGCGAGAAATGTTATCAGCTGATTAATTTTTCTGCACTCTGCCTGCGCTGCCCTATTTTCAGTCAGTATTCTTAGTCATCGCTAAAGACTACAGAACCCCTTGACTATGTTATGGAGAAGAGAAGAGTGGACGGTAATACAATACTGTCCTGGGGTGAAAATGTTGAGAGAATGTTATCACCCTATGACAGGAAGTGCATTAGTGGCCGGATCAGCAGGTGGAACTAAATTTTTATGATTTCAGAAAAGTTCTTGCGGTATACTGATCTTAGGTTTATCAAATGAAAGTGTAGTTTGCTACCATTTACTCTATATTATTAGGGCTCCTAAAATTGTAAGTGAAAGTTTGAAAATCTCTAACAGCAAAAAAAAAAAAAAAGCAATAAAAACACATTCAATTTGAAATTCACATGCAGTTTATTAAAGAAATAAAGAAAAGACAAGAGATGCAAGCCTGGCATTGGATAATCCAGTAATGCATTATAAAGGATTTTATATACAACAAACACCTAGAAGTGATACAATCCATTACTTCACAAAACAAAGAAAAGCAAGTATGTATAGGACTGGCTACAGCCAACAACTAGCGTAAAAGTTTCACTTACTTACAGGGATACATTCAAGTGCAGTTACATTCTTACCATGATACCCTTGGCACATATCTGGTTCAATATTCTGTTTGGTGTGTGCTGTAGTGTAGTTTTCCTTTCTTGTTTGTTCTTTATTACTTTGTAGCTAATGAACCCATCAATGAGAACTATGCAACTGGTCATACAAAGTAAACTTTTGAACCATTATTTAACGATTTATTTTACCAGAACCTGTGCAGGCTGAGGGCCATTCTCATGGATTTAACCAAATGGGTTGTTTAAGAATGGTCGATCTGTTAATTTTTTTTAACAACCTTTGTGCAATGAGCCAATCAAAATCGTATAGCATATAACCAGTTTATGGGTTGCTGTGATGGGGAAGCATAAATTGTTTAAATTATAATCAGCCTTATCCTGGAGAACAAAAAAGGACAGGACAAGGCTAATACAACTGAAGATGACTATGGAAGCTTCTCTCATTTGAGCAGACTGAAAAGGTATAGTAAAGTATGGCTTGAAAGGGTGGAAACTAATGCTATGACAGTGGGGCATCTTAATAAGATCTCTTGACGGTGGTTGATGTTGTTTTTGACACAGCCACTGAGGATCTTGAAGAAGATGATTGGTTGTAACCGCCGCTTGCTTGGCCACCACCACTGCTGTATCCTCCTCCAGCACTATATCCACTTCCTCCTCCAACACCATATCCACTGCCTCCTCCTCCAACACCATATCCACTGCCTCCTCCTCCAACACCATATCCACCGCCTGCTCCATCAACACCATATCCAGCTCCTCCGCCAAAACCATATCCACTGCCTCCTCCGCCAGCACCATATCCAGCTCCTCCGCCAGCACCATATCCGGCTCCCCCACCAGAACCATATCCAGCTCCTCCACCAGACATACTTGAACCTCCACCAACCACAGCTGGAAAGAAAAATAAGAGTTTGATTTTCTATTGCTTTAGATAACAGAGCAAGAATATCTGTAGTCAGAAAACCAATCTATACTTACAAACGCTCACATTGTTCTGTACATGTCCAGACATTCTGCAAAGGCAAAGGCAAATTATTAGGCTGAAACCGGTATCTTATCTTTTGTAAAATGCATTGTTAATGTCATTTTCAACAAATTTAAAATGAGAAAAATGTAGTCTTACTCTCATTCTGCCTAAACTCCAGCCAGCTCTATTGAAAAGTATCCACACTCAGTGGTTTGTTCTCCATTAACCCTTCCCTTTCTGAGGCAAATAAATGCTTTTGTGGTTGGGTCACCAAACTAGTCTTATGAGTCCCCTTTGGAATGTTGCAATAAGACCTTCTTGCTGTTATTTCTGTTCCAACTGAGAGAGTGACAAACCCCCAATAAAGACCTCAGTGGTCTGTTGGCTTGTGAACAAAGACCTCCAGAGTCATTCAGAGCAATAAGAATTTGTTAAATGGTTTAACATCTTAGCATGCACCAAATCTGAATAATTCGTTTTAAGTGACCTATCTCTTTATGTACCTAATCTAATATGTCTTTGATTTCCATCTACAAGTAATAACATTTTTGTCAATGTAAGACACTTCATCATTCTAGTGCAGATATTAGTATGGATAAGTTAAAAGTTCACCATGGGGTGAAATGTTACTGCTTCTGTTACTATAAATAGGAAACTCTCTATTTCATTACAAATCTCTTATATACACTCTCCAGACACTTTATTAGTACACCTGTTCAATTACAAAGTTACATAGTTGCATAGTAGTTACATAGTTAGTCAGGTTGAAAAAAGACACAAGTCCATCCAGTTCAACCACAAAAAAAATAAAAATAATAATATCATACAATCCCATATACCCAATTCTATACCCACAGTTGATCCAGAGGAAGGTGAAAAACCCCAGCAGAGCATGATCCAATTTGCTAAAGCAGGGGAAGAAAATTCCTTCCTGATCCCCCGAGAGGCATTCAGATTTTCCCCGGATCAACTTTACCTATAAATGCCAGTACCCAGTTATATTACGTACACTTAGGAAATAATCCAGGCCCTTCTTAAAGCAATCTACTGAGCTGGCCAGAACCACCTCTGCAGGGAGACTATTCCACATTTTCACAGTTCTTACTGTGAAGAAACCTTTCCATAGTTGGAGATGAAATCTCTTTTCCTCTAGACGTAAAGAGTGCCCCCTTGTCCTCTTTGTTGACTGTAAAGTGAATAACTCAACCCCAAGTTCACTATATGGACCCCTTATATATTTGTACATGTTGATCATATCCCCCCTTAATCTCCTCTTATCAAGAGTGAATAAATTCAGTCCCTCTAATCTTTCCTCATAGCTGAGCTCCTCCATGTCTCTTATCAGTTTGGTTGCCCTTCTCTGCCCTTTCTCCAGTTAGCGATATCCTTTTTAAGAACTGGTGCCCAAAACTGAACTGCATATTCCAGATGAGGTCTTTTGGTAACACAAATTGCTAATTAGCCAATTGCAGGAACTCGATTAATTTAGGCGTCTAGGCGTGGTGAAGACAGCTTGATGAATTTCAAACCAAGCATCAAAATGGGGAAGAAAGGGGATTTAGAATGTGTAAGAAAGGGTACTTTGAACGTGGCATGGTTATTGGTGCCAGATGGGCTGGTCTGAGTATTTCAAAAATCTAATGGGGCTTTCACACAGCCATCTCTAGGGATTACAGAGAATGGTCAGAAAAAGAGAAAATATCCAGTGAGCAGAAGTTATGTGAAGGAAATTTGTATAAGTGTGGAGGAAAATGCCTTGTTGATGTCAGAGGAGAATGGGTAGACTAGTTAGAGAGGATAGAAAGGCAACAGTAACTGAAATAACCACTTGTCACAACCAAAGTTTGCAGAATACCATCTCTGAATGCACAACACATTGAACCTTGAAGCAGATGGGCTACAGCAGCAGAAGATAACACCAACGCCACTCCTGTCAGCTAAGAACAGGAAACTGAGGCTACAATTCGCACAGGCTCACCAAAATTGGACAATAGAAGTTTGGGAAAATGTTGCCTGTTCTGATGAGTCTCAATTTCAGCAGTGACATTCAGATGGTAGGGTCAAAATTTGACGTAAACAACATGAAAGCATGGATCAATCCTGCCTTATATCAAAGGTTCAGGCTGGTGGTGGTGGTGTAATGGTGTGGGGGGGTATTTTCTTGGCACACTTTGGGCCCCTTAGCACCAATTGAGGATTGTTTAAACGTCACAGCCTACCAGAGTATTGTTGTTGACCATGTCCATCCCTTTTTGACTACAGTGTACCCATCTTCTGGTGGCTTCTTCCAGCAGGATAATTCATCATATCACAAAGCTTAAATCATCTCACCACTGGTTTATTGAACATGACAATGAGGTCACTGTACTCCAATGGCCTCCACAGTCACCAGATCTCAATCCATTAGAGTGCCTTTGGGATGTGGCAGAGATTCTCACCATGGATGTGCAGCCGACAAATCTGCAGCAACTGCAACTCAATATGGACCAAAATCTCTGAGGAATGTTTCCTACAGCTTGTTAAATCTATGCCATGAAGAATTAAGGCAGTTCTGAAGGCAAAATGGGGTCCAACCAGGTACTAGCAAGGTGTACTTAATAAAGTGGCTGGTGAGTGTTTATCTTACTAAGATTTACTAACCCTCACAATACAATAGCTTGCGTTGATGGACTGTATCAAATTAGATAATATCATTGGGGGCAGGCATGGGATTATTATGACTACTATGATGGAAACAACTAGAGTTTAAAGTAAACAGACATAAGCTATACATAAATCTTAGCTGCTTAATATAAAAACACATTTAAAGTAGACTTTCACCCACCCTAGAGGCAATAAAGCAAATACATGTTAACTTGTTTGTATCTTATGACTTTTTCAGAGCAATTACTATTTAATATTGCAGTTATTTTTGACTATGAAGACATGAGATACTACTTTTTAATGGCCATAACCTTTCTCATCCTGTTGTATGGCTCAAAACATCAGGTCTAACTCTACGAAACTGCCTGCTTAAAACACCTGTGAGTCTCCTGCTAGCTGTACGAAGCACATATGAGTAAAAGTACCTATCCTGCTACTCATAGCATTTGATAGTCCTATGGGAAACCTGTACCTGCTCTTTACATTTTAGGTATCTTGGCATCTAGGCATCTAGGCATCTTGAACTCACCTGTCCTCTTCTCCTTCCAGCAGGAGTCTGTATGTGGAAATTTCCACATCAAGGGAAATCTTGACACTTAGTAGCTCTTGGTAGTCGCGTACTTGACGGGCTAGGTCTTCTTTGGCTTTCTGCAAAGCAGCCTCAAGGTCAGTCAACTTCTTCTGGGCATCCTTCAGTGTGGCTTCTCCACGTTGCTCTGCCTCAGAAATGGAGGTCTGAAGAGCTGTAATCTGCAGAATATTACTGTCATTTTAGTGTCTTAGTTTAGACTGAATGATCTTTATTTTGCTTAATTTGAAAAAAGTTTATTTAGATCTTTCTGCAACACAGTTTGAAATAAATTGCTTATAGACTTATAGTGATTGTAAATGCATGTTTTTTTTTTTTTTAAATAAATAACGTTATTCTTACCTCCTCTGTGCAGTTGGTTTTTCACAGAGCAGCCCAGATCCTCCTCTTCTTGGGTCCTTCTTTGCTGTTCCTAACCCCTCCATCATTTGAGTACCCCTCAGCCAGCAGTTTGCTACAGGGGGCGCCTAAGCCAAGTTATATAGTGTATACATTTAGACACGGAGCCCTGTCCTGACCCCTCCCCTGATTGGCTGACTGACTTTGATTGATAGCCTCAGGACCCAGTGGCGCAGCTGCTCTGTCTCAGCCAATTAGGAGGAGTGTCCTGGATGGCTTCAAGGATCGTGAACATTGCTGGAGAGAGATGGGGCTCAGGTAGATAGTTATGGGGGTGCTGGGGGGGGGGGCTGCTACACACAAAAGGCTTTTTTATTTTAATGCATAGAATGCATTAAGATAAAAAAAATAACTTCCGACTTTACAACTCCTTTAAGCCTTCCAAAGAAAATACAGCAAATCAACAAGATACCTGTTTTTTGACATTCTCAATTTCGGATTTCAGCTTCTGGATCATACGGTTAATTTCTGCAATCTCACTCTTGGTGCTCTTCAGGCTGTCGCCATGTTTTCCAGCTGTAGCCTGTAGTTGCTGATACTAAAATGAAGAAAAGCAGCTCTAAGGTTACTATTGTTAATAAAGCTAACAACAGTAAAGTTTTAAATGAAAAGAATAATGAAGAATGAGCTAAGGGGTTTGTGAGTAAAATACTACAATAAGAATCTGTGGAGCCTATAGTTGCATAATTCCTGGTTTCCCTACATTTGTAACCCTTAACTACATGCATACCTACATCTACATACCTATCCGTCTACATGTTAGCCTATCGTGAAGAAATTCAAAAGGTTCAAAATTTCAGTTTATACTGTAATTGTGTTGTGCCCCCTATACATTGTAAAGTGCTGCGTAAAAAGTTGGTGCTATATAAATCGTGAATAATAATACATAATAATTATATATATATATATATATATATATATATATATATATATATATATATATATACAGCCTCTAATAACAATATAGTAAAGGTGTATAGAATCATCAATTTACAATTTATACATATCAATCTTTCTTAATTAATATTTCATAACTGGTTTCCTAAGTCTGAACTTGCATTGGCAAGTTATCCACACAAGCTAAGGGGTGTGGTCTAATTACTTGTTGTGAGTTTCAGTGTATGTGCAGAAGTAGATAAAATGTACTTACTTTGAGGTCAAATAAGCTTTGTGTTTCAGCTTTGCTTCTCGCTGCAACGGCTTCATATTGTTTCTTTACGTCTCTCAGTATTCCATCAAGAGACAGGTCCCTGTTATTGTCCATAGATAGAACGACAGAGGTGTCACCTGCTCCTCCTTGCGCACTTTGAAGCTCCTGTCAATTACAAACACAAATCATGGATCAAATTAGATAAATCCAGAGACAAATCTTTATCTTCCTTACTTTGGGAGATTTCCTCTTTCTGTTGTATCTCTGAGACAGAAAGTGAAGGGGAATTTATCTAATTGTACACAGATAGAAAAAATAAACTAGCAGGGATTTACCTTTTTCCCACTCAATAGAAAGCTAAAAAAAAGTATTTGGCTATACATTTGCTTTAAGCATGTTTAAATACAAAGTAAGCATTCTTACTGCATCATATAGCATCCTCAAGAAGTTCAACTCCTCTGTGCTCAAGTCAACCTTGACTTCCAAATCTGTTTTGGTCATGAATGCAGCATCCACATCCTGAAAAAGAACACAAAAACGTCTCGCTTTGCATGGCAGATTCACACCACAAAGACATACTGGGTTCATGTAGAGCATAGATTTTCCTGATCTATATCTGGAGCGTAAACATAGCTAAAATGTATCTAAAGCTAACTGGGGAGCTTCTAGAACTGGTCTCAGCTCACCAAGAATACTGATTTTAGTGATGTATGATCAGAGTTTTTTCCTTTTTTTTTATCTTGGTTAACATTACTCTGTAGTCAATAAGATGTTAGTTAGCAAATATGTTTTACCTTTTTAAGCACCACAAAGTCATTTTCTGCTGTTGTACGCTTATTAATTTCGTCTTCATATCTGCATAGACAAAATATGTTGACAGTCTAAAAAATCGCCTATTTTCCTTATTTTAAAATGCATTTTTAAACAGTAAAACTAGAAATATGGACCAACAAATGGCAAGGCACAAGGCATACATACTTTTTCTTGTAGTCTTCTACCATTTCTTGCATAGTCTTTTGTTCATTCTCCAGGCGGCCTTTATCACTTAATATACTTTCAAGCTGCCTAGTAAGAAGGCTTATGAAAGCCTCAAAAATTGGTTCTAAGCTAGGCTTTTTTGAGCCACCTTTGTGTCCTTGCTCTTGTAAAAGTTCCCATTTTGTCTCCAATACTTTGTTTTGCTGTTCCAGAAACCTAACCTGTAACCATAAAGGACAGTACTGTTGGCTTCCTATGCCCAAGTCCACTAAGAATTAAAAAAAAGATCAATTCAAAACAGGAAATAATACTTTAAAACAACTCTTACCTTGTCAATGAAACTTGCAAATTTGTTGTTCAAAGTTTTGATCTGTTCCCTTTCCTCAGTTTTCACTTTTTGAATGTTTGGATCTACTTCAACATTAAGTGGTTTCAAAAGGCTTTGATTTATGCTCACTTCCTGGATGCCCCCAGGAGGACACACAGGGAAGCCGGGACCTCCTCCTTGTCCTCCTGCACCTCCACCAAACATCCCTGAACCTCCACCAAAGCCTCCTGCGCCACCACCACCAAATCCTCCTGCACCACCGCCAAATCCTCCTGCACCACCACCAAATCCTCCTGCACCACCGCCATATCCTCCTGCACCACCGCCATATCCTCCTGCACCACCGCCATATCCTCCTGCACCACCGCCATATCCTCCTGCACCACCGCCAAATCCTCCTACACCACCGCCATATCCTCCTGCACCACCGCCATATCCTCCAGCACCACCACCAAATGCTCCTCCACCATAGCTTGACCCAAGACGAACAGATGAAGCGACTGCAGTTTTCCTTTTTCCACCAAGGTTATAGAGACTTTGTGATGATACACCTACAGAATAAGAGCCACCTGATCTTCCTCCACCAAGTGAACAGACACTAAAGCCCCTGCTGCCTCCACCACCAACACTTTGCATTTGCTTAAAGTTGTTCATAATGGCGTTTAAAAAGATCAAGTTTGAAGGAAACAAAAGAAACAGATAAGACGAAGGAGACGTGGCCCCTTTGCACTGAGAGACCAAAGCATCCCTTTTTATCTGTTTGAAAAAGTTGGGCTTGGTTGCATAGGTGTCTGGAGGCCAGTTTAATGCAATAGTGGGTTTGGCAAAGCTGGCAGCCACCCATCAATCTGCTAAACTGATCACACCTATGGGAAATATTGTTTTGTTTGCAATGCTCAATTTAGTTAATCTACAGTGTACCTGCTTGAGATGGTAATAGATCAAAGATCAAGAGTTACCGTGTATAAATTAAATTGCGTCCTTTCCACAATAATGCCTTTGGGGATTTATTGAAATGTTCTCACAATTATTATGCTGTATTCACTTTTGAGGTGGAGAAATAATAGTTAATATATGTGTGTATTAAATATGCATATGTGATTTTAAGTTGACAAACCTGATTGTTTAGTGTATTTATGCAATAATAGGCATAAAATTATTTTAATTTTTTTATTATTATTTATTTTATTTAAGAATTGGATTGGATTAGAATTTAATGATGTTATCAGTATACAATACTTGACAAAATTATTTTTATTCGTTTTAGATACTTTACAAATACTGGTAATGTAAATGAGTATTCTGCCTTCAATCATAAATTTAACAACACACTGGTGAAGATTTACTAAAACTGGTGCACACAGAATCTAGTGCAACTGCGCATAGTAACCAATCAGATTCTAACTTCAGCTTGTTCAATTAAGCTTTGACAATATAACCTAGAAGCTGATTGGTTACAATGCACAGATGCACCAGATTCTGTGTGCACCAGTTTTAGTAAATCTCCCTCTAAATCTCTTAGTCCACCCATTTATGATAACCTTCCCTGCGCTCCCTTGTGGAAGCCGGGAGTCAAATACTGTAAACAATCCTGTTGGGTGACATTGGTCCCATCACAGAGTTGATTTCATTATTATCCTCATATGGTTGTTTGGGTCAGGCAAATGGCTGCTCAGACCTGAGCACTACATCCTGGGAGGAGGCCACTGCCAACCCCCCCCCCCCCCCCCATACCTGGAAGCACTGGTAATTTGCAGAGTTTCCAATAGAGCAAAAGAGTGGTGGGGGATCACTACAAATGAGAATATAAGTGAATTGGTAGAATGGGAGACTTTGCAACTTTTTCCTTAGTTGTCAAGGTGATAGAGTCTCTTTAAATGATTTGTGGTGTCATTGCAACTTTAATAGTATTATAGTGGCCTTTTTGATAACTTGAGGACCAGAAAAATAAACAGAACAAAACAAAATTTAGATTCTTCCAGAAAACAGTTTTAGACTGCAAGTTATTGTCACTACTGTGTGTATCATTGAAACAGTATATCATTTTTTAACCACTTGCCGACCGTCTCACACTGATATACAACGGATGGCACTGGTGCGCAAAACAATGTACCCGCACGTCGCTGCCTCATTGGCGGCTAGCAGGCATGTGAGCACCAGAGCATGCGCCTGCTGCGGCAGCATTTCCGTGTCTGTCTGTGGCCCGCAATCGTGACACAACAAGGCAGAATGGGGAGATGCCTAAGTAAACAAGGCATTTCCCTATTCTGCCTAGCAACATGACAGGGCTCTACTGCTCCCAGTGATCGGTGATGTTCTAGTGAGCCCACCCCCCTACAGTTAGAACAAGCCCAGGGAACACACTTAACCCCTTGATTGCCCCCTAGTATTTAACCCATTGCCTGCCAGTGACATTTACATAGTTATCAGTGCATTACTGATCGCTGTATAAATGCCAATGGTCTCAAAATAGTGTCAGAAGTGTCCGATCTGTCCGCCGCAATGTTGCAGTCGTGATAAAAATTGCAGATTGCAGCCATTACTAATAAAAAAATTAAAGTCCATAAATCCATAAGTTAAAAAAGTCCATAAATCTATCCCCTATTTTGTAGATGTGATAACTTTTGTGCAAACCAATCAATATACGCTTATTGTAGGTTTTTTTTTTTTAACAAAAATATGTAGAAGAATACATATCGGCCTAAACTGACGAAGAAATTTGTTTTTTTATTAGTTTTTGGGGATATTTATTATAGCAAAAAGTTAAAAATATTGCTTTTTTTTTTTAAATGTACTTTGTTTATAGAGTAAAAAAAAAAAAAAACGCAGAGGTGATCAAATACCACCAAAAGAAAGCTCTATTTGTGGGAAAAAAAGGACATAAATTTTGTTAGGGTATAACATCGCACAATTGTCAGTTAAAGTGACGCAGTGCCATATTGAAAAAAAGGGCTTGATCAGGAAGGGGGTAAATCCTTCCGCCCCTACTCATGCGGCACCCAGCTTCTTTCCCTCTCCTCCTTGAAGTCAAGCGACTCCTCCTTGTCTGGCCTTTAAATAGAACACACAGACAGCTTGGTCAGTCTCTTCTTGACCATCCAGGGGTACACACACAACCATGCACTAACTATATGCACAAAAAGGTAGGCTGATCTGGGTGGTGATGACTGACATTACATGTGTAGCACCCTGGTGTTTAGGCAGGGTTTCTATTAAATTTAGTTTGCCCGGGTAGTATTTATCCTGGTTAATTGTTAGAAGATCCACTGATTCCTTTCTAACTCTGGACTGGCTGCACTTTTTCTCTTCTGTCACTAGGTGGCACTGTAGCTGGTGACATTAAAGTGACAAGGGCTTAGCAAGGTCAGATCATGAATGGATGGGGAGTCTCAGCCAATAGGCAGGGTTCCTTGGCCTGCTGGGAGGGCCTATTTATTTGGGTGGAGTCAGGTGATCTGTGTTCTGTGCCACCTGGATGGCTGTCTGGGTGGATGTGTGGTATGTCGCAAAAGATGGTTGTTAACAGTTGAAGTACAACCACCCTTAGTGACTGTTACAAAATTTATTGCCATAGGAGATAGCGGTACTACCAATACAAAAGTGGTATCCAGCTGGAGGCCTTCCCCTGTATAGCTGTCTACCTATAGAAGTATCGGAGTCTGACAAATATCATTCCATCTACTTGTCCTGGCCCTAACCCTCTCTCCACATTTCTGTTAAGAGACAATAAATCTCTTTTGCATTCAAAAAGTGTCTGGCACCCATCAATCCATTTGGATAACACCCACCATGCCTTGTAACCCCCTCTACACAGACGGATGTCAGCTCTCTCTGGCTCTGGAGGTCGCTGTTAGACCTCTAGGGGTGGGGGCCATCTCTATACATGCATATACACTATTTTTTCAAAAGTATTGTGACGCTTGCCTTTACATGCATGTGAAATTTAATGGCATCCCAGTCTTAGTCCATAGGGTTCAATATTGAGTTGGCCCACCCTTTGCAGCTATAACAGCTTCAATTCTTCTGGGAAGGCTGATCACAAGGTTTAGGAGTGTGTCTATGGGAATGTTTGACCATTCTTCCAGAAGCACATTTGTGAGGTTAGGCACTGATGTTGGACAAGAAGGCCCGGCTCACAGTCTTCGCTCTAATACATCCCAAAGGTGTTCTATCGGGTTGAGGTCAGGACTCTGTGCAGGCTAGTCATGTTCCTCCACCCCAAAATCACTCATCTATGTCTTTATGGACCTTGCTTTGTGCACAGGTCCCAATCATTTGGAGAAGGGGAGATTATGGTGTGGGGTTGTTTTTCAGGGGTTAGGCTTGGCCCCTTAGTTCCAGTGAAGGGAATTCATAAGGCGTCAGCATACCAAGACATTCTGGACAATTTTATCATCCCTAATTTGTGGGAACAGTTTAGGGATGGCCCCTTCCTGTTTCAACATGACTGCGCACCAGTGCACAAACAAGGTCCATAAAGACATGAAAGAGTGAGTTTGAGATGGAGAAACTTGACTGGCCTGCACCTCAACCTGACCTTTGGGATGAACTAGAGGTGAAGCTGCAAGCCAGGCCTTCTCATCCAACATCAGTGTCTGAGCTCACAATTGTGCTTCTGGAAGTATGGTCAAACATTCCCAAAGATACACTCCCAAACTTTGTAGACAGCCTTCCCAGAAGAGCTGAAGCTGTTACAGCTGCTAAGGGTGGGCCAACTAAATATTGAATCCTACAGACTAAGACTGGGATGGCATTAAACTTCATCTGTGTGTAAAGGTAGGTGTCCCAATACTTTTAACAATATTGTGTACATATGGATATATGACATAGACTTTCACTGTATTGTTAATTTATGCACAAGAGACTCCATCTTGTTCACACTGTTGAAATGTGTTCTGTAACCTTCACTTAAAGTGGAGGGCCGGTTATAAAAAAAAAAAAAAAAAAAAAAAGTCAGCAGCTGCAAACACTGCAGCTGCTGACTTAATAAACACACTCACATGTCCAGGGCGCCCGCGATGTCGGCCGCCCGAGGCCGACCCGTCCCTCGGCTCTCGGGTCCCGGCGCCGCCATCCCTTGTAAGGGAAACAGGCAGCGGAGCCTTATGGCTTCACTGCCCGTTTCCTACTGCGCATGCGCGAGTCCCGCAGCTACTGCGCATGCGCGAGTCCTGCAGCTACTGCGCATGCGCGAGTCCCGCAGCGCTTTCTGAATGGGACGCGCTGTGTTCTGGAACACACAGTTCCCAGAACACAGCGCGACTCATTACCCAGAAGACGCCGCGACGAAGACAGAAGACAGAAGATCTCCGTGGAGGAGGAAGAGGAAGATTAGGAGAAAGTGCCTAGCAACAGGCATTTCTGGTAAGTAAAAAAAAAATTTTTTTTCATTTTTTTTTTTTAGATTTTTTGTAATTTTTAACATTTTTTTGTTTTTCAGGGTGGCCCTCCCCTTTAACACACAGACACAACTTCTGTTAGAAGCTCTTTCTACCTTTACTCCCCCTCCACTCTCAGGGTTTTACTTTTGCAATTGTTCTATTCGCTAGCTTTTAGTAACATATTTAGTTAGTTTGTTTTTAATAACATCTCACACAACCCCTTTCTTATCTATGTATAAAATAACATGTAATAATACAATTTGTCAGAAAGGACATTTTAAACACAGTGATTGCATCCTGTGAATCTGTTCCTGCAATTGCAGAGTTAATTTTTATTTAAGGAGTCACAACCAGAAATTTCTATAACAGTTGGCGAGTCAGAAATCAGGAGTTGGCAGCAGTGGTGACTAATAAAGTTTTAAAATGGGGGGCAGACCCCGCACTTCCTTTTTGACCCTCCCCACTTATCATAAGCCTCACCCCTTATATAATCCACCCACTCCGTCCCCTGTATTCCACTTGCTTCCACCCATAGTGTCAGGAGTATACAGCTCAGCATCACAGGACAGAGTATACAGCCCCAGAATCACAGGACAGAGTATACAGCTCAACCTCACAGATCAGGGTATATAGGTGAGCATTACAGATAGGGTATATAAGTGAGCAGCATTACAGAAAAGGCATCTAGGTGAGCATTACAGATAGGGTATATAGGGAAAGATTACAGATAGGATATATAGGTGAGCATTACAGATAGGGCATATAGGTGAGCAGCATTATAGATAGGGTATATAGAGCACCCCCTGCCGCTAGGCTTACGGCACTGACAGTATCCCCCCATCCTCCAGCATGGGGCCCCAAATATATGGACAAACCAGACATGCTGAATTCATGAATACCAAGCAAGGGAAAGAGGAAGCCGCAGGGGCTTGGAGGTGGTCAAGCAATATGGCTGAGGTAGTAGTTGATATTTTGAACCAAATTTTATCAAACATAGACTACACTCCTACAGAGAGCCATTAATAATATAATTGAGGTTGGCACCCCAATCATGCCCAACCCCCACACTTTACTAAGTGGAATACCTGCCTTCAGCACCTGCTTTCCAGTGATTGATTTTGCTTTTTTTCGGTGCCCCTACACCCAGATTTCTGGCACCTTTTTTAATTTACCCATGATGCCCAAAAGTTACCATGGACAAGATTGCCCGAAGGCTGTGTGAGTAGCCTCTCTGAATATAATACTGTGTCAAGCAAGTATTGGACCACTAGTCCCCCTCACACTCAAACATGGTTTTGCTTCAGGACATTAATGATTTGCTTGTTTGTTCTGACACAAAGGACATTTGTAGCAGAAAAACAGTAATCCTTTTCAAATTTCTCTATAAAAGTAACAACAAAGTTAGCAAAGATAAGCTAAAATACTACCAAGAGAAAGTGATCTTCCTGGATCACTACATTTCACATGGAATCCATCACCTAACCCCAGATCGAGTTAAAACTTGATAGAAATTTGAAAAGTCAAGAAATGTACAGAAACTACGTGCCTTCCTGGGGTTAGTGGCATATTGTAGGGACTAGATTTCCTGTAACTGTTGGGGAAGGCACAAAAATCGGTAATGATGTAGAACCTAAAAGTTTTATTCATGATTGTATGGCTTTGATGGAGGTAGAAAGGGCCTCTGTCACACCAGCAAAAAATGACCCTTTATCAGATTGCGATATTCTTATTCTGGTTCCAGATTTTACACTAATGATGGTCAGCCAAGCACAGTGTTTGCTGTAACCACTACAGACTATTTCACATCAGGAAGCATTGACACCCCAGATGTCAGCACAGGAAGCTGATTTGTGTGCTGTAGTCAAAGAATGTCAACTCCTAGAGAATCAAAGGGGAAACATTTACACTGACAGTAGATATACATTTGGAATAGCTCACAATTTTGGGCCCATTTGGAAAGCACAGCACTTCCTGACTAGTGCAGGGAAGCCACTGAGACAGGCAAAACTCATAGAGCGACTATTTGAGGCCTTTCAGAAACCAGCAGAAGTTGCAATCTTGAAGGTAAAAGGACAAGCAATGGGAAATGACATGACAACCAGAGGAAATGTTTAGCCTACCAAGCAGCAAAGGACTCTTACGCCCTTATGGCATTTGGAGTCACATCCACTGTAGGGGTCATCCAGGTAGCAGGGACAGATTCCCTTCATCAAGAGTAGTGGGATATATAAACTTTAATTCAGTTGCAGAACTAGGCCTCAGAAGAGAAGGATAAGTGGATCAAATGTAATGCTACCCAAAATGATCAGGGACTTTGCGCTGAGAACAGGTGGTGTATACCCAGGAGTTACATGGCATCAGTCATCTTGCTAAGGGCGTGATGGTGGCACTTACTGACTACTATTGGATAGCACCTGAATTTAGTGCACTTGCAGCCAGGTTTTGTACTTCGTGTCTCACCTGTGCTTTGTCCAATGCCGAGAGGCCCGTCCATGTTCCCCAAAAGCATTCTCCTAAGCTAGATTTCCCTTTTCAAAGAATTCAAATAGACTACATTCAGATGCCTAGAATAGGCACCTATGAGTATACTCTAGTGTGTGCTGACATGTTTTTAGGCTTGCCTAATGCCTGGCCAGTAGCTAAAGTAAATGCAAAAACAACAGCAAAGAAAATTGTGAATAAAATAGTTTGTAGATATGGAGTTCCTGAAACCATTGAGAGTGACAGAGGAACCCATTTTACAGGAGAAGTAATGAAAGAGGTAATAGAAACCCTTCACATACAGCAAGCTGACCATACACCTTATCATCCACAAAGTAGTGGTAAAGTTGAGACACAATGAAATTTTGAAAAACAGATGTTCAAAAATTAAAGCAGATACAGGAAAGGATGGGTGGAAGCATGGGCGTCAGCAGGTAGGGGCAAGGGGGGTCAAGTGCCCCCCCCAGGAATCAGTGATCGGATCTTAAATTCAGAACAGTTGCGTTGGTAACGGAGTGTGGGCAGCCATCACCCGGGTGCCACCTTCCAGTGGGGTGACACCATAAAGATGCCGTCAAGACCCCCCCCCCCCCTCCAGTTTATTCTGACTTCCGGCTTTTTTCCCTGCTCAGTCCAGAAGAGAACTCAGCTGTGACAGGAGAAAGGCAAGCTACAGGCTATCAGAGGTTTTCCCTGCTTGCCCCCATTTCTCCTGTCAGGGAGAAGAGACGGCGGCTCTCACCAGGTTCCCCGCCCAGCTTCCTGTCCACTCTGCTCCTTCCCAATTGGCCATAACTGAGGGCCAAACAAAGGAGACTAGGAAAGGAGAGCATCATGGAACATGTAGTCCCAAAGATTAGTGGCCCCATTTTCCACAGGGAGGAAGCTACAGTTCGATCAAGAGAGAGATTGGGAGACTGCATCCTGGAAAAAAGCAGAGGGAGAGAGTGAGAACGAGGAGTGTGCTGGGTGGAAGCCAGAGAGAGAGCCATACTGCCCAGTGCCACCAGAGAGAGAGCCATGCTGCCCAGCGCCACCAGAGAGAGAGAGCCATGCTGCCCAGCACCACCAGAGAGAGAAAGACTGAGCCACTACCAGGGTATAGACATGCTACATTACTGACCAGAGTTGCCCCCGGGGAACCAGGAGTGAGCAATCGTCCAGCAAGAGGAATCACTGCTGTCATTTCGTTGGGTCAGGTAAAATGGCCTGTTGGCCATTATTCATTACTTATCCTAGGGACTGTACTAGTTTAAAGAATATTCAAAGAATGAATAATTACACTAGAATTGTAGATGAGATTATTAACCTTAATACCACTGATTAGGGATGAGCTCGGTGTTCGAGTCAAACGCATGTTCGACTCGAACGCTGGCCGCTCACCCGTTCGGTGAATTCAGAACTTTGTGGACCGTTCGCACCATATTCATGTGGCGCGAACGGCCCACAATGCACTACGCCATTGCTGGCTTATGATTGGCCAAGCATGCACTGTGACACCCGCATGCTTGGCCAATCACAGCGCCGGCAGTGAGGAGAGCCATAATTGGCCACAGGTCGGATGCCTGTGGCCAATTAAAGCTCAGGGGGGTTAAGTACACGCCCCACACTATATAAGGCCGCCAGCGCAGCGGCCTTGTTTAGTGTGTTGTGGCGGTCAGGGAAAGAGCAGGATAGGCAGGGACAGTGTCTTTGTGGCTTGAAAACCTAGCGCTGTTGCAGTGGGTGTTGTGTTCCTCCAGCACAGTATACACCTGAAGATACCCCTTATTGCTGGTTTTCTGTAATACAGGCATCTGCAGCAGTAAAGTGGGTGTTGTGTGCCTCCAGCACAGTATACACCTGAATATACCCTTTGTAAAGGGTCAGCCTGGGAAAGGGTTAAGAGGGGATTAATTGAAGAAGGTAGGTACTTCCCCTTCAGACCTGCTTATGGTCAGGTGTGCTGAAAGTGTCAGTGTGGAGTTGTTGAGTAGGAGAGAGAGACACAGCAGCACGCTGTGTAGAAACGTCCATTGCTGGATGGTGTACCTGCTGGGTGAGCTTAAACCACAAAAAGACTGTAGCTCTATTTGGAGCCATGACCTGTTACCTCTAAGCCTGTGGGCTGATGAACTGTGAGCTGTACCTGTGTGCACATCCGTGTGATAAGACAAGTCTGTCTGGTCTTATGTTTTGTTTTTGCTGTTTTGCTGTATAAAAGCCAATTTTATTTTACTGGACTGCCTCTGAGCCAGCTCTTCACCCCTCTGATCCCCTACACCTTTATTACTGGTGTTCTGTAATACAGGCATCTGCATCAGTTAAAGTTGGCGTTGTGTGCCTCCAGCACAGTATACACCTGAAGATACCCCTTATTGCTGGTGTTCTGTAATACAGGCATCTGCAGCATTTACAGTGGGTGTTGTGGGCCTCCTGCACAGTATACACCTGAAGCTACTCCTTATTGCTGGTGTTGTTCTGTTTCTGTAACACAGGCAGGCAGCTGCAGTAATTACAGTCGGTGTACTGTGTCATCTGCTCAGTGTGCACCTAAAGCTAACCAATTGCTGGTTTTCCCATCTCCCTGCAGGCCATTACTATGTCTGGAAGGCCAACAAGGAGAGGAAGACAGTCACAAGCCAATAAAAGAGGGCAAGCAGGCTCTCTATCTAGAGGCAACAGTGCTGGTCGTGGACGCGGTGCATCGTCATGAGCACATGGCCATGGGACACGCTTGTCCTTATTTTCGGCAGCTGGACGTGTTGAGCCGCATTATGCCGAAGACTTGGTAGAGTGGATGACCAAGCCCTCCTCATCCTCTCTCATCCAGGCACAGGGTACTAGCAAAGCAGCTGCCAACGCGCCCTCTTCCCTCGTCTCAATGTCATCAGTGAGGAGTACCCCAAACTGTTTGAGCACAGTGTTGGGTACATGCTCCAGGAAGATGTCCAGCGTTTTGAAGGATCTGATGATGATACCCAGCTAGAGGAAGGCAGTAGCGTGAGTGCAGAGAGGGGATGCTCAAGAAGGACAGCAATCTGGCAGTCATGTTCCATCAGCTGCAGCATACTGTCAGGTTGCTCCAATGATGAAGAGGGAGGGGATGATGAGGTCACTGACTCCATCTCCCTCCGGGGGCCAGCTTAGGGGCAGCATGCCGACTGAATCACCCCGCAGAGCTCCTGCGTGTTATTCCAAAAGTTCTTTGGTGTGGGCCTTTTTTAGACGAGTGTATCAGATTGCACTGCTGCTATCTGCAACATATGTCTCAAGCGTATCTCGTGTTGCCGAAACATCAGCCGCTTGGGTACCACATGCTTGACCAGACATATGTTGACCTGCCATGCAGCTCATTGGCAAGCGTACCTTAAAGACCCACACCAAAGAACAAATAGGACCTCTCCTTGCTCCTCATCAGCTGGGATCTCCAACCCCACTAGACCTACAGTCCCCTCTGAAACCTGCCCTGAGAGGAATGAAGGTGTAGAATTAGGTGTGTCACAGCCAAGTACTTGCAGGCTCTCTTCTAGCTGTACACCGACATCCGATTGTACCAGGCAAATTTCCCTGCCCCAGCTGCTGGACCGTCGAAAGAAGTTCACTCACAGCCATCCACATGCCCAGGCATTGAATGCTAGCTTGGCTAAATTGCTAGCACTTCAGCTGCTGCCTTTTCAGTTGGTAGACTCGGCCCCCTTCCGGGAGTTTATGCAATGTGCGGTTCCTCAGTGGCAGGTCCCGCTTTTTATCAGGGAAGGCGGTTCCGACTCTCTACCGGCATGTGGAAGGCAATGTCCATGCTTCGCTGGACAGTGTGGTCAGTGGTAAGGTGCATATTATTGCCGACATGGACAGGGACGTTACCTATCTTTCACGGCCCATTGGGTTACTCTTCTGGTAGCTGGGAAAGATGCAGGACAAGGTGCAGTAGTGTTGGAGGTTGTTCCCCCACCACGCCTCCAAAATGCTACTACTGGTTGTGACACAACTCTCTCCTCCACCCCCTGCAATTGAGCTATTGGCCTGTCCTGCATCCAGCTTTCTTTCAGAACGCACCTTCGGTGCTGGAGGAGGCTTTGTAACCGATCACAGGGTGCGCCTGTCCACCGACTCGGTTGATCGACTGACCTTCATAAAGATGAATCAGTCTTGGATCATCGCCAGCTACCAAGCACCTGAAGCAGATGTAACCAAATATTTTTTTTTAAATGTCACATCCCTTCAAGACTTCCTATGCTGATGCTGAGTGGCTGTCCTGTTATGTTGACTGACTATCCTCTTCCTCCTCAATGATCCTATCTTGGAAGAACACTTTTGGTTCTGGGTGACTCCACCAGTGGCCCAATTTTTAAGCCCCTGTTTAACAAGGGCATGTAATTACAATTTTTGATGCAATGCTTTGCAGCAGGGCTCATTCCTGCACTCCAACTAGAGTATCTGGGAGAGGTTGCAGTGTCGTGGCACCGGCACCAGTGCCTAAGGCCTAGTTTTTCAGCCCCTGTTTAACAGGGGCATGTAATTTACAATTTTTGATGCAGTGCTTTGCAGCAGGGCTCATTCCTGCACTCCAACTAGAGTACCTGGGAGAGGTTGCAGTGTCATGGCACCAGCACCAGTGCCTAAGGCCTACTTTTTCAGCCCCTGTTTAACAGGGGCATGTTATTAACATTTTTGATGCAATGCTTTGCAGCAGGGCTCATTCCTGCACTCCAACTAGAGTATATGGGAGAGGTTGCAGTGTCGTGGCACCAGCACCAGTGCCTAAGGCCCACTTTTTCAGCCCCTGTTTAACAGGAGAATGTAATTACAATTCTTGATATAATATTTCACAGAAGGGCCCGTTCCTGCGCCTACCGAGAGTAAATGTGAGGACTTATAGTGTTGTGGCACCAGCACCACCAACCTTCACAAACACCAAAGGCCCAATTTTTCTACTGCTGTTCAACAATGGCATGTAATTACAATTCTTGATATAATCATTCACAGCAGGGTGCTCCAGCGCCCACCAAGAGTCACTTTGAGGGCTTACAGTGTTGTGGAAACACCAATACCTTTCTGCAGAGCATATAGGGTAGGCCCTTACTTTCAAACATCCAACTTACAAACGTCTCCTACTTGCAAACGGAAGGAGACAACAGGAAGGGAGATGAAAAAAGACGTACGGCAAAAAAAAATTATACAGGGGTGATAACCCTTCCCTATGTTTTCCAAAAAGCTTAAAAATAGATTTTTAGATTGGAGCTACACTTTAAAAATGTACCACTTCAAAATTACAAACAGATTCTACTTAACACAACAAACTTACACAGTTCCTGTCTTGTTTGCACCGCCTGTATACTGCTGTTCTGAGTATATAGGGTCTGGGGGCCCCACGCCTTTCATTTTTTTTATTTGGTTACTGGGTTCCCCTTAATATCCGTACAAGACCCAAAGGGGCTGGTAATGGGCAGGGGGGGGGCTACCCATGCAATTTGTTTCTCAATGATTTTCATCCGTATTGCCAGAACCAGACATTACATTAAAACTGCAAGCAGTTTTAAATTACTTTTTTTCCGTTAAATGTCATTTTGTGCAGGGACTGCGCTAAACACGGGAAACACGGGCCACTTCACAGGCTTACTATAGACACCCCCAGGCACAATATTAAAAGTAATATTTCACTTTTTTTTTCAATTAAATCATCATTAAAATCAGTGCTCCCGAAAAAACTGACGTTTAAAAAAAAAAAAATTGGCATTGATCCATGTCCCCTGGGGCAGGAGCTGGGTCCCCAAACCATTTTTAAATCTTGCATATTAGCCATTAAAATTGGACCTTTTTTTTTGAACGTTCGAGTCCCATAGACTTCAATGGGGTTCACTTTTTTTTTCAATTAAATCATCATTAAAATCAGTGCTCCCGAAAAAACTGACGTTTAAAAAAAAAAAAATTGGCATTGATCCATGTCCCCTGGGGCAGGAGCTGGGTCCCCAAACCATTTTTAAATCTTGCATATTAGCCATTAAAATTGGACCTTTTTTTTTGAACGTTCGAGTCCCATAGACTTCAATGGGGTTCTCAAGTTCGTACGAATTTCCGGTCCGTTCGAAAGTTCTGGTGCGAACCGAACCTGGGGGGTGTTTGGCTCATCCCTACCACTGATATAGGTTTATTCAGTGAAGAAATAGCTCAGCTGAAAAAAGTAGCAATGGAGCATAGATTAACACTAAATTATCTCACTCTAGCTAAAGGTGGGATGTGTAAGGTTAGTCACACTGACTGTTGCATATACATTTCTGATAATGAGGTCATTATTAAAGGGCATCTTGCTAAAATAATAGAACTACAGAGGCCAGATATATTGCTAAAGATGAAAGGAAACCCCTTTAAAGCGGTTCTTCACCCTAAAGGGGAAGTTACGCTAATCTGATCCCTCCCCCCCTCCGGTGTCACAATCGGCACCTTTCAGGGGGGAGGGGATGCAGTTACCTGGATAATCCAGGTATCTGCACACACTTCCGGGCAGACCACCGCAGACCCCCGCAGACACCCCCCGTTGTGTTCTGGGAAACACACAGTTCTCAGAGACACAGCGGGGGACCATAAGAGACGCGCAGCGCGACTCGCGCATGCGCAGTAGGGAACCGGGCAGTGAAGCTGTAATGCTTCACTTCCCGATTCCCTGACATTCGCTGGACCCTGGGACAGGTAAGTGTGATTTTATTAAAAGTCAGCAGCTGCAATATTAGTAGCTGCTGGCTTTTAATATTTTTATTTTAGGTGCAGAACCGCTTTAAGGGATTAGGAGGTATTGGTGACTTTTTATATGGCATAGCAACATGGTTACAGAAATTATGCACTTAATGTGTGATGTTCCTGTTCTCATATTTGTTATTTACTTCCGCATCAGGCTATGCCTCTGTGTGATTACCCACTGTACCAACAGATGGTCCACCAACCCTGGTGAACCTATTATTCTGAGAAAGTTAGGAGAGAGCTTAACAGGATGCTGTTTTTCTGTGCCAATGTAGAAGGAGCTGCCAGCAATTGGCTGAAGTAACGCAGAGAAGACTGGTGTCAAAAAAAACAAAAGGCAGAAAATGACATGGACTTTCACTGTATTGTTCATTTACGCACAAGAGACTCCATCTTGTTCACACCATTGAAATGTGTTCTGTAACCTTCAATTAGCACACAGACACAACTTCTGTTAGAAGCTCTCTATCTTTACTCCCCCTCCACTCTAAAGGTTTTACTTTTGCAATTGTTTGCTAGCTTTTAATAACATATTTGTTTGTTAGTTTTTAATAACATCTCACACCACCCCTTTCTTATCTATGCATAAAATAACATGTAATAATACATTTTGTTAGAGCGTACATTTTAACCACTTCAATACAGGGCACCCCCTTCCTGCCCAGGCCAAATTTAGTTTTCAGTGCTGTAACATTTTGAATGATAATTGCACAGTCATGCTACACTGTACCCATATGAATTTTTTGGTGGTATTTGATCACCTATGCGGATTTTATTTTTTGCGCTATAAACAAAAGAAGAGCGACAAGTTTGAAAAAACACAATTTTTTTTACTTTTTGCTATAATAAAAATCCCATTAAAAAAAAAAATTCTCAGTTTAAGCAGATATGTATTCTTCTACATATTTTTGGTAAAAAAAATTGCAATAAGTCTATATTGATTGGTTTGCGCAAAAGTTATAGTGCCTATAGGCGATACACTTATGGCATTTTTATTATTATTTTTTTTTTTTACTAGTAATGGCTGCGATTTTTATCATGATTTTGACATTGTGGCAGACATATTGGGACCATTCACATTTACACAGCTATCAATGCTATTAAAATGCACTGATTGCAGTATAAATGTCACTGTCAGGGAAAGAGTTAACACTTGGGGGGCGATCAAGGGGTTAAATGTGTTACCTAAGGAGTGATTCTAACTGTGGGGGGAGGGGTGTTCATACTTGGTAGGAACACACGATCTGTTTCCTCTCCCCTGACAGGTCATAGATCTGTGTGTTTACACAGACACACACAGATCCACGGTCATGCTCTGTAACAAGCGTTCATGAGTGCCTGGCGGTCATCACGAGTTCCTGGCGGTTATCGTGGCCGCCGGGCACGCGCATTGGCTCCTTGGTGAAGAGACAGGCGTACGTGTGCCTCCAATAACACCAGGAAGCCGAGGACTTCATATGACGCACGCCCAGGATGGGAGATCCCACCTGTGGACGTCATATGTCTATGGGCTGGCAGGGAAGTGGTTAAACATAGCAATTATGTCCTGTGAATCTGTTCCTGCAATTGCAGAGTTAACTTTTATTTAAAGAGTCACAACCAGAAATTTCGATAACAGTATAGATTTTTTTTTTGGAGGTTCCTCTCCTTCCGGGTAATTTTTGTAAGAACATCCTCTTTTAAGCACAAGCATATGATTGTTAGACCTTTTGGATCCTGCTTTTTTCTGTTTTCAGAACTGTTGGTTTGTGTGTGGCTTTCCTACAACTCCAGTGGCTCATAGGCTGTTGACTGGCTCTCGCTACTCCCTTGCCTTTGTTCATCTTTTTTTTTTCTTTTAAATTCCAGCTCCCCTATGTACCAATATAGCATTCATGTACTTTTTTTGCAAAGATATCAATGCTTTCCAATAAATCTACAGTAACTTTCTTTACTTGTTCTCATCCATGTTTGTATGTTTGCAATAAATCCAATTAACTAATTAATCCAATTAATGCAATTAATCCATGTTTGCAATTAATGGTAATGAAAGCACAACTAGCGATTTTAGGTGTATAAATATGGCCATACACTGTACAGTCTGATTGTACAAACATCCATGAGGACAGTGAAGTAAGTACCTGTAGAATTAACGGAAAGCGTTGATATTTTTGCAAAAGAAGCACGCCGAGACGATTTACAGGTGTTTTAGCAATAAAAGCTCTTCTAAAGCGCTTCCCATGTATCTCAATGAATGCTTTCATGCGGGGTTTGGTGCGCTGGTGGGGCATTGAGAAAAATCCTGCAAGAAGCATTTTTGGAGCGTGTTTGGGGTGCTTTAAAAAGCGCTTCAAAAACACCCCTCTCTATTGAAATGAATGGGAAGTGCTTTAAACATGCCTTAAAAGCACCTAAAAACCACCCTGAAGCTGTGGAAAGGTCACATGACCGCAGTAGGATGCTAGGATACAGGAAATCATGTTGAGAGTTGGAGAAGAGAGTGGAAAGCATGGATGCTGCAGACAACCCAAATGCAGGCCAATGCTGAACTAGTGGCAAGACCATCTAAATCCAATGCATCAACAATCAAACCAGAGCAGTTCATTCACTCAATGCAGGCCCACCCAGAACTTTAGGAGGTAAATAATTCATGGTGTATGCCAACTACACCAAGAAGAGCTTAAAATGGAATGCCATTGCTGAACAGCATATTCTGGACTGGAGTGACCTCCCTAGAAAACAGAAATTGAGTATCAATCTGATAATCCCAGTCAAACTAGTCCCAATACCCTAACCCAAATCCCAGTCCCAATATTCCCAATCCCCTAACCCTAACCCTAATCCCAGTCAAACTAGTCCCAATCCCTTAACCTTAACCATAATCCCAGTCCCACTAGTCTTAATCCCCTAACCCCAGTCAAACTAGTCCCAATCCCTTAACTCTAACCATAATCCCAGTCCCACTAGTCCCAATCCCCTAACCCTAACCCTAATCCCAGTCAAACTAGTCCCAACCCCTAACCCTTACCTTAGAGTCCCAGTCCCACTAATCCCAATCCCCTAACCCCAGTCAAACTATTTCTAATCCCCTAACTCTAACCATAATCCTAGTCCTACTAGTCCCAATCCCCTAACCCTAACGCTCGATCAAATTAGTCCCTAATGTCTTTCATCAAAACAGCAAGAAAAAAATATCCAGAATCTGTAACAATATGCAATTATCGGTCAAAGTATATGCATGAAAACAACAAGAGATGGTCAATGGAACATAGCAACGATTCTTTAATTTGATATGTGCAAGTGTTAAGTCACATTCTCCTTGCCAATTTACTGCACCAGCACGGCTCATAAAATAGGCTGCCAACTTGTCTCTAATTCTGAAACCCCCTCAGAAGGCTCCAAATTGTGTGCCAATGTGTCCTCAGAATCAATACCATCTCTGTCCCGTACCACATTATGCAACACACATGCTGCCTTAATTAATTTGCATGCATTTTTTACTTTTAGGTTCATAGGTTGAAGGAATATTTGCCATTTGTTGGCAAGAATGCCAAAGGAACATTCAACTAGCCCATGTGCCCCACCGAGATAGTAATTGAAGATTCTCTTCCGGGTGTCAAGATTACTCTGTGAGAAGAGCTTCATTAGATGTTCATTGATAGCAAATGCCTCATCAGACACAAAAACAAATGGCATATCTGGACTTTCTGTCCCGGGTAATGGTTGGTTTTCTGGCAAGTCGAGTCGATTAGCTACAAGATGCTTTCCAAATCTAGAATTCTGGAAAAAAGTAGAGTCTGAAAAATGCCCAAATGCTCCTACATTCATAAATAGGAATTTATAGTCTTCATCAACCACTTCCATTAGCACAACAAAAAAATACTAATGCCACATACACATGACCAGACTTTCTGGCAGACAAGGTTTAGTCCGTCGGTGGGGACTAATTTGTGTGGGGACTAATCAAACCTTTTTTCACATACAAAAACCGATGGACCTAGAAATAGAACATGTTTCAAATCTGTCTGATGGAATCAATTCCTATCAGGAAAACCGTTCATCTGTATGCTGGTCCAACAGACCAAATACAACGCAAGGGAAGCAATTAGCTACTGGCTATTTAACTTTCTTTTTTAGTCTCATCTTACGTCATCACGTTCAAAACGAACTGACTTTCAAATGGACTAAATGTGTGGGCAAGTTCGTTCGTTCGGAATATCCATCGGAAAGACTGTTGAACCAAGTCTGCCGGAAAGTCTGGTCGTGTGTACGTGGCATTATTGTAGTAATAATATTGGCTACCACTGTGATAGGGTTTTATTAGCCTAATGTGTTTTCCATCAATTGCTCCCTGTCAGGTCACCTTGAGGCGAGGTGACAGATGCACACCGTAGGGATCAGGAGTGCACCGCAAGGTTGTGGACCCTACGGCTGACTGCTGCAGATGGGGGGCAGATTCCACTGGGGTTAGAGCGTAAGATTCCCTGGGGTGCAGAGCTAAGAGCCAGCAGGTGTTCACCAGCGCCTCTAGTGGCGAGGATGGACTTGGCTGCAACTGGCTCCAGGTCGTGACCCCCAGGGTCCCCCAGCTCATACCCACAGTAGGCAATAGGAAGATAGGGATAGTGAGGGACAAAGCCAAGGTCGGGGCCACAAGCAGACAGGAATAGTCAGGGACACGCCAAAAGGTCAGGATCACAGGCAAACAGGGATAGTCAAGGACACGCCAAAGTCAGTAACGGAACAACAGAAGAGCACACGGCAGGTAACAGGAAGCTAACACACAAAGGTTGATCAGCAGCATTGGCCTGCAGTGCACAGGTTAATATAGGGCTCCCTGATAGGAGCTAGGGTGGAGCCATGCCAGAGGATGGATTACAAAAGCAGACAGGTGAGGGTCGGCTGGTCTCTAGATGAACACATGGGAACAGGTAAGCAGACAAACTATTGCATAACAATGACACTCCCAGGCAGTTTGGAAAGTTGGTTTTGCTTCAGAACTGCTGGGCAACATCATTCCATTTCTCTTTATTTGGAATAGGCATGAATATATTTTTTAGATTCCAGATAGCATCACAGTTAGCTTCACAATTTCATCAATTATTGATATTCCTGTTCGGAATTCATATTGTAGTAATGTAAAGATATTTCCTGTGGTAAGATATCTGTAATTAAAAAGAGCAATTAATTTTATTTCTTTCAGTAAGACTACTGAAAATAAGGTAGAAGAGAACTTAAAAAACAATTAAAGATACAAAGCGGTTCTGGTCTAAGGGTCATATTTACCGTCACTACGAGGAGCTCTAGTTCCTGAAGCCTGTCATAGAGATGTGACCGTAAGTATAACAACATGTATTGAAAAATGTTTAATGATATCGAATTATTTTTTTATTTTATTTTTTAAGAAATGCAAGGTATAACAACATGTTTAGATCATTTTTTTAAATTGTCAAATTATTAAAAAAATTTAGGCCTGAAAGCAACATGGAGTCTGACACAGATGAGGACCCTGAGGAGGCTGACATGAATGAGGAAGTTGATCCTGTAGCTGATCCTCAAATAAACAAAACTGAACCTGAAACATCTGAGATACCATTGGCCAGGAACAAGGAGAAGAGAAGGAAACCAAACAAGCAGCAGCTGTCTGAGGATTTTTTTTAGAGGTACGGTAGTTAGAAAACTATTCAGCAAGCAGTAAAAAGAAGAGGGAGAAATAGAATCCTTATCACGATGCTGGGGTCCTCAGATGGCAAAAGTTTCATCAGAGTACCAGTGTGAGATGCGCAAGGAACTCATGCGTGTAATCAATTGTTACCAACAACATTCTGCACCCAATAGAGAACCACCATATGAGGTCCCCATTCCCAATCAATTTTCTGGCAGGTATGACGGCACCGTGTTACCTGGAATCTCATATGATCATCGGTCAAACCCATACCCACGTGCTGCTGGGTCAACATATCATGGCATGTTGCAACATTTCAATCATCCCCGTTTTCATGGAGGGGCATATGAGATGCCATCATATCATCCACACACCCAACCCCCCCCCCCCCCCCCCCCACCACCACACCATCTTCCTCCCTCATATCATGATTTTTTTTTCTTTTTTTTTTAAGTTTACCATTTGTTTATGAAGTAAACACTTTTCTAAATAATGCACATAACGCAATTATGTTGTACGATATTTTGTATTATGCACATGTGCAGTTTTGTTATGAGATATAAATATATATGCATTAATAAATGTATGCATTTTGCAAACTATTTTTTTTTTGCGTTTGTATTATGTGTTTACATGTGGACATATCAATTCTTTATATACACTTACCTTAGCGTTATGAATAAACATTCTGATACCGCAGCCCTGCAATTAGTATCCTGTCTCAACAAGGCAGGCGTCAACATTTTGAGGAGAAAGTCAGATCTGGCGAAGGAAATAGGTAAATTGTTAACACTGTATAACCATGAACATATGCTAAACCCATCCATCTGCTAACCATAACCCTACCCTAACCCTGTGTTAACCAGAACCCTATGCTAATCCTAACCCAAGACCCCTTTCACACTGGGGCGCTTTACAGGGGCTACAGTGCTAAAAATAGCACCTGCAAAGCGCCCTGAAACAGCCACTGCTTTGTCTCCAATGTGAAAGCCCAGGGGGCTTTCACACTGGAGCAGTGCGCTGGCAGGACCGTAAAAACAGTCCTGCTAGCCGCATCTTTAGAGCGATGAAGGAACGGTGTGTTTACCGCTCCTCCACCGCTCCTGCCCATTGAAATGAATGGGCAGCATGGCTATACCGCCGGCAAAGTGCTGCTGTAGCAGCGCTTTGCAGGTGGTTTTAACCCTTTTAAAAGTGCCCCCCTAGCGGCCAAATACCCTTGCAAATATGACGGTACAGCGCCGCTAAAAATAGCGGTGCTTTACCGCCAACGGACCCACCACCCCAGTGTGAAAGGAGCCTAACCCTATACTAATCCTTACTCAACCATAAGCCTATGCTAATCCTAACTCAACCCGCCTATGCTAACCCTAACTCTATGCTAACCCTAACACCTATGCTAACCCAAACCACTAACCATATGTTAATCCTAACTCAACCCAAAGCCTAGGCTAACCCTAACTCTATGCTAACCATAACTCTGTGCTAACCATAACCAAACATTTACAATATGCTAACCATAACCCTATCTGGACATGGGATTAGGGTTGGGGGAATTGTGAGATGTGGGTCTGGGATTAGGGTTAGGGGATTGGGACAGGTAGGACTGGTATTAGGGTTAGGTTTGGGGAATTGGGATTAGTGGGACTGGGATTAGGGTTAGGGGATTGGGACTAGTTAGACCGGGATTAGGGTTAGGTTTGGGGAATTGGGACTAGTTTGACTGGCTTTAGGATTAGGTTTGGGGAATTGGGACTAGTGGGACTGGGATTAGGGTTAAGGGATTGAGACTAGTAGGACTATGATAAGGGTTAGGGGATTGGGACTAGTTTGACTAGGATTAGAGTTAGGGGATTGGGACTAGTTTGACTAGGATTGGTTTTAGGGGATTAGGACTAGTGTCACTGGGATATTATTACTTATGTTGCAATGCTCATCTGTGTGTAATTTCTGAACTTTACTGAGTGCTCTCTCAAGTCCTGATAAAGCAAGAGAATTGTCCTCTTGAGGAGTGAATTTGTAGTATGGGATGAACCCAAAAGTGACATTGCTGCCTCTGTTTAAGGATATGTTCCCAAAACATTAGAGCTTTGATATCACATGCCTGATTGATGCTACCTTCTGGTAAGCATGTTTATACTTCTCCCCTGGGTGGTGGATGCACACACGGTGGTGATTCCATTAGTCCTACACTCCTGGATTCCTTCTCATAAATATATACTATAATGTTTTAATAACCAATGGGACTATACCACCAATGTTGATTTACAAATTGCACAGTGCACTTTACTTAGAGACACTATCAATCAAAAGATGGTGTTAGAGTTTTTTTGTATATGCTAATCACAATTTATTTTGTATATCATGGTATGTTGATATGTCAATACTCAACATTTGATACTTAGCGCTGCACTGTTTTCACTTTATTTATTCACACAATTTTTGTTAAGATTGTAGTGCTGGCTACTATTGTTTATTTATGTGTATAGCGCAGTATTTTTATATTATCTCCTTTTTATCTCTAGTAAGTGCTATGTTAAGTCTTATGTTTACTGCGCTTAGAAGCACCTTCTGTTTGTTTTATCATTTACCAGAGAATTCCCTCTTATGCCACGTACACACAACCGACAATTCGATCGTGTGTGGGCTCCAGCGGACTTTTTAATCGTAAAGTCCGGCGGACTTAGAAAGTAGTTTTGACTCAAAATTTGTCCGCAGGACTTGGCTTTCAGCTGACAATCCGTTCATCAGTGTGCTAGTCTGGTGGACTAGGAATGACGCATGCTCAGAAGCAAGTACGAGAATGAAGCTATTGGCTACTGGCTATTGAACTTCCTTTTTCTAGTCCCGTCATATGTGCTGTGCGTTAGAAATCGCCGGACTTTCAGAGTGTCTGTGTGTGGCCAAGTCCATTCGTTAGAAAGTATGGTGGATTGTTTGCCAGATTGTTTGCCGGACTAAGTCCGCTGGACAATTCGGTCGTGTGCACGCAGCATTAGGCCACGTACACACGGGCGCATTGTCTGGCCAACAAAGTTCGTCAGACAATCCGACAGACAGTCCGTCCTACTTTTGAATGAACGGACTTGACCACACACGATGAACAGACAGTCCGCTGAAAGCTTGCGCGATGACGTGTACAGCACGTACGACGGGACTAGAAATACGACGTCCAATACACTGCAATGCAACCTTCGGCCGTGTAAATCCTTTCTGAGCATGCGCCATACTTAGTCCGTCCAACTTGCCTACTCACGAGCGGACTGTCCTCTGAAACCAAGTTTGGACGGACTGTATTACGGAAATTCCGAAAGACTTAGTCCGCCAGACTGTCCGCTGAAAAAGTCAGCTGAAGCCCACACACGAGCGGATTGTCCGCTGAAACACGTTTCAGCGGACTAAGTTGGCCAGACAATCCGCCCGTGTGAACGCGGCCTTAGAGTGCTGCTCGAGTGCTGTCTGGGACACCCGTTTGGCTGATCTGAACCTTATCCTACATTGCGGATTTCCATCTCCGGCCAGTCCTGTTATCTAGAGCGTCCAACATTCCATTATCTTTAACACTTAAGCTGACCATGGTACTTGACCCTTAACTTCACCCTTACACCTTATCAGTTACATTAAGTGTGAAGTTAAGGGTCAGGTAGTATGGTCTCTGGAACAGGAGATGATAGTAAGTCTTCCACTGAAGACCCCACCCTGCCTGCACTGTGCATACTCAGCACACTCTCCTGCGCTGTACATGAAATAATGCTAAGAGCTGCACATTACATACTCAATAACTGAGAAAAAAAAGCCTGATTTAGCTCAACCTTCTCATATGTAGAAATGTGTTTATAAATTGATTCAACTCACTGTATCCACTAGAAAAATATTTTATTAAGTCAAGCAATGAAAAAAATGGATATAAAACTGGTACCACATTACACAATAAACACTGACGTGGTGTTCAGTCACCTCGACTGCCACTATTTGCATCACTGTAGCACGTGCGCAGTAACATCGATGCATTGTGTGCATGGTGGCAGAGTGGCACATGCGTGGTCATGACGGGTCCACACGTGACAGCGTGGGGAGCATGCTTTGGTGACCATTTAAAGCCAATGTTGTTTGGATACATTATATATTACCATCATTCATCTGCATTCTTCTTATTCAGTATGAACTGTGTGATCCTTTCATATTGATCAGATCCAACAATTGTTGCTTTGGCAATTAGATATCCTGTTAATACACAGGCATGTACTGGCCATCGGGACTACTGGGAGCTTCCCGGTGGGTCAATGGTTCAGTGGGCTGGTCAGGCACAGTCCTGGAGCTGCTCCTCTCTGACAGTGAGTGATCGTGATTTCACTCCTGTCACCAAGGAGCAGCTGCCAATAATTGCTGAAGAGAAGATTAGGCCACTCTGATGTAAGGGAGTGCTGATGGGACCACTGTGATGTAAGGGGGCTGCTAATGGGACCACTCTGATTTGAAGGGGGTGCTGATGGGGACACTCTGATGTGAAGGGGATGCTGATGGGGACACTCTGATGTAAGGCGGTGCTAATAGGGACACTCTGATGTGAAGGGGGTGCTGATGGAGACACGCTCATGTAAGCGGTGCTGATGGGGACACTCTGATGTAAAGGGGCACTGATGGTGACACTATGATGTAAGCAGATGCTGATAGGACCACTCTGATGTAAGGGGGTGCTGATGAATACACTCTGATGTAAGGGGGTGCTGATGGGACCACTGTGATGTAAGGGGGCTACTGATGGGACCACTCTGATGTAAAGGGGCTGCTGAAGTGGATACGTTGATGTAAGGGGGCTGCTGATGGGGACACTTTGATGTAAGGGGGCTGCTGATGGGGACACTCTGATGTAAGGGGGTGCTGATGGGAACACTCTGATGTAAGGGGGTGCTGATGGGGACACTATAATGTAAGGGGTTACTGATGGGGACACTCAAAATTAAAGTGGCCCGGCCTGGATTAAGTCCAGGGCCACATTTTTGTCCCAATCCAGCCCTGATCATACGGGATTGCTCCTTTCAGGAACCATCAGTCCAGTACAACTGAACCCTTCACATATTCCCCTTCCATTAGCAGCACTTGCCAGAAGGCAGGGTTTAACCAATTTACTCATTGTTTGTGGTCATGCACATGCCTATGAGGTGGACATATGGCCTTCTATTAGCATGAGTGTTTATTGTGTGATGTGATACCAGTTTTATATTCTTTTTTTCAATGCTTGACTTAATAAAATATGTTTCTAGTGGATACAGTGAGTTGAATCAATTTATAAACACCTTTATACATATAAGAAGGTTGAGCTAAATCAGTCTTTTTAGTCTCAGTTATTGTGTCATGTTATTTACAGATAGCTCCCATCTCCTTTATATCATACCCTGAATGGTGCTCAAATAGTTACATTTTTAAAATACTATTAGGGGTAGTATCTTGAGAGTCAATAAACCTTAGGGTGTGATACATTACATACACTGACCAGTGGCAGCTGGTGCTCAATATTTTGAGGGAGCGGCAAACAAACCTGCCCCCCTCACTCACGCAACCGCCACCCCCACCCCCTGCGGGAGATGGACAGGAAGGTGGCGATCGGATGGGAAGGTGATGATCAGTCTGGCCCTAACCTTAGGAGGCTGCTTCTCATTTCAGGCTCCCGGCTGAACAAGCGCTGCTTCTCCTCCCAGCTGAACAGGAAGTGGGTCCTGAGGCCCGATGTGGCCGGCAGTCCTAAGACTCCCTGGCCAATCGGGTCTCAGGAACCACTGTCCGATTGACCAGGAGGAGAAGCAGGAAGACATAGGAAAATATACACAAGTGGGTGGGCTCAGGGCACAGTGCTCTGCGCCCTAAGCCCACCCTTTTTTGAAGCTAATTAGAGCCACAGGCTCTAATCATGTGCTTCAAAAAAATCAAAAACATTAAAATCCATGAGTCCGGTGCCCTGCATGTGGATTAGGGGTCGGGTGCATGGATTAAGGGTGCGGCACCCCTGTGCCCCCTAATGGGGTGGCTGCCATTGGTCCTGACCAAAGTATTAATTGCCTCAACAGTTAGTGGTCGCTTGAATACCATTTTTCTTTAAGGTAGACTGAAATTATAGATCTATGAATATATTTTGTGTGCAGAAAAGCATATGTATTGTAAGAGTTTTATTTCCTAAAAATGATAATGTTTGAGGTTTATGCATGTCTGGGAAACTGTCATTTATGGCATAGTATAGTAAGGCACTATTTTAGGAGTAAATCACTACCATTGTGCAGCATAATCTAGCCACACCCACCATTTATGTATGACAGAATTCCTGTCATTTATGTGACTGTGGGTATTCCATACATTTTTACAATCTAAGCAACACCCTTGTTTTAGTATAGACCACTTGCCACCTGTCGTAAAGGGGCACCTGTCAAAGCACATACAAAGCACATACAGTATGTGCTGTGGCTAAAGGTAACTAATGTTTCACAGAAATACCCCTTCCAAACTAAAACTACTAAGTAAATGTTTTAGGCTGAATCATTGCCTTTAAACCAATAGACTTGTATCCATAGTTGATCACATGAGCATAAAGGAATATTTTGTTTTCTCTCCTCCTATATTCTCCATGAACGATTACTATTATTTTTTGAAGTGATGATATATGAATTATTTCTTTAATACCCTTATACCTTTGGACTTAATATAGCAGCACAAAAAGAAGGCAGTGAAGTGAGGCCAAAGTGCATTAAAGTATATGTAAATCCAAACAATTAACTTCTTTTATGTTGTCCCTTTTAGTCTGTTAACTATTCCATCAAAAGTGTTTTGTTATATCTGCAAAAAAAGTTGTGTGGATCATGCCAGAAATTTTGTCAGTGGATTACTTTTTGTGCACTCGGCCTGCACTGCTCTTTTTTCAGCTAGCATTATGTTGAGTGAATGTTGTCACCTTATGACAGGAAGTGTGTTACTGGCAGGATCACCAGGTGAAAATAAAGAAAAATGCCTGAAAATGAAAAACAAATACAGCTACCATATCTAAGGCTTGGTACACTCCAATATATTACATGTGTTGTTCTTGGGCTTAGATGCTCTTTAATGCATTGAAAACAAATTAAACTTGAGTTTGATTACAAAAAGGGCTTTTGCTGTACACTGAGCTTACGTTTATCAAATGAAAGTGTAATTCCCCACTACTACTATACTATATATTCTTAGGGCTTCCTAAAAAAAAGGTTTGGAAATCTTTAAAAGCAAAAAAAAAAGCAATTGAAACACATCAGATTTGAAATCCACATGCAGTTTATTGAAGATATAAAGAAATGACAAGAAATGCAAGCCTGGTATTGGATAATCCAGTAATGCATTATAAAGGATTTTATATACAACAAACACCCAGAAGTGATACCATCCATTACTTCACAAAACAAAGAAAAGCAGGTATGTATAGGACTGGCTACAGCCAACAACTAGTGTAGACGTTTCACTTATTACAGGGAAACATTCAAGTGCAGTTACATTCTTACAGTACATTCTTACTTATTCTGCTTGGTGTGTGCTGTAGTTTTTGTTAATTAACCCATCAATGAGAACTATGCAACTGGATATACAAAGTAACATTTTGAGCCATTATATAACCATTTTTTTACCAGCACTTGTGCAATATGAGGGCCATCCTACTAGATTGTACTAAATGGGTTGTTTAAGAATGGTCCTTCTGTTAAGTTTGTTAATAATCTTATTGCAATTAGCCAATCAAAATCTTTCTGCATATAACCAGTTTATGGGTTGCTGTGATGGGGAAGCATAGATTGTAATTTAAACAATCAGCCGTATCCTGAAAAACATAAAAGGACAGGACAAGCCTGATACAACTGAAGATGACTATGGAAGCTCCTCTCATTTGAGCAGACTGACAACGGTATAGTAAAGTTTGGCTTGGAAGGGTGGAAACTAGTGCTATGACAGCAGGGCATCTTAAAAAGATTTCTTGGCTGGGCCTGATGTTGTTTTTGACACAGCCACTGAGGATCTTGAAGTAGATGATTTGCTGTAACTGCCGCTTGCTTGGCCACCACCACTGCTGTATCCTCCTCCAACACCATATCCACTTCCTCCTCCAACACCATATCCACTGCCTCCTCCTCCAACACCATATCCACTGCCTCCTCCGCCAACACCATATCCACTGCCTCCTCCGCCAACACCATATCCACTGCCTCCTCCGCCAACACCATATCCACTGCCTCCTCCGCCAACACCATATCCAGCTCCTCCGCCAGCACCATATCCAGCTCCTCCGCCAGCACCATATCCAGCTCCTCCGCCAGAACCATATCCAGCTCCTCCGCCAGACATACTTGAGGAACCTCCACCAACCACAGCTGGAAAGAAAAATGAAAATTTTGTGTTCTCTTGCTTTAGATAACAGAGCAAGAATAGCCATAGTCAGAGAACCAATCTATACTTACAAACGCTCACATTGTTCTGTACATGTCCAGACATTCTGCAAAGGCAAACCAATGTTTTATTGCAAATTATTAGGCTGAAATGGGTATCTTATCCATTGTAAAATGCATTGTCAATGTAATTCTCACTCATGCTTATTCTCCATTAACCCTTCCCTTTTTGAGGCAAATAATTTATTTTTGGGTTTGTTACCAGCTAGTCTTATTAGTCCCTTTTGGAATGTTGCAATTAGATCTTCTTGTTGGTATTTCGGTTTCTCAGGCCTCAGTAGTCTGTTGGCTTGTGAACAAAGACCTCCAGAGTTACTGAGAGCCATAAGAATGTGTTAAATGGTTTAACATCTTAGCATGCACCAAATCGGAAAAAAAATTTTTAGGTGACCTACGTCTTTATGCATCTAATCTAATATGTCTTTGATTTCCATCTACAATTAATAAAATTTTTGTAAATGTAAGACACTTCATTCATCATTCTAGTCAATGTGTAGTCAAGTTTTCACTATGGGGTGAAATTTTACTGCGTCTGTTGTTAAAAATAGGATACTCTTTATTTCATTACACATTTCTGATATCTATTCTGCTAAGATTTGCTAACCCTCACAATACAATAGCTTGGGGGCATGGGCTAGATCATTATATAACATCATCAGTGGCAGGCATGGTATCAATATGACTATGATTAAAACAGTTAGAGTTAAAAGGAAACAGACATAAGCTGTACATAAACCTTAGTGGACTAATATAAAAATACATTCAATGTAGACTTTCAACCACCCTAGAGGCAATAAAGCAAATATATATAGATTTTTTTATCCTATGGCTTTTTCAGCGCAATTACTATTTCATAAAATGTCAGTTATTTTTTACTATGAAGACATGAGATACTACTTTTTAATGGCCATAACCTTTCTCATCCTGTTGTATGGCTCAAAACATCAGGTCTAACCCTAAGAAACTGCCTGCTTACAACACCTGTGAGTCTCCTGCTAGCTGTACGAAGCACATATGAGTTAAAGTAATTATCCTGCTGCTCACAGTATTTGATAGTCCTATGGGAAACCTGTACCTGCTCTTTACATTTTAGGTAGATCCTCTTGAACTCACCTGTCCTCTTCTCCTTCCAGCAGGAGTCTGTATGTGGAAATTTCCACATCAAGGGAAATCTTGACATTTAGTAGCTCTTGGTAGTCACGTACTTGACGGGCTAGGTCTTCTTTGGCTTTCTGCATAGCCGCCTCAAGGTCAGTCAACTTCTTCTGGGCATCCTTCAGTGTGGCTTCTCCACGTTGCTCTGCCTCAGAAATGGAGGTCTGAAGAGCTGTAATCTGCAGAATATTACTGTCATTTTAGTGTCTTAGTTTAGACTGAATGATCTTTATTTTGTTTAATTTGAATACAATTTTTGGCTCTTTTTGCAACACAGTTTATAAAATGTTGTATAATGAGACTTAAGCCTTGCAAAGAAAATAATACAAATCAACAAGATACCTGTTTTTTGACATTCTCAATCTCGGATTTCAGCTTCTGGATCATACGGTTCATTTCTGCAATCTCACTCTTGGTGCTCTTCAGGTTGTCTCCCTGTTTTCCAGCTGTAGCCTGTAGTTGCTGATACTATAATGAAGAAAAACAGCTCCAAGATTACTAGTGTTAAAAATTTTACAAATATAAAAGTCAAGTTTTAAATGAAAAGAATAATGAAGAATGAGCTAAGGGGTTTGCGAGTAAAATATTACAATAAGCATCTGTGGGGCCTGTAGATGCAAATTCCTGGTTCCCTACATTTGCCATGCTTTATTACATGCATACCTACATCTACATACCTATCTGTCTACATGTTAGCCTAAAATTTAGAAATTCAAATATTACATATATATATATATATATATATATATATATATATATATATATATATATAGTTCCAGGCAATAGCTTCTAATAACAATAATAGTAAAGGTGTATATGATCATCAATTTACATTTTATACATAACAATCTTTCTTAATTAATATTTCATAACTGGTTTCCTAAGTCTGAACTTGCATTGGCAAGTTATCCACACAGGCTAAGGGGTGTGGTCTAATTACCTGTTGTGAGTTTCAGTGTATGTGCAGAAGTAGATAAAATTAACTAACTTACTTTAAGTGCAAGTAAGCCTTGTGTTTCAGCTTTGCTTCTCTCTGCAACGGCTTCATATTGTTTCTTTACGTCTCTCAGTATTCCATCAAGAGACAGGTCCCTGTTATTGTCCATAGATAGAACGACAGAGGTGTCACCTGCTCCTCCTTGCGCACTTTGAAGCTCCTGTAAATTACAAACACAAAACATGGATCAAATTAGATAAATCCAGAGACAAATCTTTATCTTCCTTACTTTGTGAGATTTCCTCTTTCTGTTGTATCTCTGAGACAGAAAGTGAAGGGGAATTTCCCCAATGGTACACAGATAGCAAAAATAAACAGAGATTTGACCTTTTTCCCCTCAATAGAAAGCAAACAAAACATTTTTGGCTATACATTTGCTTTAAGCATGTTTAAATATAAAGTAAGCATTCTTACTGCATCATATAGCATCCTCAAGAAGTTCAACTCCTCTGTGCTCAAGTCAACCTTGACTTCCAAATCTGTTTTGATCATGAATGCAGCATCCACATCCTGAAAAAGAACACAAAAATGTTTCACTTTGCATGGCAGATTCACACCACAGACACACTGGGTTCATGTAGAGCATAGATTTTCCTAATCTATATCTGGAGCATAAACATAGCTAAAATGTATCTAAATCTAACTGGGGAACTTATAGAACTGGTCTCAGCTCACCAAGAATGCTGATTTTAGTGGGGTATATTGTGATATTGCGTATATAAGTGGGAGTTCTTTCCTTTTTTTATCTTGGATAACATTACTTTGTAATCAGTAGGATGTTAGTTAGCAAATATATTTTACCTTTTTAAGCACCACAAATTCATTTTCTGCTGCTGTACGCTTATTAATTTCATCTTCATATCTGCATAGACAAAATACGTTGACAGTCTAAAAAAATCCTCTATCTTCCTTATTATAATATACATTTTTAAGCATTACATCTAGAAATATGGACCAACAAATGACAGGGCATACATACTTTTTCTTGTAGTCTTCTACCATTTCTTGCATATTCTTTTGTTCATTCTCCAGACGGCCTTTATCACTTAATATACTTTCAAGCTGCCTAGTAAGAAGGCTTATGAAAGCCTCAAAAATTGGTTCTAAGCTAGGCTTTTTTGAGCCACCCTTGTGCCCTTGCTCTTGTAAAAGTTCCCATTTTGTCGCTAGTACTGTGTTTTGCTGTTCCAGGAACCTAACCTGTAACCATAAAGGACAGTACTGTTAGTTTCCTGTGCCCAAGCCCACTAAGATTAACAAAAGATCAATTCAAATTAGGAAATAATACATTAAAACAACTCTTACCTTGTCAATGAAACTTGCAAATTTGTTGTTCAAAGTTTTGATCTGTTCCCTTTCCTCAGTTTTCACTTTTTGAATATTTGGATCTACTTCAACATTAAGTGGTTTCAAAAGGCTTTGATTTATGCTCACTTCCTGGATGCCCCCAGGAGGACACACAGGGAAGCCGGGGCCTCCTCCTTGTCCTCCTGCACCTCCACCAAACATCCCTGAACCTCCACCAAAGCCTCCTGCGCCACCGCCAAACCCTCCTGCACCACCGCCAAATCCTCCTGCACCACTGCCATGTCCTCCTCCACCAACGCCATGTCCTCCTGCACCACCGCCATATCCTCCTGCACCACCGCCATATCCTCCTGCACCACCGCCATATCCTCCTGCACCACCGCCGTATCCTCCTGCACCACCGCCATATCCTCCAGCACCACCACCAAATGCTCCTCCACCATAGCTTGACCCAACACGAACAGATGAAGCGACTGCAGTTTTCCTTCTTCCACCAAGATTATAGAGACTTTGTGATGATGCACCTACAGAATAAGAGCCACCTGATCTTCCTCCACCAAGTGAACAGACACTAAAGCCCCTACTGCCTCCACCACCACCACTTTGCTTTTGCCTAAAGTTGTTCATAATGGCGTTTAAAAAGATTAAGTTTGAAGGAAACAAAAGAAACAGATAAGACGAAGGAGACGTGGCCCCTTTGCACTGAGAGACCAAAGCATCCCTTTTTATCTGTTTGAAAAAGTTGGGCTTGGTTGCATAGGTGTCTGGAGGCCAGCTTAATGCAATAGTGGGTTTGGCAAAGCTGGCAGCCACCCATCAATCTGTTAAACTGATCACACCTATGGGAAATATTGTTTCGTTTGCAATCCTCAGTTTATTAAATCTACATCAGTGTACCTGCTTGAGATGTTAATAGATCAAGAGTTACAGTGTATAAATTAAATTGTGTCCTTTATTTTTCCACTGTATTTTAATAAAAAGATAAACCTTTGGTGATTTCTTACAAATATTATGCTGTATTCATTTTTGATGTGTAATCTTAAAATACAGGAGAAATAATAGTTAATATATGTTTGTATTAAGTATACATATGGGCTTGTGATTTTTAGTTGATAAAACTGATTGTTGTAGTGTATTTATGCAATAATAGGCATAAAATAATTTTGCCTTTTTAAAATTAATTTATTTTGTCTAAGAATTTAATTAAATTAGAAATGAATGATGTTATCAGTACACAATACTTGACAAAATGAGTTCTATTAGTTTTACATACTTTACAAATATTGGTGATGTAAATGAATATTCTGCTTTGGAAATTAATTTAACAACACACTTTCACTTAGCCCATGCAGAGTATCTTAAAAGCCCACATCCTCCCACCCATTTATGATAACCTTCCCTGCCATTTCCTTGTTGGACCCGCGAGTCAAATCCTGTAAACAATCCTGTTGGATGACATCGGTCCCATCACAGGGTTGATTTCATTATCCCCATAATGATGTTTGGGCCAGGCAAATGGCAGCTCAGACCTGAGCAGTACATCATGGGAGGCCACTTTCCTCCCCTTGACCCCCCCCCCCCCATCCCCATACCTGGAGGCACTGGTTGTTTGCAAGTCTCCAATAGAGAAAAAGAGTGGTGGGGGATCACTACAAATGAGAATATAAGTAAATTGGTAGGATGGGCTGATAAGAGACTTTACCACTTTTTCCTTAGTTGTCAAGGTGAAAGAGTCTCTTTAAATGATAATATCATAGTGAAAATATAAATAGGCTTTTTTTGACAACTTGAGGACTAGAACATTGTTTAAATGGGTTAACACCACTGTGACAATAAAATGAACAAAACTAAATTTTAATTCTTGCCACTACTGTGTGCACCATTGAAACACAAGGTAAAGTATTTCATTATTTAAAATAAACAAGGCTCTGTATTAAGGAACTTATCAATAAAAATGTGTTGATGTGAAAAGATAATATAGTGCTCATTTGAGCCATCAGTCAGGAAGCAATGACCGGCTACCCAAATGAACTCTATTTTATCCTTTCAGGAATTGTTGTCCAGTAACCTATATTACTGTTAGCATCAAAGCCTAACAAAACAGATTTTGAAAGTTTGATGTTGAAAGTTAAACCTTTTTTTTTTTTTTCATTTTGGAAAAACAGAACCAGGTTTTCATTGCTGACCGTACTCTGCCTATCTGTCTTGGTGATCATTGTCACTGGGAGAGAAAGTAAATGTAACTACTGTCATAGTAACAGAAATGGAAGAGAGATCTTTCAGTGATGACACCTGTCCCAGGGGCAACTGTCTAGATTTTCTCTCCCTTCCTGTCTTGTTCTGGCCTACTTCATAATCTGTACAATGCAGAGAGAGTAAGGGCATGTAACTCCTGTGCATATACACTGTTACGTCACCAGTGGATGTCCACTGAAGACAGAAAAAGGTAAGTAGAAGCTAACAGCTGTGGTGATAAATTGATGGGGACTACGGACCTTGCATCACTGTTTACTAAAGGGTGACCGGCTGTCCCCAGTTTTAGGGGAGAGTCCTTGATTTTATGTGCCCCCACGTTTGTCCATGGTTAAAAGAATGTGTCCCTGATTTCTGTCCAGCTTTACTATGATTGGCTTGATGCAGGAGGAGAGAGGGATGGAATGTTTCTGTCCCCAGCTGTGTCCAGGGTTGTTGATGATATCACATTACGGTATCACGTGGTATGCCTGTTCCCTCCCCTCCTGGCTTGTGAAGACTTTTTTTGTTGGAGGTAAGGATATGGATTATTTGTTGCCTTACTCTTCTTTGTGATGGTGTCATGCAAGGCACATCTGGGCCTAGAGATGGTAATTAAACACAACACTAGGGTACAGGGCCAACACAAGGGGTTGGGTGAGCTTCCAGGCGGAGCAGCTTCCCAATGCACAGTGTTTTAGTGTGGAGGATGGGGTCAGTAAATCAGTAGCAGTAGACACCAATGGCGCTACCACCGACTCTCCAGCAAATGGTGGACTGTGGATACAGTGCCATGCCAAGATCCGTTGAGTACATTTTAGGGAAGGGAGAATTTGTGCTGGAGGTTTTTTTTATCATGGGGAGGTGGTGGATTGTATTGAGAGGAGGGAGGAATTTTGTGCTTTACTTACTTTTGGCTTCCACAGTGTGATAAGCAATCTTGATCCAGAGAAAAGTAGGTGTAGTTTTTTATTTTCAAATATGATTTTATAAAAAAAAAAAATCAGGAATGAATTGCATATACACACTGTAGCAGTGTTTATAGAATGGGAGATAATAGTCTCCTAAAATAATAAGCATATATTACAAAAGAAACTTAACATATATAAGATTTATACATACACTCAAACTCAGACTCAAAAATCTAAGAATCTCCCTATCTCACTGTTACAAGAATCTAAATTCCTGCTTCTTATCACCTTATGTGACCTCTGCTTCATTCCGTATACTTTAACTTAAAAAACAAATCTAAATAGAGGACAAGAGGAGATAAAAAAAAGGGGGGAGGGAAGTTTTAAAGGGGAGGGAAGGGGGAAAATAAATAAATAAAGAAATAAATAAATAGGGGAAGGATACCAAAAATTGCGCTTGGTATCACATCTGATGTCTCTTTGAGCGCACATCTATCATATCTCTTAACTCAGACTCATATCCATGTTTCACAGCCCTAAGAGGGAGCTACCCTCTTCTGAATTAATAAACAAATTCCAAAAGGTCCATGTCTTTTTATATATCTCCTGTCTATCAGTTGCTGTCAATATCAGGTCCTCCATCTTTCTAATATTTTTGGTGTAGATATTTTTTAACTGTAACCCTTTAAGCCCCCACATACATATACACACACACACACACACGTACAACAATTTGACTACACCCAACATTTGTTCCTCCCATTCCCCATCCTCAATAAAAGGTGGGCATGGTCAGGAGGGTATTCCTGGATTTAAATTTGAAAATCTGGTCAACCTAGTTTACTAGAGGTAAGTATGCCATAATGTGCAAAAAAGGGCAAGAACTCTAGGTCAGCAGCATATGCAGTTCCACTTTAAGCATTCATTAACTGCTTTTTTTTTTTTATGTAAGCATCAAGGCACCATTATCAAAACTTCACTGGGATTATTAGCACTTTGGTAATTTTGTCCATTCTGGAAATGGAGAAATCAAAGATTGTGGTTAAAGCGTTAATATTGCGTTATACATTTCATGCATTGTGTGGGGCACGGAATCTGGAATATTTTGTATGGGGAGTTTCACATATTCTACCACCAAATCAAAAGTAGTGCAAAGTTATAGTCCCTATTTAAAGATTAAGATGCAATAGATCAACGATCGACAAGTTAGTACACTGATAATCATCCACAATCTAAAACAAGATCATTGGCCTAGGGACATGCTGATCAAATTTGTATCCATGTTGTCATTGGATAAACTAAAGATAAGCTCACACAGATACATGATTAGACAGATGATTATCAGTGTTTAATAGACATGTGCACTTTAGAAATGTAGTTCTTTTTGTTTTGTGTCAGATGCATCCGTTGATCGAAGGATTTTGTTTTGTCATATTCGCTATGTTGACCCGATTTGTTTTTGGAATATTTGTCTGGATGGATTCGAAACATTTTGCAGTTTTTCCATAATATTGCTATATTCAATATATTATCGAATCGGATAGATTCGAAGCAGAAGAATTTTCTGAAACTAGTTCAACCCACCAAGAGAAATGTCCTGGACTGATTTGACTGGCGTCATGTGCATCTGAATTAACAAATGAGATGTATGTACAACATTTGTAATAAATCTTTGTCCATTTACATTCATCTGTGTTGTGTATATTGGTTATTATGCCGAGTAACTCACAATCATTGTTGTTGCCGCTCTGTTACATAACGTTTTTAAACAAATACATTGATTTTGTCTCAGCGTTTGCTGTGGACATTGGCTTGACCTCTCTCACCTCATCTAAGGTCCCAGGGCTATTTTTATTGTTTTTTTTATACATAGAATAAAGTATACTATGTATAAATTCCAAATCTCCGAAAATGAATACAGTAAAACCTTGGTTTGAGAGTAACTTGGTTTGAGAGCATTTTGCAAGACAAGCAAAATCTTTAAATACATTTTGACTTGATATACAAGCAATGTCTTGATATACAACCAGTGTCACATCACAACTGAATATAAAAGAGAAGAGAGGCGTCTCTAAGTGTAGCAATATGGTTACATTTGGTGCTGATGGGGACACTCTGATGTGAAGGGGATGCTGATGGGGACACTCTGATGTAAGGCGGTGCTAATAGGGACACTCTGATGTGAAGGGGGTGCTGATGGAGACACGCTGATGTAAGCGGTGCTGATGGGGACACTCTGATGTAAAGGGGCACTGATGGTGACACTATGATGTAAGGAGATGCTGATAGGACCACTCTGATGTAAGGGGGTGCTGATGAAAACACTCTGATGCAAGGGGGTGCTGATGGGACCACTGTGATGTAAGGGGGCTACTGATGGGACCACTCTGATGTAAAGGGGCTGCTGATGCGGATACGTTGATGTAAGGGGGCTGCTGATGGGGACACTCTGATGTAAGGGGGCTGCTGATGGGGACACTCTGATGTAAGGGGGTGCTGATGGGAACACTCTGATGTAAGGGGGTGCTGATGGGGACACTATAATGTAAGGGGTTGCTGATGGGGACACTCAAAATTAAAGTGGCCCGGCCTGGATTAAGTCCAGGGCCAAATTTTTGTCCCAATCCAGACCTGATCATACGGCATTGCTCCTTTCAGGAACCATCAGTCCAGTACAACTGAACCCTTCACATATTCCCCTTCCATTAGCAGCACTTGCCAGAAGGCAGGGTTTAACCAATTTACTCATTGTTTGTGGTAATGCACATGCCTATGAGGTGGACATATGGCCTTCTATTAGTATGAGTGTTTATTGTGTGATGTGATACCAGTTTTATATTCTTTTTTTTTTAATGCTTGACTTAATAAAATATGTTTCTAGTGGATACAGTGAGTTGAATCAATTTATAAACACCTTTATACATATAAGAAGGTTGAGCTAAATCAGTCTTTTTAGTCTCAGTTATTGTGTCATGTTATTTACAGATAGCTCCCATCTCATTTATATCATACCCTGAATGGTGCTCAAATAGTTACATTTTTAAAATACTATTAGGGGTAGTATCTTGAGAGTCATTAAACCTTAGGGTGTGATACATTACATACACTGACCAGTGGCAGCTGGTGCTCAATATTTTGAGTAAGCGGCAAAAAACCTGCCCCCCTCACTCACGCAACCGCCACCCCCACCCCCTGCGGGAGATGGACAGGAAGGTGGCGATCGGATGGGAAGGTGATGATCAGCCCTAACCTTAGGAGGCTGCTCCTCATTTCAGGCTCCCGGCTGAACAAGCGCTGCTTCTCCCCCCAGCTGAACAGGAAGTGGGTCCTGAGGCCCGATGTGGCCGGCAGTCCTAAGACTCCCTGGCCAATCGGGTCTCAGGAACCACTGTCCGATTGGCCAGGAGGAGAAGCAGGAAGACATAAGCAAATATACACAAGTGGGTGGGCTCAGGGCACAGTGCTCTGCGCCCTAAGCCCACCCTTTTTTGAAGCTAATTAGAGCCACGGGCTCTAATCATGTGCTTCAAAAAAATCGAAAACATTAAAATCTATGAGTCCGGTGCCCTGCATGTGGATTAGGGGTCGGGTGCATGGATTAAGGGTGCGGCGCCCCTGTGCCCCCTAATGGGGTGACTGCCATTGGTCCTGACCAAAGTGTTAATTGCCTCAACAGTTAGTGGTCGCTTTAATACCATTTTTCTTTAAGGTAGACTGAAATTATAGATCTATGAATATATTTTGTGTGCAGAAAAGCATATGTATTGTAAGAGTTTTATTTCCTAAAAATGATAATGTTTGAGGTTTATGCATGTCTGGGAAACTGTCATTTATGGCATAGTATAGTAAGGCACTATTTTAGGAGTAAATCACTACCATTGTGCAGCATAATCTAGCCACACCCACCATTTATGTATGACAGAATTCCTGTCATTTATGTGACTGTGGGTATTCCATACATTTTTACAATCTAAGCAACACTCTTGTTTTAGTATAGACCACTTGCCACCTGTCGTAAAGGGGCACCTGTCAAAGCACATACAAAGCACATACAGTATGTGCTGTGGCTAAAGGTAACTAATGTTTCACAGAAATACCCCTTCCAAACTAAAACTACTAAGTAAATGTTTTAGGCTGAATCATTGCCTTTAAACCAATAGACTTGTATCCATAGTTGATCACATGAGCATAAAGGAATATTTTGTTTTCTCTCCTCCTATATTCTCCATGAACGATTACTATTATTTTTTGAAGTGATGATATATGAATTATTTCTTTAATACCCTTATACCTTTGAACTTAATATAGCAGCACAAAAAGAAGTCAGTGAGGCCAAAGTGCATTAAAGTATATGTAAATCCAAACAATTAACTTATTTTATGTTGTCCCTTTTAGTCTGTTAACTATTCCATCAAAAGTGTTTTGTTATATCCGCAAAAAAAGTTGTGTGGATCATGCCAGAAATTTTGTCAGTGGATTACTTTTTGTGCACTCGGCCTGCACTGCTCTTTTTTCAGCTAGCGTTATGTTGAGTGAATGTTGTCACCATATGACAGGAAGTGTGTTACTGGCAGGATCACCAGGTGAAAATAAAGAAAAATGCCCCGAAAATGAAAAACAAATACAGCTACCATATCTAAGGCTTGGTACACTCCATTATATTACATGTGTTGTTCTTGGGCTTAGATGCTCTTTAATGCATTGAAAACAAATTAAATTTGAGTTTGATTACAAAAAGGGCTTTTGCTGTACACTGAGCTTAGGTTTATCAAATGAAAGTGTAATTCCCCACTACTACTATACTATATATTCTTAGGGCTTCCTAAAAAAAAGGTTTGGAAATCTTTAAAAGCAAAAAAAAAGCAATTGAAACACATCAGATTTGAAATCCACATGCAGTTTATTGAAGATATAAAGAAAAGACAAGAAATGCAAGCCTGGTATTGGATAATCCAGTAATGCATTATAAAGGATTTTATATACAACAAACACCCAGAAGTGATACCATCCATTACTTCACAAAACAAAGAAAAGCAGGTATGTATAGGACTGGCTACAGCCAACAACTAGTGTAGACGTTTCACTTATTACAGGGAAACATTCAAGTGCAGTTACATTCTTACAGTACATTCTTACTTATTCTGCTTGGTGTGTGCTGTAGTTTTTGTTAATTAACCCATCAATGAGAACTATGCAACTGGATATACAAAGTAACATTTTGAGCCATTATATAACCATTTTTTTACCAGCACTTGTGCAATATGAGGGCCATCCTACTAGATTGTACTAAATGGGTTGTTTAAGAATGGTCCTTCTGTTAAGTTTGTTAATAATCTTATTGCAATTAGCCAATCAAAATCTTTCTGCATATAACCAGTTTATGGGTTGCTGTGATGGGGAAGCATAGATTGTAATTTAAACAATCAGCCGTATCCTGAAAAACATAAAAGGACAGGACAAGCCTGATACAACTGAAGATGACTATGGAAGCTCCTCTCATTTGAGCAGACTGACAACGGTATAGTAAAGTTTGGCTTGGAAGGGTGGAAACTAGTGCTATGACAGCAGGGCATCTTAAAAAGATTTCTTGGCTGGGCCTGATGTTGTTTTTGACACAGCCACTGAGGATCTTGAAGTAGATGATTGGCTGTAACTGCCGCTTGCTTGGCCGCCACCACTGCTGTATCCTCCTCCAACACCATATCCACTTCCTCCTCCAACACCATATCCACTGCCTCCTCCTCCAACACCATATCCACTGCCTCCTCCGCCAACACCATATCCACTGCCTCCTCCGCCAACACCATATCCACTGCCTCCTCCGCCAACACCATATCCAGCTCCTCCGCCAACACCATATCCAGCTCCTCCGCCAACACCATATCCAGCTCCTCCGCCAGCACCATATCCAGCTCCTCCGCCAGAACCATATCCAGCTCCTCCGCCAGACATACTTGAGGAACCTCCACCAACCACAGCTGGAAAGAAAAATAAAAAATTTGTGTTCTCTTGCTTTAGATAACAGAGCAAGAATAGCCATAGTCAGAGAACCAATCTATACTTACAAACGCTCACATTGTTCTGTACATGTCCAGACATTCTGCAAAGGCAAACCAATGTTTTATTGCAAATTATTAGGCTGAAATGGGTATCTTATCCATTGTAAAAGGCATTGTCAATGTAATTCTCACTGATGCTTATTCTCCATTAACCCTTCCCTTTTTGAGGCAAATAATTTATTTTTGGGTTTGTTACCAGCTAGTTTTATTAGTCCCTTTTGGAATGTTGCAATTAGATCTTCTTGTTGGTATTTCGGTTTCTCAGGCCTCAGTAGTCTGTTGGCTTGTGAACAAAGACCTCCAGAGTTACTGAGAGCCATAAGAATTTGTTAAATGGTTTAACATCTTAGCATGCACCAAATCGGAAAAATTAGTTTTAGGTGACCTACGTCTTTATGCATCTAATCTAATATGTCTTTGATTTCCATCTACAATTAATAACATTTTTGAAAATGTAAGACACTTCATTCATCATTCTAGTCAATGTGTAGTCAAGTTTTCACTATGGGGTGAAATTTTACTGCGTCTGTTGTTAAAAATAGGATACTCTTTATTTCATTACACATTTCTGATATCTATTCTGCTAAGATTTGCTAACCCTCACAATACAATAGCTTGGGGGCATGGGCTAGATCATTATATAACATCATCAGTGGCAGGTATGGTATCAATATGACTATGATTAAAACAGTTAGAGTTAAAAGGAAACAGACATAAGCTGTACATAAACCTTAGTGGACTAATATAAAAATACATGCAATGTAGACTTTCAACCACCCTAGAGGCAATAAAGCAAATATATATAATATAGATTTTTTATCCTATGGCTTTTTCAGCGCAATTACTATTTCATAAAATGTCAGTTATTTTTTACTATGAAGACATGAGATACTACTTTTTAATGGCCATAACCTTTCTCATCCTGTTGTATGGCTCAAAACATCAGGTCTAACCCTAAGAAACTGCCTGCTTACAACACCTGTGAGTCTCCTGCTAGCTGTATGAAGCACATATGAGTTAAAGTAATTATCCTGCTGCTCACAGCATTTGATAGTCCTATGGGAAACCTGTACCTGCTCTTTACATTTTAGGTAGATCATCTTGAACTCACCTGTCCTCTTCTCCTTCCAGCAGGAGTCTGTATGTGGAAATTTCCACATCAAGGGAAATCTTGACACTTAGTAGCTCTTGGTAGTCGCGTACTTGACGGGCTAGGTCTTCTTTGGCTTTCTGCAAAGCAGCCTCAAGGTCAGTCAACTTCTTCTGGGCATCCTTCAGTGTGGCTTCTCCACGTTGCTCTGCCTCAGAAATGGAGGTCTGAAGAGCTGTAATCTGCAGAATATTACTGTCATTTTAGTGTCTTAGTTTAGACTGAATGATCTTTATTTTGTTTAATTTGAATACAATTTTTGGCTCTTTTTGCAACACAGTTTATAAAATGTTGTATAATGAGACTTAAGCCTTGCAAAGAAAATAATACAAATCAACAAGATACCTGTTTTTTGACATTCTCAATCTCGGATTTCAGCTTCTGGATCATACGGTTCATTTCTGCAATCTCACTCTTGGTGCTCTTCAGGTTGTCTCCCTGTTTTCCAGCTGTAGCCTGTAGTTGCTGATACTATAATGAAGAAAAACAGCTCCAAGATTACTAGTGTTAAAAATTTTACAAATATAAAAGTCAAGTTTTAAATGAAAAGAATAATGAAGAATGAGCTAAGGGGTTTGCGAGTAAAATATTACAATAAGCATCTGTGGGGCCTGTAGATGCAAATTCCTGGTTCCCTACATTTGCCATGCTTTATTACATGCATACCTACATCTACATGCCTATCTGTCTACATGTTAGCCTAAAATTTAGAAATTCAAATATTACATATATATATATATATATATATATATATATATATAGTTCCAGGCAATAGCTTCTAATAACAATAATAGTAAAGGTGTATATGATCATCAATTTACATTTTATACATAACAATCTTTCTTAATTAATATTTCATAACTGGTTTCCTAAGTCTGAACTTGCATTGGCAAGTTATCCACACAGGCTAAGGGGTGTGGTCTAATTACCTGTTGTGAGTTTCAGTGTATGTGCAGAAGTAGATAAAATTAACTAACTTACTTTAAGTGCAAGTAAGCCTTGTGTTTCAGCTTTGCTTCTCTCTGCAACGGCTTCATATTGTTTCTTTACGTCTCTCAGTATTCCATCAAGAGACAGGTCCCTGTTATTGTCCATAGATAGAACGACAGAGGTGTCACCTGCTCCTCCTTGCGCACTTTGAAGCTCCTGTAAATTACAAACACAAATCATGGATCAAATTAGATGAATCCAGAGACAAATCTTTATCTTCCTTACTTTGGGAGATTTCCTCTTTCTGTTGTATCTCTGAGACAGAAAGTGAAGGGGAATTTCCCCAATGGTACACAGATAGCAAAAATAAACAGAGATTTGACCTTTTTCCCCTCAATAGAAAGCAAACAAAACATTTTTGGCTATGCATTTGCTTTAAGCATGTTTAAATATAAAGTAAGCATTCTTACTGCATCATATAGCATCCTCAAGAAGTTCAACTCCTCTGTGCTCAAGTCAACCTTGACTTCCAAATCTGTTTTGATCATGAATGCAGCATCCACATCCTGAAAAAGAACACAAAAATGTTTCACTTTGCATGGCAGATTCACACCACAGACATACTGGGTTCATGTAGAGCATAGATTTTCCTGATCTATATCTGGAGCATAAACATAGCTAAAATGTATCTAAATCTAACTGGGGAACTTATAGAACTGGTCTCAGCTCACCAAGAATACTGATTTTAGTGGGGTATATTGTGATATTGCGTATATAAGTGGGAGTTCTTTCCTTTTTTATCTTGGATAACCTTACTTTGTAATCAGTAGGATGTTAGTTAGCAAATATATTTTACCTTTTTAAGCACCACAAATTCATTTTCTGCTGCTGTACGCTTATTAATTTCATCTTCATATCTGCATAGACAAAATACGTTGACAGTCTAAAATAAACCTCTATCTTCCTTATTATAATATACATTTTTAAGCATTACATCTAGAAATATGGACCAACAAATGACAGGGCATACATACTTTTTCTTGTAGTCTTCTACCATTTCTTGCATATTCTTTTGTTCATTCTCCAGACGGCCTTTATCACTTAATATACTTTCAAGCTGCCTAGTAAGAAGGCTTATGAAAGCCTCAAAAATTGGTTCTAAGCTAGGCTTTTTTGAGCCACCTTTGTGCCCTTGCTCTTGTAAAAGTTCCCATTTTGTCTCTAGTACTGTGTTTTGCTGTTCCAGGAACCTAACCTGTAACCATAAAGGACAGTACTGTTAGTTTCCTGTGCCCAAGCCCACTAAGATTAACAAAAGATCAATTCAAATTAGGAAATAATACATTAAAACAACTCTTACCTTGTCAATGAAACTTGCAAATTTGTTGTTCAAAGTTTTGATCTGTTCCCTTTCCTCAGTTTTCACTTTTTGAATGTTTGGATCTACTTCAACATTAAGTGGTTTCAAAAGGCTTTGATTTATGCTCACTTCCTGGATGCCCCCAGGAGGACACACAGGGAAGCCGGGACCTCCTCCTTGTCCTCCTGCACCTCCACCAAACATCCCTGAACCTCCACCAAAGCCTCCTGCGCCACCACCACCAAATCCTCCTGCACCACCGCCAAATCCTCCTGCACCACCGCCAAATCCTCCTGCACCACCGCCAAATCCTCCTGCACCACTGCCATGTCCTCCTCCACCACCGCCATGTCCTCCTGCACCACCGCCATATCCTCCTGCACCACCGCCATATCCTCCTGCACCACCGCCATATCCTCCAGCACCACCACCAAATGCTCCTCCACCATAGCTTGACCCAACACGAACAGATGAAGCGACTGCAGTTTTCCTTCTTCCACCAAGATTATAGAGACTTTGTGATGATGCACCTACAGAATAAGAGCCACCTGATCTTCCTCCACCAAGTGAACAGACACTAAAGCCCCTGCTGCCTCCACCACCACCACTTTGCTTTTGCCTAAAGTTGTTCATAATGGCGTTTAAAAAGATGAAGTTTGAAGGAAACAAAAGAAACAGATAAGACGAAGGAGACGTGGCCCCTTTGCACTGAGAGACCAAAGCATCCCTTTTTATCTGTTTGAAAAAGTTGGGCTTGGTTGCATAGGTGTCTGGAGGCCAGCTTAATGCAATAGTGGGTTTGGCAAAGCTGGCAGCCACCCATCAATCTGTTAAACTGATCACACCTATGGGAAATATTGTTTCGTTTGCAATCCTCAGTTTATTAAATCTACATCAGTGTACCTGCTTGAGATGTTAATAGATCAAGAGTTACAGTGTATAAATTAAATTGTGTCCTTTATTTTTCCACTGTATTTTATTAAAAAGATAAACCTTTGGTGATTTCTTACAAATATTATGCTGTATTCATTTTTGATGTGTAATCTTAAAATACAGGAGAAATAATAGTTAATATATGTTTGCATTAAGTATACATATGGGCTTGTGATTTTTAGTTGATAAAACTGATTGTTGTAGTGTATTTATGCAATAATAGGCATAAAATAATTTTGCCTTTTTAAAATTAATTTATTTTGTCTAAGAATTTAATTAAATTAGAAATGAATGATGTTATCAGTACACAATACTTGACAAAATGAGTTCTATTAGTTTTACATACTTTACAAATATTGGTGATGTAAATGAATATTCTGCTTTGGAAATTAATTTAACAACACACCTTCACTTAGCCCATGCAGAGTATCTTAAAAGCCCACATCCTCCCACCCATTTATGATAACCTTCCCTGCCATTTCCTTGTTGGACCCGCGAGTCAAATCCTGTAAACAATCCTGTTGGATGACATCGGTCCCATCACAGGGTTGATTTCATTATCCCCATAATGATGTTTGGGCCAGGCAAATGGCAGCTCAGACCTGAGCAGTACATCATGGGAGGCCACTTTCCTCCCCTTGACCCCCCCCCCCCCCCCATCCCCATACCTGGAGGCACTGGTTGTTTGCAAGTCTCCAATAGAGAAAAAGAGTGGTGGGGGATCACTACAAATGAGAATATAAGTAAATTGGTAGGATGGGCTGATAAGAGACTTTACCACTTTTTTCTTAGTTGTCAAGGTGAAAGAGTCTTTTTAAATGATAATATCATAGTGAAAATATAAATAGGCTTTTTTTGACAACTTGAGGACTAGAACATTGTTTAAATGGGTTAACACCACTGTGACAATAAAATGAACAAAACTAAATTGTAATTCTTGCCACTACTGTGTGCACCATTGAAACACAAGGTAAAGTATTTCATTATTTAAAATAAACAAGGCTCTGTATTAAGGAACTTATCAATAAAAATGTGTTGATGTGAAAAGATAATATAGTGCTCATTTGAGCCACCAGTCAGGAAGCAATGACCGGCTACCCAAATGAACTCTATTTTATCCTTTCAGGAATTGTTGTCCAGTAACCTATATTACTGTTAGCATCAAAGCCTAACAAAACAGATTTTTGAAAGTTTGATGTTGAAAGTTAAACCTTTTTTTTTTTCATTTTGGAAAAACAGAACCTCTGTCAGGTTTTCATTGCTGACCGTACTCTGCCTATCTGTCTTGGTGATCATTGTCACTGGGAGAGAAAGTAAATGTAACTACTGTCATAGTAACAGAAATGGAAGAGAGATCTTTCAGTGATGACACCTGTCCAAGGGGCAACTGTCTAGATTTTCTCTCCCTTCCTGTCTTGTTCTGGCCTACTTCATAATCTGTACAATGCAGAGAGAGTAAGGGCATGTAACTCCTGTGCATATACACTGTTACGTGACCAGTGGATGTCCACTGAAGACAGAAAAAGGTAAGTAGAAGCTAACAGCTGTGGTGATAAATTGATGGGGACTACGGACCTTGCATCACTGTTTACTACAGGGTGACCGGCTGTCCCCAGTTTTAGGGGAGAGTCCTTGATTTTATGTGCCCCCACGTTTGTCCATGGTTAAAAGAATGTGTCCCTGATTTCTGTCCAGCTTTACTATGATTGGCTTGAAGCAGGAGGAGAGAGGGATGAAATGTTTCTGTTCCCAGCTGTGTCCAGGGTTGTTGATGATATCACATTATGGTATCACGTGGTATGCCTGTTCCCTCCCCTCCTGGCTTGTGAAGACTTTTTTTGTTGGAGGTAAGGATATGGATTATTTGTTGCCTTACTCTTCTTTGTGATGGTGTCATGCAAGGCACATCTGGGCCTAGAGATGGTAATTAAACACAACACTAGGGTACAGGGCCAACACAAGGGGTTGGGTGAGCTTCCAGGCGGAGCAGCTTCCCAATGCACAGTGTTTTAGTGTGGAGGATGGGGTCAGTAAATCAGTAGCAGTAGACACCAATGGCGCTACCACCAACTCTCCAGCAAATGGTGGACTGTGGATACAGTGCCATGCCAAGATCCGTTGAGTACATTTTAGGGAGGGGAGAATTTGTGCTGGAGGTTTTTTTTATCATGGGGAGGTGGTGGATTGTATTGAGAGGAGGGAGGAATTTTGTGCTTTACTTACTTTTGGCTTCCACAGTGTGATAAGCAATCTTGATCCAGAGAAAAGTAGGTGTAGTTTTTTATTTTCAAATATGATTTTATAAAAAAAAAAAAAATCAGGAATGAATTGCATATACACACTGTAGCAGTGTTTACAGAATGGGAGATAATAGTCTCCTAAAATAATAAGCATATATTACAAAAGAAACTTAACATATATAAGATTTATACATACACTCAAACTCAGACTCAAAAATCTAAGAATCTCCCTATCTCACTGTTACAAGAATCTAAATTCCTGCTTCTTATCACCTTATGTGACCTCTGCTTCATTCCGTATACTTTAACTTAAAAAACAAATCTAAATAGGGGACAAGAGGAGATAACAAAAAAGGGGGGGGAGGGAAGTTTTAAAGGGGAGGGAAGGGGGAAAAAAATAAATAAATAAATAAGTAAATAGAGGAAGGATACCAAAAATTGCGCTTGGTATCACATCTGATGTCTCTTTGAGCGCACATCTATCATATCTCTTAACTCAGACTCATATCCATGTTTCACAGCCCTAAGAGGGAGCTACCCTCTTCTGAATTAATAAACAAATTCCAAAAGATCCATGTCTTTTTATATATCTCCTGTCTATCAGTTGCTGTCAATATCAGGTCCTCCATCTTTCTAATATCTTCGGTGTAGATATTTTTTAACTGTATCCCTTTAAGCCCCCACATACATATACACACACACACACACACACACGTACAACAATTTGACTACACCCAACATTTGTTCCTCCCATTCCCCATCCTCAATAAAAGGTGGGCATGGTCAGGAGGGTATTCCTGGATTTAATTTTGAAAATCTGGTCAACCTAGTTTACTAGAGGTAAGTATGCCATAATGTGCAAAAAAGGGCAAGAACTCTAGGTCAGCAGCATATGCAGTTCCACTTTAAGCATTCATTAACTGCTTTTTTTTTTATGTAAGCATCAAGGCACCATTATCAAAACTTCACTGGGATTATTAGCACTTTGGTAATTTTGTCCATTCTGGAAATGGAGAAATCAAAGATTGCTGTTAAAGCGTTAATATTGCGTTATACATTTCATGCATTGTGTGGGGCACGGAATCTGGAATATTTTGTATGGGAAGTTTCACATATTCTACCACCAAATCAAAAGTAGTGCAAAGTTACAGTCCCTATTTAAAGATTAAGATGCAATAGATCAACAATCGAGTAGTTAGTACACTGATAATCATCCACAATCTAAAACAAGATCATTGGCCTAGGGACATGCTGATCAAATTTGTATCCATGTTGTCATTGAATAAACTAAAGATAAGCTCAACACAGACACATGATTAGACAGATGATTATCAGTGTTTAATAGACATGTGCACTTTAGAAATGTAGTTCTTTTTGTTTTGTGTCAGATGCATCCGTTGATCGAAGGATTTTGTTTTGTCATATTCGCTATGTTGATCCGATTTGTTTTTGGAATATTTGTCTGGATGGATTCGAAACATTTTGCAGTTTTTCCATAATATTGCTATATTCAATATATTATCGAATCGGATAGATTCGAAGCAGAAGAATTTTCTGAAACTAGTTCAACCCACCAAGAGAAATGTCCTGGACTGATTTGACTGGCGTCATGTACATCTGAATTAACAAATGAGATGCATGTACAACATTTGTAATAAATCTTTGTACATTTACATTCATTTGTGTTGTGTATATTGGTTATTATGCCGAGTAACTCACAATCATTGTTGTTGCCGCTCTGTTACATAACGTTTTTAAACAAATACATTGATTTTGTCTCAGCGTTTGCTGTGGACATTGGCTTGACCTCTCTCACCTCATCTAAGGTCCCAGGGCTATTTTTCTTGTTTTTTTTATAAATAGAATAAAGTATACTATGTATAAATTCCAAATCTCCGAAAAATGAATACAGTAAAACCTTGGTTTGAGAGTAACTTGGTTTGAGAGCATTTTGCAAGACAAGCAAAATCTTTAAATACATTTTGACTTGATATACAAGCAATGTCTTGATATACAACCAGTGTCACATCACAACTGAATATAAAAGAGAAGAGAGGAGGGGGCGTGGCCTGGACATGGACGGATAGAGACGTGCATTGCTTGAGCTCCCGGCCGTCTCCCACCTCGACGGACAAATTGTGCAGATAGACCGCACTATGCCCACCTCTAAGAAAAAGACCACACACAGGAACGGCAAACTTACCCGACCACCGACTCCTGCATCGCATTCGGGTGATATCGGGAGGCTTTTTCAGCTCCCTCAGCACCGCTCCCCGGGCCCCAATATGGCGCCGGAGCGCACCCACGTGGAAGCTGACCGGGCTACCTGCTCCTCGCCAGAGCTGGATTCGGAGGCTTCTCAGGCTTCTTTACCCACCCCTCCCCTGGGGACACCTCAACCACTCCATAGTGCTACGCTGGAAGTCATGGAGACTCCTCGACCGACACAACCGATGGAACCGGACCTCTGTCTGCTCCTACAAGCTCTCCCCACGAGAGCCGACATCACCGCCTTGATTGACAAGGTGGCAGAGACTCACCGCACGGAGATGGCGCTTGTCCGAGGAGAAGTAAAGGACTTGGCAAACAGGGTCACTGGCGGGGAACATTCCCTGTCGGCACTGGAGAAGAGAGTAGAGGCCATGGAGGCCTCACAGGCAGCGCACGGGGACTTGCTTCTCTCTCAGCAGCTGCGATTGGAGGAGATGGAAGACCGCAGCCGCAGGAACAATCTGCGGTTGCGGGGGCTACCTGAGGCAACGGGATCGGAGGACCTGGCGGACACCGTCACTGCGATTTTCCGCAGCATCCCGGGGGTGGATTTACCCCCCCCCCACCTGGAGTTTGATAGGGTGCACCGTGCTCTGCTGATCTGACCAGGCCACGGGACATTGTGTGTCGGCTGCACCACTATGGCCTCAAGGAGGAAGTTCTGCGGAAGTCCTGGGAGGCCCCCGCTCTGGAATTTGATGGCGCTGAGGTGAGGATCCTGCCGGACATATCCCGTGCCACCCTCCAGCGACGTGCCCTACTGAAGCCCCTGCTGGACCTGGCAAGGCGATGTGGAGCTACGTACCGATGGGGCTATCCGCTGTCGGTCACGTTTCGCAAGGACCAACGGGTCTTCACCCTTCGGGACGTGAACTCCCTCCCCGCTCTGTTTGGCTTCCTGGATGTGGAGCCTATTGCTGTCCCGAACTGGCTGGCGTCTCTACCCCGTCCGCAGGGACCGGACCTGAACCGGGAAGGAGGGGTGACCTGCAGCCCAGACAGCAGCGGCAACGTCGTAGACCCAGGGCGACTTCAGGAACGGACTCCCGTGAGCTCTGAGGTAACTTTCCTTTCTTTGGGTCCCCTGCCCGTTGTCCCCCCTCCCCCCCCCACCATTGCAGTTGTCGCCGCCATCGCGGTCAAATGCGAGGAACAGATGTACTGAATTAGAGCCGCGACCTGGGCGGTTGGTGCCCCCCCCCCCTTGCTGACTCCCTGTTGCTATCCTGCCTTCCCCTCCGTGTCTAAGTGCCATTCACGGAGCCCCTCTACTACCTACATGTCCGGGAGTCTATACCTCTTGTGGCGGCTCACCTCAAGGCGGCGGATCGTTGAATGGGTTATGACTTGCTACCGTCGTGCCACGCTCGACGGACTATCCCCGCGTGTTTTTACAACCCGGCTTGTTTGCTAGACTTCGCTGTGGTAAACGGTGCGCCTGTGTCGAACGGACTGACTTTTCTGTTCTCTTTCCACTACTGTAACACCGAACGGTTCCTCTATCACAGGTAGTGGGAACGTTTAAACCTTACGAACGGGCACTACCGAAGGGTCCCTTCGACCGGATGAACCGGTGAACTGCTCCGAGCGGGGAAGACGTTCGGACGTATGCCAGCCTTTGCATCTGATGCAGAACTGTGGATCCTGCTCGTTATGTTATCCATGAGGGGGGAGGTGGGATGTTTTTCCTTTTCCTTACAGCAATGCCCTTACATTTTGTTATCTGGTTATTACGTTGTATTGTATGTTAAGTTATCTTTGACCATATCTTTTGGGCTGAGTGAGAGTGGACAGTCCAGATTGGACGTCCCAGTGGGTGGCGCTTGTTGCTTGGGGGAGGGGGGGGGCATGGTTATGTGTACACGGGAGGGGGCTTAGGGTTGCCCTAACCGGATACGGTGTGCCCTGTCCGCTAGATTATCTGAGTTGCTGCTTATTAGTATAAGCTGCTTACTTCATTTACCTTATTTACCCAGGGTGGGGTTTTGTAGTTTGATTATTTATTTCCTAGAATTTTGTTTGGTTTTGAGGTGTTACATTTGGTGCATATGTGACCTACGAGAGGTGGGAGGCGGACCAATGGAGCTGTCTAATTGGTTTCCTTGTCAGCCTCGTCCCCACCAATAGGCCGGCATATTGTCCTAGGGGTGACGACTAGTTTCCCCTGGGTGTTTATATGCTCTTACTTGTGTTGTAGGGAGGCAAGGGCATTAGGCCCACTCCCGTGCTCTCCGCTTTTTGTGTTCTCCTTCTTTTCTCCTCTCTGCTCACTCCCTCTCTGTTTTTGTTCTCTCCTTTTCCATAACAGGACCGGCTGTCGGTCTCTTGTCTTTCTCTTTCTTCTTTCTGCTTTTTCCCCGCTACACCCCTCTTTCCGGGACCTCGACCCATCCCTCCTTTCCCCGTCCCACTCCCCACCCGCCCCTCCCCCCACCCCTCCCTTGACCCTTCCTACACCCTCCCTACCTCCCTTCTTACCGTCCCCGTCTTCCAGGCCCAGTGTCCCCCCCCCCACCCCCCCACCCACTCCTTATTCCCTACCCAGTCCGCCCCCTCCCTTCCATCCATCTGATTCGGAGTTCCCCCAGAGCTACACATGTCGGTACCACGGGTAAATGTGCTGTCGCTAAACGCGAAGGGCCTAAACACGCCTGAGAAGCGTCGCATGCTTTTGGCTGATCTGAAAAGATTGCATGCTGACATTGCCTTTATCCAGGAGACACATTTTAAACCAAATGCACTGCCATATCTACGCAATAGACACTACCAATGGACGTATCATTCAACCAACCCACTAGCTAAATCCAAAGGGGTCTCCATACTCCTCTCTAGTAAACTCCCGTGGCGTTGCCGGGGATCCTTGTTAGACCCTTCAGGCAGATATGTGTTTCTGAAGGGGTTTCTTGGCCAGGCACAGGTGACTCTGGCGGCCATCTACGCCCCTAACGAACTCCAAGCCACTTTTCTAGAGAGGACCATGGAAAAACTACAGGAATTTAAAGTTGGACAATTGTTACTAGGAGGAGATTTTAATACCCCGCTGATCCCCTCGGTGGACACGTCCTCTGGACGGACCTCCATGCCGATAGCTCAGATTAAACGCATCACGAAGACTCTGCATGACTCACAACTTATAGATGTCTGGAGACTCCAGCACTCGGGAGAACGAGATTACACATTTTATTCCCCCATGCACAAACTTTATACCAGAATTGACTACTTCCTGGTCCCCCACTCCCAATTACACGCGGTTGAAGGCACTTCAATAGGAGATAGGACGTGGTCGGATCATGCGCCGATCGTCCTTACATATAGACTGTCTGACGTTTCCCCCCAGACGCATAGGTTTTGGCGGCTGAACGAGAGCCTCCTCCAGACCCCGGAAGTCTTAGATGATGTCACCAAGACCCTACGTTGTTATTTGCAGGAAAATGACCTCCCAGACTGTCCCCCGGGGGTTCTGTGGGAGGCCCACAAAGCAGTGATACGGGGGGTCCTCATACAGCATGGTGCCCGGATTAAGCGGGAACGCACCGCACAGCTAAACCGGCTTCTGGAACAGCTACGTGCTCTAGAGGCCAGACATAAACATGCTCCCTCGCAATCCTCGGAAAATGACATGCAGGCAGTCAGGAAACAGATTACAGACCTTCTTCAATATAGGGCTAAGGCTGCCATTCAATTTTGTCGCGGGAAGACTTATGAATCCGGCGACAAATGTGGGAAACTACTGGCGAGACTGGTCAGAGAACGTAAGCTTCAAACATATGTTCCCCTTGTCGTGGCGCCCGGGGGTCGGAAGGCCCAATTACCCATGCATATAACTCATGAGTTCAGGAATTTCTATTCGGACCTATACAATTTGCAGGCACGCCCCCCACCCCCAACCGCCCTGACCGACTACTTGGCAAAGTCCCAAATTCCCTCCTTATCTCCGACGGAGAGGGAGGAGCTAGAATCCCCCATTACTTTGACGGAAATTCATAAAGCGATCGGGACAATGAAGCCGGGGAAGGCCCCGGGCCCAGACGGGTATACATTGCAATATTATAAACGTCTACTAGACCTACTGGGGCAACCCATGTTGGCACTATTTAATGCAATAGGGGAGGGTGGGGAGTTCGCTAACGATTCCTTGAACGCTCACATCTCGGTGATCCATAAGGAAGGGAAGGACCCGACAGCCTGCGGTAGCTACCGACCTATCTCACTCCTCAATGTGGATCTGAAGATTTACACCAAGATCCTGGCTGCCAGGCTGGCGGGTCATCTCCAGCGGCTGATTCATCTAGATCAGGTTGGATTCATTCCGACCCGTGAGGCCAGAGATGGTACCACAAATGTGCTTAACCTGATTCACGTGGTGCGAAAAGCGGGACTTCCATGTGTACTGTTGAACACAGATGCCGAAAAGGCTTTCGATCGCGTAAACTGGCCATTTATGTTTGCTGTGCTTAGACACGTGGGATTGGGGGACCGGATGATAGCACGTATATCAGGGGTGTATTCCAGACCGACTGCGCAAGTTAAGGTTAATGGGACGTTGTCCACTCCTTTCCCGGTAACTAATGGGACGCGCCAGGGTTGCCCGTTATCTCCTCTTCTGTTCGCATTGACTCTTGAACCTTTTCTAGCGACGGTGAGACTGAACTCAGATATCCAGGGAGTAGCCGTGGGGGGTGTGCAACACAAAATATCGGCCTATGCTGACGATATGCTCTTTACTTTAACTAACCCTGCCATTTCCTTACCTAACCTGCTCAAGGAGTTTGAGGTTTATGGGAGATTGTCTAACCTTAAGATCAATTTCACCAAATCGGAAGCCATGGGGATACTGATACCGCCACGGTTGCTCCCTGCTTTGCAATCCAGTTTCCAATTCAAATGGACGACGACCGCCCTGACGTACCTAGGCACTTACATCCCTCCGGACCTTGCGGACCTATACGCATGTAATTTCCCCCCCTTGCTTGCTAAGACGCGGCTGCTCCTGGACTCATGGCACAAAGGGACGCATTCCTGGTTCGGTAGATGTAACTTACTAAAAATGTGCATCTTGCCAAAATATCTGTATTTATTTCAGACTCTACCGATCAGGATTCCCTCTGTTTATTTTAAACAGGTACAGGCTCTGTTTACCCGCTTTGTCTGGGCACAGAAGCAGCCTCGGATACCACGCTCCCAACTATCCCTTCCTAAGCGGCACGGAGGTGTGGTGCTACCAGATATTAAGCAGTACTACAACGCCTCTCATCTGAGTAGGGTGATTGATTGGGCTCGCAATCTCCCCACCAAATTGTGGGCCCAGATAGAGCAGCACCAGTGCCCGGTCCCGTTGAAGTCCGCTCTCTGGTGCAGGACAGAACTACCGAGGGAAGTGAAAGACCACCCGCTTATAGGCAACACCCTCTATCAGAGTGAGAAGGCGGCATTCCACCACTCCCTGACAGACGGGTCGTCACCGCAGACACCAATACTCGGCAACCCTAGATTCCAGCCGGGTTTAGCGGGGATGCAGTTTCGTCGATTGCGGGACTCTGACCTTACTAGGGCCTTTCAGTTTGTAGGTCGTGACGGCTGAGTTTCCATCAGTGACCTTATGGATCTCAGAGGTCCTTATGGTTTAAATTTTTGGGACGCCGTGCGTTTACATCATTTTCTCCAGTCCATCCCGAACCCCGCGGCCCACTCTAGACCATTGACCGAGTTTGAGGAACATTTTTCGGATACGGAACCTATCTCCCGATTTCTTTCTGAGATGTACGCACAGCTTAATACGCCACCACCAACGCACCGTATCTCCAGTCTTGCGAAATGGGAGGGAGACCTGGGTTGCACCTTTACGCCTGCGCAGATTGCACAGACTCTGCGGTTCACCCTGAAGTCCTCTATATGCACCAAGACACAGGAGTTGAATTATAAAATCCTCACGAGATGGTACCTGACCCCTAGTCGCCTCCACCTTATCTTCCCTGACGCATCCGCATGTTGCTGGCGCTGCGGGGAGGGTAGAGGTACGATCATCCATGTCTTTTGGTCCTGCCCCAAGCTCTTGGACTTTTGGACGGCAGTCCGAAACATTGCGCAACAATTTACGGAGTGGCAAATTCCGAATGACCCAGCCTTCTTCCTCTTACATATGTCAGACATACCCCCCAAGAGATATGCGCGGTCATTACTGCGTCATCTCACCAATGCGGCCAAATCTTGCATCCCTTAACTCTGGAAGCAACAAACTCCTCCTTCCGTGGCGATGTGGCTACGGCGGGTGGAAGAAATTAACAAACTTGAAGATCTGATAATGACTGCCCAGGATAGGCAGGAAATTTACCGAAAGACCTGGTCCCTTTGGAACACGTTTGTGTATTCGACAGAAGGCAGAGCCCTCCTTGGGCGGTGAGAGACGCTACGGTTGGGAACACCGAATCACCTCCACTCCCTTCCCTAATCTTTCCCTTGCCTTCCTTCCCTTATCCCCCTCCTCTTGCACTCCTTCACCTTCCTTCTCACTGCTTCTCTCTTTTATTCCACCCCCCTTCTCTTTTTCCCTTCTCTTCTGTACTATAATTTCCACCCCCCCTTTTTTCTCTCTCGAGGGTGCGCTAATTGTTGACCCACTTCTTCTTTTTTGTATCATTACGACCTGCTAACTGCTTACTATGGCCATGATCCTGGCCTATGGACCTAGAAGCTGAGACATTGACTGGCTCTGATGTATCTTTAACCCCCTCTGCCGGAGCCGACAGAGGGGATGTTTATGGTACAGTCGACTTACTATTTACGATGTATTATATCAGCTGGGAGTCGTATTCCTGTTAATGTGCTGCACATCCTGGAGGCTGCGACCTCCACTGCCTATGTTGTTATTTTTTATTCGGGGGCTCTACCCCTTTTTGTGTGTGAAAATTTCTTGAATAAACTTATATTTGCAAAAAAAAAAAAAGAGAAGAGAGGCGTCTCTAAGTGTAGCAATATGGTTGCATTTGGTGCTGATGGGGACACTCTGATGTGAAGGGGATGCTGATGGGGACACTCTGATGTAAGGCGGTGCTAATAGGGACACTCTGATGTGAAGGGGGTGCTGATGAAGACACGCTGATGTAAGCGGTGCTGATGGGGACACTCTGATGTAAAGGGGCACTGATGGTGACACTATGATGTAAGGAGATGCTGATAGGACCACTCTGATGTAAGGGGGTGCTGATGAAAACACTCTGATGCAAGGGGGTGCTGATGGGACCACTGTGATGTAAGGGGGCTACTGATGGGACCACTCTGATGTAAAGGGGCTGCTGATGCGGATACGTTGATGTAAGGGGGCTGCTGATGGGGACACTCTGATGTAAGGGGGCTGCTGATGGGGACACTCTGATGTAAGGGGGTGCTGATGGGAACACTCTGATGTAAGGGGGCTGCTGATGGGGACACTCTGATGTAAGGGGGTGCTGATGGGAACACTCTGATGTAAGGGGGTGCTGATGGGGACACTATAATGTAAGGGGTTGCTGATGGGGACACTCAAAATTAAAGTGGCCCGGCCTGGATTAAGTCCAGGGCCACATTTTTGTCCCAATCCAGACCTGATCATACGGGATTGCTCCTTTCAGGAACCATCAGTCCAGTACAACTGAACCCTTCATATATTCCCCTTCCATTAGCAGCACTTGCCAGAAGGCAGGGTTTAACCAATTTACTCATTGTTTGTGGTCATGCACATGCCTATGAGGTGGACATGTGGCCTTCTATTAGCATGAGTGTTTATTGTGTGATGTGATACCAGTTTTATATTCTTTTTTTTTAATGCTTGACTGAATAAAATATGTTTCTAGTGGATACAGTGAGTTGAATCAATTTATAAACACCTTTATACATATAAGAAGGTTGAGCTAAATCAGTCTTTTTAGTCTCAGTTATTGTGTCATGTTATTTACAGATAGCTCCCATCTCATTTATATCATACCCTGAATGGTGCTCAAATAGTTACATTTTTAAAATACTATTAGGGGTAGTATCTTGAGAGTCATTAAACCTTAGGGTGTGATACATTACATACACTGACCAGTGGCAGCTGGTGCTCAATATTTTGAGGGAGCGGCAAACAAACCTGCCCCCCTCACTCACGCAACCGCCACCCCCACCCCCTGCGGGAGATGGACAGGAAGGTGGGGATCGGATGGGAAGGTGATGATCAGCCCTAACCTTAGGAGGCTGCTCCTCATTTCAGGCTCCCGGCTGAACAAGCGCTGCTTCTCCTCCCAGCTGAACAGGAAGTGGGTCCTGAGGCCCGATGTGGCCGGCAGTCCTAAGACTCCCTGGCCAATCGGGTCTCAGGAACCACTGTCCAATTGGCCAGGAGGAGAAGCAGGAAGACATAAGCAAATATACACAAGTGGGTGGGCTCAGGGCACAGTGCTCTGCGCCCTAAGCCCACCCTTTTTTTGAAGCTAATTAGAGCCACGGGCTCTAATCATGTGCTTCAAAAAAATCAAAAACATTAAAATCCATGAGTCCGGTGCCCTGCATGTGGATTAGGGGTCGGGTGCATGGATTAAGGGTGCAGCGCCCCTGTGCCCCCTAATGGGGTGGCTGCCATTGGTCCTGACCAAAGTGTTAATTGCCTCAACAGTTAGTGGTCGCTTTAATACCATTTTTCTTTAAGGTAGACTGAAATTATAGATCTATGAATATATTTTGTGTGCAGAAAAGCATATGTATTGTAAGAGTTTTATTTCCTAAAAATGATAATGTTTGAGGTTTATGCATGTCTGGGAAACTGTCATTTATGGCATAGTATAGTAAGGCACTATTTTAGGAGTAAATCACTACCATTGTGCAGCATAATCTAGCCACACCCACCATTTATGTATGACAGAATTCCTGTCATTTATGTGACTGTGGGTATTCCATACATTTTTACAATCTAAGCAACACCCTTGTTTTAGTATAGACCACTTGCCACCTGTCGTAAAGGGGCACCTGTCAAAGCACATACAAAGCACATACAGTATGTGCTGTGGCTAAAGGTAACTAATGTTTCACAGAAATACCCCTTCCAAACTAAAACTACTAAGTAAATGTTTTAGGCTGAATCATTGCCTTTAAACCAATAGACTTGTATCCATAGTTGATCGCATGAGCATAAAGGAATATTTTGTTTTCTCTCTTCCTATATTCTCCATGAACGATTACTATTATTTTTTGAAGTGATGATATATGAATTATTTCTTTAATACCCTTATACCTTTGGACTTAATATAGCAGCACAAAAAGAAGTCAGTGAGGCCAAAGTGCATTAAAGTATATGTAAATCCAAACAATTAACTTCTTTTATGTTGTCCCTTTTAGTCTGTTAACTATTCCATCAAAAGTGTTTTGTTATATCTGCAAAAAAAGTTGTGTGGATCATGCCAGAAATTTTGTCAGTGGATTACTTTTTGTGCACTCGGCCTGCACTGCTCTTTTTTCAGCTAGCGTTATGTTGAGTGAATGTTGTCACCTTATGACAGGAAGTGTGTTACTGGCAGGATCACCAGGTGAAAATAAAGAAAAATGCCTGAAAATGAAAAACAAATACAGCTACCATATCTAAGGCTTGGTACACTCCAATATATTACATGTGTTGTTCTTGGGCTTAGATGCTCTTTAATGCATTGAAAACAAATTAAATTTGAGTTTGATTACAAAAAGGGCTTTTGCTGTACACTGAGCTTAGGTTTATCAAATGAAAGTGTAATTCCCCACTACTACTATACTATATATTCTTAGGGCTTCCTAAAAGAAAGGTTTGGAAATCTTTAAAAGCAAAAAAAAAGCAATTGAAACACATCAGATTTGAAATCCACATGCAGTTTATTGAAGATATAAAGAAAAGACAAGAAATGCAAGCCTGGTATTGGATAATCCAGTAATGCATTATAAAGGATTTTATATACAACAAACACCCAGAAGTGATACCATCCATTACTTCACAAAACAAAGAAAAGCAGGTATGTATAGGACTGGCTACAGCCAACAACTAGTGTAGACGTTTCACTTATTACAGGGAAACATTCAAGTGCAGTTACATTCTTACAGTACATTCTTACTTATTCTGCTTGGTGTGTGCTGTAGTTTTTGTTAATTAACCCATCAATGAGAACTATGCAACTGGATATACAAAGTAACATTTTGAGCCATTATATAACCATTTTTTTACCAGCACTTGTGCAATATGAGGGCCATCCTACTAGATTGTACTAAATGGGTTGTTTAAGAATGGTCCTTCTGTTAAGTTTGTTAATAATCTTATTGCAATTAGTCAATCAAAATCTTTCTGCATATAACCAGTTTATGGGTTGCTGTGATGGGGAAGCATAGATTGTAATTTAAACAATCAGCCGTATCCTGAAAAACATAAAAGGACAGGACAAGCCTGATACAACTGAAGATGACTATGGAAGCTCCTCTCATTTGAGCAGACTGACAACGGTATAGTAAAGTTTGGCTTGGAAGGGTGGAAACTAGTGCTATGACAGCAGGGCATCTTAAAAAGATTTCTTGGCTGGGCCTGATGTTGTTTTTGACACAGCCACTGAGGATCTTGAAGTAGATGATTTGCTGTAACTGCCGCTTGCTTGGCCACCACCACTGCTGTATCCTCCTCCAACACCATATCCACTTCCTCCTCCAACACCATATCCACTGCCTCCTCCTCCAACACCATATCCACTGCCTCCTCCGCCAACACCATATCCACTGCCTCCTCCGCCAACACCATATCCACTGCCTCCTCCGCCAACACCATATCCAGCTCCTCCGCCAACACCATATCCAGCTCCTCCGCCAGCACCATATCCAGCTCCTCCGCCAGCACCATATCCAGCTCCTCCGCCAGAACCATATCCAGCTCCTCCGCCAGACATACTTGAGGAACCTCCACCAACCACAGCTGGAAAGAAAAATAAAAATGTTGTGTTCTCTTGCTTTAGATAACAGAGCAAGAATAGCCATAGTCAGAGAACCAATCTATACTTACAAACGCTCACATTGTTCTGTACATGTCCAGACATTCTGCAAAGGCAAACCAATGTTTTATTGCAAATTATTAGGCTGAAATGGGTATCTTATCCATTGTAAAAGGCATTGTCAATGTAATTCTCACTCATGCTTATTCTCCATTAACCCTTCCCTTTTTGAGGCAAATAATTTATTTTTGGGTTTGTTACCAGCTAGTCTTATTAGTCCCTTTTGGAATGTTGCAATTAGATCTTCTTGTTGGTATTTCGGTTTCTCAGGCCTCAGTAGTCTGTTGGCTTGTGAACAAAGACCTCCAGAGTTACTGAGAGCCATAAGAATTTGTTAAATGGTTTAACATCTTAGCATGCACCAAATCTGAAAAATTTGTTTTAGGTGACCTACATCTTTATGCATCTAATCTAATATGTCTTTGATTTCCATCTACAATTAATAACATTTTTGTAAATGTAAGACACTTCATTCATCATTCTAGTCAATGTTTAGTCAAGTTTTCACTATGGGGTGAAATTTTACTGCGTCTGTTGTTAAAAATAGGATACTCTTTATTTCATTACACATTTCTGATATCTATTCTGCTAAGATTTGCTAGCCCTCACAATACAATAGCTTGGGGGCATGGGCTAGATCATTATATAACATCATCAGTGGCAGGTATGGTATCAATATGACTATGATTAAAACAGTTAGAGTTAAAAGGAAACAGACATAAGCTGTACATAAACCTTAGTGGACTAATATAAAAATACATGCAATGTAGACTTTCAACCACCCTAGAGGCAATAAAGCAAATATATATAATATAGATTTTTTTATCCTATGGCTTTTTCAGCGCAATTACTATTTCATAAAATGTCAGTTATTTTTTACTATGAAGACATGAGATACTACTTTTTAATGGCCATAACCGTTCTCATCCTGTTGTAGGCTCAAAACATCAGGTCTAACCCTAAGAAACTGCCTGCTTACAACACCTGTGAGTCTCCTGCTAGCTGTACGAAGCACATATGAGTTAAAGTAATTATCCTGCTGCTCACAGCATTTGATAGTCCTATGGGAAACCTGTACCTGCTCTTTACATTTTAGGTAGATCATCTTGAACTCACCTGTCCTCTTCTCCTTCCAGCAGGGCTCTGTATGTGCAAATTTCCACATCAAGGGAAATCTTGACATTTAGTAGCTCTTGGTAGTCACGTACTTGACGGGCTAGGTCTTCTTTGGCTTTCTGCAAAGCAGCCTCAAGGTCAGTCAACTTCTTCTGGGCATCCTTCAGTGTGGCTTCTCCACGTTGCTCTGCCTCAGAAATGGAGGTCTGAAGAGCTGTAATCTGCAGAATATTACTGTCATTTTAGTGTCTTAGTTTAGACTGAATGATCTTTATTTTGTTTAATTTGAATACAATTTTTGGCTCTTTTTGCAACACAGTTTATAAAATGTTGTATAATGAGACTTAAGCCTTGCAAAGAAAATAATACAAATCAACAAGATACCTGTTTTTTGACATTCTCAATCTCGGATTTCAGCTTCTGGATCATACGGTTCATTTCTGCAATCTCACTCTTGGTGCTCTTCAGGTTGTCTCCCTGTTTTCCAGCTGTAGCCTGTAGTTGCTGATACTATAATGAAGAAAAACAGCTCCAAGATTACTAGTGTTAAAAATTTTACAAATATAAAAGTCAAGTTTTAAATGAAAAGAATAATGAAGAATGAGCTAAGGGGTTTGCGAGTAAAATATTACAATAAGCATCTGTGGGGCCTGTAGATGCAAATTCCTGGTTCCCTACATTTGCCATGCTTTATTACATGCATACCTACATCTACATACCTATCTGTCTACATGTTAGCCTAAAATTTAGAAATTCAAATATTACATATATATATATATATATATAAATATATATATATATATATATATATATATATATATATAGTTCCAGGCAATAGCTTCTAATAACAATAATAGTAAAGGTGTATATGATCATCAATTTACATTTTATACATAACAATCTTTCTTAATTAATATTTCATAACTGGTTTCCTAAGTCTGAACTTGCATTGGCAAGTTATCCACACAGGCTAAGGGGTGTGGTCTAATTACCTGTTGTGAGTTTCAGTGTATGTGCAGAAGTAGATAAAATTAACTAACTTACTTTAAGTGCAAGTAAGCCTTGTGTTTCAGCTTTGCTTCTCTCTGCAACGGCTTCATATTGTTTCTTTACGTCTCTCAGTATTCCATCAAGAGACAGGTCCCTGTTATTGTCCATAGATAGAACGACAGAGGTGTCACCTGCTCCTCCTTGCGCACTTTGAAGCTCCTGTAAATTACAAACACAAATCATGGATCAAATTAGATAAATCCAGAGACAAATCTTTATCTTCCTTACTTTGGGAGATTTCCTCTTTCTGTTGTATCTCTGAGACAGAAAGTGAAGGGGAATTTCCCCAATGGTACACAGATAGCAAAAATAAACAGAGATTTGACCTTTTTCCCCTCAATAGAAAGCAAACAAAACATTTTTGGCTATGCATTTGCTTTAAGCATGTTTAAATATAAAGTAAGCATTCTTACTGCATCATATAGCATCCTCAAGAAGTTCAACTCCTCTGTGCTCAAGTCAACCTTGACTTCCAAATCTGTTTTGATCATGAATGCAGCATCCACATCCTGAAAAAGAACACAAAAATGTTTCACTTTGCATGGCAGATTCACACCACAGACATACTGGGTTCATGTAGAGCATAGATTTTCCTGATCTATATCTGGAGCATAAACATAGCTAAAATGTATCTAAATCTAACTGTGGAACTTATAGAACTGGTCTCAGCTCACCAAGAATACTGATTTTAGTGGGGTATATTGTGATATTGCGTATATAAGTGGGAGTTCTTTCCTTTTTTATCTTGGATAACATTACTTTGTAATCAGTAGGATGTTAGTTAGCAAATATGTTTTACCTTTTTAAGCACCACAAATTCATTTTCTGCTGCTGTACGCTTATTAATTTCATCTTCATATCTGCATAGACAAAATACGTTGACAGTCTAAAAATATCCTCTATCTTCCTTATTATAATATACATTTTTAAGCATTACATCTAGAAATATGGACCAACAAATGACAGGGCATACATACTTTTTCTTGTAGTCTTCTACCATTTCTTGCATATTCTTTTGTTCATTCTCCAGACGGCCTTTATCACTTAATATACTTTGAAGCTGCCTAGTAAGAAGGCTTATGAAAGCCTCAAAAATTGGTTCTAAGCTAGGCTTTTTTGAGCCACCTTTGTGCCCTTGCTCTTGTAAAAGTTCCCATTTTGTCTCTAGTACTGTGTTTTGCTGTTCCAGGAACCTAACCTGTAACCATAAAGGACAGTACTGTTAGTTTCCTGTGCCCAAGCCCACTAAGATTAACAAAAGATCAATTCAAATTAGGAAATAATACATTAAAACAACTCTTACCTTGTCAATGAAACTTGCAAATTTGTTGTTCAAAGTTTTGATCTGTTCCCTTTCCTCAGTTTTCACTTTTTGAATGTTTGGATCTACTTCAACATTAAGTGGTTTCAAAAGGCTTTGATTTATGCTCACTTCCTGGATGCCCCCAGGAGGACACACAGGGAAGCCGGGACCTCCTCCTTGTCCTCCTGCACCTCCACCAAACATCCCTGAACCTCCACCAAAGCCTCCTGCGCCACCACCACCAAATCCTCCTGCACCACCGCCAAATCCTCCTGCACCACCGCCAAATCCTCCTGCACCACTGCCATGTCCTCCTCCACCACCGCCATGTCCTCCTGCACCACCGCCATATCCTCCTGCACCACCGCCATATCCTCCTGCACCACCGCCATATCCTCCTGCACCACCGCCATATCCTCCAGCACCACCACCAAATGCTCCTCCACCATAGCTTGACCCAACACGAACAGATGAAGCGACTGCAGTTTTCCTTCTTCCACCAAGATTATAGAGACTTTGTGATGATGCACCTACAGAATAAGAGCCACCTGATCTTCCTCCACCAAGTGAACAGACACTAAAGCCCCTGCTGCCTCCACCACCACCACTTTGCTTTTGCCTAAAGTTGTTCATAATGGCGTTTAAAAAGATGAAGTTTGAAGGAAACAAAAGAAACAGATAAGACGAAGGAGACGTGGCCCCTTTGCACTGAGAGACCAAAGCATCCCTTTTTATCTGTTTGAAAAAGTTGGGCTTGGTTGCATAGGTGTCTGGAGGCCAGCTTAATGCAATAGTGGGTTTGGCAAAGCTGGCAGCCACCCATCAATCTGTTAAACTGATCACACCTATGGGAAATATTGTTTCGTTTGCAATCCTCAGTTTATTAAATCTACATCAGTGTACCTGCTTGAGATGTTAATAGATCAAGAGTTACAGTGTATAAATTAAATTGTGTCCTTTATTTTTCCACTGTATTTTATTAAAAAGATAAACCTTTGGTTATTTCTTACAAATATTATGCTGTATTCATTTTTGATGTGTAATCTTAAAATACAGGAGAAATAATAGTTAATATATGTTTGCATTAAGTATACATATGGGCTTGTGATTTTTAGTTGATAAAACTGATTGTTGTAGTGTATTTATGCAATAATAGGCATAAAATAATTTTGCCTTTTTAAAATTAATTTATTTTGTCTAAGAATTTAATTAAATTAGAAATGAATGATGTTATCAGTACACAATACTTGACAAAATGAGTTCTATTAGTTTTACATACTTTACAAATATTGGTGATGTAAATGAATATTCTGCTTTGGAAATTAATTTAACAACACACTTTCACTTAGCCCATGCAGAGTATCTTAAAAGCCCACATCCTCCCACCCATTTATGATAACCTTCCCTGCCATTTCCTTGTTGGACCCGCGAGTCAAATCCTGTAAACAATCCTGTTGGGTGACATCGGTCCCATCACAGGGTTGATTTCATTATCCCCATAATGATGTTTGGGCCAGGCAAATGGCTGCTCAGACCTGAGCAGTACATCATGGGAGGCCACTTTCCTCCCCTTGACCCCCCCCCCCATCCCCATACCTGGAGGCACTGGTTGTTTGCAAGTCTCCAATAGAGAAAAAGAGTGGTGGGGGATCACTACAAATGAGAATATAAGTATATTGGTAGGATGGGCTGATAAGAGACTTTACCACTTTTTCCTTAGTTGTCAAGGTGAAAGAGTCTCTTTAAATGATAATATCATAGTGAAAATATAAATAGGCTTTTTTTGACAACTTGAGGACTAGAACATTGTTTAAATGGGTTAACACCACTGTGACAATAAAATGAACAAAACTAAATTTTAATTCTTGCCACTACTGTGTGCACCATTGAAACACAAGGTAAAGTATATCATTATTTAAAATAAACAAGGCTCTGTATTAAGGAGCTTATCAATAAAAATGTGTTGATGTGAAAAGATAATATAGTGCTCATTTGAGCCACCAGTCAGGAAGCAATGACCGGCTACCCAAATGAACTCTATTTTATCCTTTCAGGAATTGTTGTCCAGTAACCTATATTACTGTTAGCATCAAAGCCTAACAAAACAGATTTTGAAAGTTTGATGTTGAAAGTTAAACCTTTTTTTTTGTTTCATTTTGGAAAAACAGAACCTCTGTCAGGTTTTCATTGCTGACCGTACTCTGCCTATCTGTCTTGGTGATCATTGTCACTGGGAGAGAAAGTAAATGTAACTACTGTCATAGTAACAGAAATGGAAGAGAGATCTTTCAGTGATGACACCTGTCCCAGGGGCAACTGTCTAGATTTTCTCTCCCTTCCTGTCTTGTTCTGGCCTACTTCATAATCTGTACAATGCAGAGAGAGTAAGGGCATGTAACTCCTGTGCATATACACTGGTGTTACGTCACCAGTGGCTGTCCACTGAAGACAGAAGAAGGTAAGTAGAAGCTAACAGCTGTGGTGATAAATTGATGGGGACTACGGACCTTGAATCACTGTTTACTACAGGGTGACCGGCTGTCCCCAGTTTTAGGGGAGAGTCCTTGATTTTATGTGCCCCCCCTGATTTCTGTCCAGCTTTTCTATGATTGGCTTGACGCAGGAGGAGAGAGGGATGGAATGTTTCTGTTCCCAGCTGTGTCCAGGGTTGTTGATGATATCACATTACGGTATCACGTGGTATGCCTGTTCCCTCCCCTCCTGGCTTGTGAAGACTTTTTTTGTTGGAGGTAAAGATATGGATTATTTGTTGCCTTACTCTTCTTTGTGATGGTGTCATGCAAGGCACGTCTGGGCCTAGAGATGGTAATTAAACACAACACTAGGGTACAGGGCCAACACAAGGGGTTGGGTGAGCTTCCAGGCGGAGCAGCTTCCCAATGCACAGTGTTTTAGTGTGGAGGATGGGGTCAGTAAATCAGTAGCAGTAGACACCAATGGCACTACCACCGACTCTCCAGCAAATGGTGGACTGTGGATACAGTGCCATGCCAAGATCCGTTGAGTACATTTTAGGGAGTGGAGAATTTGTGCTGGAGGTTTTTTTTATCATGGGGGGGTGGTGGATTATATTGAGAGGAGGGAGGAATTTTGTGCTTTACTTACTTTTGGCTTCCACAGTGTGATAAGCACTCTTGATCCAGAGAAAAGTAGGTGTAGATTTTTTTTTCAAATATGATTTTATTAAAAAAAAATTCAGGAATGAATTGCATATACATACTGTAGCAGTGTTTACAGAATGGGAGATAATAGTCTCCTAAAATAATAAGCATATATTACAAAAGAAACTTAACATATATAAGATTTATACATACACTCAAACTCAGACTCAAAAATCTAAGAATCTCCCTATCTCACTGTTACAAGAATCTAAATTCCTGCTTCTTATCACCTTATGTGACCTCTGCTTCATTCCGTATACTTTAACTTAAAAAACAAATCTGAATAGAGGACAAGAGGAGATAACAAAAAGGGGGGGGGGGGGGGGGAGGGAAGTTTTAAAGGGGAGGGAAGGGGGAAAAAATAATTAAAGAAATAAATAAATTGGGGAAGGATACCAAAAATTGCGCTTGGTATCACATCTGATATCTCTTTGAGCGCACATCTATCATATCTCTTAACTCAGACTCCATGTCTTTTTATATATCTCCTGTCTATCAGTTGTTGTCAATATCAGGTCCTCCATCTTTCTAATATATTCGGTGTAGATATTTTTTAACTGTATCCCTTTAAGCCCCCACATACATATACACATATACACACACACACACACGTAGAATTTGACTACACCCAACATTTGTTCCTCCCATTCCCCATCCTCAATAAAAGGTGGGCATGGTCAGGAGGGTATTCCTGGATTTAATTTTGAAAATCTGGTCAACCTAGTTTACTAGAGGTAAGTATGCCATAATGTGCAAAAAAGGGCAAGAACTCTAGGTCAGCAGCATATGCAGTTCCACTTTAAGCATTCATTAACTGCTTTTTTTTTTATGTAAGCATCAAGGCACCATTATCAAAACTTCACTGGGATTATTAGCACTTTGGTAATTTTGTCCATTCTGGAAATGGAGAAATCAAAGATTGCTGTTAAAGCGTTAATATTGCGTTATACATTTCATGCATTGTGTGGGGCACGGAATCTGGAATATTTTGTATGGGGAGTTTCACATATTCTATCACCAAATAAAAAGTAGTGCAAAGTTATAGTCCCTATTTAAAGATTAAGATGCAATAGATCAACGATCGACTAGTTAGTACACTGATAATCATCCACAATCTAAAACAAGATCATTGGCCTAGGGACATGCTGATCAAATTTGTATCCATGTTGTCATTGGATAAACTAAAGATAAGCTCAACACAGACACATGATTAGACAGATGATTATCAGTGTTTAATAGACATGTGCACTTTAGAAATGTAGTTCTTTTTGTTTTGTGTCAGATGCATCCGTTGATCGAAGGATTTTGTTTTGTCATATTCGCTATGTTGACCCGATTTGTTTTTGGAATATTTGTCTGGATGGATTCGAAACATTTTGCAGTTTTTCCATAATATTGCTATATTCAATATATTATCGAATCGGATAGATTCGATAGATTCGAAGCAGAAGAATTTTCTGAAACTAGTTCAACCCACCAAGAGAAATGTCCTGGACTGATTTGACTGGCGTCATGTACATCTGAATTAACAAATGAGATGTATGTACAACATTTGTAATAAATCTTTGTACATTTACATTCATCTGTGTTGTGTATATTGGTTATTATGCCGAGTAACTCACAATCATTGCTGTTGCCGCTCTGTTACATAACGTTTTTAAACAAATACATTGATTTTGTCTCAGCGTTTGCTGTGGACATTGGCTTGACCTCTCTCACCTCATCTAAGGTCCCAGGGCTATTTTTCTTGTTTTTTTTATACATAGAATAAAGTATACTATGTATAAATTCCAAATCTCCGAAAATGAATACAGTAAAACCTTGGTTTGAGAGTAACTTGGTTTGAGAGCATTTTGCAAGACAAGCAAAATCTTTAAATACATTTTGACTTGATATACAAGCAATGTCTTGATATACAACCAGTGTCACATCACAACTGAATATAAAAGAGAAGAGAGGCGTCTCTAAGTGTAGCAATATGGTTACATTTAATGAAGGTACAACATTTAGCAAGTCACGTGGTTAATGATTAAAACAGGCACATCTACTTATGCAGGCACCCGGAGTAAAGCTGTCCACATAGAGCATCCTCCGCACCGCAATCAACTTCATCCCTTCCACTTTGCCCTCCACGAGCGCTTCAAGCCTCGCTTTCAAATCACTTTACTGCAGAGTAGTCTTTCCAGTCACAACCGCGTACTGACAGCGGTAAGAGCCAGTGGTGTGGAGGACAGTCTATGTGGACTGCTGGATTTTGCTTCTAATCCTCTTGTGGAGGTTGCCATTTGTGGATGGACATTGTATGGTTACACAACCAGTTCACATTGCTATAATCTTTTTATACGGACTATAAACTGAAGGACTTATGAATAAATGGTTGTGGAACTAATCATCTGAGTTTCCATTATTTCCATTAATTCACTTTGATATACAAGTGCTTTAGATTACAAGCATGTTTCTGGAACTAATTATGCTGGCAATCCAATGTTTTGCTGTATTTTTTTTTATGTCTAGTGCTTAACCAGTTTGTGAAGATTGGACATGCAGATTAGAGTCCTGATTTAGGGTCCTGGCTGATATACTCAGGCTACGGAAACCATGGATATTGTATTAGTGTGTGTGTGTGTTTGCAGTATGTTGCACTACTACACACACCTTTCTTATTACCAGTGGGAGATTACAGGGAGACCTGTATATTTACTTCAAGCAGCCAATATCTCAGCGTACACATGTCTCTGACTAATGAATAATTATGTTCCCTAGCTTCATCTTATTAGCATTTATTATTCTATGGGAGGTAATATGAAACTTGATTAAATCTTCTGAGAACCAGAAGCTAAAATGCTTAGATGAGAATATTTGAAGGCAAGTTTCTGCTGAGATAAGCAATTTATCAGAGGAAATGTGCACTGATGGTTTCAGTAGGACAAAAGCCAGTAAATAAAAAAACATAACAAAAACAAAAAAGCAAGAACACCATGAACACACAACATAACCTAATGTGTTTTATCTGTCTAGAAAAACATATTCTCTTTACACAGGGAACCATAAGGAGTCAGCACTTACCTTCCACCTGTCATTCCTATTTGTTTATAGATTTTCCAATATTTAACCATTGACAATCTTCAGGTCTCTCGCAAAACGACCAGGTGAAAACGTAAGCTAAGCTGTCGTGAGAGAACAACACTGGTACGTAATGCAAGAACAACAATTGTCCCCATCCTACAGCAGTGCAAATCATTTTGGCATCAATGATTCAGCCCACCTACTGCAGAGATGCCCTACCTAACCACTGACCAGAAAGATAAAGTTCAGAATCTGACAATGTTTGGGTCCTTAAGGTTCCTGAAAAGAACACTCACTGTCTAAAAGAAATATATTTGTAATCTTAAGCCGCGTACACACGGGCGGACTGTCTGTCCAACTTAGTCCGCCGAAACACATTTCAGCGGACAGTCCGCTCGTGTGTGGGCTTCAGCGGACTTTTTCAGCGTGCAGCCTGGCGGACTAAGTATTTCGGAAATTTCCGTAATATTGTCCGTCCAACTTTGGTTTCAGCGGACAGTCCGCTCGTGAGTAGGCTAGTTGGACGGACTAAGTATGGCGCATGCTCAGAAAGGATTTACACGGCGGAAGGTTGCATTGCTGTGTATTGGACGTCCTATTTCTAGTCCCGTCGTACGTGCTGTACACGTCATCGCGTAAGCTTTCAACGGACTGTTTGTTCATCGTGTGTGGTCAAGTCCGTTCATTCGAAAGTAGGACGGACTGTCCGTCGGATTGTCTGACGGACTTAGTTGGCCAGACAGTCCGCCCGTGTGTACGCAGCTTTAAGGTAATAGAAAGCAACACAGTACCTTTTAAATGATTGTAAACCCTCCAGAAAAGTATACAGTATATTTTATGAAATCAGAGACACTGGAGAATAAAATGGTGGTAGTTATTGATCAAACACATTTTCAGGCAAAAATACCCTAAATAAATTTTAGTGCAAACAAATACGATATGCAAAGGGATCCTAATTTGGTGAGGTAGATTTTGAAGGTTGATAAAGTAGCTTGAGTGTCTAGCCGTTTTAGTAATTTAGGTAGGAAACTTACTGGGCAGAAAATGAAAAAGATCAGGTAATCTGCATAGGCAGGAATTTTTTTGATCCCCAGACAATTTGACAAGGCCAGCAATGTTCTCTAAATGAATCTAACCTAACCTAATGTGCTCTAATCAAACACAAAAGTGATTTGGGATGAATATAAATATGCAGGGGTATAATGGATCCTTTGTCTGGTCCAACTGAAGATAGAAAAGTACTCAAACCATGGGGGTGATTTACTAAGAAGAAAGCACTTCACCAGTTCATACATTAATTGGTGCGCAGGAAAAGTCATTATTCTAACGCACAATACTAAATACCCGCATATGTAAACTGCAACTGTCGCTATGGTAACTGCAGTTTTCTCATTGATAATAGCGCACGCCCAAAACAACTGGTTCATTTCATCTCATTGAATGTGCTTTGTTAGGCAATTAGTAGGTGTTCTCAGTTATTCTCAGGTGTTCTTAGTCATTCCTATCACTTCCAATCGTTCAATGCATTACAAAGAACAGAGAAATGTTTCTAAACCCAATAAATACATATTTTTTAGATCCTGATCTTTAAAGGTGACCATACACTGCAATCAGATCTTAAATAAATTAGTTTTAGTGCAAGAGCCTGTTTGATTTCCTATAATGTGAATTAATTAATCAAGTGCGTCTTCCTATTACCTATTTTGCCTAAATAGCGAGTTGTACAGAGACTGACCAATCAGATTGCATAATGCATGACCATCTTAAGTGCCAAATTTGGAATGTAGATGTGCCATGACCCACTTGTATTTTCCAAAAGATATTTCTTCAGCATTATACAAGGCACATGAAAAAACACCTTTTTTCAAGACAATCAGTGATCAGAAATAATCAAATTACGGCTTTCTAGCTGTTGCGGAACTACACATCCCATGAGACATTGTAAAACTCTGACATTCACATGACAAGGCATGATGGGAATTGTAGTTACTGAACAATTGGACGGCTGTTGTCTGAAGACCCCTGTGGTAGACCATTATTTGCCTTCAGAATTGGGAGTGTGGCATCTACCCAACTTCTCTCTGCTGGTGGACACAAGAACCTACATATATAGATATATCTATATAGACATATCTATATATACACACACGCTGAAGCAGGAAGTATACATCGGCCCGGAAGTAAATCTGTACACAGGAAATAGGTATGTATTTTGAGGCCAAATTATTTAGACATACACACATGACTCACACAAATACCACCCCATGTAAAAATAAATAAAAAAAATATCTTAATTTGCAAATAAGGATCATCTCTTCCTCAAAGAACAGTGAGCGGAGTATGGTGGTGGGAAGAAATTAGCAGCAGTACAAGCAACTTCCTGGAGGGGCGTGATGTTATTCCTGTGTGCTGGCCACCGCTCTCGGGAACCAGATGACATACATCTGCACACACAGCAGTTGCGTATATCACATACACAGCCACTGCGCATCTATATGCATTTGGCACATCTAGCTGATTGTTTTATGGAAATTAATAGTAAAGCAGATGCAGATTTCCAGGACTGGACTAACAAATGTTTATAGTGAAAGGCAACAGGTGTTTTCTACTAAACAAGGTCTAAATGGGCCATTGTCATGCATAGCAGTTGAACTTAGGAATTTGTCTTTGCAAAGTTAAACTAAATGAAATCCTTTCTTATTTTTGCCTGGGGATAGAGTGCAGAGGGATTAGAAGTCTTGTCAGTTTTTGGGGATGTCTACAATGTCTACACCCCTGATAGGGTGAAGACACCTCCCAAATGTTGCCAGTTTCTCCTTCAAATTTATTCACTTCCTGTCACATAGCCAAATGGGAAGTGAGGGTAAAACCTTACCAATGTCTTTCCTTGGGGACACACAGGTCAATCTAAATAGTTTCCCCATTAGGTAAATTGCATTCTAGCATTTTGCTCTGTACACCCCTGTTTGTGACAGGAAGTGAAGCCAATTTTCAGAAAAGGGACACAAAGCCCAACCTAAAAGACAAGCAGGGGTTCTAACACTCACTTGGTTTTCTCTGATTTTCTTTAGAGAAAACTTACAAATCTACATAGCAGCTGCAAGATTTTAACTCAAAACAAAAAGTAGCCTACCCCCCAATATATACATGGCCTTCTGGGTCTGTTAAAATTATTGTAAAGGATAATTTTTTTATTTTTTAAAATAACAAACATGTCATACTTACCTCCACTGTGTAGCTCGTTTTGCACAGAGTGGCCCTGATCATCCTCTTCTGGGGTCCCTCGGCGGCTCTCGTGGCTCCTCCTCACATCAGATAACCCCCTAGGAGAAGCAAACTACCGAGTTCAGCATTTGCGTCCACAAACATGAATGCCAGACTCGGCCCCGGCGCCTGCGTCATTGGATTTGATTGACAGCAGCCAATGGCTGCGCTGCTATCAATCTATCCAATCAAGAGCCGGGACCCCGTGGAGAGAGGGACAGCTCATCCCCACCAAAGAGATGAAGGGGCTCAGGTACGTTAAAACGGGGGTGGGGGCTGGGGGGCTGGGGGGCAGGTGACTGTCAGGTGTTTTTTCACCTTAATGTATAGGATGCATTAAGGTGAAAAAACATGAGGGTTTACAACCCCTTTAAGCCTTAAAATGAGAACCCCGACGTGAAAAATACCACCCCAAACTAAAAAAAAATGTGCCCCTCCCACACACTAACAAACCCCTAGCCAAACACACAGCAAGCCAGCCCATGAAAGGGGGTGGATGCTTGGGGGCAGGAGGGGCTCAAACACCCCAAAAGTCAACCACCTTGTTCCCATATTCAGGGGGATAAGGACCTCTTCCACACAACCCTAGGCTGGGATCGTGGGGGCTGCAGACAGGGGGATTTACAGAATGTGGAAAACTAGTGGGTACAAAGTGCTTTGTGGTTGGCATTGAGCTGAGTCCAACATGCCCAAAAGGCAGCCAGCTATGTTGAGTGCACGTGGCCTTGTATTGTTCAGGAGGGGGTTGGGCGATCGCTCTTCTCGCCCCTTTTATAGCTGGCCCTGTTGTATGCTCTGAAAAAGGATGTGATTTGAATTGGTGTAGACAGCTCACAGCTTTTTGAGAATGGAGTGGAGTGTGGAGTTCCCCTTTAAAAGCAAAAGCTAGCCCATGGAAATCCAAAGGGGTTAGAGCATTGTAGAATGGAGTGTGGAGTTCCTATTTAAAAGCAAAAAGGTTAAATGCCCTTTTAGGAGCTTGAGGACTGAGAGTCTTTTTACATAATTCTAACAAGGTGCGTGTCACATGTTGGCAAAGTAACATGCTAATATGACCCAGGTGCAAATTATCCTTAAAAAAATACATGAAAAAAAATATAACATGCTTAGAGGTGCACCCGTTCAACCCATGCAATTGCATGTATGTTGCTTAACATTTACTAAGATTTTGGACGCGCAGTGAATAAACTCATGTGAACAAGTGCAAGAGCCGCTTGTACATGCGCAGTGCTTACATTGATCTCACGCAGTTCTAAACATACTTTCAGGTACAGCAGGCTTTCTCTGAAAAAATTACTTGCTCATTCTATTTTGGACATATTTGTTACTTGGACAATTGTTACTAAACTTCCTCACATCATCCCATAATATTGGCACCTTCATCTTCTGTCAATATTGAATTGGAGATGCTGTGCGCTATGTCCATAGTGGCGCACAGATTGCATTCTCACGTGAGCCAAGATCGCTATAGTAAATGGGGGATTCAAGCTCTGTTACCGCTGCACAGTTTTGTAAATATGAAAATGTGCGATGCGTCTTGCTGCGTGCCTCTACTGATGGGGCACAGCTTTCATAAATCACCCCCCATGTCTTATTCACATTGACTGCAGCAAAAGGCAGAAGTCAAAAGTGTAGAGATCCATTTGTGTATAAGGGTGGCTTGCAAAAAATTTCAATCTATCCTATCAAATGCCTTCTCAGCGTATGTAAAGAGAAGCATTAGGGGGACATTGTAGGATGAGGTGATCACAAAATATAAGTCTTTTCTGTCATTCACCAAAGCTTGAAACCATAATATACCCTCAAATGAGGAAAAAAAGGGGAAAAAATTGAAATATCTCTGAACCCCTTAACATACAACAACAAAGTGTTCACAAGGTGGTTATGGCAGAGCTCAATGCACTTCCCGGATATATAAATTCTGCTTTACCAGGAGCTTAGAGGGTCATTTATGCTCTGAAACAGAAATGTAAGAATTTGATATACTATAACATTTATATAAAATATATAATACATATATAAAAAGAATATACATTTTTACACAAAATTAGCTGTACATCTCTCAGCATGTCAGCATCCCAAAGGTTCCCCTACCCGAACTATAAAACAACAGGACAAGATAAAAAGAAGAAAATAACACCCCAAATGCAGCACATCCCATCACGGGTTTCATTTTTGAAAACGGTATGCTTTTAAGCTCCCCAAAAATATTCACCACCTGTGTGTGATTAGGTCGAGGCAGGAATTTGTTGTGTGTGGATTCTGGTATATGCAACAATGTAAGTTGTTTGGTTACATATCCAGTTTTCGCCCCATGTTTGATAAGGACCTCACAAATTTCACATTTGTGGACCTCCCAAACAAACAGGGGATTGATTGAAGTGGTACAACTGACTGAGAGACACATTCGCAGCACCCCATCTACATCTATCCTGATTGCAGTGTCTTGGAACAAAGATTAATTCAATCTCCAAGATGAGCATTTGAACAGAGATGCTGCGATGTCAAGCATAAGATGAATTGGGGCCAGTGGCGGTGAGTCAATAAGGGTGCACGGGCACCACCCCCTCTCTCCAGTCACCCCCTCTATCACCAATAGATAGAATCATGCATTGCCTATCAGGCGTCCAATCATAGGAGAGGACAGGAGGAGACAATGGGAGAAGACATTGAGGACATGGAGGAGCATGGAGGAAACCACCTGCCGCCATCACCAGCTGCCCCACAGAGACAGGGCAAGTGCCAGGCAGACGGCAGGCGGGGGGCACAGTGGCAGCATTCGATGGGCACAGTGAGAGAATTTGATGGCACAGTGGCAGTGTTTGATGAGAACAGTGGCTACATTCGATGGGCACAGTGGCAGCATTTGATGGGCACAGTGGCAATATTTGATGGGCACAGTGGCAGCGTTTTATGGGCACAGTGGCAGCGTTTGATGGGCACAGTGGTGGCATTTGATGGGCACATTGGTTGCGTTTGATGGCATGGTGGCTACATTTGATGGGCACAGTGGCGGCAATTGATGGGCACAGTGGCTGCATTTGATGGGCACAGTAAGGCTACAATTGATGAGGTTTTTTTTGAATTTTTCAGTTTGATTGCACTCCCCCAAAAAATTGGAGAACCAGCTGCCACTGATTGGGGCATAATCGGAGATTAAGGTGTTGCTGACAGGATGGTGGGGAGGTACTTGTAATGCACAAATGAGAATCTGTTTAAGGACAAGAGAATAAAAGGTGTAGTCTTTGTAATGACTTGTAGAGGAAATTATTCCTTTTATGAATAGATAGCATCCCTGTTCATTCTGCTTCTGGTCAATAAAGGTTTACAGGACCAATTCTGGAATAAGAAGGTTCATGCCTTTGGATTTAGATAGGGTAGATGAGCAGTGATAGGCCACTGGGAAATGCCTGAAATGTGTTTCTTGAAAGTAGACTATGATGTTTATTTACTAAAGGCAAATACTGTATACTGTGTACTTTGTACGGCAAGTGCACTTGCTCCAGAGCTTAGTAAATGAGGTAAAGCTTCACTCTGCAAAGAATACTCAATCATTTGCAAGGGAAATAAAAAACATAATTTTTTCTTGTACATGACTGGATGATAGAAAATAAGAAGAGCTTCCCATCTGTTCAGAGCTTTCCCTCAGATCTAGAGCAAATGCACTTGAAGTGCACTTGCAGTGCACAGTATATTTGCCTTTAGACCCCTTTCACGCCACACCTCCCATTGCGTCGGCGGTAAAACGCCGATATTTTTAGCGGCGTTTTACCACCGGATTTGCGGCGCATTTCGGCCGCTAGCGGGGAGCTTTTACTCCCCGCTAGCGGCCGAGAAAGGGTTAAAACCGCTGGCAATACGCTGCAATAGCGGCATTTTGCCGGCGGTATTACAGCGCTGCCCCATTGATTTCAATGGGGAGCAGCGGTGGAGGAGCGGTAAACATACCGCTCCTTCACCGCTCCAAAGAAGCTGCTGGCAGGACTTTTTTCTGATGTCCTGCCAGTGCACTGCTTTAGTGTGAAAGCCCTCTGGGCTTTCGCACTACACACAATGGTGCAGTTTCTTTAGGGCGGATTGCAGGCGCTATTTCTAACGCTATAGCGCCTGCAAAATGCCCTGGTGTGAAAGGGGTCTTAGTAAATCAACCTCCCCATGTGCTTGCATGTGTTTCATATCCAATAAGGAGCCTAGAGTGAATATTCACTTAATATTCAGAGAAATTAATGTTTTAGGACGCTTTGTTGCATGATGGTCATGGATCGTCCTGCACAGAGCATATGGGAAGGGTACAAAACGTTGTCAGAACATCTTTTCTCCACTTGAGAAACATTGCTCGGCTGTGTCCTATGCTATCATACACTGTAGCTGAAAAGCTTATCCATACATTTGTGTTCTTCTGACTTGACTACTGCAATGCTCTACTCACTGGTGTACCTAAAGCCACTATTTATCAACTTCAATATGTTCAAAATTCTGAGTAGGTCTGGTACAAGTTATCATATTACCCCTATCCTGGAGTCTTTGCACTGGCAACCTGTCAGGTTTCGCATAGACTTTAAAATCCTCTTGCTCACCTATAAGGCTCTTCATGGCACCCCATTATCTCTCTGAACTTTTGTCAGCTTACCTCTGAACCTCGGCTCCACAAATTATGATTTGCTTTGTTTCCTCCTTACTCACCTACACTGGATGGGAGACAGAGCCTTCTGCTGCTATGCCCCAAAACTCTGGAATTCACTTCCTAAGAACATCGGAGAGTCATCTTCTCTAAACTCATTCTAATCAAATCTAAAAACATTTTTCTTTAGACAAGCTTACATTTAATTGTCCCTTTTAACTTTTATGTTATCCTGTGTATTTCTTGTGTTTTCCTTGTAAAGTTCTTTGAGAAGTGAGTTACCTTTAAAGGCGCCGTATAAAATAAAGTTTATTATTATTATGAGCAGGGCCCTCCTGTCCCTTTTGTATTGTACTGTAATTGTGCTGTCCCCTCTCTACATTGTAAACCGATGCGTTAACTGTTGGCGCTATATATATCGTGAATAATAATAATTATTATTAAGAGGGGTAGAAGGGGGTGGAGTTGTGATTGAAGGTTTGCAGCTGACTATGGTGGAGTGGTTAGGGTGTAGAGAGAATAGAGGGGGTCTGGGTCACCAAGGGAAAGGGAAGTGGGGAAGGGAGGATATAAAGAAGCAAGTGAGGTTAAACTAGAGCGGTGTAAAGAGAGAGGGAAAGCAATGCGTGCTTGTGAAGTGTGTTTTCAAGCCTAATGTTGGGTGTGAGTGGGCTTTAGCAGAAGGGCATAGGAAATTTACTCCAAATTCAAGCACAGAGGTGTTTCTGCATCCAACTTGTGGTTGGGGGAAAGGGGGGTAATGTAATGTATAGCCATCACCACTGAAAGCCTAGGACAACCTAAGGGCACTGTATATTTTTTTAAGAGCACTTAAACACACAACTTGTGAGACAAGTCTACTTTTAAATGCTATTGTTTACTATAGCTTACTGTAGTTGCTTAAATAGTCATTAAATAAAATATAGCAGTAAAATTTTGTTTTATAAGCTGAAGACTATAATTGTTAGTTTTTACTGTCAAATTTATTGAGAAAAACAATAAAGTATATATAACTAAACAAAACATGGATCATTTCCAAAAGCATGCAGTAAAATGTGAATAAAAGTTATATCCTAAAGGGTTAGTCTATGCAATACTAATGTTTTCGTTTTTTGGTAGAGGCTGGTGAGTTAAAGCACCTGACATTTTTTTTTTATATTTCTTGGAAACACTGTTGGTAAGACATTGGGCTTGCAACATCTGCTGAGTGGGGTTCCTATCCTTTTTTATTTAATTTTTTTGGGAGAATACTTCACATGGTGCTGTAACACAGGATTTGGAATTTAACACAAGGAAGTGTGGCTGTTAGCCCTTGCACACACGATCGGACATTCCGATGGAAAATGTCCGATCGGACCGTGTTGTTGGATAATCCGACCGTGTGTGGGCTCCATTGGACTTTTTAGGTGGGAATGTCCGACCAACAAAGTTTGAGAGCTGGATATAAAATTTTCCGACAACATGATCCGATCTGACTTTTGTCCGATCGTTTGTAGAGAATCCCGATCGGATAAAGTGCCACGCATGCTCAGATCCAATTACGAGACCAAAGCTATTGGCTACTAGCCACGACATAGTCCCGTCGCAACGAAGGAACGTCATCACGTTTCCGAACGATCAGATTTTCCGACAACTTTGTCCGACCGTGTTTATGCATCACCACTTTCGGACAAAATCCGTCTGAAAAAATCTGACGGATTTTGTTGTCGGAATGTCCAACCGTGTGTCCAAGGGCTTAGAGTATCCATAATATAGCGCTCACAAACCCTATGCGTTTCTATCCACAATAAAAAAAATATAATGTAATGACCCAATCTACTAAAATATTATGTTTAATTTTGCATCGCTACTTGCAACTTAACTAAATTCTAACACTGATTCCTTGCTTACAAAACTATACTTTTACATAGACACACATGTCCTCCTTCTGGCACATTTTGCTCCCCACTAGGGTTTAATCGTTAACCAGTTTGCATACATATGCTTTCTTGTTCACCCTCAAGCCATACCCCAAAGAAATAAGCATAGATTCAGTATGTTGTACACTATAATAATTAATTTTCCTATTCACAGGATGGGTATTTGATGGTAAAGTAAATTGGGGTCTGAATTTGAACTTGCAGCATTGCACATTTTGACTATAGTTATGGCACTCTGTAGGATGAAAGAACAGAAGGTTAATCACTGTGGAAATGTTAATATATACATGTTAATATTTTTTAATACAGTTACAAAGTTGGTGTTACCAACATATTAAGAAATAGATGTTACTGTGAGGACTGCAGCTTCTTGCCCCTTTATTGTTGGAACATTCATGTATTTCAGAGACACTACTTGGAACTTCTCTACAGCTGCACATTTAGCAACTAGGCAGCTAGGTTGTACAACACTACTGTCATTGTGCATGACATCTAAACAAACCAAGGGTAAATTTCGGGGAATAAAAGTGAAGTAATTATTAAAAAAAGTTCATAAAAAGTAAACATAAATAAAATAAAAAACACACCTTTATTAGAACTAAAAAAAAAAAATAACTCCCCTTTCTAGGCTTTCTGAAAAGGTCTACACTAAGCTTGGGATGTGTGCCTTTAGCCACAATCATACTGTAGTGATAGATGATCTTTATAATGTATTTACCTTGCAATGTAAATACTTCCTAATATGAACAATGAATGATACAAAAGATCATTAACTGCAATAATATGAGGAGATATATGGTGTGTAGCACCCTCCTAGCTAGTATAGGGTGCTAGGTAAACTTAGTTAGCTCCTATGTAATCAGTGGAGCAGTTGTTGATTGTTCTAGCCTGTTCAGTGTTTTACAGGCTGCTGGTCTGATTTTTCAAGAAGGTTCTGGAATCACAGTGGGAGAAAGGGCAGATGGCCAGACTGAATATTTATTGGGATCCAGCCAATCCCTGCTGGGTGTACCTAGTTGGTGGTTGGAGCGCCCATAAATAGTCTGAAGCTCAGAGCAGAAGTTTAGTTGGTCTTGGGTCCAGGCCTGCATTAGGAGTCTCTTGTCTGAGGGACCTCTGCCCCTTAGCGCAGTGCACTAAAGCACTGCTGTATGCTCAATGAGATCCCAGCTGAGGCACAGCTGGAGGCCTATTGGAAGGGTTTTGTTTGGAGTCTTGGTTTAAAGAGCTCACTGGAGGGTGCCTGGTAGAAGCTGGAAGGAGGTGTTCAGCTGTCCTGTGGCATTGTGAGCATGGGCGTCCGCAGCAGGGGGCAAGGGGGGTCAAGTGCCCCCCCCTGGAATCCCCAAGGTGTTGCAGCCGCCGCCATGCTGCATTTTTTTTACTGAGTCCGCCGGCGGCTGCATCCTCCTCTCTCCTCTGGATCACAGAGCGGGCTGCCTCTGTGTTCGGCGGCCGCTCTGTAACATGGCCCCGCCCCCCCAGACCTGCTTGTGTGATCGTAGAGAGAATCAACATTCCACCTCTCACTCGAGCCGATCTGAGGGGGCGGGCCATGTTACAGAGTGACCGCCGCCGTACACAGCCAGCCAGCACTTTTATCCATAGGAGTAGATGCTGCAGGTACAGCCCGCCCTGTGTGCCACAGTGCCTGGATAGGAGGATGGGGGGGGCTGCAGGGGGTCTCCTATCCAACTTATTTTACTGTCCCCAGTTCACCTTGTGCTCCCTGCCCCCCCCAGTGCTCTCCTCCACCACACTCTCCTGCCCCCCAGTGCTCTCCTCCACACACTCTCCTGCCCCCCACCCAGTGCTCTCCTCCACCACACTCTCCTGCCCCCCACCCAGTGCTCTCCTCCACCACACTCTCCTGCCCCCCCCAGTGCTCTCCTCCACCTCACTCTCCTGCCCCCCCAGTGCTCTCCTCCACCACACTCTCCTGCCCCCCAGTGCTCTCCTCCACCACCACACTCTCCTGCCCCTCCAGTGCTCTCCTCCACCACCACACTCTCCTGCCCCCCCCCAGTGCTCTCCTCCACCACCACACTCTCCTGCCCCCCCAGTGCTCTCTTCCACCACCACACTCTCCTGCCCCCCGTGCTCTCCTCCACCACCACACTCTCCTGCCCCCCCCCAGTGCTCTCCTCCACCACACTCTCCCGCCCCCCCAGTGCTCTCCTCCACCACCACACTCTCCTGCCTCCCCCCCAGTGCTCTCCTCCACCACCACACTCTCCTGCCCCCCCAGTGCTCTCCTCCACCACCACACTCTCCTGCCCCCCCCCAGTGCTCTCCTCCACCACACTCTCCTGCCCCCAGTGCTCTCCTCCACCACACTCTCCTGCCCCCCCCCCCAGTGCTCTCCTCCACCACCACACTCTCCTGCCCCCCCAGTGCTCTCTTCCACCACCACACTCTCCTGCCCCCCCGTGCTCTCCTCCACCACCACACTCTCCTGCCCCCCCCGTGCTCCCCTCCACCACCACACTCTCCTGCCCCCCCCCCAGTGCTCTCCCCCACCACCACACTCTCCTGCCCCCCCCAGTGCTCTCCTCCACCACCACACCCTCCTGCCTCCCCCTCAGTGCTCTCCTCCACCGCACTCTCCTGCTCCCCCCCAGTGCTCTCCTCCTCCACCACCACACTCTCCTGCCCCCCCCCCAGTGCTCTCTTCCACCACCACACTCTCCTGCCCCCCCCCCAGTGCTCTCCTCCACCACCACACTCTCCTGCCCCCCCCAGTGCTCTCCTCCACCACCACACTCTCCTGCCCCCCCCCCCAGTGCTCTCCTCCACCACCACACTCTCCTGCCCCCCCCAGTGCTCTCCTCCACCACTGCACTCTCCTGCCCTCCAGTGCTCTCCTCCACCACCACACTCTCCTGCCCCCCCAGTGCTCTCCTCCACCACCACACTCTCCTGCCCCCCCAGTTCTCTCCTCCCCTGTTCTTGCTGCCCCCCCTGCTCTCCCCCTCCTTCTCTAGCCACCATCCCAGTGCTCTCCACTCCCCCGTTCACCCCCCAGTGCCCCCTCCCACAGTACTCTCCACTCCCCCAGTGCTCTCCCCCTTGTCCCCCCCCAGTACTCTCTACCACACTCTCCTGCCCCCCCCCCCCAGTTTTCTCCTCCCCTGTTCTTGCTGCCCCCCCCTGCTCTCCAGCTCTCCCCATCCTTCTATAGCCACCATACCAGTGCTCTCCCCCCTGTCCCCCCCAGTGCTCTCCCTCCTGTTCCCCCCAGTGCTCTTCACTCCGCCCAGTGCTCCCCCCATTCCCCCCCACAGTGCTCTCCACTCCCCCCAGTCCTCTCCCCTCCGTGCTCTCCCCCTGTTCTCCTCCCCAGTGCTCTCCCCCCTGTTCTCCCCCCACTGCTCTCCCCCAGTGCTCTTCCCCCCCAGTGCTCTTCCCCCCCAGTGCTCTCTTCTCCCCCAGTGCTCTCCTCCCCCTCAGTGCTCTCCTCTCCCCCCAGTGCTCTCCCCCTGTTCTTCCCCCCCAGTGCTCTCTACTCCCCCCAGTGATCTCCCCCCTGTTCTTTCTACCCCCCAGTGCTCTTCAGCTCTCCCCATCACTCTCCAGCCCCCACCCCAGTGCTTTCCAGCCCCCCATTCTCCCCACCCCTGTTATTTATGCCCCCTGGTGTTCTCCAGCCCCCCAGTGCTCTCTACCCTCCGTGCTCTCCACCCCTGTTCTTTTTGGCTCCCCCCAGCACTCTCCACTCCCCACCCCTGTACTCACCACTCCCCCTGCATTTTGCCCCCACCCATGTGCTCTCCAACCCTACCAGTGCTCTCTACCCCCCATGGTGCTCTCCAGTCCCCCGTGCTTTCCACCCCTGTTCTTTCTGGCCCCCACTGGTGCTCTCAAGCTCCCCCCCATTGCTCTCCACTCCCCCCTGCTCTTTGTACCCCCCCAGTACTCTCCAGCTCCCGTGCTCTCCACCCCTGTTTTTCTCCCCCCCCAGTGCTCTTCACCACCCCACACTCTTAGCCCCCCAGTGCTCTCAGCCGACTGTGCTCTCTACCCCTGTTCTTATTGCCCCCCCCCCAGTGCTCTCAAGTTCCCCCCAGCACTCTCTGCTCCCCACCCCTGTGATCTCCACTCCCCCTTGCTCTTTGCCCCCACCCATGTGTTCTCCAACCCCGCCAGTACTCTTTGCTCCCCCTTCTCTCCAAATCCCACCCAGTGCTCTCCACTTTCCCAGGACCAGAGGACAGGCTGACTGGGGCTGGAAAATGAGGACAGCTGAAGGTCCAGGTGGCCAGGGACCACTCCATCTCACAGCAGACAGATCCTGCTGGCATGCAAGGTACCGTACCAAGCATCAACAACACACCTTCCCACAGACAGGGACTGCAGACTGGGACATGGGGCACAGGAGGGGCTGCAATGATGAACACAGTGAGGCTGCATTCACGGCACAGTAAAGCTGCATTTGATGGACACAGTGAGGCTGCATTTGATGGACACAGTGAGGCTGCATTGATGGGCACAGTGAGGCTGCATTTGGTGGCACAGTGAGGCTGCATTTGGTGGGCACAGTGAGGCTACATTTGGTGGGCACAGTGAGGCTGCATTTGATGGGCACTGGTGAGGCTGCATTGAGCTCTTGCATCAAGTCTGCAGTCTCTGACCATCTCCTGTAGCATGTCTGCAGTCTCTGAGGGAGTCTGGAGAGGAGTCAAGAGTGGGAGCACCGCCGGGATGGGGGTCATGGGAGAAGTCAGACTTGTGTGGACTGTGGACAGGAGACTATAGGATAAAACCAGAGCCACCAAGCTGGAGCCGACTGACTGAGCCCTGCACAGTGCACTTGAGAGGAGGTCAGTGAAAGCACCGCCAGGCCAGTCGGGGGGGGGGGGTCACTGATGTAAGGGGGGAGTGAATACGATAATGTAAGGGGCACTGATATAAAGGGTTTCCTCCTTATATTAGTAACCCACCCCCTTACCTTCGAGTATTCTTTCTGCAGAAGGTGCCCCCCCCCCCACGTTCTGAGTTCCTGGGGTCCCCCTTGATGATTGATCACTTACCACTATTAACTGGTAAAATGTATGGTTTTCCCTTTCATGAACAAGAAAAAAATGACGTTATGCTGTTGGGCTGGTATAATAATGCTGTTTTTGAAAGCATGGGCGTCCACAAGGTTACTCAGGTGGCTGCGTACCATGCCCATATAGCCTAGAGAATGTACATCTTTTTACATTGCAATACATCTGTTGTTGCCATATTTTTATCTTTATGAAAACAGTCTATACAGTGACAGTATGAAAATATGGCCACAACAGATGTATTGCAATGTAAAAAGATGTACATTCTCTAGGCTATATGGGCATGGTACGCAGCCACCAGAGTAACTTCCAATACAAAGTGAAGATGAATTATCTGTTATATAACACATATGTATTACCAGTGGAAATATTTTCATGAGATTGTCGAAAGGGGCGGAGCATGAGTGGCCTTAAAATGATGCCCCCCCTTGGAAAAAGTTCTGCGGACGCCCATGATTGTGAGCCTTTTTTCTTGCTCACTGAAGAGTGCCTGGTTAATATCAGAAGGAGGCAGCCTGTTTTACTGTGACATTGTGAGTACCAACCTGAATTCAGAGCCCTAGTGACTGTGCAGTTTCTCCCTTTCTTCAAAAGGCCCCATGTTAGTGTTCAGTCAAGAGTGGCTTTTATGGGAATATAACCTCTGTTACCTTTCTTGCTTTTGTGTTCATAGACTCGGTTAGAGAAGGAGACGTCTCCTTTTGTTAGTCAATGCTCTCTGTGGTATCCAGTGCTTTCCCTCACCCTATCCAAGTTTCTACAGCAATGAAGACATAAAAGACATATGTAAAAAAAAACAAAAAAAAAACCTTACTTTAACCACTTCAATGCTGGGCACTCCTACCCCCTTCCTGCCCAGGGCAATTTTCAGCTTTCAGCGCTGTCACACTTCGGCGCCAAATTCAAAAAGTAAAAAACACAGTGTAGATACAGTATACTGTAATCTGTAAGATTACAGTACTGTATCAAATAATTACACATCCCCTTTGTCCCTAGTGGTTTCTCCAGTGTCCTGCATGCAGTTTTATATTATGAATACTGTTCTTTATGCCAGGAAACTGGAGATTGTCCATAGCAACCAAAAAATGTCAGTTTATATCAAAAGTGGTTATAGACCAGCTAGAAAACAGCGATAATAAATCAGAATCACTTGCAGAATTGAACGATAGCAATTTGTGGGGAAATTCGTCATCAACCACTAAAAGTAATGACAGGAAAAATTCTGCAACTCAGCATATTTCAGTGTTTTTGATTTGATTACATTATTGAATCATTTTTTATATTATTATATTATTATTTGTTATAATTATTTATAGTTATTTATTCTATTATATTTATATTATATATATATATATATATATATATATATTTTATATAATTTATGATTTCATATTTCAAATTTTATCATACCTGGGATGTCTATTAGCCCTTGTACACACGGTCGGACATTCTGACAACAAAATCTGTCGGATTTTGTCCGAAACTTGTGTTGCATACACACACGGTCGGACAAAGTTGTCGGAAAATCCGATTGTACATAACGTGACAACGTTATTTCGTTACGACGGGTCTACGTTCAGGCTAGTAGCCAATAGCTTTAGTCTAGGAATTTGATCTGCGCATGCGTGGCACTTTGTCCGATCGGAATTCTTTACACACATTCGGACAAAGTCCGATCGGATCATGTTGTCGGAAAGTTTTAGCCCTTGTACACACAGTCGGACCGTGTTGTCGGATAATCCTACTGTGTGTGGGCTCCATCAGACTGTTTCCGTCGGATTATCCGACGGCCAAAGTTTTAGAGCTGGGCTATAAAACTTTCCGACAACATGATCTAATCGGACTTTGTCCGATTGTGTGTACAGAATTCCGATCAGACAAAGTGCCACGCATGCTCAGATCAAATTCCTAGACCAAAGCTATTGGCTACTAGCCTGAACGTAGTCCCGTTGTAACGAAATAACGTTGTCACGTTATGTACGATCGGATTTTCCGACAACTTTGTCCGACCGACAGATTTTGTTGTCGAAATGTCCGACCATATGTACAAGGGCTTAAAGCCCAGCTCTAAAACTTTGTCCATCGGATATTCTGACGGAAACAGTCTGATGGAGCCCACACATAGTCGGATTATCTGACAACACGGTCCAATCAGACATTTTCCGTCGGAATGTCCGACTGTGTGTACAAGGGCTTAGACTCTTGTTTGGACAGATTTAAGTGAATTATTTCTAAGAATTACAGGCCTACAATATAAAATGCCAAATTTCCATGCAAAATAATGGTACCGCTTTCAGCACCTAAAATCTGAAATAATCATACCGCCAGGGAGGTTAATCACAGCTGTTTTTTTTTATTTTTTGACTAAAAACAAAAAACAAAAAAAGACTGAAAATTATTTTTCTCCTTCACTAATGTGCGCTAATGAGGCAGCACTGATGGGCACTGATGAGACGCCACTGAAGGGCATTGATGAGGTGGCACTAATGAGGAGGCACTAATATGCTACAATGATAGTTGCCCATCAGTGCCAATACAATAACACGGTGGGGAGGATTCATCCATCCACCTAATGTGTGGATGGGGGAATCTGTTTGTTTTTCTTTTGATCAGCCAGCCTGCTGAACAAAATGAATCAGACTTGCTCTAAACTGTAACACAACATAACATTAGTCTATACTATTTCCAATTACGAGGTGGTATCAAAATGTTTCAAGACTAGTTTTGTAACATGCCAACAAATGGAAGCTCAAGGCTGCACACACAGTAACAGGGAACACCAACCTTCAAAAGTAAGTGTGCCAGAATACAATCCTGTGTACATTGGGAGCTGTGCAACTGGTGTTATTCTGACAACGTCTGCTATTTCATCATGGACAGCAAGTTAGAAAAAACATGAGTTTCTTTTTCTTTTTTTATTATTTTATTTATTTTAAACATAGGACACACTCGAGAGTATACCTAAAAAAATGTTTTACGGCCTTAAACACACTTGAAACGTGGTATTTATATCATCCAACAGTAGATTAAATCTACATCAAACAAAAACAACTATTATTCCACCCAATATCCTATATACTGCCTCTTCTGAAATCTTGGGCCTGCCCCAGTCAATTTTCTGCCATTATTTATATTAACAAAACAAAAACAAACAAAGGAGAAAAAAAAAGGAGAAAAGAAAAAGGAATCCATGGAGATATCCTTCCGGCACACTTACCTCCGCCAGGGAGGGTTTAAATGTCTACCTTAACTTTTCAAATTGTCATCAAGAAGGGTCCTTCCTTCCTCCGAGGCCAGGAAAGCATTCCAAGAAGACCAAGTCTCAGAATATCTTTCTTGTTGATGTCGTGAAGAAAGGACCGGATCTTCTAATTTACTGATCTCTTTTACTTTACGCAACCACATCCCCATCGTCGGTGGTGACACCGATCTCCATGTCAAAGGAACACAAGCCTTAGCGGCATCTAAAAGGTGTCGTATCACGGATTCCTTATATATCTTTTCTGGTATGTGGGATGCATGAAGAAGAAAGAAGGCCGGGTCCTCTGGTATCCTATAATCTGTAATAATCTGGAGGATGTGTCTGGCCTCTGCCCAAAAATCTTTTATTTTGGGACAATCCCAAAAAATATGCAGCATGGTACCTCTCTCTCCCTGACATCTCTAGCAAAGGTCTGAGGAGTCGGTGAAGAACTTCTTCAATCTCTCTGGCGTTCTATACCACCGAGTAAAATTTTTAAAATTAGTCTCTTGAGTTCTCACACAAATAGACGACCCATGTGTAAACTCAAGGATATGTTGTAATTGTATTGAACTGAAATCCTTCCCCAGGTCTCTTTCCCATTCACAAACACAGTTCAAAGAGTCAATTTCCATTGCTGCAATTAGTAATTCATAATTAGCTGATAAAGTATGTGATTTTGCTCCCATCTCCGAGCAAAGCTTCTCAAAGCTATTAGGAGGCCTGGCAAACTGTTCCAGGGCCGGGAGGGTATCTTATCTTAATCTGAACAGTTCCATCAACTCCGGGATCATCAGCCATACCCCCCCTTTTATGTAACTGGAGACTTGTATACAGCCCATATTCAGTAAATGTTTGAAAGCTTATCATCAATCTCTGGTGGAAATAGAGGGTTCCCCATTACTGGGTATAGGGGGGGTCTCTGGAATTATACCAATAGTAGGGAGCAACGATGCGCAGATTTTAACAGTATACCCTATCAAAGAGTGTTTAAAGTGGGAGTCCGCCGAGAGTTCTGCCGTTTTTTTTTTAAAAGCCAGCAGCTACAAATACTGCAGCTGCTGACTTTTAAAATAATGACACTTACCCGCCCAGCGCGCCCGCGATGTCGGCACCCGAAGCCGATCTCTCAATCGTCTCTCGGGTGCTGCCGCCGCCATCTTGGGTATGGGAATCAGGAAGTGGAGCCTTTCGGCTTCATTTCCCGGTTCCCTACTGTGCATGCGCGAGTCGCGCTGCGCAATAAGGATGGTCCCCGCTGTCTCTGGGATCCGTGTGTTTCCCAGCAGGCAGCGGGGGACTTTCGGAAAGGGGCGTAGATTCTGCGGAAAGGGGCTTACCTTCTGCAGAATCTACGCCGGAAGTGGGAGCAGATACCTGTACTGTACAGGTATCTGCACCCCCCTCCCCCCTGAAAGGTGCCAATTGTGGCACCGGAGGGGGGGGAGGATTCCAATGAGCGGAAGGTCCACTTTAGGGTGGACCTCCGCTTTAATAAACTCTTTAGTAAGGTATGCAAAGCACCAGGGAGCTCTTCCTAATATAACAGGTAACTGGGCAAATTCTATCTGTACCCAGAGTTTAAGATCTCTATGTCTATTCCAATCAATTACCCTACTAAGGTAGCTAAGATAGCTTGGTAGTATTTCTGTATATCTGACACAGCTAATTCTCCCTGTCTTTTAGGAAGTATTAATTGGCTACGCCATAGCCGAGGCTGTTTGTGTGCCCATATAAAATCAAAGATTCATTTCTGACACTGTTTAACCAGTTCCCAACCGGCGCACGCCAATGTACGTCGGCAGAATGGCACGGGCAGGCATATTGGCGTACAGGTACGTCCAATCGTCAATGCCGCCCTGCCATCGCGAGCGCGCCGGCGGCGGACCCCCGTGAGTCCGGTCGTGGGTCCTGTGGACTCGATCGCCGCGGGCATACCCGCGATCGTCTCACGGGGCGGCTGAATGGAGGAAATGCTGTGTAAACACCATTTCCCCATTCTGCCTAGCAACTAGTGATGCTGATCTCTGCTCCATGTGATTGGAGCAGAGATCAGTGTTCCCTAAATGAAAGCCCAGCCCCCACACAGTTAGAAACACACCCCTAGGAACACTTAACCCCTACACTGCCACCCACTGGTTAACCCCTTCACTGCCAGTGTCATTTACACAGGAATCACTGCATTTATATAGCAGTGATTGCTGTATAAATGACAATGGTCCCAAAAATGTGTCAAAAATGTCTGATGTGTCCGCCGCAATGTCGCAGTCACAATAAAAATCGCTGATCGCCGCCATTACTAGTAAAAAATATATATATATATATATATTAATAAAAATGCCATAAAACTATCCCTATTTTCTAAATGCTATAACTTTTGCGCAAACCAATCAATAATTGCTTATTGCGATTTTTTTTACCAAAAATATGTAGAAGAATACGTATCGGCCTAAACTGAGGGAAAAAAAATGCTTTTTTATATATTTTTGGGGGATATTTATTATGACAAAAAGTAAAAAATAATGCGTAAAATTGTCACTCTATTTTTGTTTATAGTGCAAAAAATAAAAACCGCAGGGGTGATCAAATACCACCAAAAGAAAGCTCTATTTGTGGGAAAAAAAGGACGTCAATTTTGTTTGGGAGCCACGTCGCACGACCGCACAATTTTCAGTTAAAGCGACACAGTGCAGAATCGCAAAAAGTGGTCTGGTCTTTGACCAGCAAAATTGTCCGGTCTGTAAGTGGTTAAAGTAAGTAGATGGGATTCGTATTGGTGGTGCTTTGTAGAAGGTAAAGAAATTTAGGGAGAATTCACATCTTAATAATATTACAACACCCCAACTATGAGTGCAGACCTGATTTCCATTTATCCAATAAAGTCTTCACGCTCAGAAGCAATGGGAGGGAAATTTAGCCCGAAAATCTTAATAATATTGGGTGCAAGCAGCGTACCCAAGTATGTATGTGCTTTATCAGTCCATTTGAGCCTAAAATTTTGCTTAAGTTGTTCAATTGATGTTTGAGAACAATTGACCCCCATTGCCTCTGACTTAGTAAAGTTAATATGGAGATTAGAGAGTGAACCATACTTCTCAAACTCCTTCATTAAGTTGGGGATCGTGATCAAGGGATTTGTAAGGGAAAACATCATATCATCTGCATAAGCTGAGCTCATATATTGAGCCTCTCCTACCTGTACTCCTGTGATGTCCTGGTTTAGATGTACTGTGCAGAGAAATGGTTCCAATGACAGGGCAAAAAGAAGTGGTGATAAGGATAATCCCTGTTGTGTCCCATTTGAGATCTGGAAGGCTTCTGATAATACTCCATTGGCCCGTATTCGAGCTGCCAGACAGGAGTAAATGTGAGTTTCTCACTGGAAACAACATGCTCTCACATCCGTATCCATCCTACATACCAGATTTGGCTTCTGCCGACTTTGTTCTCTTTCCAAAGATGAAGATTCAGCTCAAAGGTCGCCATGTTGACACCATTGCAGAGATCCAGAGTGAATCGCAGAAGGTGCTTGGCATGCTTCGAAAAGAAAAACTTCCAGAAGTGGCAGGAATGCTGGGAGCTCTGTATTGCTGTGCAAGAGGACTATTTTGAAGGTGATAGTGTGTAAAAGCAGATAAATAAAGTTTCTTGTAAACAGAGCTAGTCTCCAAACTTTTTGCTCCCACCTCATACATAAGTTAAATACAGGGTGTCCCTAAAGTCTCCATACATAGGAAAAGTTAGCAAACTCATATTATAGTTTATATATAGTGTGTGTGTGTGTTATATAGTGTGTGTGTGTGTGTGTGTGTGTGTGTGTGTGTGTGTGTGTGTGTGTGTGTGTGTGTGTGTGTGTGTGTGTGTGTGTGTGTGTAAAGAGGTGGCCAACATGTAGACTAGAGTATACCTTATAAATATTTTCTAAAGGTACTGTAAGGGATAAGCCTCAATGCAGGGACAAACTCAATTTCTTTAGGAAAAACATCATGTTTAATCCACACAATATTTTACAAACAGAAGAAATAGGCTAATTGCCATCAATCGAACAGAAGTAAACGTCTGCTCTACTGAGCCTTAGTGTGTCCGTAGTCTGAGCAGTCTTTTGTTTAAAGAGGAAGTAAGCCCTGATGAGTTTACTTCCTCTTTCATTCCCTGCAAAGGCAAAGCATAATGGACTACTATGCATCGCATAGTAGTCCATTATGTGTCACTTACCTGATACAGGAGCCAGCGAAGTTACCGCTGTCCCCTGTAGTCCGGCGCATCCATCTTCTCGGTGGGGTCTCGCTGCTCCGCAGCTGTCATTCGGTGAAGCCGCGATGACGTCAGTCCCGCGCATGCGCACGGGAGCCAACACGCGCGGCATCTTCGTCCTTGACGGTGCCGCGCTCAGCGGTGCCTGTCTTTCGGCAAATATCTCCTAAACCGTGTAGGTTTAGGAGATATTTCTTGAACCTACAGGTAAGCCTTAATCTAGGCTTACCTGTAGGTCAAAGTGTGTTGTAAGGGTTTACAATCACTTTAAGGCAAGTGTCCTTTAGAAACTCAAATAATTGTATCCACGATCAGGGATAAGCAGCCATGCTCCTAGTTGCCTCCTCACATGAAGACACAAACACTCTCACTAAGAGTTAGGACCAGCTGCCTTAATAAAGACCTAGAAAGAAAATATTAAGGCCCCTTTCACACTGGGGTGGTGGGTGCGCCGCGGTAAAATGCTGCTATCTTTTGCTGCGTTTTACTGGCAATTTTGCGGCGCTATTTGGCTGCTAATGGGGTGCTTTTACCCTCGCTAGCAGCCGAGAAAGGGTTAAAACCACCGCAATGCGCTACTGCAGCAGTGCTTTGCCGGCGGTATAGCCGCACTGCCCTATTGATTTCAGTGGGCAGGAGCGGTGGAGGAGCCATGTATACACCGCTCCTTCACCACTCCAAAGATGCTGCTAGCAGGACTTTTTTTAGCGTCCTGCCAGCGCGCCGCTCCAGTGTGAAAGCCCTCGGGGCTTTCACACCGGAGACACAGTAGCGGCTGTTTCAGGGCGCTTTGCAGGTGCTATTTTTAGCGCTGTAGTGCCTGCAAAGTGTCCAAGTATGAAAGGGGCCTAAACTGCGGTCCACGAACTTGGGAGTTTGTCCCACTCAGAGCTCAATCATAGTCCTAATAAAACCAGCCCATAGCTCTATCAGACTTCTTATAAAACCAGCCCCAAAACAGACTTTACCAATACAGGGTAAAAAACTATACTTCACCCAGAAGTTGTTGCTGGCATTATCTTAGATTGCAAATCTAAGAATCCGTGGAAAAACTTTTCCTGTCATTTTAATCTGTTTCACAGGCACCCCACTACAGTACATTTAGCTACAATTTTCCGTTTTCCCTACGTATGTCAACTTTTGGGAAATTGGTAAAAAATTGGTGTTGCGCGCCCAAAAATAAGTGACAAGGAAGAGGAAAAGCAAACATATATATAAAACATATGTCCCGTAAACATGTACCCTTAATGTAATAGTGTAAAAAAGAAAGCTTATAACAACATTTTAGTCAAAGTGCTCAAGTGCATGGTATATCTATCTAGAATTAAGATCATACATAAATAAATTAATAGATAAAAAAAACAGACAATTAAAGTGTAAACGACAGAGTATCACTCGTGCTGTGATATAAAACTAGTGATCAAACAAATAAAGTGCTGATGTGCATATAATATTGCTTAATAGCAGAACGACATAAAAAAAAAAAAAAAAATTATTCAAAGTGACCAGTATAATAGTCCAATGGTGGGTGATATAGTGAAGGTGTCACAAAAGCGATAAAGTTATACAGTGAAATTGTGTATTCACTGTGCCAAAAAAACTCTCTCCACTCAAGTGATATCCACGTGTTTAATAGGCACATCGGGTAATTACCTTACTGCTGTAAGGTATACAGCGTATATAGCCTCTAGCAAAAGGACACTGGGGATCAGGGAAAGGACTTCAAACTTCTATAGTGTCACCACCGTCCATAAAGTCACTCCATAGGTAATGCCAGCATGAGCATATCTGTCCAATAGATGGACGATGAAAAAGCTGTAGTTTCTGATTACTCCCAACTTTTGGGAAACCCTGTAGAGTGCCATGGACACTTAAAGTAGTTGTAAACCCTTACACTTTTTTGCTACAGGTAAGCCTATAATAAGGCTTACCTGTAGCTACCCGGGATTGCTCCTAAACCTGCACAGTTTAGGAGATATCCTCTATATCTGCATGTGCCGACATCATTGGCACATGTGCACTGAAGCAATGGCAAGTACGTGCCATTTGCTTCGGTGAATGTGCCATTACCAACTCCCGGACACATGGGAGTGGCGACAACGTGGCTCTGGCCAATCACAGCCAATCTGTCAGCGTGAGGAGAAATAAAAAACGATTGCCGAGCTTTTGTTTACATCATGGGATTAGCTGTCATTGTCTGTGATCACCCGAATCTCAGTGACTCGGTGAGCACAGCGCGTGCCGGAAATTCAGGTCTGTGCTGTAGCCAGGGGCAGACTGACCATTGGGACACTTGGGCACTGCCCGAGGGCTCCGTGCCACTAGGGGGCCCCATCAGGGTTGCCAGCCTCAGTAAAACCAGGGACAGTATGTAAAAATCTGTGGTTTTTTACATCTGTCTCTGAAATGTCCCTTACCGACATCCTTTTGGTCTAAAAATCCTTAGATTATAGCTACCCCAGCTCTCCAGTACCTACCTGTCTGATTGCCTGTGGGCCCCATAATCTCCTATTGCCTGGGGGCCCCATGAGTTGTCAGTCCACTTTTGGCTGTAGCCATAATTTGGCAATAGTGCGGACACCAAGCACGGACACCAAGATGTTAACCAAGGTCATTAATTAAGATCATAATGACCTTTTTCAATGCACACCTTTTAATTTCTATATATGTGAAATGAATGAAATATCTTTGAACCAAGTCCATCTAATACAGGAGGACAAAATTAAAGACATTTGAATAAATAATAAATACATCTTGGAAGCAGCATATTGCATTACAGTACAGGAGATGTCCTATACACTTCACTTACCAGCTTATATTATAATAAAGCTGGCACCTATGGCAAAAAAATGTTTTGTTGTTCTGGCATTGTAATCTTGATTTCATCCAATAAATTTATTTGGTACCTCACCTCTTTGCAAATATGCACCTCACCCACAATAAAGTACATCTGTGTAGCTACTACTTTGTCTATATAATCTTTGTTTTAGTTAATTGTGATTAATTATCGCAAATTACTTTAGTTATGCAACATAATTTAAAATTAAATTAAATGCAATATAAAATAAAAAGGTGTGAAATTTATAGAAATCTAATTTCTCTATATTATTATTTCAATGTGGTTTATTCGCACCTACTGTTTTCATGGCTTAACACCATTGTCTAATTTAGATTTTGTTGCTTTATCTACCTTTTTCAGGAGTCAAGCCTCATACACACGATCGGACTTTGTACAAACTTTCCTATGGAGTTTTGTGCAAAGGGCGTCGGCCAAGAACTTGTATTGCATACACACGGCAGGACTTTTTCAGCCAACTTTCACCAAATCATGTGGTTTTTCTGCTCTTTATCACCACCTTTGGTCAGCTTCTGTATTGTTGTCTGATCTTTTGCATTGGTTCTGAGCATGCGTGTTTGTACTTTGTACAAAAGTCCTAAAGTTTTCTGTACACACGATCAGACTTTGCTCCATCTGACTTTTGTTGCCAGAAAGTTTTTTGGTTTTCATCTGACTTTTGTTGGCTGTGCGAACGGACAAACTTTCTGGCAACAAAAGTCCGATGGAGCAAAGTCTGATTGTGTGTACAGAAAACCATAGGACTTTTGTACAAAGTACAAACAGGCATGCTCAGAACCAATGCAAAAGTTCAGACAACAATACAGAAGTTGACCAAAGGTGGCGGTAAAGAGTAGAAAAACCACATGATTTGGTGAAAGTTGGCTGAAAAAGTCCTGCTGTGTGTATGCAATACAAGTTCAGGGCCGACGCCCTTTGTACAAAAATCCAAGGGAAAGTTTGTACAAAGTCCGATCGTGTGTATGAGGCTTTACAGTAGTCACATCAGTTAAAAGATTGTTTCTGTAGTCTTTACACAGTAAGGAAAGTGAGTGCTGTCATTCTAGGACAGGAAAGGCGTTCCTTGCTGAATAATAAAGTGAAATAAAGAAAAAGAAGCTAAAGAAAAAAATAAGTGCAACCATCAATTCTAGGACTAATAAGCTGCAACTCATTCTATTTTTGGTTAGGGGTTTAAATATTTTTATTTGTATTTTCAGGGTACATGTTTTACTACATATCATAAACAAAGCATATATAAAGTTTATATTAAGTAACTCTAATGCCCTGTACACACGGTCAGATATTCCGTCGACAAAATCTGGCAGATTTTGTCCGACAGATTTTGGCCCAAACTTGTCTTACACGCGGTCGCACAAAGTTGGCGGAAAATCCGATCATTCGGAACGCGGTGACATTTGTTGCGTACGATGGGACTACGTAGAGGCTAGTAGCCAATAGCTTTGGTCTCGTACATTTAATCTGAGCATGCGTGGCATTTTGTCCGTCTGAATTCTCTACAAACGATCGGAAAAAGTCCGATCTGATCTTTTTTGCCTGGAAATTTTAGATCCTGCTCTCAATTTTTTTCCGCCTTAATTTCCGACGGAAAAAGTCCGATAGGGCCCACACACTAATGCCCTGTACACACGGTCGGAAATTCAGACGGATTATATTGTCGGAAAATCCGATCGGACCTTTTCCGTCTGAATTTCCGACCGTGTGTACAGGGCATTAGTGTTGTTACTCAGCGTACACACATTTGAGAGTAATGGAAGAAGGCATCTAAAAAGTTTCCATTGCACCATCTCTGAGTTTACTACCAGCGCTTTCCTCTTTGTGTTCTTCTGTTAGCCATGCTTGCCTGCTGCATATATGAGAAGACCAGGGAGTGTGCGTTCTATTAGGAACTTCTTGTTATGCTGGGTGAATTGAACAGTCACTTTAGAGATTGAAGTAAGTGGTCAACAAGCTTGAAATTTTGCTATATTCATCATACATCTGTGTTCTGTATACCCACCTCAGTGAAGAGGAAATTATATGATTTTTCTGTATACATGTTTTAAGTTCAATCTAATATCATTAGCTTTTTTAAGAAAATACAAGAAGACAAGCAATCACAGATTCAAGAAACAACTAAAGATGAAAGAATAATTACAATGGGAGTCCGCAGATGAAAAACAGAGAAAAAAGTTACCATTAAAGCAGTTTCGCACACACTTTTCTATGTTAATGCCATTGCTTTTAACATCCTTTAAAGAGTGCTCAATGGTCGTTTATTTATATTTTTTTCCTCCTACCTTTTGATATTTGCTGGGGTTTGTGGTTCTACTGTTCTTTCCCTGCGGCTGTTGGCGGGGTTAGTGCAGGTATCAGCATAATTTCTGTTGTTCTCTGCACTGTCTCCTGGGATCCCGTGTAATTAAACCCAGGAGTCAGTGCGCCTAGCCGAAGCAAAATCTCGCGTAACATCACAACGGGGGCGGGAGCTTCCGAAGACGCCACCCGTTGTGATGGTTGTGAGAGGTTTACGCTGCTCAGCTCTGTTGCCATTGAGCATGCGTGGGAACCAGCAAGGCATGTTGGTAGTTCTAATGGAATGGAACAGGGAAGTGATTGCTTGTGGGCTTCAAATGCCCACAAGCAAAATGAAAACTCATGTAAAAATGTTTATAAAGTGGCGATTTGATATAGAAACGGAACTGGACCGCAAAGTAATATTAAAAGTGAGTATGACTCTAGTATGTTAGTAATTTCCTAATGTAAAAAAATAAAATCCTGCGTGCAGAACCGCTTTAAGTAGTGTCTCTCTGACATTTTTGTTTTGTATTGCATAATGCTGCAGGACAGCGTGGTGCATGCAACACAAAAAAAAATAATGTGAGGTGGCCACAGAAACTCTAGTGAGTCCCTGGTTTGAAGGGAAAAATTTGATGAAGGAGAGAGAGACCTGGGAAGGTCAAAGAGATGTAATCAAGATTTAGAACTTATAATAATTAACCTTGAAATTGTTGCATATGCCAGATTGTTTACATTTGTGGACTACGGATGGCATAGATATATATGTGTCTGTCGCAGACATCAAGAGGTTATCAGCAAATAAGGAGAGCATAATATGTTGGCAACCCACCAAAATGCTGGAGATAGTGCGGATATTCCATAAAGCATTGTCAATGTGTTCAATTAACAGCATGTATAATAGGGGGACACAGAGCAACCCTCTAGGGTGCCATTCCTTGATAGGGAACCATTAAAATGGACTCTGGCATATGGTGCGGCATAGAGGACTAAGATTTTGTGAAGGAGGTTGCTCTGTGTCCCCCTATTATACATGCTGTTAATTGAACACCTTGACAATGCTTTATGGAATATCCTCTCTATCTCCAGCATTTGGGTGGGATGTAACGCAGGTTTCCGTTACATCAGAGGGGGCGGGGTCACTCACACGTCATTGGGGAAGCCAGGCTTTCCCACTTGCGTCAGAGGGGGTGGGGTCAGGTGACAGGTGCCCCCCCCCCTCCTCATATAAGAAATGTCAGGATGTCGGGATCCCCGCAGTGTCTCCGCCAGTGGAGACAGATGATGGATGCGCTGCGCTGAGGGAGAGATCACCCGTCGCTGGATCAGATCAGCCATCGCTGGACCCCGGAGAGATGATCATCCATTGCTGGATAGCAAGAGTGGATAAACACCGCTGGAATCTTTTTTTAATTTTTTTTATTTTTAATAAAGGACTTTTGCAATGGTGTGTATGTCTTTTTTAACATTCTTTTACACTTTCTTTGTGAAACGGTAGGCCCTTACCATTTCAAATGGGGGGCTGGGATCTGGGGGTCCCCTTGTAAAAGGGGGCTTCCAGATTCTGATAAGCCCCCCACCCGCAGACCCCCACAACCACCGGCCAGGGTTGTGGGGATGAGGCCCTTGTCCTCATCAACAGGGGGGCAAGGTGCTTTGAGGGGTCACAGACCCCCAAAGCATCCTCCCAATGTTGAGGGCATGTGGCCTGGTACGGTTTAGGAGGGGGGGTGCTCTCTCGTCCCCCCTCTTTTCCTGTGGCCTGCCAGGTTGCGTGCTCGGATAAAGGGTCTGGTAGGGATTTTTAGGGGGAACTCATGACATTTTTTTTTTTAAATTGGCGTGGAGTTCCCCTTAAAATCTATACCAGACCTGAAGGGTCTGGTATGGATTTTTGGGAGGAACCCCACGTCAATTTTTTTTTAAATTTGACACGGGGTTCCCCTTAATATCCATACCAGACCTGAAGGGCCTGGTAATTGAATTTGGGGGAACCCCACACTTTTTTTTTTTATCAATGACTTTCAATGACTGTTCTCTGTATTACGGGGAGCCGACAATTCATTATAGCTGCAAGTGATTTTAAATGACTTTTTTTCCTGCAGAAATGACACTTTGTGCAGGGACAGTTCTAAGCACGGGAAACATGCTCCCCTTTACAGGCATACTATAGACACCCCCCAGGTTCAAAATTTAAAGGAATATTAGACTTTTATTGTTTCACTTTAAGCATTATTAAAATCACTGCTCCCGAAAAATGGCTGTTTTTAAAACTTTTTTTTGCATTGATGCATGTCTCCTGGGGCAGGACCCAGGCCCCCGAATACTTTTTAGGACAATAACTTGCATATTAGCCTTTAAAATTAGCACTTTAGATTTCTCCCATAGACTTGTACAGGGTGTTCCGTGGCTTTTCGAATTTGTCATGAACACCCCAAATTGTTCACTGTTCGCCAAACAGGCAATGTTCAAGTCGAACATGAGTTTGACTCAAACTCAAAGCTCATCCCTACTAAAGAGCCCTTTGTAGGGCTGAAGTCCCAGGTGAGATGGTACAGTACTCAGTAAGAGCAGCTGTATTCATAATATTCTTGATATGCATAAAGCCTTGGAAGTTAGGTAAGAGTTCAACTCATTCCCTGGGAATTAGTGGAACATCTGGGAGCATGCCTGGCTGGGCGGTGCTATGGAAGGGACATTGGAAGAGACTGGTATACTAATGAGGGCACTTTGATCCTACTTGGTGAAGGAAGCTGAATGCTGTGGACTTATGGTGGAAGTGGTCTCAATTCTGTGGTCCTCCACTGGGAGGAGGTGCTAAGGGAAGATGGCTTATGGATTATGTGCTTATGTTCGGAGCAGAATTGACAGCTACACAGTATCTACTCCTGTGTGCGACATTTTGCACTGGAGAATTTGGTAGTATGTCAAATAGGATGTCAGATGGCACAACAATTTTCTTGAAGTTATAGTAAAGTGTGTAAAATGCATTTTATGTGTGGACATTCCTTTATTCATAAATATTAAGGCCTACAGCCAGAGATGTTGTGACACAATATGGCAGAAGGTATTCCAACTACAGGTGGGTAGCTGTCCTATCAAAGAAGAAGCAGGGAGGGAACTTGCATAGTTTGGCACCAATATCCACCCAGTTGTAGTCCCCCTTACATGTTGGTGTGCTAAGGAAGAAAGCTGATGATATATGCAGTTACATTTTGTTTATATGATCAGTTTACACTAAAAAAGTTACTAAAACCTTTCTATAGCCTGACTTTACATTTGTCTATTTTGATCCAAATACCTTTGCAGAATCATTTAATGAATCAAATTTTTATGTGCCAAAATTACTTATAAAAATTAGGCTGTCATCTGTCAATGCGCTAAAATAGATTTTAATTAAACAGTCTACAAAGTGTCCCAATTCTCTGGAGCTACAAATTAATTGCAGGTTTTCGTAACAATTACATATGTCTGGGCAGCAGAAACTGCTAAAATCCTTCCCATGGCAATTTAAGTAAAGATAATCATTTTATAGGGAGCACCACCCTCATAATCCTTCTGCATCTATTGCTGGCCTTCCAAAAGATATCCACTCTACTGTAACTTAACAAGCTGACAATGCAAACTGTTATTTTTAAGAGCATTTCAGGACATGTTTTCAAGTTAAAGCTCATTAACAAAAAATAAAGAGGACACAAAATCCAACAATGGAATGCTTCTAATGGACAGATTAATGAGTAGAAACCACATGTATCCATGCCTAATAATCTAAGTCATGCAAAAAGAACAACCAAAAAAAAATATCAACAATAAGAGAGCATGGTAAAAATACTTTTATAACCATTGAAGACCCTCGTCAGCCCACATGAAGGTACAAGCTAAAAGCTGCAGGGCTTGTCTGCAGGAGTCTGGCATTGCACTGATCCACTGATTACAGGTGTAATGCTTTCCAGGCTCCTTAGGGAAAAAAATAATAAATGCACTTTTTTTCCTGCAAAAAAATATGTGCATTTATTATTTTTCCCCAAAAGGTGAATGTATCCTTTAAATCAACACATTCACATTAGAGGGCATTTGTGTAAACATTAAGTATGACAATTTGACATTGCTATAGTAGCATAATTCTCCACAAACATTGAAGCAGAAATAACCCTGCATACATGTTTTTTCCAACTTTGACAGCTGAGGGACAACTGCAGAAACGTTAGTTGTGGCACCCTGACATTGCTGGAGCAGCATAATACCCCACTAACATTGAGCCTTAACAAAGGAAATAAGTTACACAAAATTTGGCAGCTTGGGAGTAACTGTGGAAACGTTAGTTGCTGTACCCTGACAGTACCAAACAACTGGACTGGAACTGTAGAGGCAGCATGAGATGGCAATGCTGGCAGACTTAAACCAATTTCAGGAGATGGTAATAGAAACATTAGATGTTAATGTATGGCAGGCAATCAGCAGTGGCAGAGGATGGTAATGGTGGCAGGCTTACTTTGGTGGCATGAGATGGCAATGGTGGCAGGAGATGTTAATGGCAATGAGTCAGTAGTGGTGGCAAGAAATGATAATGGTGGCAGAAGATGGTAATGGTGGGAGGCCAACAGTGATGGCAATACTATATGATATAATAATGTTTTTTGGGCAGGTTAAAAAAAAAAAAAAAAACATGTAATCATTACCATCTAACAGCTGCAGGAGTTTAGTACCCAGCGTTGATCCAAGACTGGTTCGTTCTTGTAAAGCCGATCCGGTCAATTTTGTCTGGGGACAGGCAGATTAATCATTCTTCAGTGCAGTGGGTGGTTTTGTGATAGAAAATTTAATCTAAAACAGAATCAACACTGTACATTTAATGCCCAACCCCCAAAGCTGCTGTTTGAACTTCAATATACACAATACATATACTACAAAAAAACAGTATGTTGCATACAATGATGTAATTATATATTCAAAAATAAAAGTGAAAGATACAGCAAGTATAGAAAAGAATCACCCCCTTTAAAATAATCACAGTTTGTTGCTTTGCAGCCTGAAATGAAGACAGACACAGTTTTAATTTTATCCAGCTGTCTTTACTAGTGCAACATGCAATTGAAAGATATAACACCAACATATCAGAAAAAAAAAATTCAAAAACAGTATCACTGAGTTGGAAAAAGGATCACCCCCCTATGTCAGTATTTTATTGGACCACCTTTTGATATAATTACAGTCTTTAGACTGTTGAGATATGTCTCTACTAACTTTGCACATAATATTTGCCCACTCTTCTTTGCAGAACTTCTTAAGTTCAGTTAAATTTGATGGTGACCATTTGTGGACTGCAGTCTTCAAGTCATTCCACCGATTTTCAGTTTCATTTAAGTCTGGGCTATTATTAAGCCATTCAAGGACATTAACCTTTTTCTTCTTCAACCAATGTGTGGTAATTTTTGCTGTGTGCTTTGGGTAATTGTCATGTTGGAAGGTAAACCATCTTCCCATTGACAACTTTCTGGCAGAGGGCAACAGATTTTCCTCAAGAATTTGATGGTATTTTGTGCCATCCATTTTCTTTCTATCCTGACGGTGTTCCAATCTCTGCTACAGAGAAACACCCCCATAACAGCATATTACCACCTCCATGCTTTACTGTAGGAATTATATTATTTGGATGGTGAGCTGTATTGGATTTCTGCCAGACACATCGTTTGGTGTTGAGGCCAAATAATTACATTTTAGTCTCATCTGACCACCTTAAACGCACCCTGAAGATTCTGAGACCATAAGAAAAAAGGTGTTATGGTCAGATGACACTAAAATTGAAATATTTTGCCTCAACACCAAACAACATGTCAGGTGAAAATCCAATACAGATCGGCATCCAAATAACACCATTCCTGCAGTAAAGCATGGAGGTGGTAATATCCTGTTATCAGGGTTATGGGAGTTTCTCTGCAGCAGGGACTGGAGCACTTGTTAGGATACAAGAAAAATGGATTGCATAAAATACCATCACATTTTTTAGGAAAATCTGCTGGCATCTGCCAGAAAGTTGTTAATGGGAATGGGAAGAAGGTTTACCTTCCAACATGACAATGACCCAAAGCGCACAGCAAAAATAATACTTGTTCTATTTACTAACTATATCCAAAACCAGTCCTTCCAAATACAAAATCCCTAAATGTGTCAAAAATTGTAGCCAATTATGGCTGAAGCTGCTACCACTCAACCTGTTGCGCAGCCGGTAAAACATTTAAACATTTATACATAAAACGAACCAAAAAGGCAGCTCTACAAATAAATTAACACAATATACTTATTACAGATATGCTCTATCATATAAAGTGTATGTGAAAAAAGTCTATTGCAATTTGCAATTTTATGATTAATCCCAACTGTATATATAGTGAAAGTCCAGCCAGATATAAAGTTTGTCATCGACATCATCTGAGGGTGACGTTGATGACATTTTTAAATTTAATAAAGCTTTTAAATGGAATTACGCTATAGATCTTTTTCTTTTGCTTTGGAATGAGTTCACAAGCATGAGATCCATACCCTGGTCTGCAATTGAGTATGAGGTGAAATCCATTCAGAGTGAATATCCGTGATTGGTGTTGATGCCTATTTCCCTGCATTGTCTGGTAAGAGCGTAATCACAAGGGGTTTATCCACCCTTTGTCTCACATGTGGAGGTGTTGGTTGCAAGTCATCACTGTAAATGTGTTAAATGAGATCTACTTTATATCTGGCTGGACTTTCACTATATATACAGTTGGGATTAATCATACAATTGCAAATTACAACAGACTTTTTTCACATGCAATTTATATGAAAGAGTGCATCTGTAGTAACGCTGCCTTGTTTGGTTCGTTTTATGTATACTATTTACTCCAACCACCTACTGGGCACACCTCCCAAGGGATTGGCTGTTGCACAATAAATATTCAGGATGCCTCTTTGACTTTCCCAGCCCTTTATGCTCTGAAAGCCTCCAGAATGCAGTCAAAACCAATCAAACCTGCAGCCTGTCAAATCTGGAACAGCCAAAAGAAATCAACAGCAGTTCCAAAGATTACAGAGGAGAATCTAAATGTACAGTTGCATCCTAGGAGGATGATACACTCCTTAATCGTTGTTTTACATACTTGAAACCTCCCACAGGCAAAAAAGTGGACACTTTTTATGGAGGGAGTCTAACACATTTGGAGGCAGTCGCTTACCTAAAACATCACCCTGCCTATAAATGCACCTAGGACATTCAGGTAACATATTCTTCAGTACCTCATCTTTTAATAAAATAGGCCAATATTTCAGAAAAATGCCCTGAATTGTCTTGTACTGTACATCAAAATACAAAATGGATATATATTCAACAAAACTCAACCCCCAGCATCCATCTCCTGATACTTCACCAGATCATTCCTATCCAACTCCCCTGATCACTACATTATTCAACAATCACATGAATGGAGTACACTTTCTGAACTAAAAGATTGCATAATACAGTACATTGGCCTGTACAAAACCTGAGTGGTGCAATTGCACCAGATTCTAATGAAATGTTCTCTTGGTACATTTGTATTACAAGTGGGATGATGACCACTATGGCTGGGTATAAAATTGTTACAATCCATTTAAAATAAAAGTGGCGGATAGCCATGTGGTGTAGGGACACTTCAAGATGGAATTGTTACAGACTATTCTGAAGGTGGTTCAACCCGGAGACTGGCTCCTCTCAATAGATTTGAAGGATGCATACTTCCACGGTCCAATTGCCTCACGTTTCCAGAAGATCTTAAGGTTTGTAGTGGGCCCTCTTCACTACCAGGATATCTGCCTTTCTTTGGGTTGACCACCTCACCTAGGGTTTTCTCCAAGGTACTGTTGGCAGTGGTAGCACAGCTTTGAAAACAAGGGATATGCATTTATCCCACGAGTTAGGTCCTGATAGCATGGAGGTGGGTGGGGAATACCCAGAGGTGGCTGACATGGAGCTGATTAGGAAAGGAGAATTGCAGTAAGTATTTGGCATTCGATTTTCAGTTTTTTTGTTCTTTTTGTTTTTATTGTTTTAATTTTTACAAGCTCTTGCAGCATATGTATACCATGTTTTGCACACTTCGGAAATGTTTAGATATTTCTTTCACTTTGTTTTTTAATGTATAATTACAGTACTGTTGGAAGCAATGTGTGCGCAGGGGGATTTGGTTGCACATTGTGATTAAGTGCTGTTTTTGTATACCATTTTTATTGTGTATATTGTGGTTGGAGCTTTTGGGGTTGGGCAGTGAGTACACAGTGCTAATTCTGCCCTGCATCCAGAACACTGGGTGCAGGGCATCCCAGCACCTAAATTGCATCCTGGGCAAGCTCAGGCCATTGGTCTAACCTCCACACCCAATAGTCAAGTAAGTCATCCATTGTCAGGGTTTCTATATCATCTCTTGGCCCTATGTAATCTCTGATCACAATAATATATTTAATATAATAGAATAGAATATGAGCTGCCTGTGACTGCTGCAAGCAGCCAGGTCTGGGAAATGCATTATGAAGAAGGACCCGAAAGCCTTGCTTAGGCAGCCACCAAAAACCACAAGTCTACTTTTCACAACCATGAATATCTGAGGCACATTGACTATGAAAAGGGATCCTGCCATTCTCTGACAAAGCTAGGTTCCACTAGAATCTCTTCCAGATGGTAAATTTTTTGTTCCCTCTGTAATGGCAGGATGAGTTTTGGCATTTTCTTTTATAATGTTGATCCAAAAAGATAACCAACCAGTAACGGTCTCTCTCTTTGATGGCCTCAATCCTGGGGTCCTTGATTAGGGACTGCAGCATGAATGAGCCTGTCTGCTACAAAATTCCAGTGGCAGAGAAACTTACTTAAAACTCCTTGAGTTTGGGAAGCGTAAGCCAAACCTCTGAGAGCCTTCCCTCTCCTCTTCCTTACTGCTAGCACCCCAATTCCCCTCCCTATGCTCCTCCGGTGATTTGTGCTAGCTCAGGAGTCAGAATAAAGTGGGCCCTGAAAAAGCAGGAAATCGTCCTCATCCTTCTGCTGCTGCTGTGTCTCCAATTCCCAGTCTATTACACCATGCAGTGTTTTCTCCAGCAGGAACACCAGAGGGATCATGTCAGGGTACCTAAACAAAAACCGTTACACCACTAGTCTGAGGACATTGAATAAATAACTGAGAGTTTCTTGTCCTCAGTGTGGCTTCTGTCTCCCAGGCAAACCAGCTGCGAAAAAGTATGGTAGCATTTTGCATAGACCATTGCATAGGCTGTTAGTCGATTGGGTGGGGCTGGTGGCTCTGAGGATTTACCAGATGAGGCCAATGAACAGGAGGGGGTAGAGGTGACTTAGATGTCACCATTACCAAATAACGCGTACAGTGCAGAACCTTCAGCTACAGAGGTATGCCTCATCTTGTGCCAGAGATGGTGTGCCAGAGCCTTAACACATTGTGCCCTGAAGGAGACCTAACATCTTTTCCAATACTTGCTGGACCACTTATCTGTGGTTACGTGGACCCTGCTGCTGACTACGTGCTCCAGTGATAGAGACATTACCTTCCACATGATGGTGGAAAGAAGGGTGCAAATGCACAGGAAAGGATTAGCCTCCATGTGCTGTAATGGGATTAGCTGTAAAGCCTGCCATTTTGCCATGCTAGAACTGAGACACTGGGCATGGGGTTATTGCTTGCTCCAACACCTGGCAAAGTGACACTTGCCTAGTCAGTGATGTAGCTAAAGACTGCAGGGTGGAGTCTGAGCATGGTTGAAGCCTTATCTTAGCCCTTCTAAAAGTGGCCCCATACTGATCCTCTTCACTGTTTGATATGCCATAAGTTATGCCTCTATAATTCCTTGTTAAACCTCAGTCACTATCTCAGATGTAGCAGCAGATGCAGATGAAAGTTCTTGTGGAGTGGTGCAACAGCTGGAATTGGAGGGGCAGGAAGGAAGAGGACTGTGTGCCTTTGACTGCCAACCAGTATTATTCATGTACTGCTCCAACAGAGGTTTGTGGAAAACAATCATGAGTTTTCTTGAGTGCGTGGTGCCAAAATGACTGTAGATTTACCACATTTGATATGCTACAGGCAGAGGCTGCAACCCACTATGGTGCTGTCTGCAGCACGTGTATGAAAAAGAGCCCAAAGTGCTAGACCATGCACGTAGGGATTCCAGTGACCTGCACCCATGGAGCAGTGTCATCTGGTGGATAAGACAACTGCTCCCTTCACTCCACTACAAGCTACCACTGGACAACATCCTTTCTCATTGATGTTGTACCTCTCCATTGCTTTCTTTCTCTACATTCTCGACCACCCAGGTACAGTCTGCCCCATTCATCATTCCCACACTTCGCATTGCTGGAGCCCCCTTGGCAGTAGGCTGCAGCTGTTTGAATACCACTGGCAATTAATTCTCCCTGCCTGTTGTCCCCTCCCTTTATGTTATGTACATATGCTTTCTTCTTCAACATCTGATGTAATACATTTCTGCAGCAAGTGACTGATGTTTTGCTGAAATACTGTTCTAGTCTGCACCGAAGAGAAGGAGGAGGAGGAGGGTGAAGGCTTAGTTATCGTTTCCACCACCTTCTCTGAGTCTTCTGGCTGTATTGTATACCCACTGCTAAAAAAGATAAGCATACTTGCCTCTTAAGGTGTGGCCCAACCACTACTTCTGCTGGCAGATGCACAACCTGCTCGCCGCCTACTAGTTGCACATGAAGAACATCTACCTTTCCCTATAAGCTTCCCAGGCATGATGGCAATAGGTGATTGTCTTTTATTATCAGCAATAGAGGAATTGAAGATGTTGTGCTTTGATGCACTTCACACTGTGGTAATTTTGTGCAGTAAACTGGACTGTAATATGATATATAAATTTACATCTAGGTATAGTATATGTTCCACAGGTGCTAAGACTTGCAATCTAGATGTCCAATCAGCTTTTGTTTTTCCATGCTTGGATTTATATTTCACCAGAAATTAAAAACCCAAAGTTACCTACATTTTGCACAGAAGACAGTCTGTGACTGCACCTAGTGGCCTCTTTTGAAGATTTTCTGAATGTGTAATATTTGCAAATGTCTATTTATAAAAATATGAGTAGCAAATAAGACTATATAAAGAACCTAATAAAGTAGTCTTTATAATATAACATTTATTACATACACGTATTGCTGTGTCTTCCATTGCTGTTTGCTATAAAACAAGACTGAAACTTGACACATGACTGGTCTCCATGGAGAATAATATTTTAGTTGCTTTTTCCTTACTGGTATTAGACAAGACCTACTAATTAACCTGCATTAAAGAGAGGAGGCAGAATATTACCTGTTTTAATTAACTACAAGTGGAATGCTTTAGCTATTATGTAATAGTAATTACCCGCCTATTGTGCTAACTTAGGAGTTATTACTGATATTTTTAGTACAAAGAGCTCATGGAAAAATATGAAAGGCTGATCCACACCAGCATAAGTATGAGGGGTTGCACAGAAAACTGTTAATACTGCTTATAGTCCAACGTATTGTCTGTAGTCTTAAGATATTCACACACACAATAGCAACTATAGGAAATAACTTACCAGTGCGGTTCTGTTTTTTTCTGAAATACACCTGAAGAACCAACATATTACAGAATCCTGTAATATGGTTATTATGTACAAACTGTACAAAAACATAGCCATGCTCTTGAGCGCCTGTGGCGTAAGACTAAAGCCTCATACACATGATCAGGTTTTCCAAGAGGAAATGTGTGATGACAGGCTGTTGGCGGAAAATCCGACCGTGTATGCTCCATTGGACAGTTGTTGTCGGACTTTCCGCCAACAAATGTTGGCTAGCAGGTTTTCAAATTTTCCTCCAACAAATGTGTTGTCAGATTTTCTAATCGTGTGCACACAAATCCTTCGGACAAAAGTCCAAAGTACAAACACGCATGCTCGGAAGCAAGGACGAGCCAGAAGTGGTCGGTTTTGTAAACTAGCATTCGTAATGGAGAATTAACTGTCGTGACGTGGCAAATTATGAAATCTCGAAATGCAGCGCATATTCTCTTCTTTTTTAATGGGATAATAATTAAGTTGTGTTGCTGGTGATTCTGATGGAGTTATTGCAAACAAATTTTCAAAGGCTTTTTTTTTTTTTCTAATGATATCAAGAATAACATTATTATGCTTTTTATTTTTTTATTTGGGCAAGTTACCACAACACCATTATTCCGTAGTTTTTAAGATCAAAGATACAACTATGTTGGTGTCCCTTGTTAATTTTACATTGTATTTTTTAAAATGTAACTGCCTACTCCCAAAATGTAATTTGAAGTAAAACACATATTATTCTCCACGTTTATTTTTTATTGTGCATTAAAAAAAAAAAAAAAAAAAATTAGACATGCTATCTGCCAATAGAACTTAACCAAAAAGTGCATTCTGTGCATCCAAAAATATAGAAAATATACCAAATGAAATCATTATTCAACCAAAACAATAATGTCAAATCAATAACCCCAAGGCCAATAATAAATAACACGTTATCTCCTCCTATTTCGCAACATGGCTAGTTGACGAACTGCTGTGAATGGAAAAGTGCTAAATGAAAAGTGCGAATCAATACTCACCAAACTTCTACTAACACAAAATTAGCAGAAGGAGCCCAAAGGGTGGCGCTAAAGAACTGAAAAACAACGTAGTACGTCACTATGTTCGTAATTGTTGGCCAACAATTGTGTGGCCGTGTGTAAAGTGCAAAAAAAAAGCTTCTTTAAATATAGGGGCTGGGGGTCCCCTTAGTCTGCCTGTAAAGTGGCGCATCTGTAGCATGTGTAGAACATGCTACAGTAAAAATTACATTTCTGAAGACATAAATGTCAAATCACATTTAAATTGACTCGCGGTTGCAATTGTCGTGACCCGGCTAATGAAAAAAAAACACATGGTGTCTCCCCCAAAATCGACACCAGACCTTATCCGAGCAAGCAGCCCGGCAGGTCAGGAAGGGGGGTGCTCTGTTTCAAAGCACCTTGTCCCAATGTTGATGGGGACAAGGGCCTCATCCCCCCAACTGTGGCAGATGGTTGTGGGGGTCTGCGGGCAGGGAGCTTATTGGAATATGATAGCCACCTTTACCAAGGGGGCCCCCAGATCCTGGCCCCCGATTCACCAAAACAGCGTAAAAAAGTAATAAAAAAACACACACACACAGTTTTTGACAATTCCTTTATTAAAAAACAAAAAAAAACAAAAAAAAACTCCACAACCGAAAAAAAAAAAAAAAATGATAAAAAAGCTCCCGATGCCATGAAGGCTGGCTGCCAACTGCAGGCTAAGCGGTTTGACTGTTCTTATAGAAGTAAGGGGCGGAGACAACTGGCTACGTGGCACTGCCCCCTTCTGACATCACTGACCCAGCAAGCACCAGTCTGTGATGTCAGAAGGGGCGGTGCCACCAGGTGACGTAGTCAGGTGACCCTGCCCCTTATCTATATGAGAACTGTCACACAACTTAGCTTGCAGCAGGCGTCCAGCTTCAGGTGGCGGGATTGATGATGGATTAATCTATCCAAAACCAAGCTCATAATATTTCCTCCCCCTTGCGCCTCTTCCCCTGATTTCTCTGTCAACATCAATGGCTCAACTATCAACCTGTCCAGGCACGGCAAGGTTAAAGGTGTAATCCTGGACTTTGAGTTATCCTTTTGGTCCCACATCCATTCATTGTCCAAAGCCTCAACCTCCGTAACATCTCCAAGGCATGCCCCTTCCTAACCAAGTACATCACAAAGCATCTAATTCACTCCCTAGTCATCTGCCTTGACTACTTCAACTCCCTCCTCATAGGCTTACACTTACATAGGCTTTCAGTCTGTCATGAATTCTGCTGCCAGGCTCATCCACCTTACAAACCACTCAGTGTCTGCTACCCCTCTCTGACAATCCCTCCATTAGCTCCCGCTCCCCCAGCAAATTAAATTCAATATAATAACAACAACTAGCCTAGTCTCAAAATATCAACCTCTTCCAGTCTCTGAAACTCCTTACCCCAATCTGTCCAACTATCTCCTACTCTGTCCACTTTCAGACAATCCCTGAAAACTCATCTCTTCAGAGAGGCCTACCCGGCCCCCCACCTGACAACTTTACATTTATTTCCTCCACCAGTCCATCCCCCACAGTTATTACCTTTGGTATCTCTTGACCCTCCCTCTTAGATTGTAAACTCTAACAAGCAGGACTATCTGATTCCTACTGTATTAAACTGTATTGTAATTGTACTGCCCTAATGTTGTAAAGTGCTGCGTAAATTGTCGGCTCTAAATAAATTCTGTATAATAATAACAATAATAATAATAATTGATGAATAGTGTAGGACCACACACTATGATGTAGCATTGTGGCTTTGCATATATTTTAATGTGTGTGCAGCCAAGACCTCTTTTAAAATCTAAATATTTGAACGTACCTAAAAAAATGTTGTTCTAGCTAGTGAGGACAGGTCCCACCCATAAGTACCTTTCCTTTGCTAGTTTTAAACAGCTTTGAGCACCTGCCACCAGTGGCGGTGCGTCCATAGAGGGCGCAGGAGCGCCGCCCCCTCTCTTCTGCACCCGTCAATCTTCAATAGATAGATTCATGCACTGTATGAATCTATCTATTGTTGCCGCTGCCGGCCCCTATTCAGGTGTCCGGCCCCTTGTCGGGCGCCAGGCATCTGAATTATAGCGGCTGGGGTGTTTTTGAAAGTGCCGGATTAGAGCTGTCGGCTCTAATAGGCATTCTGTTTAGAGCCATGGGCTCTAATAGGCTTCGAAATTGGTAAACAGCAGGGGCACTGCTGTGCGTTCGCTGCTTATGTAGTGCTGTGTTAGGGAATCAAATAAATTTCTTCCCTAACACTGACCCGCCTCTCAGCCAATCAGGTGCACTGTGTCTGGTTACCTGTCACCTGATTGGCTGAAGCAACAGGCACTGTGATTGGATGCCTATCGGGCGTCCAATCATAGCAGAAGAGGACGGGAGAAGACATTGAGGACTCGGAGGGAGCGTGGAGGAATGCGCTGACCTGAGACATGTAAGTGCTCGGTGGGGGGGACACTGGCGGCATTTGATGGGACAAACTGATGGCAATTGATGGGGAAAACTTGTGGCAATTGATGGGGCAAACTGGTGGCAATTGATGGGGCAAACTGCAGTGGCTGCATTTGATGGCACAGTGGCTGCGTTTGATGGGCACAGTGGTGGCAATTTATGGGTACAGTGGCTGCGCTTGATGGCACAGTGGCTGCATTTGATGGGCACAGTGGTGGCAATTTATGGGTACAGTGGCTGCATTTGAGTTTTCACAGTGCACTTTGCTGCTGTGTGGAGACCTGAATGGAGTGTACACTGTTCACACATCCAATAAAGTACCTTATTTTGCAAAACACAAGGCACCACTGGTCACTACTGCTACACTGCGACCACTTGCTGCAGGCTAAAATTTGGATATTTTAACATGCAGCTTGTGTGGACCAGCCCTACAGTATAATGAATAGTATGAGTGCCAGCATGTCTCAGCCTATTCTCAGAATGTAATTCTCCAGAGAAAATAATGAATGAGTCACAGACAGCCTGTGATCCAGCATATAGGAGACTCATAATTATAGTAGTTTGCACACAGCCAGAGAAGAGAAATACTCCATGTATGATAAGATTCAGCAGTGTGTCACCAACAAAATCCATGCGATTAGTGAAGTCACTCCCCTCTCCAAGGCTTTTTAAAAACCGGTAATTTGCTATTAGTCAGTATAACACTTTTATTGCATTTTCTCATCATTTTAAGATATTATTCAGCAGATATAAATATCCATTGTAGAATCTGCTAAAATAATTGTCCAAAAATAGACAACAAATCGGGTGCTCCCTCTGCTTATTAAATGTTTATGTGGTGTATATTTTACGGATTAGGGATGGGCCGAACACCCCTCAGTTCGGTTCACACCAGAACACCGCAAACAGGCAAAAAGTTCTAGCGAACATGCAAACCCTTTTAAAGTGGAGCATGAACATGAAAAACTAAAAGTGCTAATTTTAAAGGCTTATATGTAAGTTATTGCCATAAAAAGTGTATGGGGACCCGGGTACTGCTCCAGGGGACATGTATTAATGCCATGTAAAAAAGTTTTCTAAAAGGATAGTTTTTCCATGAGTAGTGATTTTATTAATGCCTAAAGAGAAAGACTTATGCCGCGTACACACAACAGGACTTTCCGGCAGACTAGGTCCGACAGAGTTTCTGAATGAACGGACTTGGTCATACACGAACAGACTAAGTCCGTTCAAAAGTCCATTCATTTTGAACGTGATGATGTAAGATGGGACTAAAAAAGGAAGTTCAATAGCCAGTAGCCTAAAGCTTCCCTTGCGTCGTATTTGGTCTGTCGGATCAGCATACAGACGAACGATTATCCCAATAGGAATTGAGTCAGTCGGACAGATTTGAAACATGTTCTATTTCTAGGTCTGTCTGATTTTTTAAACAAAAAATTATCGGATTAGCCCACACATGATCAGATTGTCCGACGGACTGATTCTGTCGGACCTAGTCTGCCAGTCGTGTGTACGCGGCATGAGTTAGACTTACGGGTGACAGTATTTCTAAGAGCCTTTCAGGACAACCTTGGAGAGAGAGGTCCACCCACTTTCCAGGAAGCACATGCAGCATTTAAATTCCTCCTCTTCTACTATGGCTTCAGTTATTGTGTGGTCTCCAACACACTGGAAAACAAAGCACAGAAAACCACCAAACAACCATGACAGATACTCAAATCCACTTCTAAGATAAAAGGGAAGGAAGTAACAGTTTTGCTGAAAGGCTCTAATGCCGTGTACACACGACTGGACTTTCCAGCAGAATAGGTCTGACGGTCTTCCCGACTGACTTTTCAGTGGAGTTTCGACTGACTTTCTGAATGAACGGACTTGGCCACACACAATCACACCAAAGTCTAAGGGATTTGAATGTGATGACGTACGACCGGACTAGAATAAGGAAGTTCATAGCCAATAGCTGCCCTAGCGTCAGTTTTCGTCCATCGGACTAGCATACAGACGAACTGATTTTTTGACCGGACTCGAGTCCATCGGAAAGATTTAAAGTCCATCTGATTTTTCGATAGCAAAGATCTGATGAAGCCCACACGCGGTCGAATTGTCCAACGGATTTGTTCCATCGGACCTTTGCTGTTGAAAAGTCCGGCCGTGTGTACACGGCATTAGAAATACCGTCACCAGTAAGTCTAAGTCTTTCTCAAATAACCTTTCAGGACAACCTTGGAGAGGATAACCAAGAAACTTAGCCTAGGGTGGGACCACTGCCTGCAGTACCTTCCTGACGAAGGCTTGATCTGCGGTGGACAGTAGGTTCAACCTATAATATCAGAGAAATGTCGGGAAGTTGGACCAAGTGGCAGCCTTCCATATTTATTTAGGCATAGCACCAGCCCTTTCAGTCCAGGAAACTGCAGTTGATTTTGTAGAATGAACAGCAATACCTGAGGGGGGTATTTCTTCCTTAGCTTTGTAGGCCTCCGAGATTGCCCATTTAAGCCACCTGCCCAGAGTGCTTTTGGAAGCTTTTTCCCTTTTACGTGAACCTGAGAATATCACAAAGAGAGCATTTTATTTTTTAAATTCTTTGTTGACAGATAGAAAGTGTAGCAGGCATCTCCACACATCACCTGGATTGGAAGGAGCTGAGAAGAAAGTGGGCAAGACTATTTCCTGCGAATGATGAAAAGTTGAAGAAACCTTAGGTAGAAATTCTGGATCTGTTTGAGGAATTACCCGGTCGGAAAAAACCTTTAGAAAGGGTTCTGTGGCCAGGGCCTGAAGCTCGCTGACTCTTCATGCTGACGTGATGGCTACTAGAAAAATAGTTTTAAGAACTAAGCTTTTTAAGGATGCTTCCTGTAAGGGTTCAAACGGAACTCCCGTGAGACCCTGTAAAACTACAGACAAATCCCAACTGGGAAAAAATTTAAGGGCTACCGGCCTATTCCGTACAAATGCCCTAAAAAATCTTGAAATGAAGACCTCTCTGGATAGAGTGTTCTTGAAAGACTGTTAGAGCTGCCACCTGGGTTTTCAGGGTGCTGGCTGCTAGTCATTCCGTCATGGAGAATTTCTAAGACTGACACAAAATTTTTGACCTGGAGGCCTTTAGAAGTGCACCAGGAATTTCATTTTTTCCAAACTTTGAGGTAAATGGCCCAAGTTACCTCCTTTCTACTGGAGAGTAGGGTTTTCGCTAATTTATCAGACAGTCCCCTGGCTTTTAGGAGGTCTTCGTCAGAAACCAAGCAGTTAGATGTAACCGGTCTGCTTCCGGGTGGTTCATGGACCCCTGTGTTAGCAGGTCCTCTCTGGGCGGCAGCTTCCATTGAGGCTTTGCGGCCAGGTTTAGTAATGTCGCAAACCAGGGTCTCTTTGGCCAGAAGGGAGTGACTAGGATCAGTTTAGTATTTTCCTCCCAGAATTTCCTTAGGATCAGCAGTATCAGGGGGAAGAACGGAAAAGCGTAGCACAACTGGTAATGTCATGGATGGGCAAAAGCATCTATGCCTACGGCCCAGTCTTCTCTGTGGAGTGAGAAAAACTTCTGTATATTGAAGTTCTGTTGGCTCGAGAACAGATCTAATTGAGGCTGCCCCCATGCTTTGGAGATCATCAAGGAGATTTCTTGGTTCAGATTCCACTCTGCTTCCACCACTCTCTTTCTGCTTTGTAGGTCTGCTAGCAGATTCTGGGATCCCTTTAGGTGGACAGCTGACAACGAGGCCACATTTTGTTCTGTCCAGGTAAGTAGCTGACTGGCCAGCTCCGGGAGTCCCCTGTGTCAGAGCTGAGCCCTTCTCAGAGTCAGCCGCTCACCTGTCGGCTAAATGCCAGCTCTTATCTCTCCACAGGTACTCAGTTGTTGATAATATCCTGCTCGTCACTCCTGCCTACTTAAGCAGTCCAGTGGATCTCTGCCTTCGCCTTGGTCAACATCACAGAGACGATCTCCCACGTTCCTGTCTCAGTCTGATTTAATGTATTCTGACACTGCTCCTGGTTTCTCCTTGTTTCAATACATAAGCTACTGCAGTTGTATTGTCCGAGAGAACCTGTACGTGTTGTCCATTTACTGCTTGTTGAAAGGCTGGGAGACTGAGAAAAATTGTCTCAGTTCGTGCCAATTTGAGGAAATTCTGGCTTCTTCTTGGACCAGGCCCGCTGAGTGGTTTGGCAATCCAGGTGGGCTCCCCAACCCCAAGGTGAGATGAGCCTGATCTGTTTTTCTAACGACTTCTGGTGGGACCATTTTTGTAAGATATTAATCTGGAGAGGTCTGGAATGTAATCTGGCCCACTGTATGACTGGGATCGACGCCGTGAGAAGTCCTTAAACTGCCATGGCAGATTGGACTGAAGCTGAGAGATTAGTTTGAATCTGTCTTACCGCAGATTGAATCTTCTCCATCCTCTCTTGTGGCAGAAAAACCTTTTGAAGCACAGAGTTTATAGCCCAGGATCTTCATCTCCTGTGATGGTTCTAGATTTGACTTTTCTAGATTCAGGAGCCAGCCTAAGTTCTTGAGGTGTCCCTGAGACACCTGAAGATTTTTTCAAGACCTGTTCTTTGGAGTCTGCAGAAAACAACAGGTCATCCAGATATGGGATGACTGAAATCCCTCTTAGCTTCAGAGGTTCCAGCACTTCCACCATTATCTTTGTAAAAATCCTGGGGGATGATGAAATTCCAAACAGCAGAGCTCTGAATTGGAGATGCCAAACCGAAGTCCCCAGGTTGAGGGCCAGACGGAGAAAGCCTTTGCAAAGCCTAAGCTATTGGGACGTGTAAATAGGTGTCCCTTAGATCTAGGGATGCCATGAAACAGTCTGGAGTCAGTAATTTCGTTATTGAATAGATCGTGTCCATCCATAAATGTTTGTAACGGATCAATCTGTTCAGGATTTTTAAGTTCAGAATCAACCGATACTTTCCCAAAGGTTTTTTCACCGAGAAGATGTGGGAATAGAAACCCCCGACCTCCCTGATGCTTTGGGACCCATATAATCACTTCCTGTTGAATCAGATCCTGCAGCAGGTTCCTCATTGCGGAAGCTTTTTTTTGGTCCTTTGGAAGAGCTGTGATATAAAATCTGCTGGAGGGTGTCTCTGAAAATGCCAGACTGTATCCCTGCTAGATTACCTTTTTCACGTACAGGCTTGTAGTTGTTTTGTTCCACTGTAGGTGAAAGGCAGATGACAATCGCCCCCCAACTGAGGTAAGATTGTCATTTGTTTGTAGGGGGCTGACCTGGGGTGGATCTGAAGAGAATTCCTCCTCTTCCCTTTCCCTTTGGGAGACCCAGCGGTTCTTCTGATTTTGATCCCTATTTTTGTGGGGCTGTTGAACAGCATGAAAATTCTTTTTGATCGGTTGTTTCTTTTTGGAAGGGAAAGCCTTTTTCTTGTCAGCTGTCCTGTCCAAGACCGTTTCAAGGTCTGGACCAAAAAGAAGATCACCTGAAAAGGGTAGGTGACATCATTTTATCTTGGAAGCTGTGTCACCAGACCAAGTTCTTAGCCAGACAGCACGTCTGGCTGAGTTCCTTGCTGACATCTTTACTGATTCAACTGATGCATCAGCCATGTATTTTACTGCCTTCAGTATCAATGGAAAGGACTCCAGAAGTTCTTTCTGTGACATACCCACCTCTACGTAGCTCTTCGGCTTCTCTATCCAGCATTCTAGGTTCCTTGTGACAACCGTGGAAGCCATATCCAATCCCGTGCTTTTTTCAAGAGGGAGTCTGCTCTTTTATCCATCCCATCCTTCAGCACCCCCATGTCCTCGAATGCTAGGTCTGTGCGATGGGAAACCTGTGAGAATGTGGCATCTACACAAGGTTTCTTATTCCATACCTCTGACTCCTTATCTTCAAAGGGAAACCTTCTTCTCAGGGTCCTTCTATTCTTTCTTTACTGCATCCAAGAGGATTCTATGGACTGGAAACATTCTATCTTAAGTGTCATCTAGTCCTTGGTACATTTTATCATGAACTGACAATTGCACCTTTTCCTCCTGGATCTCAAGGGTAGTGTAGATCGCTCTCAAAAATGATCACTTCCTCCAGTGATAATTTCTACCTAGAGGCTCTGCTATCATCTTCTTCTTCCTTGTCTGAATCCCTGAGGGAGGGAAGAGTCAACGACCTCTGCTGTTCTACAGGTGGATGTCCTAGGGCTGGTCGGTGGATGCTGGGGCTTAAGCTGACCTGCTGGCTCTGTGCCAGCACAGTTTTGACCAAGCTCAATGAGTTTGTAAGTTCTCGTACTGAAGAGAACAAGTTCTTGTATTGCTGGGATGTTTCCTCTTCAACCAACTCCTTAATACAGGACCTGCAATTTGCTTTCTGCCACAAATCTCTGAGGGGGTTCTTGCAGGAAGGACATTTCCTCTGACTTGGTGGGTTTAAATGCTTGGTTTTTCCTAATGCTTTTTCCTGCAACAAGAATACATGAAAATTCATCTAAGGGCCGCTGAACACTTTCCTGCCTTTAGTGCAAAAATAGACCACCACCAGACAGAAGGGAAAGGTGCTCCGAGCAGTGCAAGCTCCAGTTAGCAACAACCACCATGTCCAAACTGCAGGGTCTGAGCGAAGTTACCTCTGACCGTGCAGTCAAAGGCTCCCTGCAGGGAGGATCACACAAATAACCAAAGCATAAGCCCATATGGAGAAGAATTAAGCGTACCACTGTACCCCTCTTACCTAGGCCTGACTGGTGCCTGGGGCACCTGCCAAGGATGGTCTCTCATCCATCCTTAATAGAGAGCGCAGCGGGGACTGAGAAAAAACCCATCTGGTGTTAAATTACTCAGTCCCGGCATCATTAATACGGGTCAGAAATGGAAGCGTCGGTCAGTAGACCCGCTCCCTTAAAGCCACTTAACGGGCAGTAAAGTCCTTAGCCATAAAAAGCCCTGGGTGGGTCACTATTACCATGCCACTTACTCCTCCCATGCCAGGGGGGTAAGTGTACTTATTCACAAGTCCTTCTCTTTCACTCTGGACCCTGGGGGGACGTTTTTTATTCTCCATGCGGTAATTGCAAATGTGCCTATGGCGGAGGTGGGACTATACACCCCCCCCCCCCCCCCCCCACTGTCTTTGACAGTTTTAAATAAGATTGCCCAGTACCTAGCAAATGTTTTGGTTGATAATGTGGTTCTGGCAGGGGATTTGAGCATGCCCTGTCCTGCAGTGGACAGGTTGACATCAGGTGGGGCCGTAGACTCCCCGCCCTTTTGCTGGGCCTCCACTTTTGGCCTTTTACCAAACCGATGTTTGGTGCTGGAAAAATACTCTCCAGGGAAGTTTTACCTGTCAGTCTGCCACTTATGCAGCCATGTCCAGAACTGATCTTGTATATGTAAGCAGCCCTGTCCTGGCTAAAGTACAAGAGGTATAATCTCCCTAGGGGAATATCCGACCACATGCTACGCCTGAATGTCTTTCTTGCTCCCACTGATTGCCTGTGGTGCTTAATCAGATGTACAGAGGTATTGGGACACTAACCCCCTGCCACTAACTCTAGCTGGGATGCTTTTAAAGCCCATATATGGGGATACTATCAGACCAAAATCGGTCAGGTCCGACGTCAATCCAAACTGGAGCTGGCCCAGGCTGAGCAGAGAGCCAGTACACCTGTCTAAATTGATGCTCCCGGATTCCCCCCCCCCCCCCAAGCTCTCAGCATGGAGAGCACTTATTAACACTGTTCTACCCCTATACAAATTTACTTTTATGGGACGTAACTGCCCTCAGAAGTTTGCCAAAACCTGTACAAGCAAGGCACCTCACAATATAGACAACTGGGGAAAATTAGATATGGTACTAAATAACTGCCTGAGGGATCTGCATGTATAGCTAGATCCTCTCTTTACCTACTAAATGCCGGGAATATATCCCATGACCTAAGGTGGATGTTGCTCCCCCCCCCCCCCCCCCCCCCCCCACTCGTTACAGTGGGACTATCAACAACACATTAGATAAACCAAAAAAAATGATAAAATGCATAGTTTACATAAATAAAAATACAATTAGTTGAAGATTATTGCATAAGCAAATGGAAAAGCACTGGTTGTCCTCACACTTCAGATGAAAATGTTGACCGTATCCAAGGTGCATTTGAACAGAGCTCTGGGACACCATTCCAGGACGATGAATTGCAAAAAGGTGGACAACAAGATCTTGATCATTGTCTTTGGCCTCCTAGGTCACCAGACCTTGCCCCCTTTTTTATTTCTATGGAAGTGCATAATAGAAAAGATGTTTCTCCCACCTATGTCTGCTACTCTTCAAGATCTGATACAAGGTATTGTTGAAGATGTGAATTCAATGACTAGCGATCAGTTGATTCATGTGTGGCAAGTAAGGATGAGCCTAACTCCCCCCCTCAGTTCGGTTCGCACCAGAGCATGCGAATAGGCAAAAAATTTGGATGAACACACGAACACCATTAAAGTCTATGGGACACGAACATGAAAAATCAAAAGTGCTAATTTTAAAGGCTTATATGAAAGTTATTCTCATAAAAAGTGTTTGGGGACCTGGGTCCTGCCCCAGGGGATATGTATCAATGCAAAAAACGTTTTTCAATCAACCGTTCTTCCGGGAGCATGGATTTTAATAATCCTTAAAGTGAAACAATAAAGATGAAATATTCCTTTGATTATTGTGCCTGCAGGTGTCTATAGTATGCCTGTAAAGTGGTGCAGTTTTCCCCTGTTTAGAACAATACCACAGCAAAATGGCAGGGGTGATTATCAGAGTGCTTATCAAAATCTGGAAGCCCCCTTTAACAAGGGGACCCCCAGATCCTGGCCTCCCCCTATGTGAATTGGTAACGGGTACATTGTACCCCTACCATTTCACAAAAAATGTGTCAAAAATGGTAAAAAAGACAGGAGACACTTTGGCAGAAGACCTTTATTAAAAAATAAAAAACATGTCCCACAATGTAAATCCATCCATGGGTGACTGCGCCTTCCTCTAATGTCATGTGGCATCAGAGGGGGGCAGCTACTCCAAAGCACCCTTTCCATGTTTTTAGGCATGCGGCCTGGTTCGGTTCAGGGGAGGGCGCTCTCTCGCCCCCCCTCTTTTCCTGTGGCCTGACAGGTTGCATGCTTGGATAAGGGTCTGGTATGGATTTTGGGGGACCCCTACACCATTTTTTACATTTTGGCGCGGGGTTCCCCTTAAAATCCATACCTTCAGGTCTGGTATGGATGGTATGGATTTTGGGAGGACTCCTACGCTAATTTTTGTTTTTACAATTTGGTGCAGGGTTCCCCTTAAAATCCATACAAGACCTGTAGGGTCTGGTATGGAACTTGGGGGAACCCCCACGCGATTGTTTTTTACATTTTTGGTTCGGGGTCCCTGGTAAAGGGCATGGTAATGTACTGGGGGGAACCCATGCCATTTTTTTCAATGAGTTTTATCTATATTGCCGAGACCCGACAATTCATTACAGCTGTGATCAGTTTTAAATGACTTTCTTTGCTTTAGAAATGTCATTTTGCTGTGGTACTGTTCCAAACATGGGAAAACTGCACCACTTTATAGGCATACTATGCACACCTCCCAGGCACAATATTTAAAGGAATATTTCATTTTTATTGTTTCACTTTAAGCATTAATAAAATCTCTGCTCCTGAAAAAACTGCAATTTTTAAAACTTTTTTTGCATTGATACATATCCCCAGAGGGAGGACCCAGGTCCCCAAACACTTTTTACGGCAATAAATTGCATTTAAGCCTATAGAATGACCACTTTTGGTTTTTCATATTATTGTCCCACAGAATTTAACGGTGTTCCGCGGCTTTTGAATTAGCCGCGAACACCACATAATGTTCGCTGTTCGGTGATCAGGCGAACACACAATGTTCGAGTTGAACATTGGGCTCATCCCTAGTGGCAAGAAATGGTCTACCGTTTTGATGTTTGTCACACAACATATGGTGCTCATGTTGAGTGCATGCAACCTCACAGACCATAAAACTTTGAACCTTCCTCAGTCCAGTAATGTGCAGAATGTTCTTCTGTCCCTTAGTTTGTTTGAAATAGAAAGTTGAAATCTGCTCCATCTTTTTGAATAACCCTGTATATATTTTTGCCAGCTACAAGCTATCTGTGTAATTTTCAGTGGTTGGCAGTGCTTTTTTTTCAGATGGAACTTGGTGGAACTCAGTTCCACACCTCTGGCTCAGGCCCCCTGCTCCTTGCTCACCATCAGTTGTAAACACAGACGTACAGCTTTTGCGTTTACAAGTGACAACTTGTCTCCCAATGGCTCTCACAGATCTCATTTCCTGAGCAGCTCCCACTGAGTGCAGGATGAGGAAAAGGGAGTTTCAGGTGTTCAGGGTGCAGTGTGGATGCCAACATCCCCACAGGATGATCTCCCTGCAAGTGAGAAAGACGGAGCAACCTACAGTGTGCAGGGAGGTACTAGAGTGGCTGGGTGATTCAGCTTAACATAGCAACAAAAGTTGGACATGTGGAAGTTGGTGTTTTTAAGAAGGGGGAACAAAAAGGGGGCAGTGAATGGGGGATGTTGCATGCAGAAGTCAGAGCTAAAGAGAGGTGAAATTGAGATGCGGATGGGAGATGCAGAGGTAAGCAACTGTGGAAGAAGGCTAAACTCTGCACCCTGTGTAGTGCACACCTGAAGTCTGCACTTTGTATGCAGTACACCCTTGAACTCTGCACTATGTACGTAGTGTACCACCGAACTTTGCATGCAGCCCAACCCTGAACTCTGCACTCGTGATGCACTCATGGTATTTAATGCCCCTTTAAGACCCTCCCATTGTGAAATTTGACCATGCCCACTACTTGATGGAGGGTGTGTGTGTGGGGGTGAGGGGGTTTTGGGGGAAGGGAAGGGGATCACTGCTCAAGGTGAATGTGTGGATAAAAGACCTTCCTCAGAACTGGAGCATCAGGTGCAGGCTAAGCATATAGCAAAATTAGGCGAAAAGGAAGTTCTGAACAGCCGCACTCCGGAAAATAGCCTTTATTATAAAAAGTCCAACAGATACAAGCCACAGCAAAAAAATGGGACAAACAAGCTGACGTGTTTCACACTTAAAAGTGCTTAGTCATAGCTTTTTTTGGGGGACCATGGTTGAGTTCCTGCACCTATTTTCTGAGAAAAAAAAAGCCCTGGTGGTTGGTGTTTAGATAAACTTATGGTTAGGACAGACATGAATGCTACGCTATAGTGGTGATTCAGTGCTCACAGCTCAGCTGTGACTGCCATGATTTGTGCTCTTGAACCTTGATGTTTATGGCTTTGACTTTTCATTAAATGTATGAAACGGTTTATATATACACAACATTGTAGCCTTGCCCTTCCAATAAATAGTTTCAGTGTATTATTCAACAAAGAGCAAGTTTTTGATTATGCCAGTTGTAAGGCTTCATACCTATGCTTCTAGGTCATTGATTCTCAACCAGGGTTCCTCCAGAGGTTGCTAGGGGTTCCTTCAGTATTGGGCAATTTCTGCCTCTAAGATAAGTTCCCACTCACACCATTGATCTTTTTAGCTACCTGTAAGGGGGTAATTCTTCCCAATGACCAAAAGTGTAAGGAGCATTCTTCCCACTGACCATCACACTAATGTATCATGAATTGTAGATTTCTAATTTTTAGCAGGGGTTCCCCCGACACCAGAGAACTATTTCAAGGGTTCCTCTGTGTTGAAAAGGTTGAGAAAAGCTGTTCGAAGCAGTCAGAAAGCAGATCCTGTAGCAAATCATGCCAGTCAAAGTGAGCACTATAGCGTAGCATTCATGTCTGTCCTAACCATAAGTTCAAAACAGGCACCATATAAACACCAATCGCTGAAGATTGCACAGATACCGACGTGCAAAATTCCTACGCATGCCCGGAAACAATTTGACGCATGCTCGGAAGCATTGAACTTCATTTTCTTGGCTCGTCGTAGTATTGTATGTCACCATGTTCATGGCGGTTGAAAGCTCAGAGAACTTTTGTGTGACCGTGTGTATGCAAGCCAAGCTTGAACGGAATTCCATCGGAAAAACTATCCAAGTTTTTTCCAAAGGAAAATCCGCTTGTGTGTACGGGGCATAAGAGACAGAACCCCATTCTGCACATCACTGGTCACAAGACGGTTAAAAGATTTATGTCTGTGAGGTTGTATGCACTCAACATGAGCACCATGTGTTGTGCAACAAACATCAAAACGGTAGCCCATGTCTTGCCACACACAAATCACCTGATCGCTAGTTATTGAATTCTCAGCTTCAACAATTCGTTGTCTCAGTTCTTGAAGAGTAGCAGACACAAGTGGGACAAACACCCTTTCTTTTATGTACTCACATAGATTAAAATCTCAGGGGGCAAGGTCTGGTGACCTTGGAGGCCCCACCTCGCAACTTACAGGACTTGAAGGCTGATGGCTTGGTGTGGGTCAGGGCTGGTTTAGGGGCAAAAGGGGGACCTACTCCATATTAGGTGGATAGTCATAAAGCTATGGCTGATTGTATATTTTCCTGGATCAAGGTCCCTGATGCAGACTTGATTGTCCCCACAACCAAACCGTAATCTGACCTTTATATGTTTCCCATACATTTTGATGTTTCTGATCAGATGGGTACTCAAAACTATATTTCCCAGTTTGCACGTGTGATCATATAATCGTGTCGTAAGATATGAAAGTCGTTTTTTAAACATTAGCAATTATAGCATTTCTGAGCACATTTTAGGTAGCATTTACAACTTAAGTTTCTTTTTTTGTGCCTTCAAATTCTGAACGTTAGATCAAAACTTGATTAAAAATGGATTTATATGATGGCAGTTGTCACCCAGACATGTGTAAATGCCTGAAGACAAAGTAGAGCAGCCAGTAGTAGCACAGAGAGATAACGTGTTCAGCATAGGGATGCAGAGTGGTAGTAACACACCCATTCCTGCACGCTACAACTTTGTACTTACAAGCGTAGAATGGTGAAGAACTTTAATGAGCGAGAGTCAGGTTACGCCCTAATGAAACTCCGAGACAGAAAAAGCATACACTGAACAAGGCCATTTCAATTTTCTGCACAGTGCAGTCAGAAAGTATGATTTTTAGTGTGAATAATACCTTGTGGTATAGTTGTGATCAACACTGAAGTTAGAACCATGTGACATCATTCTATTTTCATGCTTGCCAAATTAGACCCATGCAAGTGTCTGGTCTACAATCCTAATGGAATTGTGGGCCTTTGTTGCTTATGTGGCCTTTGCAAAAATCTGGATATTTACATGGGATTTGCAACCTTCAGGAATGATGGTTATTGCATACAAGAACTGAAAAAAGTTTGCAACAGAGTGCAGATATACATATTTGACAGGTTTACTATGATTTGGTCCCTACAGAAATGGTATGCAATGCAGTGCGCTGTACATAGGTACAGATTTAAACCATAAACTGCTATTAAATTATTAAATATTAATATATTTAATAATTTAATATTTAATAATTTAAGATCGATATTAAATTAAACTGATATATATAAAAAAAAAAATAACAAACATGTTATACTTACTAGCTCTGTACAGTGGTTTTGCGCAGAGCAACCACAATCCTCCTCTTCTTGGGTCCCCGCCAGCACTCCTGCCCCCCCCCCCTGCCGAGTGCCCCCAGAGCAAGCAGCTTGCTCTGAGGGCATTCAATCAGAGCCGTGCCTGAGCTCCACCTCCTCTCTCCCCTCATTGGCCCACTGGCTGTGATTGACAGCATCGGGAGCAAATCAGCCAATGAGAAGGGAGAGACCCCGGAGAACCAAGGCTCTCATGCACATGGATTGTGATGGGGCTCAGGTAAGTATTAGGGAGGCTGGTTGGGTTGATGCACGCAGACATTTTTTACCTTAATGCATGGACTGCATTAACCACTTCCCAACCGGCGCATGACAATGTACGTCGGCAGAATGGCACGGACAGGCATATGGGCGTACAGGTACGTCCCTTTAAGAATGCCGTCGTGCCAACGCGTGCACACCGCTGGCGGCACGTGCCAGTCGGGACTCCCGTGAGTCCAGTCATGGGTCCCACAGACTCGATCGGATACCCATGATCGTCTCACGGGGGGCTGAATGGGGAGATGCAGAAGTAAACAGCATCTCCCCGTTCTGACTAGCAACAAGTGACACTGATCTCTGCTCCCTGTGATTGGAGCAGAGATCAGTGTTCACTAACACACAGCCGCGCCCCCCAGTTAGTAACACGCCCCTAGGACACACTTAACCCCTTCACTGCCAGTGTAATTTACACAGGAAACAGTGCATTTGTATAGCACTGATTGCTGTATAAATGACAATGGTCCCAAAAATGTGTACAAAATGTGTAAAAATCGCTGATCACCGCCATTACTATCAAAAAAAAAAAATTATTAATAAAAACTCCATAAAACTATCCCCTATTTGTAAACGCTATAGATTTTGCGCAAACCAATCAATAATCGCTTATTGTGATTTTATTTTACTAAAAATATGTAGAAGAATACGTATCGGCCTAAACTGAGGAAAAAAAGTGGTCTGGTCTTAAGCCAGCAAACTGGTCCGGTCTGAAAGCAGTTAAGGTTAAAATCTTCTGCCTTTAGAACCACTTTAAACAATGTGCTTGTACGGTTTTCTTTAAGGTTCAAATAAAATAAAAGTTTTTACAAAAACAAAAATAAATCCTGAGGCATTTTTGGGTTTTGACTAGGGCTGTCACCTGTCCAGGATTCACCTGGACAGTTTGGATTTTGAATCATATGTCTGGGTTTCAGTTCTGAAACCCAGACACAATATTCAGACAGGAATGTGGCTCAGAACAGGGCTCGATAGGAGCGTGAGAGGGCACGATGTGCACAGCATTACTATTCTCTTTGGAGCGCCCAAAGGTGTCCCAGGTCTGTTACAATCCTATAGTGTATATTTTAAAAAAAATAAAAAATTGCGGTACGGTGAAGAAAAAGTGGAAACCCTAGTTTTGACACAATCAAGTCTCATCTTCAGGCTTCACATTGGATCAACTCACAAACCTGTTGACAACAACTGGTCATTTTTGTCTGGGGGATTGGAGAGCAGAGATATACTTACCTGATCCTCTGATCCTCTCTGCACAAGACAGGTCCCTGCAGCGGAAGGCCACTCCACCCCCCTCCCCATACATAGCTCCCAAATGTCCCTGATTTCGAGGGGCTTCCCTGATTTGCAACAATGTCCCTCTTGTCAAATTTAAAAGCCAATATAAAGGAATAGTAGTGGTAAAAAAAAAAAAGCCCTTGTGGATTTAATTAACCTTTTTTCTTTGGTTAATTCACCTTTAAGAGGGTGTGGCAGGGGGCGTGCCCTATGCCTGCATACGTTTGCTAGTAGGTGTCCCACATTCCCATCTCAAAATGTTGGGAGGTATGCCCATAGTCTAGCAGTCTTTTGTGGTGGACTGGTCCTGATTTCATCATGCCCATAGACCTGCTCTGGACATGAAGAAGTCAGGAACACTGTTGGATCGTGGGGGAGCCCGGTTTGTTGCCGGAGAAATGTGTGAGGATACAGCTTTCTGGGCACCCTTGACAAAAACAAGCAGTAAACCCATGAAGTGCGGGCACAGCCCCCCCTGCATGGTGAGAAAAACAAGTGCCCAGAGTTCCGTTTTTAACTTCATCTGCCTAAATAAAAACATAGTAATATGTTACTAATAGCAGCAAAACAATACTCAGTTTCTGGCCATCAAAGTAGGGGAAATAATGCCGTAGTACACACGACCGGACTTTTCCATGGACTAGGTCAGAGGGACTTTCGGCGGAGTTCCGACTGACTTTCCGAATGAACGAACTTGACCACACACAATCACACCAAAGTCCGACGGATTTGAACGTGATGATGTACGACTGAACTAGAATAAGGAAGTTCATAGCCAGTAGCCAATAGCTGCCCTAGCGTCGGTTTTTGGACTAGCATGCACACAAACAGATTTCTCCATAGGAACTGAGTCCGGCGGAGTTCCGGCCGAAAAATTTGAAACATGCTCTATTTCTACAGTCCGTCAGATTTTTGGACAGCAAAGGTCAGATGGAGCCCACACACGATCAAATTGTCCGAAGGATTCGTTCCATCGGACCTTTGCTGACGAAAAGTCCGGTCGTGTGTACGCGGCATAAGGCAAACTTTGGTTGATTGCAATGTGGTCACTGCTCTTTACACGTCACCCAATGAACGTCACCCAATCAGGGGGTGGTTATACCGCCCTGTTTGGCAAGGAAAAGCACACTGACATGGATTTGAGCTAGCTGCCTACCCTGTAACTATACTTGAGAAAAGAAAAGAGGAATTCCCCATGGGGTTTTCTGGCAGCAACAAAAGAACGATCACTTTTTTGTAAAAATCAATCAAATAGTTTTATTATTGAAATCACTTGTCAGATGACATTACAATACAAAAGATTTAAAATATGAGCTCTGGTGTACATTTGTGCAGAAAAATGGATACGGAAAAACATATACATAATGTAATAAACTTTCAATACGATAAGATACTGCCCTGTTTGGAGTGACCTGTTATCTGTACTTCACCAATAAAGCTTCATCAATTTATATTATTACACCGTGGTTGATCTTCCATTGATTGCTTTCTAGGGTCATCTCTTTAACTTTTATTTTCAAATTCCAGTTTATGGCTTCCACAGAGATATACCATCTAATTGACGAATCTGTGTTTTTTCTGTATTTTGCAACAACTTAACGTGGATTCCTTTTTCTTTTAATTACAATTTAGATTTACAACAGTCATTCTCTCTCTTCGACAAATATATCACCTCCTAAAAGTACACCTTTGTCAGACACTAATCCGATCTGGCAGAAACCCACTGCTGTCCTACCAATGACCTGTAAAGAGCCACACACAGCTCTCAGACCTTGCCCTGCAGCTCCCCCTCAAGGCAAAATCCACCGACAACACCGGTATATTCACTTTCTACAAAATAGATCGCCATTCTTCAATTCTGACAGGAAGATTGACAGCTAATTATCAAGGCCACCTGTTAATGCAAAAAGAAAAGGGCACTATGTAAAGCTGTGCACAGGACGAGTTTCATGGAAGGTTCTGTATCCAGATAGGACATCAGGGAAGGTGGGCCTTTTCAATTCTTTAGGGGGTCATTAAGTTATAAAGTGGATTACAAAAGACCAATCATTTCATTTGATCTGTAAGATTTTTCTGTGCGGTAATCTACATATTGAACATTGCGTTCAATTTACAGCATCTTCAGCTTAACTAAGGCTGGATTCGGATGCGGCTGACAGCAGGGACCCGGTGCGACTCTGTTCTCTGTTTCAGGGACAAATCAGGCCCAAATTTTTGCCTGAATTCAAACCTGAAACTAAGCTAAAGACGCACAGGACCTTTGTGCCATTTGCTCCGTAGCCGCCCCAGAGATTTGTGAAACGACTCCATTGAGAGCCGATCACACTCTCCTGTCATGCGATTTGGAATGCATTGAAACCCACATCCAATTTGCATAAGTGTGACCCTAGCCTCAAACAGATCATATTAAATATTTAATGCTCTGTCAAGGTATGGGGACTTTTATTTGAGAATTTTAATAACGTGTTTCTATTTAGCCAGACAAAACATGTACAGTCTATCAATCAAAAATAAAATGGCTGCGCTTGTCATCAAAGAACAAATGAATTGGTGAATGAATGAAAATGAATATGTTTGTTTTTAGAACGCCAAGCTGCAACTTCCTGTGGGATATACACAAAATAAACAACTTTCTATATGAAGTTGCTCTAAGCCCTCATACAAAGTGAATTCATGCAATAAACATTATTAATGCTGTATTTTATATATAAAGTGAGTCTGTGCAAAAATAGGAAAATGTATTAATTATCACATTATATCATATTTTTGAATAGTCTACTGTACTAAGATGATTATCAAATGTGAAACTGGCACACGATGCACCCAAAAGTTGTGGTTGAGAAAGATAAAACCTCCTCCTCTACACACACTGCCACTTACCGACTCCAAATGATCTCCTATTACAGGAGATGACACACGCTTGTGGCTTAATACCCAGCCTGGCCTTTGAGAGATGGAGCGATAATCTCAGCGTCTTCCCAGATGTAATCCTTCAAAGGCACGTATTGCCCATTGATCCCCATTAAGAAATAAAAGCTTCCATAGTATAAAATTGTGGGCAACTTTATTAAATAAAAAGTATTGAAAAGTATTGCACTTACATTTGAAAAGATAAAAAATTGCAGTGTAAACAAGCTGGCTGGCTGGCTCTTGATTGCAGCTCGTCACTCTGGGACTTTCAATTAAAACAATAAAAAGTTGCAATTTAAACAAGCTGGCCGACTCTCGATTGCAGCCCGTCACTCCAGGACCTACAGGAACATGATGACGTCAGCACGTCACTTCTCCCTATGCGTTTCGTCACACCTGATGTTGTCCTGGGTCTTGATGTCAGCTGAGATTATCGCGATATCTCAGCTGACGTCGTCCTGGGGCCCCAGGACAATGTCAGGTGTGACAAAACGCATAGGGAGGAGCAATGTGCTGATGTAACCATGTTCACGCAGGTCCTGGAGTGACGGGCTGCAATCGAGAGCCAGCCAGCTTGTTTACACTGCAACTTTTTATTGTTTTAATTGTAAGTGCAATACTTTTCATTTAATAAAGTTACCTAAGATTTTATACTATGGAAGCTTTTATTTCTTAATGGGGATCAATGGGCAATACGTACCTTTTAAGGATTACATCTGGGAAGACGCTGAGATTATAACGCCATCTCTTAAATGCCCAGGCTGGGTATCAAGCCACAAGCATGTGTGATCTCTTGTAATAGGAGATCATTTGGAGTCAGTAAGCAGCAGTGTGTGTGTAGAGGTAGAGGTTTTATCTTTCTCAACCACGAATCTTGGGTGCATTGTGTGTCAGTGACACTCCCTCCTCAATGATTTTGATTGACAGCAGCAGGTGCCAATGGTCCCTGCTGCTGTATCTGAGCCAATTAGGAGTGAGAGAGCCTCGGCTGTCATGCACATCACTGAATCTATACCGGGACGCATGCCTTTACATGCACATGAAATTTAATGGCATCTTAGTCTGTAGGGTTCAATATTGAGTTGGCCCATCCTTTGTTGCTATAACAGCTTCAACTCTTCTGGGAAGGCTGTTCACAAGGTTTAGAAATGTGTCTATGGGAATGTTTGACTATTCTTCTAGAAGCACATTTGTGAGGTCAGGCACTGAGGTGGATGAGAAGGCCTGGCTCACAGTCTCTGTTCTAATTCACCCCAAACTTGCTCATCTATGTCTTTATGGACCTTGCTTTGTGCACTGGTTCACAGTCATGTTGGAACAGGAAAGGGTCATCCCCAAACTGTTCTCACAAAGTTGGGAGCATGAAATTGTCCAAAATGTCTTAATATGCTGGCGCCTTAAGCGTTCCCTTCACTGGAACTAAGGGGCCAAGCCCAATCCCTGAAAAACAACTCCACACCTTAATCACTCATCCATCAAATTATTTGGACCAGTGCACAAAGCAAGGTCCATAAAGACAGGGATGAGCGCGTTTGGGGTGGAGGAACTTGACTGACCTGAGTCCTGACCTCAACCCGATAGAACACCTTTGGGATGAATTAGAGCCGAGACTGTGAGCCAGGCCTTCTCATCCAACATCAGTGCCTGACCTCACAAATGCACTTCTGAGGGAATGGTCAGACATTTCCATAGACACACTCCTTGTGGACAGCCTTCCCATAAGAGTTTAAGCTGTTGCTGCAGCTGTCCCATGTCAGCTCTAAGCTTGAGAACCGAGCGATCACATGACAGCTGGTCAGTCAGTTCTCAGTCTTCTTGGAGTAGAGAGCAGTGACTGTCAATCACTACTTTCCGCTCTGCTCCTGCAGCGATCACTGAAGTGCTGGCCTTGGGAAGGGGCCAGCGCAGCTGGCTCCGGCTCTCAGCCACACTCGGAGAGGAGCCATCTGTCAATCAGGCAGCTGAGTGGATCCCAACTATATTTTCAGGACCCTTCCAGAAGCTGGGCAGACTCTGTCACGTCAGCTGATAGCTGGCAGTAGCTCACTATCTGTTGATTCTGTGTCACAGGAGAGAAAAAGTAAGTGCACTCCTGTGGCCCACAGGAGAAGTATGCCAAAAAATGCATTGGCCATAATTCTCTTAACCACTTGCCGACCACTGCACGCCGATATACGTCGTCACAGTGGCAGCGGTGAGCAAATGGACGTACCTCTACATTCCCTTTAAGAAGCGGGGATAGCAGGCCTATGTATACAAAGCATTTCCCCATTCTGCCTTGTGTCATGACAGAGATCACTGTTTTTAACCAGAAATATGTAGAAGAATACGTATTGGCCTAAGCTGAGGAAAAAAAATGTTTTTTATATATTTTGGGGGGATATTTATTATAGCAAAAAGTAAAAAATAATGTGTTTTTTTCAAAATTGACGATCTTTTTTTGTTTATATTGCAAAACATAAAAATGGCAGAGGCGATCAAATACCACCTAAAGAAAGCCCTATTTGTGGAGAAAAAAGGACATCAATTTTGTTTGGGTGCAACGTCGCAATTGTCAGTTAAAGCGAATCGCAAAAAGTGCTCTGGTCAGGGAGGCGGTAAAATCTTCCAGGGCTGAAGCGGTTAATTTATTTTAGTAAGTCCCTTTAAAAAAGGAGTAAAGCTTCCTACTCATTTCCCCTGCAAAGTAAAAGCATAATGGGCTAGTATGCATCCCATACTAGCCCATTATGTTGCACTTACCTGCAAACGAAGCCCACGATTTCCCCATGTCCCCCCTGTCCCCGTTGGTGGCCGCATCCATCTTCACCCCTCTTCCTTCCCAGGCCATGGACTCCGGCTCTGTGACTGGCCAGAGTTGCGGGGAGCCGGTGGTCGGGCCCTTTAGAATCGGAACGATCATGCCCTTTCTTCAGTGCGCATGCGCCGATGATGTCGGCACAAGCATATATGGTAAATATCTGTGTAGGTAAACTGTGTAGGTTTAGGAGATATTTCCAGTACCTGCAGGTAAGCCGTATTATAGGCTTACAGTAAAAGTGGTGTAACTAGGTTTACAACCACTTTAACTTAAAGCTGAACCCCTGGTGGATATAAAAAACTGAAATTAATGCAGCTCTGTGATCATTACTACATCAATAAATGTATATTTTAAATGCAAGCAGAGCAAGTACATAATTCTGACCTATTATCAGGCTCTTGCAGTCCCATACAGCAGAGCTGGAGTGTCAGGGGAAGAAGCAGCACAAAGAGCCAATCAGTTCACATGCTGACAAGGAAGCATGCTGATGGGAGGGGAAAGCAGGGTGACAATGAGATGAGCTCATCATTGTGATGCTTATCCTTTCAGTGTCCAGTGAAAAGTTGGGGCAGGTCCAGGATGACCTTGGCTCCGTAGAAGTGGGTTGAAAGTACTATGAGTTAAAAGGTGAATATTGCAACAAAATTTGGTTTTGTTATTTTAAGTTTTAGAAAGCTATTTATTTTTATCTTATTATTTGTGGCTGGACTTTCTGTAAACCTGAGGTCTGGCAGAATCTTGCATAAAGACTAAAATGAATGTAACCTGTTGTATCAGAGCTTTATCTTTATCTATGAGACATTTATTTCCTAAAAGTATTTCAGAGCATCAATCTTAACCCAGAATCGGTTTACAACTATAATAACAAAAAATTATATTATATATATATATATATATATATATATATATATATATATATATATATATACATATACATACATACATACATATATATATATATATATATATATATATATACACACACACACTCATCATTAGGTTACCATTAACTAGTTGCAAAAACAAGAAAAGTTATGAGCTAAAAAAAAAAAAAACCTGAAATTCCCTTTAACATTTAAAGAATCCAGCCTTGGAACAGGTAAAATACCTGGTAAGAGGTAAATGTCCTGGGGGAAATTCAGATACAGCCGATAACAAGCCTGACATACCACAATTTTGTGCCCTTTTACTGCCTCCTGAAGCTTTCACCCTCTCCCCCCCCTGGTTTCTGAGACCCCTTCCTACTAACAAATGGATCACATCATTGACTTTCCTGCCTGTAGGAACTCGCAGTTCTGTAAAATTACCTGCAGCATTGCAAGGGGAGAAGAATTTTTTTTTTTTTTTATGTATTATTATTACCTGTAAAAAACAAGCATAAACACATAATACATTCCACTGTCAGCTCAAGGGAGGTTCCCTGCTAACTTGAGATCTGCAGGGCGTTGCCACATTACAAGCAGGCCATTACACCAATAAATGCTTTCTGCAGAACATCCATTCACTACATCTTACCTGCAGAATATTTTATTGTAAAAAGATTGAGAAAAAAGTCAAAAAAAATTTTTTTTTTTAAATTGCTGCACAGAAGTTAAACTTCATAACGTAAGCCAGGGGGTCCTGGGAACACAGAAGGTGGTGTAAGTTGGCAGAAACAGACTGCCAATGGTCCTTGGCAAAGAGGAAAGTTGTCTTTGGCATAGGTTATTGTTGTTTTACATACATGACAATGGGGTTTATTTACTAAAGCTGAAGAGTGCAAAATCAGGCTCACTTCTGCATAGAAACCAATCGGCTTCCAGGTTTTATTGCCAAAGATTCATCGAACAAGCGCAGGTTGGAAGCTGATTGGCTAATATGCACAGCTGCACCAGATTCTGACTGCTCCGGTTTTAGTAAATCTACCCCATGGGGTCAGCTGGCCAAAGTCTGTCTCCATCAGCTGGTCATTTTTTCCCCTCTGTCCACAAAAAAAAAAAGAGATTCCCCTGCATTCAGTAGCACTGTACAGCAAGAGGACCTGTCTGTAACCTTTACTGCTTTAACTCTGTGCAGCCTTTCTATATTACAGGCAGGCCTCAAAAGATGTGCATTGCATTTGTTACACTTCAATACTAAACTATACTAATCCTAAAATAAGTATATAATATACGGTAAGATTCTGGCCTTCTTGGCTGTAATAGATAGGAGGGTTTAGTCCTGCATTAAGTGAATTCTTTTCAATGTTTGTTTTATTTAAAATTGGATATAAAGTCTAGGCCCATTCACAACTAGTGCGCTGCATCAGACTGTTTCCGCATTTATCCACTTTTAGGCGATCCCTGAAAACCTTCCTCTTCGGAGAAGCCTGTCTTGCCTCCATCTAATAACTGCACTATTTTCTCCCTTAGCTCATCCCCAACAGCCATTACCCTTTTGTATAACTTGACCCTCCCTCCTAGATTGTAAACTCTAACGAGTAGGGCCCTCTGATTCCCCTTGTATTGAATTGTATTGGAATTGAACTGTCTGCCCTAATGTTGTGAAGCACTGCGTAAACTGTCGGCGCTATATAAATCCTGTATAATAATAATAATAATTATTGCACTTAGTACTGCACACTTCCCTGCACTGCACTGTAACACAACTGGGGGGATTTACTAAGGCCTGGTTCACACCTATGCAGGTTGCAGTTTTCATATTCCAGGTGCATTTTGCGTTTTTTTCAATACATGTTTTTGATCCATTAAAGTTTATGGAACCAGAAAACCAGAAAAAAGTCCCTGGCTTTCCATACAATGCACAGATGTGAACGTGACCCATAGGAAACCATGTTAAATGGACTGTAGTGTGTTTCTGAAAATCTGAAAACACATTAAAAAAATGCATTGTTTTGAACCAGGCCTAAAACTGGAGCACACAGAATCTGGTGCAGCTGTGTATAGTAACCAATCAGCTTCTAACTTCAGCTTGTTCAATTAAGCTTTGACAATAAGGTCCTTTTCACACCATCGGACTGATCAGGTCTGCCTGTCCGTTTTTCAGGCAGAATCATTGTTCTCTATAGAGTGGTGGATGTCTGGGAACATGTGTCTGCTGACACACCCGCTAGCATCCGATCCGTCCGGCTGATTGGATGACAGTCGGATGGAAACAGACAGGTAGTCCATTTCCATCCGACTGCCCCGTAGAGAACAGCGGGCTGAGGCCTTGGCCATTCTGCATAGCAGAGTTGACACTGACCTTCTCAGCGGGGATCAACCAAGAGATCCCCTTGACGGATACTGCATGTTTACCTGTTTGGGCGCCAAGCAAGGGTCACATGAGAGGTCTACCCCAGGGTGGGTTCTCCTGGGATATGCTAGTCATGTTATACAGGGTCACTTTACTACACATGGGGTACCCTTGCTTTGTGTCGTCTTTATCAATGCCATGTACACTTGCACTGCAACTGTTCTCCAGTTAACTCTTGGGTCCCCGTGACAATGTACACATTCTCTGTAATCTGCATTTTGGAGGGATATGTTGAGCCTTCTCCACATTCACCTGTCCAGTATTTTCCTCTACCATTCCACAGTAGCAACGTGGGCCCTGCCATACACTCTGCACAGGCTCATTGCGGGCACTTCACTTAACTCTTGAACCTCCATACCCCTGTACAGGATGGGAACCTCTGTGGCGTGAATCTGCTCCCATTGGTCTGGGAGATAGACCGCTGGTGGAAGGAGTGCCGACAAAATCTCCCTTGCAGCTAGAGACCACTCCACCTACCTATAACAATGACACACTATCAGGAGGCTACTGTAAGATTTCTGTTACCCCAGGTAATCACTTGTATCTTCACACTACTCCACACCAATATCTTCATAGCCCAATGTGCTATAGACCCACTTGTTGAACTGTGTGTGTCGGTTACTTGCAATCAGGGCCGCTGATAGGGCAGTACAATCAGCCCTGATGTACTGGGCCCGCCCAGATCAGCTACACAGTGGGGCCCGGGCATCATAAACTATTTGTTACTGCATTAAAAAAAATAATAATTCTAAACTCTTCCCTGCTTCCGCCTCATCTGGTCAATGCAGGGGCTCAGGAGGGGAGCACAACAGAGGGACTATTTCTTCATTTTCGGGGCGCATATATATCATGCCGCCCCACTATTTTATTAGTCCCGGCTGGCGGAGTGATATTGTGATTCTCCGTTCGGCTCCCAGCTGCAATCCTAACCAGATGTGAAGAAGCTGAATGGCTGACAGGGAAGAGCAGGAGGAGATCGTGGCTGCACTGGACACAGTGAGTGGGAAATAGGGGAAAGAATACTCACTGTGTCCTATTATATATCTCACAGCAGGGTACAATCATCACACAGGCAGCACAGCAGGGTCTCTGTCATGGCTCTGTGTTACATTGCTTTTGGGTGCTGACTTTGTTATGGTTGTACTGTTAGTCTGTTATATGCAATACAGCCATAAGTTAACTAAGCCAGCACTCAACTGCCATGTGACAAAGTCATGATACATTCATGATAACTTCATGATAGAGCCCCTGTTTACTGTGATGCCTGTGTGATAATTGTAACCTGATGATAATAAGAAACATGCTACTTTAAAAACTAATTTGGAGGAGCAATAAACGTGCAGCGGAGCTGCATTTTTACTGCCCCCCAAACCAATCCCCTTTAATTGCTTCCCATCGTTGCTGGATTGGAAGGTTGATGATATCTCGATATCATCAATGATATGCTCAATCATCACGATATGCTCTTGAACAAGCATATGATCAAACTGATCTTAGCTTGAGCAGATGCTTTGGAGGCCAGAGGACAGATATGGGGTCTAAAAGACCTCATATCTCCCTATAAAGAGGACCTGTTATGGCCCTTGCTATCACAAGGAATGTTGTCCTTCCCCTGTGAAAGCAAAAATGGCAATAAAAAAAATGTAAAGATACAATGTAAGATTTTTTTTATTTGTAATTAATAAAATACAATTGAAAAGAAATGTAAACTGCCCCCTGCTCCTTCATGCTTACTAATTGCAAACATGTTTTGGCTTCACACACATATGTAAACGGCAACAAACCTGCATTTCACTTCAAGTCGGGGTCAGGAGTGGGGGCAAGGGCGTGGTTGAAGGGGGCCCTGTCAGGTAGGCTGTACGGGGCCCCATGATTTCTAACAGCGGCCCTGCTTGCAATACACCCCTTTCAGTAACTTCAGACCAGGCAAGGACAACTTTTCCATACGTTACTTAAGAAGAGTGCAAAATAAACATCTCAAAGTCCAGCATACAAAAACAGGATTTTTCATACATCTCCTAACTACATGCTTGTGTTGCCCCGGGATACCTGCAAAAGTGAAGTCCAACAATTATAATTCCTTCAGAGGCATTCTTATGCAGATGTAGGTCCTTCAGAGGCCCACTCCAGTGCGGGTGTCTTCGGGGCAAACCCCAGGTTCAGATGTCTTTACATCCTGATGGTGATAAGCGACATCCTTCTGCTCCTCATGGGTGTCATTCTCCATCTCTCTCCCTTATGCGCACCATTCTTAGCTCTTTATTAGACCTTTGTTGGGGATTACTCAAATCCAAACTGACCTTTGCCAGCTCCCTTAAGGCTCTGGGCTCCAAACTTCCGAGCTCTCGCTCTCTCAAAGGCTCTCCTCCATGTACTGGACCACTGTCCCATTTATATAACACAGGATTAGTGGGCAGGACCCAGAGAAGAACCTGCCAAAAATCAAAGAACTGTGAAAAGCATTAAGTTTGACTGGCTGGGAAGTGCCTAAATGGCTATTCTGACCTACTTACACAATGCACCTGCAGTACAGCACAGGGCAACGTACCACACTGCATGACTGTTTTGCCCTACGCTGCAGTGACAATAATAACTACAGTAGCTCTTTTGCGTTCGTATTCATCTAAAATGAATAGGTTGCAGTAATGCTGTACTCCTTGCTGTCATACGGATCCAGCAACGTCATTATTTTCTGTGTTATTGACTCAGAAGAAGCAGAACCATCGCTTTTTCACTCAAAACAGCAGCCGGGCTTTCCAAAGCAGCTTAAGCAGCAAGATTGGAGCAGTGTTCAGGGGTGTGTCGGGCCGCTGGAGAGCCAAGCTGTTGTTTTTTGTGAGAGAACAGCGGCCTGCCTCTCTTTCATGCTGACAGTATAAGTGATTTCAACCTTTTTTTTGCAGCACTTAGGGTAAAAAAAAGTAAATAAACCTTATATGTACAGTCAGGCTACTTTATAGTAAAAATAATTACGGTTCAATTGGGCTTTAGCTTTACCTTTGTTTTTGGAATTCTTTAGACACTAGAAATATAGGCTGAATCTTCACTTATTGTATCGTACCTAACAACACATTAACATTTTTTATATTTTAAGACTCTTGAACTAGGTACATTATAGGCCACTTCAGCTGATACAAGATTTTCTGCAAATGCTAGTATTCATTTAGTGTGTGTGTCTGCGAAAATACATTCAATCCATTAAATAAGTATTACATTCCACACCCCTGTACAGGCACTGACAGCACCAGACCAACCCTCAGTAGTTGTTACATGCCTGGAATTCACCTAAAATTTATGTTCCCAGAGAAAATGAAACCAAATATGAAGCAGAGCATCTATGAGACAGAGAATATAGAACAAAACATCATTATTCTTTTTTTTTTAATAAATAAAAAATCTGCATTATATCAAATGCTAAAGCAAACAAGAGAAATGCACCTTTTACTGATCTGCATACAGTTAACAGTTGTTGCTCTGGGTAAAGGCACTTTGTTTTGTCTTATTTAAAGGGACTGCTGAAAAGGCAGCCAGACTAGGGTTATATGCATGCCACAGTCTGTATGCTTTATTTTGTGGTGCAGCAAAAATGATCCCCCTGTCAAATTCAGCAGGCAGCAGTTGTGGCAGGGTATTCCCATTTCAAAATCCTCTTCATCTGTTAATATTGCCTCCTAAATGTCTGTCAGATACACCCAGGGCCGGGACAAGGGGTGGGCAGGAGGGTCGGCTGCCCCTGGCGCAATGGTATATTGCAGGGGTAGGGGTCACCCTGAGCCTAACCCTAAGGGAAAGGGGGGGTGCAGTTTGGCATCTTTGCCCTGGGTGCTGGATGACCTTGTCCCAGCACTGGCTAAATTCATACTGCTTTCTGAAAGCGATCCATCATGGATCACTCTTAAAGCAGAGCTCCACCCAAAAGGGGAAGCTCTGCTTATCTGCCTCAAACCCCTCTCCGCTGACACATTTGGCACCTTTTGGGAGGGAGGCGGTAGAGGGTACCTGGTTTTGACAGGTACCTACTCCCACTTCTGGCTGAGTTTGCTGTGGTGTACTCAGCCAGAAGTTCTATCCCCTCCTCCTTACCCCACAGCTGGCCCATTCAGAGAGCGCAGCGTAGTATGGAACTGGCTGTGAAGCAGCACAGTTTCACTGCCAGTTTCCCTTAGTGGAGATGGCGGTGGCAGCGTACGACAGCAGATTGGAAAATAGGCCCGGGTGAAGACACCGCTGGATTTGTGGACAGATAAGTGTCCCAATATTAAAAATAAGCAGCTACAGTATTTGTAGATGCTGACTTTTAATTTTTTTTCTGCAGGACCTGGAGCTTCTCTTTAAGAAACAGTTGTATGAGCCCTAATGTTTTTCAAGTCAATGACCTAGAACAAGCATACAGAAGGCAATGTTGAAGGAAAGGCAGAACTCCTAAACAGCACATATGTTCCATTGTAGTGAGTCAAAGTATTTAAAGTATTAGCTCACCTTGCTGAAAACCTTACAGAAAACATGTAAAGATGAACATAATCTTCACCTCTTCCCAACCCCGGTCCTTGCTGTATGTAGCTGAGCAGTTAGCACCTCTGCAGACGGTCCAGCAACATGGGGATTTAAAATCTCGGATTTTCTTCCTCTTCTACATGCAGTGCATTGGGACAGACCAGATCAGTTCTGATTGGTCATATATGATGTGGACTGGTACAATTTGCATGTTTATTGCATGATTGCCTACAAAATGACCATGTAGCGGTCTGATCTTCTGAACATTTTGTTAACTTTATTAATGCCTATAAAGCCCAACTGCACTTTTAGAAATTAAAAAACAAATCAGTAGCACTACAGTGTACAAACAAAAATGCTTTTTGAGTTGAGCTTTAACATTTACATCTGTTTTTAACCATAAATCAGAGACTATACCGTTCTTTCCACCAACACTTTGTAAACAGTAAATAGTTTGATTATTTGTGTTTTTTAACTGATGAAGGAAAAGCGCAATGCCAAAAACTCCAAAAAATATATAAAACAAACCTTACATGTTCAATGTGCTACTCTGCCTCATAATCAGAGCTACTTGTTGGCTGGTTATATATATATATATATATATATATATATATATATATATATATATATACACACACACACACACACACACACACACACTTAGTAAATAATTGCAATAGTATCTCATTGCATAGTATAAAGTATGTAAAGAATGTAAAAAGGGGGCTCACCTTCTGAGCCCACTTTCCTGGGACGACGGCCACCCAGGCCTGGTTAAGGGTAAGATGCAGGTTAGCTGCATAGGTTTAGTGTGTTTAGGATTGGTGGGTGTACTGTCTCTTTAAATTATTTATATTAAGTTCTAGATGGTCCAATGGGAATCCAGGGAATTTTCTGGAAGTCCCTGGGGAAGTGTTAAAAAAAGGGGCTGCTGAGGGTCTCTACTTCCTCTTGCAGCGGCCAGACCTGAAGGAGAAGAAGTTCCCCCTCTCAATGTCGCAGTGTATTTTATGTGGTTGGGTCACCCCGGAATCCGAGGGGACTTATTTCTTTGTTAAATAAAGGTTGAGTAGCCCGTGTTCTGAAAATTGGGCAAAGGTTTGCTGTATATATTTGTTTTCATCAGAATATTTGAATTAATATGTTTATATATATATATATATATATATATATATATATATATATATATATATATATATATATATATATATATATATATATATGCATATTTTAAACCAATAAGGCCCCTTTCACACATGCGGACATTATGTCCGTATTTCATCCATTCGTTTGCGGATGAAATACGGACATACATGCATTCCTATGGGATAGCGGGTGTCTGCGAATGAACATGCGCAGACACCCGCTATCTTCCGCCTCCGCAATTGTCCGATTCTGCAGATGGAGGAAAATCCTATTTTTCTATCCGTCCGCAGAGCGGATCGGATGAACACGGACAGACGGTCCCTGCTCATCCGATCCCCCATAGAGGAGAATGGAGAGCTGACAGGGCGGTCCCTGCACAGTGTGCAGGGAGCGCCCTGTTATCCGCTGGCTCAGCGGGGACAACGGAATGATCCCCGCTGAGCAAGCGGATCATCACGGGGCGGATCATTACTGATCCGTCCCGTGTGAAAGGGGCCTAATACTACCATGGCCAATTTTTGCCAAAATATGTGTGTGTGTTTTATTAGCTTTATTGTTGTTTCCGGGGAAACTAAGGTAATGGGCAAAGTGTGGCCTGCTGTCCCATATCAAGTCGATTTGTGCTCTTTGACACCTACAGGTACCTCTATCTCTTATCTTAAGTGGTATTTATGAGTATTTCTTCAAACTGTGACACCTTTATCAAAACAATGCCTGATTCATATGTTTATAATTCTTAACAGATTATATATTTACTTGTGGGTAGAGTGCAGCGTGCTGTGCCAGTGGCAAAGAATACACTTAGAGGCTAAGGTGTTTGAGAATTGTATATTGTGAGACATCCAATAAAGTATAAGCAGGCCCGGAGGGGAGGCACAGCCAATTGGAAGCACTTACAAACAATAGTAGAGGATCGAGATCTTGGAATGATGCCGACAGCTTCTACAGCAGGGAGTGGGAATGTGGTCAGGCCGACCCACACTCAAGAGGAGATAGCGTAGTGCCTGCACTTTCCCTACTCCTCAGAAACCTGCCCCTGCCAGACAGGGAATCTGTCCCTACACTAGCTACTCGCATAAAGCGTGCCAAACCTGGGAGCTGGAGTCTTAAATAAACTCTGCCCTAACCCAAGATGGTCACTGAAGTCATGTGGGGCACTGGTGTTCAATCAGACAGCTGTCTCCTGGCTTCTTCCCCTTCTGCATTGCTGCTTCAGTGGAGTGCCACCTACAGTAGGGAATACAGACTGCACCTGCCTACATACTTATTACTGAACAATGAAAACTGAAGTAATTCAATAAAAAGACTGAGCCCTTGTGCCAAGGTAAATAAAGTAATGAGAAAAAAAACCCACAAATCATCAATATATTTAGCTTTAATTAATAAGAAAATATATATATATATAGTGGCAATAAAGAAAAATCGTTCATGAGAGAAATACATAGACTGTTTCTATAAATACCACTCGTCTGGATGTCTATTTTTTTTGGAGGCATAGCAGCTAAAGCCAAGATGGTGAAGGGTGTTTCAGAGTTTCAAATGCAACATGGTAGAGCCCAAAAAATACGTTTTTGTGATTGCTGGGTAATATAATGCTTTACCCTGAAGTCACTGCGCTTGTAGCATAACAGGTGGTGCAACCTATTGCACATTTGCATATCCAAGGTTCCATGGAGCTAAATAAGGAAAGAAGAAGGAGGGATTGTACCCAGACTCAGGGAGAGGCAAGGAGGACAATGTGTGCATTTGGTCACTAAACACTTAACATGGCATCGGGGATGACAAGAGATACAGCAGCGGACATTCTCTAGTATCTAAAAACACCACTGTTGCAGTCCGAGCCTACTGCCTGAATGTCAATATAAAAGCTGCAGCCACTAACTATGAACAGAGAAAGATCAACCATCATCCCCAGGAGGTGGTGAGAGACCACTGGCCAATCCCCTCTACGCCATGCCAAAGAGGAACAGGGTTTCCAATGTTGGTTACAGTGCAGGCACCTTCACCCGGGTTAGGAGGAACTTTATTCAGAGAACTCCAACACCAGATTTGGGCACCAACCTGCTGGCCAGAGAGGGGGGGGGTTAATATAGATTGCTGCGCTATTATTGTGGCATTATCCCCTTTAGGCAGGTATTCTTTACAAAGTGAAGCTTCACCACATTCTCTAAGCTCTGAAGAAATTGAGTGCAACTGCACAGTCTATTTGGCTTTAGTAAAACCCTGTGAATATTTTATGTTTGCCCCATATTAATTTCAGTTTTTTCAGAGAGCTGCAGGGTACATTTAAAAAAAAAGTACCATGTGGCACTTTGGGCACCTACTGTAGTTAACCTAAACTAAATTTATTTCCAGCTTTCTGCTAAAGGTTTGCTTTAACTCAGTACATCCTTGGTTGGATAGACGTTAATTAAGTGGGGTGATTTGGATGTAGTACAACAGGAACTCTTAGAAATGACTCAAGGTATACACCCTGTAATTTATAGATGCACACCAAGCTATAGTCTGTACCTCATAAAATATTATAATAGAAATGGGAACATTATTTCCATCAGATCTGCAGGCATTTTTAGCTTGAACAATGTGCCTGTAGCAGAATAAGTGTTATTTGGTAATGCTTAAGATATTCATCTTAATGCTTTTTTTGCAGTTTGGTGTGCATTTTTTCTATATATTGAATTTCTGTCAGAAGAAAACATTTTTTGAGGGAATAAACTTTGCAACATTTACTCAAAAAGGGTAAGCAGAAGGCAAAAGGCTAGTCACAAGTATTATATGTAGGTTCCATGCTAGCTGATCCTTTACATTACAGACTTAAGCCTAGTACACAGGGCCAAATGTTGGCTGGCATCAGCGGGTTCAATAGAAACCGACCAGCAATCGGACCGTGTTTATGGCAGCCAGTCCGACAGAAGCCAGACAATTAGATTTGCAGCCAGAGAAGGCTGGCTGGCTAGCTGCACACCTTTGTGAAATGGGGATTCAGCGGGGTCTGTACTGATAATGATGAGAGTGACCCCTGACAGTCACTCGGCCGACGGGGAGCTGGCAATGGTGGATCTGCTTGCATACCCATCAGAGGCTCTCCACGCTTCCTAGGCTACGGTGTCTGCTCACAACCCTTCATGTGTCCAGGTCCCTGTTCTCAGCTGAAGGCCGTGGTCCCAAAATGAAGGTTCCTCCCCAGACCAGGCTATATATGTGCTCACCTGACATTCTGTTCTCTCTCAAAGCCAGCTGGAACTTGTAGTTTGCAGTGGTCTGACTCCAGTGCAAAGTCTGGCTCCCCATACCACATATCCCAAGATATGTTGCTCTCAGTTGTGATCTCTGCTTGCTCTGCATTTAGGAGATAATGACACAGTGTCCATGCTGAGCATTAGAGGGGAACAAACTCACTGCAGCTGATGTTACAGAATGTCCCACTATGACACAGGCAAATTTAGCCAGCACCTGGCTACAAATATGCAATAGGGATTAGCAAATCTCCCTTGAACTGATTTGCCACAGGTTTAGCTAATCTGGTTTGATATTTAGTAAATCCAAACCTAGCTTTGCATCTCAGTGAAGTCAATAAGGGCCAATGCCTGTAAATCATTCTCTGCAGCTATTCATTTTTGTACCACCACCCCTCCCTTTAGAATGTAAGCTCTACAAGCAGGGCCCTCCTGTACCATTTGTATCGAACTGTACTGTAATTGTGTTCCCCCTCCCCTATACTTTGTAAAGCACTGTGTAAACTGTTGGCGCTATATAAATCATGAATAATAATAATAATAATGCCAGCCATTTTTAGTACCAAAAGTCAACCTGCTGTCAGAAAAGGCAGCACATACTGTATATGGCCGTGGAATTTATTTTTTACAATTAGCGTGGCTTTAAGCACCCCAATATAATTATATATTATAATTTTAATCTGGAAAAAAACGGGGACCAGGAGCAGAAGTTGCACTCCGCAGAGCTCATTAAGGGGAGGTCTGAGAGCTGATTGGAGGGAAGAGACATGCCCCCCTTCACACAGTACACAGGAACAGAGCTGAGGCTGCCAATCTGCTGGAGGTCCCTCTCCTGTCACCACTTTTCTTTTGGTGTCAGGAAAAATTGTCAGAAGTGATTTATGCTGATAGTAGAGGAACAAAGCATCAGACGGAAATTACACTTAGGGGTTTATTTACTAAAGCTAATGATCGAAAAATATGTCACAGTTCTGCAGAGAAACCAATCATCTTCTAACCTCAGCTTGTTTAATTAAGCTTTAGCAATAAAACCTGGAAGCTGATTGGTTTCTCTGCAGAATTTGGAATAATTTTGCCCTCTCTAGCTCTAGTAAATAAACCCCTCAGTGCTCCTAATTGAGACAAGTACACACTATAGAGGGATATGCTTTGTTCATATTTCATGTCTGAGGTTTACATCCACTTTAATGGATACAGGTGTGTAGACGATGAATGTGCAGAGGAAACTTTAGGGACCAAAGCCTCACTGTGCACATATTGTTTGTCACAATTTATTAACCAGTGGTTGGAATGGCCCGTGCAGTTTTTTTTAATGGGAACAGTAGTTAGTATTGAGGTTATAGGCTTTGGCAGCCATCTTTGAGGTTTGCATTTGGGTTGCACTTTTCAAATTTGCCTTAATCCCTTTATTTTGTTGGCATTGCCCCTGACAAACAAAGATAAGGGTAACCACATGTAACGTTCTCTGTAGGATCACTCCTGTTTCATCAACTGCACACTTGGGTTTAGAAAGGACAAAGGATACATTAACAATATAAATGTATAAGCTCTGAAAACACATTGGCAGTGTCACCATAATAACTTGATGGCAATCACTACTTACATTACAAAGATTGTGAATTGATGTACATTTTCATTACAAGAGCAAGCCACAAGTTGTGCCATGCATAATCTCTTACAGATCACCCCACTGCTAGCGTATACATCTGCTAAATAGCTGTGTAAACTGTGGTCTCAGCTATCTGGCAGGTTGGCGTCTGATGAATGGATAATGTGCACTTACAATGTACTGACACACCCAGCTGTATACTGGCAGAGACTCATAGACAGGCACAAACACACACGTACGAGTAAGTCAGAGACATGAGACATACAAAGAAGCACTGATCTGGCTAGGAGTGGCACACACACGTATAACGCTGTCAAACGAACTGTGGAGAAGCAATAATGGCAATGAAAAAAAAAAAAAAAAAACCTGAAGAAGTACTCAAAGTTAAAAGTGAACAAGTTACAATGACAGAGAAATAAGGGGAAGTCCCCGGAGTGGTCCAGGACTGTGTACCAGATCTGAGCCAAAGCCTTTCCTGCACTATGTAACGTTAGGCCTGAAATAGTGCTGGAAAGAAACAGGGTCTAGAATTCATGGCTGCATAAGTCGACATTTGTTTTTTGCCTGAATACATACATGAGCCCATGTCCAGTGTACAAATAATCCAAAAAGTCATTACTCTCTGTTGCTGAGATTTGAGAATTACCTATTTCATATGGATCAGACAGCTCTGCACACATACATTTTAGGATAATCAAAAAGGATAAGTTCACCCTTTGTAACATGTTACAAACGGTCGGGCCCCTGCAACTCCCTGATTCCCTGATCTGACAGCTAGCAGGGATTTCAAACCCCCCGCCTGCTGTCATAATTTTTCACAGTGTCCTGTGAATGGAAAACTACTAGGTCTGTCAGCGTTTGCGGCTGTTGGCTTGTAGATTTCAATGAACTACCACGGCACTGTGGCGCGCTGTGGTAGTTCATTCTCCCTTTTAAGACAGACTGTATCTACTTGGGATATACGGGCACACAGATAAAATTGCAGATCTGCTGGAGACCTGCATGACACCACCAATCTGCTAATTGTCGGTGCAATGCTTTACAGTCTCCAAAAAATAATAAATTACCTGCAAAAATGTGCATTTATTCTTCATTTCTAAAAAGTGAACTTATCCTTCAAATCACAGATTCTCCTGATTTCATCAGCTGAGAATGCTGCATTTTATACAGTCTGTCACTTATTAGAAGGAATAACTCTTTGTTTTTCTTAAAATCAGCCACTATTTAAATGAGCGATGGATTGAAGAGTTTTTATAAAAGTTTGCTACCTTTAAACCTCTTTTTTCAGCCAGAATGTTTGCATGTTTTCTGTAGCAAGGTCCCGGGGGGCTTTCACACTGGAGCTGTGCGCTTGCAGGGCGGTCAAAAAAGTCCTGCAAGCCGCATCTTTTGTGCACTGTAGAAGTGGTGTATTTACTGCTCCTAAGGCGTCCCTTCCCATAGAAAACAATGGGGCAGTGCTGCAAGCCTGCCTGCAAAGCGCCGCGGTTTTAACCCTTTTCCTTTTTCTGTCCTTGCTATGCCCTTGTCTATCTAATGTCACCAGCTATAATGCCACCTAGTGATAGAAGACAGAAGTGCAGCAATTCCAGAATTAGGGGAAATCAGTGGATCTCCAAACAATTAGCCAGGAAAAATACTACCTGGCAAACAAAATTTGTTAGCAACCCTGCCTAAAAACCAGGGTGCTACACAACAATAAAAGAGCTTTAGGTGTACCTCAAAGAATAGCTTTTAGAGATACCAAAAGCTCTTTATATACTGGTGTATCCATTTTATAGTGTGGAGTCAAGGGCTTGTCCCTAGCTTTGTGGAATTATTTCCCATTGAGGGGATTTTTTATAGATGGGTAATTAGTTCTCCTAAAGAGCTATTTACCTCATATTACTATATGTAATTAGTCATGTATCTCTTAACCACTTGCCTACTAGGCACTTTTACCCCCTTCCTACCCAGCTCAATTTTCAGCTTTCAGAGCTGTCACACTTTGAATGACAATTGCGCGGTCATGCAACACTGTACCCATATGACATTTTTATAATTTTCTTCACACAAATAGAGCTTTCTTTTGGTGGTATTTAATCACCATTGAGTTTTTTTTATTTTTTGTTAAACAAACAAAAAAAGACTGAAAAAAAAGAGAGTTTTCATAGTTTGTTATACAATTTTGCAAACAGGTAATTTTTCTCCTTCACTGATTTGCGCTGATGAGGCTGCACTGATAGGCACTAAAAGGTGGCACTGATAGGTGGTGCTGATGGACACTGATGAGGCGGACGCTGCTGGTGCTGATGGACACTGATAAGGCGGCACTGGTGGGCACTGATGGATGGCACTGTTGAGTTTTTCATAGTTTGTTATAAAATATTGCAAATGGATAATTTTTCTCCTTCCCTGATGTGCGCTGATGAGGCTGCACTAATGGGCACTGATGAGGAGGCACTGATAGGCAGCACTGATGAGTGACACTGATAAGAAGGTACTGGTTGTTGGCACTGATGGAACTGCATTTATAATCAGGGACCTGATTAGTAGTATAGATGACCAATTAATTTAATGTAAGCTGTAAGCAACAAACACATACAGGAAAGATAAAAACACTTAACTTTAGGAGAGAAAATTTTCCAAGGATGAGGGCTGCTCTCCAGGACTTAGACTGGGAGGGAATATTGGCATCAATGGACACAGAAAAGAGATGGTAATTCTTTAAAACAACTGTATGTGAACTCACTGAAAAGTATATATGCCCATGGGTAATACGTTTAAAAGGCTAAAAATATAACCTATGTGGCTCAGGGCCAAAATTAAAATGGTTATAGATAATAAGAAAAGAACTTTAAAAAAATATAAAAATGAAGGAATGCTATTATCGTTTAAATGTTACAAAGAATATAACAGAATATGTAAAAAGAAAACCAAGGATGCAAAAATTCAAAACAAACAACAGATTGCAAAAGATAGTAGGACAAACCCCAGAAAATTCTTCAAATTTATTAATAGTAAAAAGGTCAGGTCTGAGCATGTAGGCCCATTACAAAATAATCTAGAGTGGGTGACTGGGGACAAAGAGAAGACAAATTTATTAAATATATTTTCTTCAGCTCTGTGTATACAAATGAGTATGGGAGAGCTCATGTCCATAATGGGGGTGGTAGTGACATAACCCCAAATGATCCACAATGGCTCAAAAGTGATATAGTCCAGAAATATTTAGACAGAATAAAGGTGGATAAAGCACCTGGACCAGATGGCATCCACCCACGGATCCTAAAAGAATTGAGCTCTGTCATTTCAAGGTCATTGTTTCTAATATTTAGGGACTCATTAATGACTGGAATGGTACGACTGGATTGGCGCAGGGCTAATTTGGTGCTATATTTAAAAAAGGATCAAATTCTTTGTCAAATGACTATAGACCTGTTAGTTTAACTTTTATAGTCGGGAAGATACTGGAGAGTTTAATAAAAGACCACATAGACAAATTCTTGCTGGAAAAAAATATTTTGAAGCAACAGACAGTATGGATTCATTAAAGACAGAAGTTGCCAAATAAACCCTTTATTATATATAGATTTATTTTTATGAGGAGGTAAGTAAAATCTTGGACAGAGGGGTGGCGGTGGACGTGATCTACTTGGATTTTGTGAAAGCATTTGACACAGTTCCGCACACACGTGTAAGGTAAAGTCTACAGGCTTGGAAAGATCAATTTGTAAATGGATAGAAAACTGGCTAAAAGGATTCAGAGAGTAGTGGTTAATGATTCATACTCTGAATGGTCTAAGGTTATCAGTGATGTACCCCAAGGTTCAGTGCTGGGACCCTTACTTTTTAATATCTTAATAAATGATATTTGGTCTGGGATTAAAAGTAACATTTCTGTCTTTGTAGATGAAACTAAACTATGCAGTGGAATAACATCCTTACAGGATGTCTCCAATTTACAAGCCAACCTCAATGCACTGTCTAATAGGGCAACTAAGTGGCAAATTAAGTTTAATGTTGATAAAAGTTATGCACTTGGAGGCTTAGAATATGCATGCATCATAATTACGGGGGGAATCAATGGTGGAGAAGGATCTGGGGGTTTTGGTAGATCATAAGCTCAATAATAGCATGCAATGCCAAACTGCGGTTTCCAACGCGAGCAAAGTCCTCTCTTCTATTAAGAGAGGTGTGGACTCCAGAGAGAGAGATATCATTTTGCCCCTGTACAAATCATTAGTAAGACCTCATCTGGAATATACAATTCAGTTTTGGGTACCAGTTCTCAAAAAGGATATCAGGGGGACTGGAGAAAGTGCAGTGAAGGGCAACCAAACTGATAAGAGGCATGAAGGAACTCAGCTATGAGGAAAGATTAGAGAAACTGAATTTCTTCCCTCTCGGGAAAAGTAGATTAAGGGGGATATGATCAACATGTGTAAATACATAAGTGGTCTATATAATGAACTTGGTGTTGAGTTATTCACTTTCAGGTCATCACAGAGGACAAGGGGCCACTCTTTATGTCTAGAAGAAAAAAAGATTTCATCTCCAAATACAAAAAGGTTTCTTCTCAGTAAGACCTGTGAAAATGTGGAATAGACTCCCTCCAGAGGTGGTTCCGGCCAGCTCAGTAGATTGCTTTAAAAAAAGCCTGGATTCTTTCCTAAGTGTACATAATATAACTGGGTACTGACATTTATAGGTAAAGTTGATGCAGGGATAATCTGATTGCCTCTCAGGGGATCAGGAAGACATTTTTTTCGCTGCTATAGCAAATTGGATCATGCTTTGCTGGGGTTTTTCACCTTCCTCTGCATCAACCATGAGTATAGGATTGTGTATATGGGATTGTATTTATTTTTTTGGGTGGACTGGATGTGTCTTTTTTCAACCTATGTAACTATGGAGGTTATTTACTAAAGGAAAATCCGCTTTGCACTGCAAGTGCACTTGAAAGTAAAGTCGCTGTAGATCCGAGGGAGACATGCAAGGAAAATAAAAAACATAATTTTAGCTTGCACATGATTGGATGATAAAATCAGCAGAGCTTCCACTCATTTCAGATCCACCCCTTAGATTTAGAGCGACTGCACTTCCAAGTTCATTTTTAGTGCACTTGCAGTGCAAAGTGGATTTGCCTGTTGTAAATAACCTCCAATGTCTCTCTAACACAAGCTGGTTATCGGCTCTCTTCTCCCATCCTCACGCTGTCAGCTTGAGGAAAGGAAAGCGGATATCTGGCTTGTGTTTACATTGTGACCAGCTGTCATTGGACACAGCTGATCACTTTGTAAAAGGCTGCTGTAACTGGCCCTTTACCCCGATATGTGATCAGCCGAGTCTGTCGCAGGGGGCGCGGGGCAGCGCGATCATAGGAAGATGTCATATGATGAAAATAAATTATTCATGTATTCAAGTATTGAGCAAAGCTTTAATGGCTATGGTATTATTCAAAATTGCAGTGCAAAAAAAAACAAAAAAAAACAAGTGGTGCTAAAATCATAAAGCATATCCACCAATTAGATTTAATTTTAACCACCCAGATGGCAACCATACTATCACATCGTTTTTGTTAATATAAATATATATATTAATATATATATATCCCATACTTGCGCGCGGGAGCTGCCAGTCAAGGCACAGGCCCTTTAGGACCGTCCTCTTTCTCCAGTGCGCATATGCTGATGACATCAGAAAAAGCGTATATATGGTAAATATCTCCTAAACTGTGTAGGTTTAGGAGATATTTCCAGTACCTACCGGTAAACCTTATTATAGGCCTACATGTAGGTTAAAGAGGAAGTAAACCCTGATGGGTATATGGGGATCCAATTTGCAGACACGCCCAGGGCACTGAAGACTTGCTGAATGCAGAATGTAAACAAACACCAGAGGCTGCAGCTGTCAGATAGAGGTAAGCAGGCATTGGGAATAAGTGTTTTGGCTGGTTTGGGTCAGGAAAAGGGGTAAAAAGGTTAAAGCGGGATTCCGCTCTTTTTTTTTTTTTTTCTTACCTGTGTCACAGGTGGGCGAGTGCTACCTTCGATTGGCATCCATGTCCGGCGTTTATTTGACCCCCGGCGCGACAAATCTTTTCCTCAGGATGACTTATAAAAACCTGCTCTGGCGTTTTCCATTTTAACTGTGGGCGTCTGAAGCCCACAGGCATTTACTTCCTGGTATATGATGACATCTGGCTCCCAGCATGCTCCGCTCCATCTTGCACATGCTCAGTGTGCAATAGTGGTAATGGCAGATACAGCTGCCTGCCCACTTTAAAAATGGCAAATTCGTACACGCCCTCGTCACGTGACCGGCGTCCTAACGGAATCTCGCGAGATTTCGCAATTTCATTGTCCCCCATGGATTCTTGGGAAATAGCTTACAAATTTCCCAGGGACCATTGCGAGGACGATAGCCACGCCTACTCCCACGGGAGGACAACCCGGAAGTCAGCTGAAACATCAGAAATAAAAGGTAAGTAAATAATATTTTTTTTTTTCAGGGTTCGTTTAGGTAAGTATGCTATCTGTTGATTTTAATAACATGAAGTTTCATTTTCAGGTACCAAACCACTTTAAGTGCACTTTGTTTTAAATTGCACTTACCCTTCAAAGTGACCCTATCACATAAGTAAGAAGTATCAACCAAGCACGTATCTGTAAAGAAAAAACAGAATAGTTACCTCTCTTGCCACCCACATTGCTGAATGCTGCTCTGTTGCTAAGGAATTGTCCCCTGATGTCCATTGTAAAAACAATACTTCCAATCTCTTGTGTCCCCCACAACACTCAGTCATAGCTCTGAGTCCCAACTGTCCCTGATTTTGAGGGATTGTCCCTGATTTGGAATAAAGTCCCTCTGTCCCTCTTTCCTCCTCATTTGTCCCTCATTGTGATCTGCTCTATATAGTTGTATATAAAATGCACATTTCTAGCTTTCAAAAAAAGTGTTTCCCAGTGCTAAACCTTTCATCCAAATTCTAAATGTCTACATATGTAAATTTCAAGAAAAAAAACACTTGTGGGTTTAACTAATATTTTTTGTATAATTCACCTTTATGGGGCGTGACAGTGGGTGAGTCCTATGCCTACATACTTTTGCTAGATGTCCCTTGTTCCCATCTCAAAAAGTTGGGAGGTGTGCTCGGTGACATGGAGGCCTATGCACAGCTACACCCACATGGGATTGCAAATGGCACCATCCAGAACCATAAATAGAATAAAACAATAAATAAGCAAGCACATCAAATTATGTGGATAATAATGGCACAGCCCTTTATTGGATAAGCATAAGGAATAAATTATTAACCAACCAAGATAAAAAACAATAAGATATATTGCTCAGCCATACAACTCAAACAAACATCACCTTAAAGGGGTTGTAAAGGTTTGTGTTTTTTCACCTTAATGCATCCTATGCCTGAGACGGTGAATGGAGACGCACCGGACTCCTGCTGTGAGCTGCTGCATTCTCAAGTGTGAACCCAGCCTTAAACATAAATGAAAAGTCTCCAATTTGGAATAAGTGACAAAAGCACAGAAATGCTGTAGCATAAACAGATAGGGAGGGAGGCTTGGTAGCTTGCTGATTGCATTCGGTCCCAAAAGAAGAAGCTCTTGCGCCAGTTCATTTATTTATTTACCCTGCAGATATGAAAATGAAGAAACCATTGCAGACATGAGTATAACAACACAAGACTCCTTCCTCAAGTGACTTTGCAAAATAAACGGAGCAAAAGGCGCAAAACAGCAGCCAGGACATTATTATTATGATGGTGATTATTATTATTATTATACACAATTTATATAGTGCCAACAGTTTACGCAGCACTTTAGAATGTATGGGGGGACGACACAATTACAGTACAGTTCAATACAAAAGGTACAGGAGGGCCCTGGTCGTAGAGCTTACATTCTAAAGGCAGGGGGTGGTGGTAAATAAGGTAATAGCTGCAGAGAATGATTTGATGGGGGTGGCTCTGGGACAGTTTGTTGTGTGTGGGATAGGCTTCCCTGAACAAATGAGTTTTCAGGGATCTTCTAAAGGTGGACAGGGTAGGGGCTGATTGGATCTACTGGGGCAGGGAGTTCCAGAGGATGGGAGAGGCTCTGGAGAAGTCTTGAAGGCAAGCATGGGAGGAGGTAACAAGGGAGGTAACAAGAGAGCAGGCGGTCCTGGGAGGAGCGGAGGGGACGGTTTGGGCAATATCTGCAGATGAGGTTGGTGATCTAGATGGGGGTGATGTTGTGAATGGCTTTGTATGTTATGGTTAGCATTTTGAATTTTACACGGTGGAGTAGGGGGAACCAGTGAAGGGATTGGCAGAGAGGAACCGCAGTCACGGATCGGTTAGTGAGGTGTATTAGTCTAGCAGCAGAATTCATAATAGACTGCAGGGGGATAGCCTGCTTAAGGGTAGGCCATTATGGAGAGAGTTGCAGTAATCAAGGCGGGAAATAATCAAGGAGTGAATAAGTTGCTTTGTAGTGTCATTAGTCACGAAGGGTCCAATTCTGGAGATGTGGCGGAGGTTAAGGCAGCAGGATTTAGCCAGTGATAGATGGATATGGGGGTTGAAGGAGAGGTCAGAGTCAAGGATTACACCAAGGACCCTGGCATGTGTGGAGGGACCAATGGTTGTGTTGTTGATATTAATGGTGAAGTCACGGGGGGGGGCACGAAGGAGGAAATTTAACAAGCTCAGTTTTAGAAAGACTGAGTTTGAGGAAGTGGTGTGACATCCATATCGATATGTCATTCAGTAAGTTTGAGATCCGTGAGGAGATCAAGGGGATGAGTTGAGGTGTGGAGAGGTAGATCTGGGTGTCGTCGGGATAGAGGTGGTATTGGAAGCCATGGGAGGTTATCAGCTGGCCCAGGGAAGAGGGATAGAGTGAGAATAGGAGAGGCCCAAGGACGAAGCCTTGGGGTACCCTAAAAGAAAATTGTGCTGATTTTGGAGTGCAACTTTGGATGGGTGCAACTTGGATACAACTTTGGCTTTGACCAGTGATAATGGACAACTGTTGCATTGTATAATATTCAGGTAAGACTTTCATGCAACTTTTGAGGGTTAACATTGAAGTCTATGGCCCTCAAGTTGCAGAACAAAATAGTGCATGAAGTGGTTATCATGGGGAACGGCTTTTCATGCAACTTTGATGTCCAAAAGTTGCATGACAAGTCACACAAATGTGAATGGAGCCTAAAGTGGCCTCTGCAATCCCTCAAAAGGGTGCACTATAATAATTCCACCCTCCTTTATTAATTCCATCCCTAATCACTCAATTATCACCTCCCTGGCCGCTAATGTTTGTAGAGTAGTGTAGACTAGTGACATGGGATTGCCATAGGAACGGCAAGAATTTGATATCTGGACTGTAATGGCTTCCTGAACTCTGGGCTGTATGTAAGAAGCAATATGGTGGCATCCAGTAAGGAATAACTGGGTCCTGGGGGAGACTCAAGTAAAGTTTTTATTCACTGATTATATTAGTTATTAGCTGAAACTCTTAGCGACCACTAACATTTCACCTTTCATTGATCTATCTACAATAAACAAAAATTTGAGTAGTTGCTATACTTCTTTAGATATCACCATAGCTGGCACTGCATTGCTGATGAAGAATAAATGTATGCATGGGTATTAACGTAAAAATCTGGCCATATTAGGTCCTAACACATCACCCATCTAAAAATGAGAACACATGTGTTTGTAGGGTTAATGAACAAACCTAGGCATGAGCCCAGCAAGGAATGAGGTGTGTGCTTGTGTGAAATCGCAGCCAAGCTTTGGGTGGATGCAGAATGCTATTGAATGAACTTTAATTACTAGAGAAAAAATGACATGCAAGCAAAATCCAGCATTTCACACTGAGCTTTAACCAGCCCCACCCGGCAAACTGCTCCCCGCCCAGCAAGCCGCTCCACACCTAGCAGAGACATGACAGGATTGCTGCTATTACAGGTGTCCTAGACAGATAACTTCAGCAAAGATAGAATAATTTGTTTTGCACTATGCTTAAAAGAATGTGTAAAACATTTTTCTACCAGGTACCCTTATTGCATTAAGTTGTATACCTTCCCTTCTAATGAATGGTCTCTACCACCTGTGCTATGCTGAACTACATTTTTCAGCCAGCAGCAATAAACTGCGGGTAACATACCATTACCATAATGGTCAGGTATCACTCATGTATGCATTAGAGCAAAGACTTGAATATCTGAAGTGATCGTCTCCTGCTAACTGTCAACTCAAGATCCAATCTTTTGCAATATAGGATTCAGATTTTTGCTTTAAAAAGTCAAGTTTTTAATCGTAGTTTCCTTAAAGGGATAGTTCACCTTTACCACAAAAATTCCTATGCAGATAAGAGGTATCTGTAGATAAAAACAAACTGCAGCACTGACTAAAGTTAAATAAAGCCCTTGCTATAGGTGTAGGACATTTACATAACTTATGAAACCTGACTGAAATACTCCCAGGACATTGCTAAGTGAGGCCTAGTCATCACTGCTAACCTCCACCATCACAGGAGCGAGCGCTCAAATGCTGAGCTCAGAGCTACTGTATCAGGGGAGAGAAAGAGTATGTGAGGGGGTTAGAATCAGAGAAAGAGTATGTGAGGGGGTTAGAATCAGAGAAAGAGTATGTGAAGGGGTTAGAATCAGAGAAAGAGTATGTGAAGGGGTTAGAATCAGAGAAAGAGTATGTGAGGGGGTTAGAATCAGAGAAAGAGTATGTGAGGGGGTTAGAATCAGAGAAAGAGTTCACTCCTGTGATTGTGGCAATGAGCAGTGATGACTAGGCCTCACTTAGCAACGTCCTGGGAGTATTCCAGTCAGGCTTCATAAGGTATGTAAATGGCCTACACCTATGGCAAGGGTATTATTCATCTTTAGTCCACCAACTTCCCTTACCTGCATAGGCACTTTTTGAAAAGGTGAACTATCCTTTTAAAGTGAACCTGCCTTTGAGAAACAGTAGAAACTGTTGGATAGCGGTGGCACAACTACATTAACCACTTGCTTACTGGGCATTTAAACCCCCCCCCTCAGTCCCAGACCAATTTTCAGCTTTCAGCGCTGATGCACTTTGAATGACAATTGCGTGGTCATACAACACTGTACCCAAATGAAATTTTTATCATTTTTTTCCCACAAATAGAGCTTTCTTTTGGTGGTATTTAATCACAGCTGGGAGTTTTATTTTTTGCTAAACAAACAAAAAAAGATGCAAAAAAAAAAAAAATCATGTTTAACCACTTGAGGACCGCCGTATTGCCATTGTACGTCAGCACAATGGCACAGGCAGGCATAATCACGTACATCTACGTGATTGCCTTCCAGCGGGTGGGGGGTCCGATCGGACCCCCTCCCGCTGGTTACGGCGGTCCGATTCGGTCCAGGAGCGCTCCGTGATGAGGGGATGGCCGTTGGTTTTCGGCCACCCCCTCTGGATTGCTCCTGGCCAATGAGAAGCTTCCTCCCCTGTGTATTGTTTACGCAGGAAGGAGGAAGTGATGTCATTCTCCTCGGGGCGGTCTTTTTGACCGGACTACGAGGAGAACAGTAAAAGTAAGTGTGCACCAACACTACACTGACATGTAGGTACACACAGGCACACAAACCCCCCCCGATCCCCCCCCCGATCGCCCCCCGATCCCCCCCCGCCCCCCCTTCCCCCCCAGTCACAGTGTCACTGATTGCATTGATCATTTCTTTACTGATCAATGCATTCAGTGTCAGTTGTGACAGTAAAAACTGTCAGGACAGTTAGTGTTAGGTCCAGGGTAGCCCCCTATCACCCCCCAATAAAGATTTAACCCCCTGATTGCCCCTAGAGTTAACCCTTTCACCCCCTTTTGCCAGTGTCACTAAGCGATCATTTTTCTGATCGCTGCATGTGTCGCTAGTGTCGCTAGGTAGCTAGTTATTTTTTTAGGTTCACCGCCAGGTTTTTATATCGCTAGGTACCCCGATATACTACCCAATAATGTTTTTAACCCCCTGATTGCCGCTAGTTAACCCTTTCACCCCCTTTTGCCAGTGTCACTAAGCGATCGTTTTTCTGATCGCTGCATTAGTGTCGCTACAGTCGCTAGGTAGCTAGTTATTTTTTTAGGTTCACCGCCAGGTTTTTATAGCGCTAGGTACCCCGATATACTACCCAATAATGTTTTTAACCCCCTGATTGCCGCTAGTTAACCCTTTCACCCCCTTTTGCCAGTGTCACTAAGCGATCATTTTTCTGATCGCTGCATGTGTCGCTAGGTAGCTAGTTATTTTTTTAGGTTCACCGCCAGGTTTTTATATCGCTAGGTACCCCGATATACTACCCAATAATGTTTTTAACCCCCTGATTGCCGCTAGTTAACCCTTTCACCCCCTTTTGCCAGTGTCACTAAGCAATCGTTTTTCTGATCGCTGCATTAGTGTCGCTACAGTCGCTAGGTAGCTAGTTATTTTTTTAGGTTCACCGCCAGGTTTTTATAGCGCTAGGTACCCCGATATACTACCCAATAATGGTTTTAACCCCCTGATTTCCGCTAGTTAACCCTTTCACCCCCTTTTGCCAGTGTCACTAAGCGATCATTTTTCTGAACGCTGCATCAGTGTCGCTAGTGTCGCTAGGTAGCTAGTTATTTTTTTAGGTTCACCGCCAGGTTTTTATAGCGCTAGGTACCCCGATATACTACCCAATAATGGTTTTAACCCCCTGATTGCTGCTAGTTAACCCTTTCACCCCCTTTCACCAGCGATCACAGTATAAGTGTCACTGGTGACGCTGGTTAGCCAGTTAGTTATTTAGGTTCCCCGTCAGGTTTTTATATAGCGCCAGGGACCCCCATATACTACCTAATAAAAATTTGAACCACCTGATTGCCCCTAGTTAACCCTTTCACCACTGATCACCGTATAAGTGTTACGGGTGACTCTGGTTAGTTTGTTTTTTATAGCATTTTATATTCAAATCCGGAAGGCAGTGCTTGGTTTTCGGGGTCCCGTACGTGGCTAGGCTCCCAAAAAGTCCCCCACATGTGGTATCCCCGTACTCGGGAGAAGCAGCAGAATTTATTTTGGGGTGTAATTTGACTTCTGCCCATAGCATGTGTGAGCAATATATCATTTAGTGACAACTTTGTGCAAAAAAAAAAAGTTTGTAATATTCCGGCAACTTTTGGCAAAATATAAAATATTCCATGGACTCAACATGCCTCTCAGTAAATAGCTTGGGGTGTCTACTTTCCAAAATGGGGTCATTTGGGGGGGTTTTGTGCTATTTTGGCATTTTATGGCCTTCGAAACTGTGATAGGTAGTGAGGAGTTAAATCAAAAATTTGCACCCTTAGAAATCCTGAAGGTGGTGATTGGTTTTCGGGGTGCCGTGCGCGACTAGACTCCCAAAAAGTCCCACACATGTGGTATCCCCGTACTCGGGAGAAGCAGCAGAATGTATTTTGGGGTGCAATTCCACATATAACCATGGCATGTGTGAGCAATATATCATTTAGTGACAACTTTTTGTAAAAAAAATTTTTTTTTTTTTTTTTTGTCATTATTCAATCCCTTAGGACAAAAAAAATAAATATTCAATGGGCTCAACATACCCATCAGCAATTTCCTTGGGGTGTCTACTTTCCAAAATGGGGTCATTTGGGGGGGATTTGTACTGCCCTGCCATTTTAGCACCTCAAGAAATGAGATCGGCAGTCATAAATTAAAAGCTGTGTAAATTCCAGAAAATGTACTCTAGTTTGTAGACGCTATAACTTTTGCGCAAACCAAAAAATATTCGCTTATTGACATTTTTTTTACTAAAGACATGTGGCTGAATAAATTTTGCCCTCAATGTATGACTAAAATTTAGTTTATTCGATTTTTCTTATAACAAAAAGAAGAAAATATCTATTTTTTTCAAAATTTTCGCTCTTTTTCCATTTATATCGCAAAAAAAAAAAAATCGCAGAGGCAATCAAATACCATCAAAAGAAAGCTCTATTTGTGGGAAGAAAAGGACGCAAATTTCGTTTGGGTGCAATATTGCATGACCGCGCAATTACCAGTTAAAGCAGCGCAGTGCGAAATTGCAAAAAGACCTCTGGTCCTTAAGGTATTTATTGGTCCGAGGCTGAAGTGGTTAATAGTTTGTTATAAAATTTTGCAAACATGTCATTTTTCTCCTTCATTGAAGTGCGCTGATGAGGCGGCACTGATAGGCTGCACTGGTGGGCACTGATAGGCTGCATTGGTGGGCACTGATAGGCTGCACTGGTGGGCACTGATAGGCATAGTTAAGGCGGCACTAATAGGCACAGATAAGGCGGCACCGATGGGTACAGATAAGGCGGCACTGATGGGCAAAGACGGGCACAGATAAGATGGCACGGATGGGTGGCACGGATGGGTGGCACTAAGGGGCACTGATAGGTACCACTGATAGATGGGACTGCTGGGCACTGATAGATGGCTCTGATAGGTGGCACTGCTGGGCACTGATGGGCACTGATGGGCGACACTGCTGGGCACGGATATGTGGCACTGGGGTGCAGCACCTTTGTTTAGGCAGACTGTGGGCACTGCTGGGTGGCACTGTGGGCACTGCTGGGTGGCACTGCTGGGTGGCACTGTGGGCACTGCTGGGTGGCACTGTCAGGGGGGACACATTTTTTATTTAGGTAGGCAAAGCAGGGGGCAGGTGGGCACTGGCAGGGCTGGCCGTGATCGGGACTGATGTCCCGATCACGGCCGCCGGTGATCGGCTTTTTTTTTTCTCCTCGCGCTGTCAGCGCGAGGAGGAATAATAGCCGATTACCGGCTCCGTTATATCACATGATCAGCTGTCATTGGCTGACAGCTGATCACGTGATAAGGGGTCGGGATCGACCCCTTGCACGGATCGGTGATCAGGCGAGTCTCGTAGACTCGCCGATCACAGGGGGCGCGCAGGCTGCTCGTACACGGGACTACGTCAATAGACGTAGTCCCGGAAAAGGAGATCCGCGCTGTAGCCATCATTCGGCTATAGCGCGGGTCTCAAGTGGTTAAACAAAATGAGAATCTCAGCTATTCCATATCTGAACTTAGCGTGCATGACCTAAACTCAAAAGTTTTCATGAAGTGAGGATAAAAAAACTTTGCAAACTTTTTATGACTGTTTATGTCTTTGTTAGGATGAATTCCCCTCATGTCTTGCTATGAGAGTGAGGATAGCAATAAAAGGAAGAGCTGCAATCGATCCAAAGCAATCTGAAGATATATTATTGTAACCTCTACTGCTGGTAATAAGTTCTCAATAGCTAGCCTATATAGAGCCAGAATGCTCTCTGTAGAGTTATGCTTGGAAAACAACATAGTTACATAGTAGGTGAGGTTGAAAAAAGACACAAGTCCATCAAGTCCAACCTATGTGTGTGATTATGTCAGTGTTACATTGTATATCCCTGTATGTTACAGTTGCTCTTACAGTAAAGAACACTCTACGTAGTTTAAGGTTAAACCTCTTTTCTTCTAAACTCCCTTTCGCGAAAATTTTTGCTAAACTCCCTTTCGCGAATTTTTTTTATCCCTATTGTGGGGTCACCAGTATGGTATTTGTAAACTGAAATCATATCCCCTCTCAAACGTCTCTTCTCCAGAGAGAATAAGTTCAGTTGTGCGCTATATAAGTATTTCATTCATTCATTCATTCATCGCAACCTTTCATCATAACTTGCATTTTATGTATGTGAAGTATGGAGTAAACACTGCAGTGTCCAGCAAATAGCGATATTGCCTTTCTTTTATAAATGAGCCTTTAAGTTGTGTGATGGGTGCTTTAACCACTTGACCACCAGAATCTTTGTGTCTGGGGCATTTTTTGCTATTCAGCACTGTGCTACTTTATCTGACAATTGCTCAGTCAGCAAACACAAATAGTTTGCTTTTGGTGGTATTTGTTCGCCACTGAGTTTTTTTTTATTATATAAATGAAAAAAGACTTAAAATTGTGAAAAATAACAATTTTCTGTTATAAAACATATTCAAAAAAGATCAAATGTCTTCATAAATTTAGGAATTCAGCCCAAAATGTATTCTGCTACATGTGTTTGGTAAAAACCAAACTGCAATAATGGGGACACTGATCCGTACAGACACTATACTGGTGGTAATCAGGGACTTATAATGTGACTGTGATACTGTGGTGGCCAATCTGGCTACCTGACACTGGCTGGGAGGAACACTAACTGACACGGACATTGCTAGTGATACTAATTCCGCAATCAGTGATAATACTGTACACTGTCACTGTACAAATGGCATTGGCTGGTAACAAGGCAATCACATGGTTAACTGTGGAGGGCAATAAAGGGGTTTAATGCGCCTAACCAGTGTATATGATCTGATTTTATTTACACAGAATCTGTCTGGCTCTTCTCCCTGAACAAAAAGAGCTCAGGGAGGGAGAAACTGGCCAAATCCTGTGTGGCTACAGCAGGTATACAACCAAAATAATTGGCTGTAATCTGCTGACAGACTCATACTGTGGCCAATCACAGCACAAATCAGCAGGGGGCGCACGCAGCATGCGAGAGAACCAGTAAGTAAGCCGCAATGTATCCATGTTCCACTTAGCCCGGGGCTGCCGCCCACCCACAGTAAATGTACTGTGGGTAGAAGGCAAGTAGTTAACCTGTACTGACAGAACATGAAGGCTACCATTGCCAACCTCTCCTTCTAAAAACGCTCAGACATGCTTCTGAAAATCATAAAGACCTGGATTGATTCATTAAAAGAATTGAGATTTGACTACATTCTGATTTTTTAAAGAGCATACTTATATGACTCAGAAAGTTCTAAAGCCACAGCCACCAGGTAACCGTATTCCTAAAATGAAGTCAACATGGCAGCTCCCGTATTTCTACCAGCAGAAGTTCCCTTAAAGCCCAAGTGCAGGTTTCCTTTTACTATTAATAGTTTGGGCCTACTAAGGTATTCTGCTGCTGTCCGTGCCTTATCATACTGTTTTAGCATCAGCTACACACAGTGTGCAATGTTTTGTTCTGGCAGCATCTCAGGTGACTTCCCGTCTATTACTGGAGCAAAACAGAGTCAGGCCAAGTGCGTCTCAGTCACTCAGGGGAACCTTGTATTGTTATCAGTGAATACAAGGCTTCCTCTGATTGGCTGAAGTGGAAATCATGGCATAATTTGCCTGCTCCTGCACATCATCCAATCAGAGGAGGAGGCCTTGTATTATTGGATAAAAATACAAAGCCTCCTATGAATGGCTTAGAACCACTCAGTCTGACTCGATATTGTTCCAGCAGCAGAAGTCATGCTTGACTAATGCTACTACAGTATGATACAGAGCACACAGTGCCAGAATAACTTCGCTATGGAAATAGTTGGTGTGGGCCAGCTTTGCCCAAACCAACTATTTTAAACTGAAAGGAAAACTGGACTCTGACTTTAAACTTGCAGGAAGGGAGTATGTCGGATACAGCCCTCTGCTTGTTTACTCGCTACTTAATCAGCCACCTTTTTACAAAACAAATAATAAAGAAATTGATGGCAAGGGACAAACACATCCCTAACTCTAGCAACTCAGTTCATCCTTAATAATAACATTAAACTTGCAACACACATTGACTAGAGGACTATTGCATCACTATGAAAACATTGCATTGTTGTGGTAACAGGGATGTCAGGGAAGAGCGCCATGTCCAAGAAGCATCAGTTGATAAGAATGACTATGAGAATCACCAACTCACAGCAAGCATAGGGTGTGAAGGCACATTAGCACAATATAGGTTATAATGGCTCACTATGGTTACTATATGTTTAAAGAGGTTGTAAAGGCTGAAGGCTTTTTTTTTTTTTTTTTACCTTAATGCATTCTTTACATTAACTGCTACAGCGCAGCTCTTCAGTTCTTGGAGGATGCCCATGGACATGCCCGAGAGCAGCAGCTTGGCTCTGCTCGCTCTCCCGCCTCACTGGACTTAGTGAGAGCAGTGGGAGACAACGCTGTCAATAAAATCCAATAAAGAGGGAGAGGGGTGGGGGGTGCCGGCCCGTACTGTGTGTGTCAATGTCGGGATCGAGCCTGCACATGTGCCACCATAGGAAGCTGCTTTCTATGGTGGCACATGGAGAAGAGGAGAAGCCCAGTAGGGGAGCTTAGAAGGGTAGTATTGGGGCTGCTCTGTGCAAAACCATTACACAGAACAGGCAAGTATTACAAGTTTTTTATTTAAAAATAAGAAAAATATGAGATAAAACCGAAAGCCTCCAACTGTCGGGCTCTGGCCGACAATTTTCCAGCTAGCTCTTTCAACTAAAATCAATGAAATAATTGACTTTTGTGAAGCCAGATGTTGCCAACGGGACCACCCATAGAATGAATTTCAGCTGATTCACCAATAATTGTCCAAAATTCAATGCACGGCATGGCTAGCTTTACACGTTTCCTGTTGTACAATGACACCTCACCACATCTAAGGACTGGTAAACTGCAATATATTATATTTTTGTACTTAGGATTAGATCTGTTTTATTGATAAGCCTGAAAGAGAGAACAAGGTTACTTTTTTTTTGATGGGTACCACTACAATTCTGTACAGAACACAGACTGATACTCATGGGCGTAACATAAGGGGTTGCAGGGGTCACAATCGTAACCCTGTCCCTAGCTCCAGGGGGGCACTGCAGCCTCCCTGTCATATTATAATATCCTCCATAAAATCCAGCTCTGGTCTGCCCTAGGGGCCCACAGCCATGCTCCAGTGGCCCTAGGGCTCTACTTTGCCTTCCACAGTCCACAACCCCTCTGTTCCCATTGGCTGGGAAGAAGCTGTGAGCCATTTCCTGAATGGAGAGGAGCATGAGGTGAGAACAGCATAGGATAGGGAAGTGTCTGTGCTTTGTGCTGGCAACCGAGCTCAGCGAGGCCAGAGGAGGAGAGTGCCGTCCTGTAGCCATGATGGGACTGATGTCACTGGTGAGGTATGACACTGCTCAGTGTCTCCTAGTCACCAGCTGGGATTCTCTGTACCCCCCACCTGGGGATGTCTACTTACCCTACTTCCCTGGGAACTGGGGAAAAGACACACACCTCCAGGAGGTGACTTTTCCCAACACCTGTCAACACTGACAGAGAAACCTTCAGAAATTGCTAAAACAAATCCCTTAACACCTCCTCCGGGGGGGGGGAGGTTTTTTTTTGGGGGGGGGGGTGAAGGTATGCAGGCTCCAGATGTTGTGTCACAGGGCTTTGCCCTCACAAATCTAAGTTGCCCCCCCCCCCAAAGCCCCCTGACCACCCCCTCCACCCTGCATGCTATGCCCGGCTATTGAGCTCCTTTCCCATTACAGCACTCTATACTGTTGCTCCTCTGCAGGGCTATAATCACATTCCTTTACAACACAGCCAGTCAGCCATGATCTACACAGAGTGGATCTGCCTACTGTAACTACACTGCCGTTCGGACCAGAGAATTTCACAGGCCAGAAGGGCAACGGAAAAAGCCAGATACACCCTGTGAAGATGACAGACTGTGTGTAAAGGAATGTGATTTCCGCCCTGTATAGTGTAGGGGGAGCTGTATATAGTAAGTGCTGAGATGGGAAAGGAGATCTGCCAAGTGACCTGCCAGGCGTCCCTGTCCTCTGATTCTCCGGTGGTGATCCCTGTTCTTTGATTCTCTAATGTAAGGAGGAACTCTAGGAATTTAAATCTCTTAAGCCACTTTGAGTATCTTGGCGTGCGGTGGATGTATTTGCACGCACGTATGAAGTGGTAGGGGGTGGGGGGGAGGGGGCCATATCAACTTTTGCATCAGGGCCCACAAGCTTCAAGCTACACCTCTGCTGATCATGTTACACTTGTGCATTGTGTGCAGTTTATTGCAGATATTATTGTGGATTCTATTCAGTGTAAAAGAAATGCCCATATGAATAACATTGTGTGATTTATTTATTTTTTGTCTGTGGTGCAAAACAATCTTTATGAGTTGTTGTTTTATAGTACCACTTGTTTCTGTATTATTTTTTCCCTATACTGGTTTCTGAGTGTGACGAAGGCTTCAAGTACACTTGCCTACACTGGCAGGCCCTAAACTTGAGTTTAGCTCCCAACTGTCCCTGATTTTGTGTGACTGTTCCCGATTTGGAGCAATGTCCCTCTGTCCTTCATTCCTCTTCATTTGTCCCTCATTTTGGTCTGATCCATATAGTTGTATATAAAATGCACTTTTTATCCCGACTTCCTGGCGGGCTCTGCACATGGAGTGTGCGAACACGCCAGAGCGCATCCCTATTCAGGATAGGAATGGTTTAAGGCTCGATTCAAACCTAAACAGGCTGCGAATCACACAGAAACGTTTCAGGGCCAAATTCAGGCAAAGATTTGTCCCTGAAATGCAGCCAAAGACGCACAGCGTTTCTGTGCAGTGCGCTCCACAGCCGCCCTGGAGATATGTGAACCGGCTCCAAAGAGAGACGCTCATATTCTCCTGCTATGCGAATTGGATGTGGAGAAACCCCCACATTCAATTTGCATAGGTGTGAACCCAGCTTAAACGCTGCCCATGGGAAAATTCAAAATACAGTAAAATTAAAAAATCACAGTGCGATCTGGCCATGTTTTTCTGCGGCCATGGTAAATGTACTGTATGCTAGTGTACATGAAACCTTTCACACTGTGTGTTCTGGTCATAACCACCTGCAGCCAAATCACACTGCTTTTGCGAGACGCACGGGTCTTGACATACGGTATCTCCCTTGTTCACACATATATGCGGTTCCAGTACCAAGACTCGCAGTGGGTGTATCTGCACCACCTAGTAATTCTTGCACAATTGTATCTATTACATGTACAAATTGCTGTGTTGCACAACTAAATTTAGCCCCACTGTTTGAAAAGCTAGTGTTGAATGATGCTGGCATATCCGTTTTGATGTACATGATCTTTCATCTACCATTCCCTAAACAATTTTATCTGATTGATCATGCTGGACTATTGACTGAAAATATGATTAAGACAGTTTTATTCAATGATGAGTGTTATCTTCAAAGAATACATCAGTTAAACATCCTCAGCAGACCACATCCACAATTGCCTAAGGATTAATACAGCGGCCAAGGATTATCGCATGTGTAGCCAAGTGGACATAATAACTTACGTCGTTTAAAATGTTACCAGGGTTGCCAACCTCCCGCAGCATTTTTTACTGACAAAACATGGACATTTTACTGGTGGAGCACATTTTTTTCTGGCAACTTGAGAAATTACAGAACTCCTGTTGAAAAATAACACAGTGAATATTTTAACAGTATAAACATGATATGGAAACACTGACAATATCTATAACCAGGGCTTTTTTTCTCTGAAAATAGTTGCAGGAACTCAACCACGATCCCCCCAAAGCCAAGCCCCCCCCCACACACACACACACCTTCCAAACGCCATCAAATAGTGGGTGTAGTCAAATTTCACTAACAGTGCAAGGGTATTAAAGTACATTTGAAGAATATTAAATTACAGATTGCAGAGTTTGGGGGGAGGGGGATGTTACACACAGAGTACGGAGTTCCAGGGGAGCACTATACACAGAGTGCAGAGTTTCAGGGTGTGCTATGTGCAGAGTTTGCAGTTGTGCTATGTACACAGTGCATAGTTCAGGAGTGTGCAGAGTTCAAGGGTGTACTACACACAGTGCAAAGTTCAGGGGTGTACTACACACAGAGTGCAGAGTTCAGGGGTGTACTACACTCAGAGTGCAAAGTCCAGGGGTGTACTACACACAGAGTGCAGAGTTCAGGGGTGTACTACACTCAGAGTGCAGAGTTCAGCCTTCTTCCGCAGCTGCTTACCTCTGCATCCCCCATCTCACTTTCATCCCTCTGCGGCTCTAACCACTCTATGCATGCAACACCCCTTCCACTACCCTCATCTTCTCCCGCCACCATTTCCCACATGTCTTACTTGTGTTGCTGTATTAAACTGAAGCAACCTATTGGCTCTAGAACAGGGATATGCAATTAGTGGACCTCCAGCTGTTGCAGAACTACAAATCCCATGAGGCATAGCAAGACTGTGACAGCCACAAGCATGACACCCAGAGGCAGAGTCATGATGGGACTTGTAGTTTTGCAACAGCTGGAGGTCCGCTAATTGCATATCCCTGCTCTAGAACCTCCCCACACACTATAGGTGGCCCCTCTCTCATTTGTAGGGAGATGATCCAGTGGGGGAGTTGAGATCTGTTCTGCACCTTCATCTTCCTTGTCCATTCAGGAGATCAGATCTGTGGGAACCATTGAGAGACAAGCTATCCCTTGTAAACACAGAAGCCGGACTTCAATGTTTACAAGTAATAGTGGTGAGCAGGGAGCAGAGGGCCTGAGCCAGAGGTGGTGGAACTGAGCTCCGCCAAGTTCCAGCTGAAAAAAACCCTGCCTATAACAAAGTCATTTACTTTATTTACACTTAAAAAGCCAACACAGCATGAAATTATCAGCCTCAGATATTTACTGGCAATTAAAAAAAAAAAAAAAAAAACAGATTTTTACAAACGGTCAATTTACTGCTGGTCAGCAATGTTACTCCAGATTCTAGAATAACTAAAGATTCCAAGTTTTAGAAATGAGGATATTAATATATATATTACAGAGACCTATTGATGATAATGCTCCTAGCATTCATTCACAGATCACCTTGGTCTGTTTACTTAGGGATGTGCTTTCCTTACCAAATTATGGGGGTAGTGAGGTAAGTGGTAATATTCACATAGAAGATACATAGGTTAGTTTTCAGGAGGCCTGAGCTGGGAGAGCACATTAAACAGGAGCGTTGTCTGGTCTGGGTGTGGTAGGGATTCCTCCCTGCTCTGATTCTGTCAATGTTGTTTCTCTGTAGCTTTGGGTGGGGCGGCTTCCCTGCACATCACAGAGAGCGGAGAGCATTCTCACCCCACCCAGACGCGACACTTTCTGCAGTCTACGCGACAGCAGGGCAAATCCCAAACATAACATAGGTGTTCTGCTAAAACATTTTATTGTATTAGCTCTCACAGACATTAATAACTGTGATACATTAAAATAATCAACTTTACATCTCAGCTTGGGAAGTCCCTCTATGCAAACTGTGGGGGTTATTTACGAAAGGCAAATCCACTTTGCACTAGAAGTGCACATGCAAATGCAGTCGCTGTAAATCTGGGGGGTAGATCTGAAATGAGGGGAAGCTCTACTGATTTTATCATCCAATCATGTGCAAGCTAAAATGCAGTTTTTTTATTTTCCTTGCATTCCCCCCTCGGATCTACAGCGACTGCACTTGTAGTGCAAAGTGGATTTGCCTTTAGTAAATGCCCATATTCATTCCCCATCAGCACCAACCAGCTTGACAAAATTCAAAAGTTAAATTGACTTTATTTGGAAGGGGCCAGGTGGAAGATTGCTGAACAAACATCGACTGCATCCTCAAAGATGCGGCCACTGTTCCAGTATTCCTGACAGCTTCCAAGGGAGATTTGTCTATCCATGGTGCTTCGCATGGACGACTGAATCTATGAGCTTGATTTACTAAAGGCAAAAATACATCGTGCACTTTACAAAGTGCAGTTGCTCCAGATTGTAGCAAATGAGGTAAAGCTTCACTTCTCAAAGAATAGCCAATCACGTGCAAGGTAAAAAAAACAGCATGTTTGCTTGCACATGATTGGATGATGGTGGACTTCAGCACAGCTCTCCCTCATTTACTCTAAGCTCTGGAGCAATTGCACTTGCAGAGTGCAACTGCAAATCAACCTCTATGTGTGTATGGCCACCCTCAAGCTGGCCATACATTATACAATGGGGTTGATTTACTAAGGGCAAATCCACTCAACACTACAACTTGTAATTGCAGTCACTGTAGATCTGAGGGGAAGCTCTGCTGATTTTATAATCCAATCATGTGCAAGCTATAATGCTGTTTTTTATTTTCCTTGTATGTCCCCCTCAGATCTACAGCAACTGCACTTCAAGTGCAAAGTGGATTTTCCATGTTCTTATTCAATTTTCTTTTAGATTTACCTTCAACTATGTAGTGTAAGGCCGCGTACACACGGGCGGACTGTTCGCCCAACTTTGTCCGCTGAACAGTGTTTGGGCGGACAGTCCGCTCGTGTGTGAGCTTTCAGCGGACAGTTTCAGCGGACAGTTTGACGGACAAGGTTTTTCGGAAATTCCGTAAAACTGTCCGCTGAAACCTTGTTTCAGCGAACAGTCCGCTCGTGTGTAGGCTTGTTCGTCAAACAAAGTTGCGCGCATGCTCAGAAAGGATTTTCACGCCGAAAGCTATAATGCAGTGTATAGGACGTCGTATTTTTCGTCCCGTCGTACGTGCCGTCATCGCGCACGGTTTCAGCAAACTGTTCGTCCGTCGTGTGTGGCCATGTCCGTCCATGCTAAGTTTGAGCGGACTGTTTGCCGAAACTGTTGGACGGACAAAGTTGGGCGAACAGTCCGCGCGTGTGTACGCGGCCTAAGGGCCTGCCTGATTGCATACAAATGAAAAGTGCTTCTCTAAAGGAAAACTGTACAAGAAAATTGTATAATGTATGGCCAGCATAAGCCTTCTATGCCCAGCTGATCAGCAGAACGGGGGCATAGGTGGGTATTCTTTACATGTTACATTAGCTTTTCGCTATTGCTTTAATTGTATTTAGTGAATTTGTCCTTTAGGCTGGGTTTACACCGCAGCCCACCCCTGGTGTGTCTCCATTCACAGTTTCAGGTTCTATTTCAGCCCATTTTTGGCTGAACTCGGATCTGAAATGGACCAAAAGAAGCACAGGATTCCTGTGCAATTATCACCGGAGCTGCTGCGGAGATGTGTGAACCAGTTCCATAGAGAGCCGTCACAATCTCCTGCTATGCGAATTGGATGCGTGGAAACCTGCATCCAATTTGCACAGGTGTGAACCCAGCCTTAAATAATGACTTTGTGGCTTTTATATAAAAATGTGGTATGCAAAACATTTGCTTTTACTCATATAAACCAAATAGCCTCCAAATTTCTTTTTTTTACTGTACTTATTAAAAAGCATCCTACCCAGCTATAGAAAACATGTTTTTTGGCATGCTTCTATCAGCTCCTATGTGCTTCTTCCTTTATCTAAAGAGCTTTGTTTACAGTTGAAACGTAGGAATGTAAGCAGAGAAGGTAAGATATCCCCTCTGCAGTTTAGTGCAGCTGAAGTGGCCACCAGTGCTGAGCTCGGATCCTAGTCCAAACCCACCTGAGTGACCCAGCCCTGCAGACCCATGTGTACAATGGGCGCATGCCCGCTGCTCAGATGAGTTTGGCCTAAGAGCTGCACACCCAAGCTCATCTCTGGTGACTAGGGTTGCCACCTCATCCCTTTAAACCCAAACACATATTGATTGCACAGGTTCTGAGGCCAATTTAACGTTGATAAGGCACCAAGTGAGTTTAATTACCACCTTAATCAGCCACAGAACCTGTGTAGGTCCTCTTTCACACAAACGATCCGTTCAGGTCTGCCTGTCAGTTTTTTCGGCGGACCTGAACGGATGCTCCATAGATCTTTATGAAGTGTTGGATGTCAGCGGTGAGTACTATGAGGCTTTCTACAAATTAGTAGTAGGAGCACTTATGAATACTGAAGTGCGCAAGATATGTTTTCGGATTGTGTATTATAGGTTATTGCACACAACAATCAAATCGAGAGAATCAGAATCGCATTGCTGATCAATAAATATTTACTGTGCACTTTGTGGAGAACTGTGCAATCTTGATTTATAAATTCTAAGCATCTCTGCAGACAAATCTACATGTATATACCGATATATATAATCAAAATGTTTGCAATTTGCTGGTTCACTCATCGCTAGTTATTGCAGTTTGCACTACTTCATTGCTCTTTGCATTGCATTATTGAATATATCATATATATTTCTATAGATAGCAGAGATTTAGGTGGTCCCAGGCTTTTGGTTCGTGCTCAGGACTGACATACCTGCACACATCTCTGCATGCCTGAATCTCTACAAGTCAGCACTAGTTATTATGACTTGCCTGCAGGCTGTCCTTGAATTGTTGAGCTTTTAAAGCCTTTCACTGAAGAACCCCTCCCTCCCCTCCAGTGTATGACTCAGACATCTGAGCACCTGGAATTCTGGACGGAGTTTTGCTGTCTTTTAGCTCAGTGCCAGAGTCCACACCTATAATACTCTGCAGGAATCTTATGAGTCAGGTCTGCCCCCACTGCCATGGTGATCTCCCACTTGCAAAAATGCAAAAACTAGCAAGCATTCACAAACTGTATAACCATGAGATATCAAATATGAATATGGCTTCACTTGTCGCAATTTAGGGCTATAATGTTGCTTCTTTTGCACAAGAATACTATTCAGCCAAGTATATTAGTATATACAGCATAACTGGGATCACTGAAAATTTTTGTTGGAAAACCTTAGCGTTCCAAAAGCTCTAAATGGCCATTGTTGGGTCTAGTTTTAGAGAATGTAAGGCCCTGGACAATAATATTTACTTCAGGTCCTTATGTAGCGCTGTCAATTTTTGCAGCGCTTTACACATGCATTGTACATTCACATCAGTCCCTACCCCAAGGAACTTACAGCCCAAGGTCCCTACATTTATACATATTAGGACCAATTTAGACAGGATCTGATTAACCCACCAGCATGTCTTTAGAGTATGGGAGGAAACCCACACAGGCACAAAGAGGACATGCAAACTCCAGGCAGATGGTGTTGCGGTTGGAATTTGAACCAGCGGCCCTTTTTGCTGCTAGGCGAAAGTGCTAACCACTACACCACTGTGCTGCCCCATCATATAATATACTTATAAATAAGGATGAGCTCAGGCGTGTTCGCAAACAGCATGTGCAGAGCCCACCAGGAAGTTGGCACTGTGGAGCACCAATAACAGGCAGTGAGACATTTCTGGATCTCTGCAGCCATGCATCGGGACAAAGGGGGTTATTTACAAAAGGTAAATCCACTTTGCATTGCAAGTGCACTTGGAAGTGCAGTCGCTCTAAATCTAAGGAATAGATCTGAAATGAGGGGAAGCTCTGCTGATTTTATCATCCAATCATGTGCAAGCTAAAATGCTGTTTTTTATTTTCCTTGCATGTCCCCCTCGGATCTATAGCGACTTTACTTCCAAGTGTTCTTGCAGTGCAAAGTGGATTTTCCTTTAGTAAATAACCCACAATGCCTGTGATTAGCCCTGTGCAGTGCCGACTGCAAACAGTCTGAGCTCATCCATACTTATAAATATAAGCATAAAACAAGCCATTTCCATAATAAAGCAGCAAGCTACTTTGTTGCGTATTTACACAACATAAACTCTGGTTACAACCAGGGCCGGTGCTAGGCAGACGCCTCGGGCACACTTCTGCCTAGGGTGCCCTGCCACTGGTGTTCCTACTCTCTTCTCTCTGCAGCAAGCAACTAAGTCTCAGCATCAGCAGGCTCCATTTGCACATAGTGTCAGAGGCGCATCGGTGGTGGAGGACTATGTCTTTCTCCCGAATGAATAGAAGCAAGCAAACATTCATTGATGGGCGCTGGTAGGCTGCATTGATGAGCACTGGTGAAGCTGCAGTTGATGAGCGCTGGTGAAGCTGCAGTTGATGAGTGCTGGTGAGGCTGCATTTGATGAGCTCTGGTGAGGCTGCATTGATGGGCTCTGGTGAGCCTGCCTTTGATGAGTGCTGGTAAGGCTGCATTTGATGGGCGCTTCATTAAAAAGATGGGGTATACATGGGCAGAGCAAAGGGGGTGGAGTCGGGGGGGGGGGGGGTGGCAAAATTAGGTTTCACCTAGGGTGTCAAAAAACCTTGCATCAGTCCTGGTTACACCACTATAAGGGCACTTTCACACTGAGTGCAGTTGGATGCATTTTGAACTGTACTTCAGCTGCATAGACAGCCCAAAACCAAGGTAATCCTGTGGGCATAGTTCGCATCCTTGCAGTGCAGTTCAGCACAGTTAAAAAAAAAAAGGTAGCGCATGCTGCATTTTTGATCACCGCAAATTCAGGGAATGTGCTACAAACGTGCTTCAAATTTACTGCATCCGCACCGTGCCTCTTTAATGGCCCTTTCACACCGAACGCAGTTGGATGCATTTTGAACAGCACTCCAACTGCATAGACAGCCCAAGATCAAGGTAATCCTATGGGTATAGTTCACATCATTACTGTGGAGTTAAATAAGTAGAGCATGCTGCATTCTTCTGCACCGCAAATGCAGGGAATGCACTTCAAATGCACTGCACCGCACCCCTTTAAGTCAAGAAATCAAAGCCCAAAAATGTATGGCAAAATGCACTATAATGCAGCACAAAGCGCATGCAAAATGCATTCAAGCGCATGTCAAGTGTGCTTCAAATGCATGTAAATATGCAGTTAGTTATGTGCAGTTTCTGGTGTGAATGGGCTCTAAGGCTTCATGCACACTTGGCCATCATTTATTGTGGATTTGGTAAAACGCAAAACCTGCCATGAATTTGCAACGGTTTTGCATTTTACCATCAAAACGTTCCTCTCCTGAACACTATTCTTCCGCGTTCAGGAGAAGGGGATTGATTGAGGTTGAACCTTACCAAACTACAGCAGCTCTTAAACTCTGCTAAAAGCCTATAGGCAAAAAAAAAAAAAAAAAGACAGAAGCTCCTAAACGCATGTTGCTAGTGTACAAGAAGCCTTAATAATTTTTAAGTTTACAAAATTAAAACATATCATAAGCTCACATGACCTGCCCCGCATCTGTCTAAAAAATGGACCAGATCTGGACAGAACACTCTTTCTTTAACATCACTGCTACTTTTGAGATCCAAATATCAGAACAATTTGCAAGATGCAAGAGTACATGCATTTACATGTTTGAGGAAAAGGGAAAAAAAAAACACCTTAGCTTGGCAATTAGTTTTTTTTTCAATTCATCATTCCCAATGGCCGAGTTCCAAATACAATTACAAATCCCTAGCCCTATTAACCACACACAAGCCTGTGTGCAAGGGAATGTACTGTGTTCCCACACCCAGGGTCCTTCCCTTATTTATATATCTTTGGCTCTCTCCCATATTAAGTAAAAATGTTCAAACTGGGCCCAAACAAAAATAACTGACCAAGGTCAATCTCTACGTAAATGGCACCACAAACTGGTAACTCTGTTGTTGTTTAGACAACATGAGGCGGTGTTCTCCCATTCATGCTCCCAATTGTCTGTGGTGGTTTTCATCATAAGTTGGAAGTAGATCCAGGTCACTACAGTCCAGCTGGTATTTGAGAAATATTAGGGTGTCTGCCATGCTGCACAGGAGTGAGGATAGCCGGGCATCTGCTGACCATAGAGAAATACTGGGTGTCTCAAGGTGGTCAGTGGGGTTGGGGTCATCTGAGGAGCATGTGGGCTTTTTGAGATTGTACCAATGCCAACATTAAAAGCACGGTATCAAAAAAGGCACGTCTTTTTAAAATTTCGATAGGGAAACCAGTCCAGGTTTGTGAAGAATAACTAAATTCTATGGAACTCTAGGTAGTCCAAAACCAACCTGATGAAAGATCTGAATAATGATAATCTTTATTTTCTCGTTGTTTTATTATTATGCTGTTGTTGGCTGGATAAATTATCATGCAGTTAGGGGGATGAAGAACCTAAATCTTGGTCCCCCAAACTACAGCGTTTACCATTTTAGTGAAATACAATGTGTTTTGTTAAATATCAGCACGGTTCAATTGGAGTAGGCGTGTTCCTTACAGTTCAGACTTTTATATCTTGGTAGGGAAGTTGACTATACAGAGGCTTCTGAGAATCGAATGCACAATGCCTTTTACTAGTAATGAGGTTCAGGTTTTTGAATTGCAAACATTTTAGCCAAAAACCAATGCAGGTTCCCTTCTAAGGCTGGATTCACACCTATGCATATTTTGTGCTTTTTGCAGATTTGCAATACAGTCCATTTAACATGGTTTCCTATGGAACACGTTCTGTAGTGCAAATCTGCAAAATGCAAAAAGCACTAAAACTGCATAGGTGTGAATCAAGCCTAAGGCCTGATTCATGCCTATGCAGTTTTAGTGCTTTTTGCAGATTTGCACTACAGAACATGTTCCATAGGAAACCATGTTATATGGACTATAATCAAATCTGCAAAATGCACTAAAACTGTATAGGTGCCTAAGGCTGGATTCACACCTATGCAGTTTTAGTGCTTTTTGCATTTTGCAGATTTGCACTACAGTCCATTTAGCATGGTTCCCTATGGAACATGTTCTGTAGTGTAAATCTGCAAAAAGCAGTAAAAATGCATAGGTGTGAATCCAGCCTAAGGAATAATGCATGGTCAGCTAAGTCGAAAGAGGGGATATATGACCAAGCTACCTACTATAAAAGGGTGGGCTCACAGCAGCCATATTGTCAGTGTTTGTTGTTAAAAACCCCTCGAGGACCATAAGATTACTGTCATCAATATAACTTTTTTTTTTTTTTCCCCTTTAAGAATGTATTTGAACAATAAATAAAACCACACACTTGTGTTATTTTTGGGGGAGAACTTATGACAACCATTTGTTGATAAGAACTAATATTTTGACTCAAACCAAAAAAAAAGTTTTTCAAGTTCTTAATCAGATGATACATGCAATTAAAAACATGGGACAAATATGTCCCTTGGTCCTAAAAGGGTTAAGGACATTTGACGATTTTATATAGGGTGTAACATCATGCTTAAGGCTGGATTCACACCTATGCATTTTTAGTGCTTTTTGCAGATTTGCACTACAGAACATGTTCCATAGGAAACCATGTTATATGGATTGTAGTGCAAATCTGCAAAATGCAAAAAGCACTAAAAATGCATAGATGTGAATCCAGCCTTAACGCTGGCATTGGTACATATACAGCTTCCTATTCCCTTTATTTGACTATAACTTGTTTATTAGCTCTAAAAATAGCTACATTTGAATGGCATGTTTTACTCTCCATAGACTTCAAGGTGGTTTTCCTTGTAAGATTAAATGAGGGTTATTTACAAAAGGCAAATCCACTTTGCACTGCAAGTGCACTTGGAAGTGCAGTCACTCTAAGGCTGCTTTCACACTGGGGCGGTATTCAGGCGTTACAGCGCTAAATGTGTAACGCCTGAAAAAAAACGGCCCCTTTAACTCCAGTGTGAAAGCCGGAGGGCTTTCACACTGGAGCGATGCGCTGGCAGGACGGTGAAAAAAGTCCTGCCAGCCGCATCTTTGCAGCGGTGAAGGAGCGGTGTATTCACCGCTCCTAAACCGCTCCTACCCATTGAAATCAATGGGACACCGCGGCAATACCGCCGGCAAAGCGGGCGGGTTTAACCCCTTTTCGGCCGCTAGCGGGGGTTAAAAGCACCCCGCTAGCGCCCGCACACCGCCGCTAAAACGACGGTAAAGCGCCGCTAAAAATAGCGGCGCTTTACCGCCGACGCTGCTCCCGCCCCAGTGTGAAAGCAGCCTAAATCTAAGACCCCTTTCACACTGAGGGCGTTTTGCAGGCGTTATAGTGTTAGAAATAGCGCCTGCAATCCACCCTCAAACTGCTGCTCCGTTGTCTCCAGTGTGAAAGGCAGAGGGCTTTCACACTGGAGCGTTGCGCTGGCAGGACATCAGGAAAAGTCCTGCCAGCTGCTTCTTTGGAGCGGTGTGTTTACCGCTCCTCCCCATTGAAATCAATGGGGCAGCGCGGCTATACCGCTGGCAAAACGCCGCTTTTGTGGCGTATTGCGGGCCGTTTTAACCCTTTCTCTGCTGCTAGCGGGGGGGATAAAGCACCCCGCTAGCGGCCGAAATGCGCCGCAAATCTGATGGTAAAACGCCGCTAAAAATATATGTTACTAGCGCGGCAGTGTGAAAGCCGTCTAAGGGGAAGATCTGAAATGAGTGGAAGCTCTGCTGACTTTATCATCCAATCATGTGCAAGCTAAAATGCATTTTTTTTTAATTTTCCTTGCATGTCCCCCTCGGATCTACAGCGACATTACTTTCAAGCGCGCTTGCAGTGCAAAGTGGATTTTCCTTTAGTAAATAACCCCCAAAGTGTCATGTGAAATGTGCCAGAGTGGTAGTCCTGTCTGACACCAATAGGGCATTATACCCAAAAAGCAAGAAAACACTGCAAAGAGAAAGGCCCGGGAACGAGAAAGAGGGCAACAAGTGGTAGTGGAGGGCCGGCATGACTGTGAGAAGGGCACAGGAAAGGGTTAATATGTGAGCGATGTGTGTGAAGGGGTGGCTAGATAGGAAGGGGAGGGGAGCCTTTAAATAGCACAGGCAGGAAGAGGAGGGGCACTATCTAGTAGAGCACGAGGAGTAAGGAGTTTCCCGCCCACCCTCACTAGATTAGTGGTTGAGGAAGGAACTAATATATTCTTGGTTTTCAGGTGGTGGAGGTTGTTTCGTCATGGCAGCTACAAGGTTGGCGGCGGTGGTGGTGGCTTGTATGGTGGTAACGGACCCAGGAAATGGAAGTGTGGGGGGACCCATTAGGGACATGGGCTCCCTTGGTTACAGCTAACGCGGGTTAGCTGAGTATGGGATGGTGGACGCTGCGGGTAGGGAGGTGTCTCCGGGCTGATGCTTTCACGGCCGGAGGCCTAGTACGGTAGCCTGCCCGCAGTGTAACTAAGTGAGACGGTGTTGGGAAAGTGCCATACAAGCCACGGTTGAAAAACTGATGAGGTTTCAGAGTTATGTTTGATTAAGGGTTAAAATGGTTAATTGTTTATATATTTATAAATAAAAGGCTGTTGTGGCCGGTTATACCCCATACAAAAGGTGTGGTCTCATTTTTATAGGTAAGAAAATGGGTACAGGTTGGGGGGTGTAACGACGGGCTGCAGTGAGTGAAACGAGGAGGTGCATCTTATGTACACTGGTCATCCAGCTTGTGTGTTTGGATGCCATGAGGGGTTTGCCCAAAAGCTGTGAATATGCAAGCAAGATTTATAAAAACAGTTTGCAAATCGAGCTTGGATAGCTTGACTCATCCCTTCTTCTAATATATCTTGCGGTGTAGTGGTGTCTTTGTAAACAAACAATACCAAAGTTCAGATCGGGACAATAAGGATGTTAGTTTGAATGCACTAAAACATGAGATCTTGCTGTCTCCTGCATCTAAGAGTGTCTGTGAGGTCAGTCTGGAGCTACTAGTTTTCTTTTTTTCTGATTAATCCAGCTTTCATACTATACATTTTTGTTTGTTTCCATACAGCTTTTTTTTATTGATTGATTTTGTCTTGACAGCTTGCACCCAATATGTATTTCTTTCATTCATTTGAATGAGCAAAATATGGAACCACTTGAGACATTTTATATAGTCCAACTAAACTGATCAATGGCATAACTTATATATTGGACGCTGCAAGTTTTATAAGCCTTTATGGAGATTTATTTCTCTTCTTTTTTTTTTTTTCTTTTTTTTTTCTTTTTTTCCTCTCAATTGAGAGAGTAGTCTAAACTTCACCCAAGACAACCAAAGATAAATGCCTATTGAAATAATCACAATGTTAAACATAAATGCTTTCAATTCTGATGTTAATAAATTAGAAAAATGGTTTCCTCTTAATGTTTAAGCATGCCATATTAATTTAGTTGTTACACACCACAATTTTTATTGCATAACTGAATCTGTTGTTGAACTAAGCAATGAAACAATAAGTACGAATGTATGAAGCAATTGTTGGTGAAGGTAGTGTATTGACTACGCTCACCTTCCTCCCACCACTTTTCCAGCTGAAAGCCCAGACCCAAGCAACGTTTGGGATCCACAAGCTTCCATCATCCTGGGTTTCAATGATTCTTGGGATAAGTCAGATTTGATGATTTATTTATTTTATTAGTAAAAGGAATGCTACCAACCAGCGGCGGACTGACCATTCGGCCACCCGGGCACTGCCGGGGGCCCCATTAGGGTTGCCAGCCTCAGTAAAACCAGGGATAGTATGTAAAAATCCAGAGATTATAGCTTCCCCACCTTTCCAGTACCTTCTCGGCCAATAGAAACATGTCTGTGTATACTGTGTGGCCCCATAATCTCCGATTGCCCGGGGGCCCCATAATCTCCTATTGCCCGGGGGCCCCCTAATCTCCTATTGCCCGGGGGCCCCATGAGTTGTCAGTCTGCTACCAACAGCAAGAGCAGTAGTGGTCCCATTGAAACTGATACATTGAAGTTGATTGGTGGAGGAGAAGCAGACCCAACCAGATCTACATTACTCTGCAATAAAGTGCATATTCAGCCTTTATTGACAATGAGATCACTTTAAATCTTACTGAAGAGCCCTGTGAAAATGAAGCTGGGCTTCCTTGCGTGTATGGAGTTTGCTTTGCTATTGAATCAGTCAGAGCCACACCTTGAACTGCAGTGACATTCCTGTCATAGACACTGTCAGCAGATTCAAAATCTCAGGGAACGAGTTATCAGATAATGAGGTCTGCTGGAGCTTTACTACTAAGCATATTTATTTGATTTAAGTCATTTGTTGCAGAAAGAAACAAAAGCTGTGAATTATAGGTGATGACATGCAATTAAATGTTCTTTGATGGAATGAAGGATCGTAATGAAGCTTTGCAAAAACAAAGGGTCTAACTGTAGGGGGTAAAGACGATGCTAGCACGCCTACTTCTTCATCTTATTTACCAGATGTGCTTTCACACTGTGTTCTATAAAGAATATCTTATACAGGCATGAAGATCTCAGGTGGGCCGTGCTGACTTTGACAACCATTAGGGGCAATCAGTGTACCTCTATGTTAAACTCCCCATCACTAGTGAGCCCAGGTCTGTACCTAGGTGGACCAAAAATGCATACAACTACCAGCACATCAATGGTCCACTAATGTACAGCCCTGACATAGCCTTCAGTGACCTCAACTCATCATAGGTATACGTTACATTAACAGCTATTGATCCTAATCCAAGTTAGGCGCCTCAAAGAGCACCAGCAGTGCTCTACATCAGGGATCCTCAAACTACGGCCCTCCAGCTGTTGCGGAACTACGCATCCCATGAGGCATTGTAAAACTCTGACATTCACAGACATGACTAGGCATGATGGGAATTGTAGTTCCTGAACAACTGGAGGGCCATAGTTTGAAGACCCCTCCTCTACATGATGGATCTGAAAAAGATCAGCGCGCACTGGGACTGCTATGCGGCCCCAGGAGCAATAAGTACTGATTCCTAAATTACTGTATGTGAAAACTGGGTAGGTGACTCAAGTACCTTTATCAGGTATTTATATAAATTCCCCCAATGGACTGCTTTAAAAAAAGGCTTCAGCGGGGCTGATGAGAATGTCACACCTAAATGTATTAAATTATTCAGCACCTTTCTTACTGCTGCCAATGCTATTCTGCCTGTCCAAAAAAAGAGAAGAAAACCCGTTTATCATCATCTCCATACATGCCAGTGTCTCCACTGCAATACATGTTGTGATATTTTCATATTAACCTAGATGTATGTACAGCTTTCCAAACGGGTGATGTCTGGAAACTTAATAGGAACATCTTTCTCTAAATTTCTCCAAGAGAGCCCATTAAAAAGTGGTGTTAGATAGTCAAGCCAGAACCCGAATTGTAGGGACAAAGCAGACAGGTCACAGATGCAGCAGATTGATGAGCAGAACAATTGCTCATTTCAGCTGATACTAATCTGTCTACTTGGGATGGCTCGCAGGAAAGTTATTAGCATGTATTATTCTGCAGATTATTGTGCAATAGTATATTTATTGTCCTATGAATACATTTAAATAATAAAAATGAATGCTCACCCTCCCAATCTGTATTCATGCAACTACAAGGCAAAAAGAGGCCCAGCTTTGCCTCAGTGACTACATACCAATTTAATTACAAACTAAAGTATACTTTCATAAATATACCTTTTTTTGTAATTGTATTATATCATATTTTATATACTAACTTGCAGGATGTCGCTGTCTCTTGTACTTGTTGAATGGCTGCTGAAATAAACTCAATTACTGGAAATTTAAAAGTAATTCCTATAGCATATACAGTAAAAATGGTCTGTCAATCTACCTGCTCAGAGTAGGCTAATTGCCAGCCCATTATATTCTATGGCAGCAACTGTGGGGAATAAAAGATACTCAAAAAGTCAAAAAGATACTGTCTGTACTGCAGGATACCAGCCTCGAATTTCAACACCCAAATACTGCCCAGCTTGGACAGTAAAAAGTCACTGTACCTAAAATCACACCTATTTTTTAAGCTTTCCATATTCACATAGGGTGTAGCGTGCCCCTATAGATCTTTTTGTCAGTGATAGATAAGATGACCAATCTAGATTTGTGAAGAATATCAATGACAGAAAAATAGATTTAACATATTTTCATTAGGTAGATGTGTTCACTAACTGTTTAGATGACTCCACAATGCCTATTGATACAAAGATAAATAAACGTGTTTCAGCCCTGGTTCACGCTGGTACGATTTGACATGCGAAGTGACATGTCAAATTGGCCGCAATTGCCAGCAATGGCACCATCCTAACGGGTGTGACGGCAACGATGCATTTGTGTTGCTGCACCGATTACAAAAAGTCGTTTCTGTACTACTGTTTGCGATTCTGGGCTGCGATTTACATTGACATCTGTACAGAAACCTACACGGATGTGTCTGAAATTGCAGCCAAAATCAGGAGTGACATGCAGGAATGAAATCGTAGAAGTTCAGCTGAACTCACCTTGCTTCATTCCCGCAGCTTTGTGTGCTTAAAGTACTTTCACTGCTGTAAATGAGCACAGGTTTACTGTAAAAGAATCAATCGAGATGATGATCACTGCACATTCTCATCTCATTAGGTGATGTCTGAATGACAATAGGTAGGTACCCTAAAACTACACCCCTTGGGCAATGAGCTTTGCTGATGTTTGCTTGACAATTGATACTAATCAAAATAAGACTGTAGTGCAGGTTTTCCTACACAGTGAATAAACCTAAATGTTTGGTGAATACAAGAGTTCATTTTTTTGCACCAAACATGAACAGGATAATCATATGGAAGATGGTTCCTCCATCTGGCATCCCATGTTTATCAGCATATAGTGCCTTGGGGTTTAGTCAAGGAGCTCCTCGCCAAATTCCTTGTCAGGGGTAGTTACTATAGTTAATTTGTTAGAGATCCATTGATTTCTCCCTAAGTTTGGATTTGTTGAACTTTCCTTGTCTACCACTAGGTGGCTGGGCAGTTGGTAGTATTAGATACAAGAAGGGCAACCAAAGGTCGGTTATGGGCAGTGGGTGTCCCGGCCAATGGGCAGGGGTTTTCTTTAATCCCTTGGCCTGCTGGGAGAGCCTATCTATTTGGGTGAGGTCAGGTGATCTGTGTTCTGTGCCACCCGGACTGCCGTCTGAGTGGAAATGTGTCGTCTGCCCCAGGCTACTAGGCCAGAGATTGGGCCTACCTCGGGGCATCTGGCTGCCAGGCTGTGTGGGGGCCTTACCAGAGGTAGGAAGGCAGCGCAGGGTTAAGACTGCGGCTTGCAGTCCAACCAAAAATGACGGTTCTACAGGCCGGAGAACCTGTTAGTGGTTGAAGGTAGGAGGGTAGCTGTCGCCACAAAGGGGCCAATTGCCATTACCAGGGACCACAGTGAGTAACTGAAGCAAGTACCGGAACCATATTCTCACCGAAGGGCACGGTGGAGAATCGGGAAACTTCAGGCGGTGATCAAGTCGGGGACCCAACCAGGGGAGGTGGCGCTTGCAGAGCAGCCTTGTGTGCCAAGCTAGGGATTGAGCTGGTCAACGGGGGTGAAGCTGGAAGGTATCCGAAGTGCCAAGCTAGGGGCCCAGAAGGGAAGCGTGGGTGGTACTTGAGGGAGATACCACCCCAAATGCCTTGAGGAGCTCACGGGATTCCGTGTCAGTGAATCAGAGGGTTCAGTGAGAGACCAGGAGCTTGGGGGGGGGGGCTGAAGAACTACTGTAGAAGTTGTAGTAAAGCTGAGGGAACTGTTATGTTTAAATTAGGAACTGTTAAAGGACTGTTACCATGGGAGACAGCACTCCTGCACGTGCAGAAGTGGCGCCTTGCTGGGGCCTTTCCCTGTACGGCTGTTCTCCTCTTGAAGTCTCCGGAGTCTGCCATGTGTAAATATATAAAAAGGATTGTCAAAAGAAATAAAACCTCTTTTACATCTAAGAAGTGTCTGGCACCCAATGACTTTCCCTATCTTTACACCCACTATGCCTTACACCCACCACATATTGAAGGATGTCAGCTATCTTTGGCCTTGGAGGTCCTCATTAGACCAAAAGAGGTAAAAGACCTTGCTACAAGCATATTACAAAAACATCATCCCTCCAACAGAGTCCATTGCTGGGAACAAGTCTGATATTGTTAAAATGGGGCTCCTATTTGTTCCATAGGTTTGGTACCCCAAGCAGCAGTATTATGTGCAATGTATCTGATTGCACACCTCTCTTCTAGATGACAGTCTCAGCTTGCAGGAGCATACCCATGATGATTTGTAGTTCCTGAATATATTGCTATATACAATAAAGCTTACATTACAAAAAAGAGGCAATGTAATTTTGTGCCACTAAACCAGTTTTCTGACAAATCTAAAGTTGTAAATCTTGTCACAATCAACTTTGCCATTTTTAGTATTAACCTATTTTATTCTATTATGCCTGTACTACAATCTGTCAAGGCCTGCCATACCCCATTCAACCAAGGTCTATAGATTATTGATAAAAGGGAATTTCAGTTTAACTAAAACTGAGATACCTTTTGCATTTTTGCAAATTCCCACTGCTTTGGTGTATGGCAAATATAAAACAAAATGAAGTATCCATGAGTGAAGCAGCATGTGAGGGGCACAAATGTAGTATCTTTTGAGTGTTCCTGTGCCACACCTTTCCCAAGCCTCTGTGGTTATATAAAACAAGGCAGCTCAGTGTGAGCGATAGCTCTGCCAGTTTCTACACACAAGGTGCTGTCTGGACTGCTCACCTTGGGTGGAGTCAAATGCCTGAGGCTTTTCTGCTTGGAAGCCATACAGAAACATGAAGCCATTGTATTTAGCACAGGAAACTACAAAGTCAATCCAGCTCATACTTGAATTTTATGAAGGAGGAGGTGTCACTCCTGGTATGTCTTGCGTGTTTCCCTGTCGATTTATGTCCCATGGCTCTAGCATTTTATCACTTGGCCCATAAGAGATATTATCTACAGCGGTAGGGGTCAACTTTCTTCATATAGGAGGCCTCAAGTGCAGCCCCTGAAATCACCAAAGGGCCACACATAATATTCAGTGAATGTAATGCATGAAAGCGCTATGAGAGATGGCAGACATACAACTGAACATGATCAAACACCACTGACATGCTGCAAGAGATGGTCATATGCGGTGGGAGACTGGAGACATGCTTCAGGAGACCCATTACATGAGACTCTGCTATTAGAGAGCAATGGGGAAACACAGACTACTGTCTGCAGGGGCCCATAGGCTGCAAACTGGGCCCTGGGCTTCTATAGTGTTAATATATGACCCTTGGAAATGGACAGCCAGCAATCCAGTAGACATTTTGAAGCAAGGTTTACTTCACAGCATACAAATTCAAAATAAACAGGGCCAACATTCAACATTTTGGGGACACTATGGCCCCTTTATCAATCTGTAAATGCGGGTCCCACTTATTTTCTATTTCTGTGATGTGAAATAAACCTAACTTTAACACATTTCTGCCCGGGCCTACAACAGAATGATGGCTGGGCAGGGGTTTTTGCCATCCTGCCTGGATGCCATATGACGCCATGAGTCCCATGAGTGCAGCATATCAGTTCTCATCATGGCCTTACCATCAGTGCCCACCATTTTTTCAAAATTATCAGTATTTTTTTAGTTTGTTTAGCAAAAATTATAAAACCCAGTGTGGATTAAGTACCACCAGAAAAAAAGCTCTATTTGTGTGAAAAAATGTCATATGGGTACAGTGTTTCATGACCGTTCAATTGTCATTTAACTCTAAGCCCTTGTACACACGGTCGGAGATTCCGACGGAATGTGTCCGATCGGACCATTTTGTCAGATAATCCGACTGTGTGTGGTCTCCATCGGACTGTTTCTGTCGGAGTATACGACGGACCAAGTTTTCCAACTTGTTCGTAAAATTTTCCGACAAAATGCTCCGATCGGACATACTCCGATCATGTGTAGTCTACTCCAATGGACAAAGTGCCATGCATGCTCAGATCAAATTCCTAGACCAAAGCTATTGGCTACTAGCCTGAACGTAGTCCCGACGTAACGAAATAACGTCATCACGTTATGTACAATCGGATTTTCTGACAACTTTGTCCGACCGTGTGTATGCAACAGTTTCAGACAAAATCCGTCGGACAAAATCCAACGAATTTGGTTGTCAGAATGTCCGACTGTGTGTACAAGGGCTAAGGCTCTCAATGGTTCACTGAGAGCCTGAGATGGGTATCAGTCCAGGCACCTGGCGGATCCAGACAAAGCAATATATTTAGGTCATGACTGTAACTGAATAGTAAAGAATCAGTTTGTCACAAATTGTGCTCTCTCCTCCAATCAGCAAGCTTCATTCATAAGACTTGCAACACTCTATTTTCCCTCCAACATATCACAAATACAAGATCCCACTTAAAGATGCTCTGGGGGGGGGGGGGGGGGGGGGGTTATGCGCTAAGGCAGTGAACACTCATTTCCAAATGACTACTGCACGTTGTTATTTCTTGTTCAATGAGCCAGTAAAATCAATTTAGGCATTACCAGTGACACCAGACTGAGAATTTAAATAATTATAATGTATTTTATGTACTCACTGAGATCTCATCGTTATTAGTTACGCCCCAGCAGTACAGCCCATGTACAAGAACAAATTTTAATGATGATTACAGTGTACAGGGCCATTTTAAGACTTTAAGAGTGAACTGCTTTTTTCCCTTCTTGCATATCGTTAACACTGCAAAATCATCTATACTGTACAAGAGAATGCTAAGCTTTGATTTAAAATCCTGTATGCACACACACACATGGACAAACACATTAATAATTAACATAGAGACATCTGTCCATTCTGTAATGAGCAACAGTAGGTGTCACAAACTTCAGACAGCATCACAAAACCTACATGGGATATCTCACTTTTTTCATTGAAGAGTCAGTTGTTTAAAGCATCAGCTGATTCATAGTGAATCAGGCAAAATTTGCTCCATGGGTGTCCCTGTTGGCAACGCCCATATTGAGAAAAGTCAACGGAGCAAAGCTGGATACACACTTTACAACTTTTGTTATTCGATTTCCTTTAGATTTACATTCAATCATGTAGTGCAAGGGCCTTTCTGATTGCATACAAATTGAAAGTGTTTAGGTTTGACCACATATTGTACGGCTTTCAGGAAATCCTAAAGGAAAAAAATCTAAAGAAAATTGTATAGTGTGCAGATGTACAAACTGGGTGTTCTAACAACCTCTGGGGGAGATTCTTTCATCCATGCTGTTGGCATAGAAAGAGAAATCTGTCCAAATTCTTCCATTCACTTCATAAGTTGAAAAAAAGAAATCCATATGTGTATGGCCAACTTAAGGCTTTCATCATCACCTATAATCGATTGATGCTTAAAGGGTTACTAAACCCTTGTGTTTTTTTTTTTTAAATAACAAACATGTCATACTTACCTCCTCTGTGCAGTTTGTTTCGTACAGAGTGGCCTAGGTCCTCCTCGTCTGGGGTCCCCCGGAAGCGCTAGTAGCTTCTCCTGCATCGGGAAACCACCTAGGAGAAGCATTCCCCTTGGGAGTACCCATGCGGGCACGCTCCCGAGCCTGGCTTTTGCGTCCATAGACACAGAAAGATGGACTCGGCCCCGCCCCCCCAGCACCTGTGTCATTGGATTTGATTGACAGCAGCGGGAGCCAATGGCTGCGCTGCTATCAATCTATTCAATCAAGAGCCAAGACCCCGGCCAGAGAGGGTATGCGTGTCTCCGGTAGGGATGAGCTCGGTGTTCAACTCGAACATGGGCCTGTTTGGTAAATTCAGAATTTGTGGACCGTTCGCACCAAATTCATGTGACGCAAACGGCCCACAATGCACTACGCCATCGCAGTGCATTGTTGGCTCATGATTGACCAAGCATGCACTGTGACCCCGCATGCTTGGCCAATCACATCCCCGGCAGCGAGGAGAGCCATAATTGGCCACAGGCAGGCTCAGGGGGATTTGGTACATTCCCCACACTATATAAGGCCACCAGCGTGGTGGCCTTGTGTAGTGTGTTGGCGTGCAGGGAAAGAGCAAGATAGGCAGGGACAGTGTCTTTTTGCTTGGGAACCTAGCGCTGCTACAGTGGGTGTTGTGTGCCTCCTGCACAGTATACACCTGACGCTACCCATTATTGCTGGTGGTGTTCTGTTTCTGTAATACAGGCATCTGCAGCAGTTAGAGTGGGTGTTGTGTGCCTCCTGCACAGTATACACCTGAAGATACCCCTTATTTCTGGTGTTGTTCTGTTGCATATCTTGCATATTAGCTTTTAAAATTAGCACTTTTGATTTTGAACGTTCGAGTCCCATAGACTTTAATAGGGTTCTAAAATACGTATTTTTGGTCCGTTCGAAGGTTCTGGTGCAAACCGAACCGGGGTTGGTTCGGCTCATCCCTAGTCTCCGGCATGGGAACGAACAGGCTCAGGTGAGTAAAACAGGCGGGCTGGGGGGGCTGCTCAGTGACAGAAGTTTTTTCACCTTAATGCATAGGATGCATTAACCACTTGCTTACTGGGCACTTAAACCCCCTTCAGTCCCAGACCAATTTTCAGCTTTCAGCGCTGATGCACTTTGAATGACAATTGCGCGGGCATACAACACTGTACCCAAATGAAATTTTTATCATTTTTTTCCCACAAATAGAGCTTTCTTTTGGTGGTATTTAATCACAGCTGGGAGTTTTATTTTTTGCTAAACAAACAAAAAAAGATGCAAAAAAAATAAAAAATAAATAAAATCATGTTTAATAGTTTGTTATAAAATTTTGCAAACAGGTCATTTTTCTCCTTCATTGAAGTGTGCTGATGAGGCGGCACTGATAGGCTGCACTGGTGGGCACTGATAGGCTGCACTGGTGGGCACTGATAGGCTGCACTGGTGGGCACTGATAGGCATAGTTAAGGCGGCACCGATGGGCACAGATAAGGCGGCACCGATGGGCACAGATAAGGCGGCACTGATGGGCAAAGACGGGCACAGATAAGATGGCACGGATGGGTGGCACAGATGGGTGGCACTAAGGGGCACTGATAGATGGGACTGATGGGCACTGATAGGTGGCACTGATAGGTGGCTCTGATAGGTGGCACTGCTGGGCACTGATGGGCACTGCTGGGCATGGATATGTGGCACTGGGGTGCAGCACCTTTGTTAAGGCAGACTGTGGGCACTGCTGGGTGGCACTGCTGGGTGGCACTGCTGGGTGGCACTGTGGGCACTGCTGGGTGGCACTGTGGGCACTGCTGGGTGGCACTATGGGCACTGCTGGGTGGCACTGACAGGGGGGACACATTTTTTATTCAGGCAGGCAAAGCAGGGGGCAGGTGGGCACTGACAGGGCTGGGCGTGATCGGGACTGATGTCCCGATCACGGCCGCCGGTGATCGGCTTTTTTTTTTCTGTTCCCAGGGCCGTCTTTAAGGCAGGGCAAAAGGGGCAGCTGCCCTGCGCCCTGTCATTGTTGTGGGGCCCAAAGCAGCTGCCTCATACTTGCCAACTATCCCAGTTTACATTCCCTTGTCCCTTGAGGTTTTAGTCCTGTTGTTGTGTACAGACAACTCACCTGCAGACCCTGTGTTTACATGTAAATAACCAGCATTCATATGTAAATAGCAGTGACATGCATATGTAAATAGCTGAGGCCAACTGCATTGTTATGTAAATAAGGCAGCATTCATATATATATCATGCCTCCTGCAGTGAGGAGATGATGTGCTGTAACCTACAGCCAACAGTGAGCAGTATTACTGTACAGTAATCTCTAGCAGCCAATCAACAAGCCGAAATCATGTGCTGTAACCTCTAGCAACTAATCAGTGAGCCTTAAGGAGTGCTGTAACCTCTAGTAACCAGTCAGTAAGCAGTAATGATATGCTGTAACCTCTGGCAACCAATCGCAATCGCTGCCTGATCTGCTACAGTAAACTGATTTTAAGTCTAGCTGCTATTTATTGTATGTCTCAGAGAAGGTGGAGAGCGAAATTGCGTGGGGGGAGGGGGGCCCTAAGCAAATTTTTGCCCATGGCCCAATCAATATTAAAGCGGTAGTAAACCCGCAATTTTTTATTTTTTTTTTTAAACCTGCAAAGCAAAAGGCATAATGAGCTAGTATGCACCGCATACTAGCTCATTATGAAATACTTACCTTAGAACGAGGCCCCGACATCTCGCCCGATCCACGCCGAGGGAGCCGACATGCTCCCTCGGCGTCTCTTCCGGGTATCGCGGCTCCGGCGCTGTGAGTGGCCGGAGCCGCGATATCGTCACTCCCGCGCATGCGCGCGGGAGATTTAAATCCGGCCGGACGAGCGCTGCCGGATTTTCACGGAGAGAACCCCCTTGTGCGCATGCGCCGCTGCAGTCAGCGGCGCATACCGAGGGGAATATCTCCTAAACCGTACAGGTTTAGGAGATATTTTTTTTACCTACAGGTAAGCCTTATTATAGGCTTTCCTGTAGGTAAAAGTTAAAAAAGTGGGTATACAACCACTTTAAAGACGGCCCTGGCTGTTCCGTAATGTGACCATAGGAAAGAGTTTGAAGTATTAGTCCATTTTTGGTTTACAATGGATATGGAACTTTGGAAATAACCTAACTTAGGGTCATTTCAGATGAGAGCACCCCTCTCAATTTTCCAGGAGATCCATTCAGAGAACACTTTGCATGTTCTCAATGCATGCAAGGCATTCTCCACTTGGATGAGGTGGAGAGGCGGGGTGGTGATGTCACAATCTCTACCTCATCCAATCGAATGCTTTAATTTGCTTTATTATGCCTAATCTGTGAGCCTTTCTGGGAGAAAGGCATTTAAAATGTAATAGAAATATGGGAGCTACCATTGCCATCTTTTAAAGGTTTAAGCTCTGGGATTGTCATGTAATTTCATTACTACTTGAGGAGTAGCTAGCCTGGAACAAACATGTACTGTACACTTTGCTTATTCCACACCAGTGATTCACTCTTGTAGCAAGGATAAGGATGACGTCCCTGGAGCATGCAAGTTAGAATTGACCATTCTAATTTTCCATAGCTATGTGCAAATAGTAGTGTACAATCAGATTTCTAAGTTCAATGAAATCAGATTGGTGGCTGGAGGATGCTGTGCTTTATACTACCTTATCGAATAAGCATGTATATCTTCCTGAGGGCTTTTCACATAACATAGCAAAGATCAAGAGCTAACATGACTTATTTTACTATCAATGCATAAATTCATTACACATTAAACATGATCAAACTGATGTACATGGATCAGTGTCACCCTGCATTCATTCTCAGGACCCAACTGCCATCTGTTTGCCGCCATCTCCTCTTCACAGTTGTCCCTCTGATGCTGTGGTAGTCAATCTACTTAAAGAGGACCTGTACTGTGGTAGATGTGCAAAAAGACAGGCAGAGGGAAAAGTCCTAGTCACCAGTATCGTCTGTGGGACCCCTGCAGCTGATATTTTCCCAATTAATGACTTAAGCCCCTTTTACACGGACAATCCGCTCAGGTCCGTCTGCCAATTTTTTAGGCAGACCTGAATGGACATTCCATAGAGGTCTATGGAGGGACGGATGTCAGCGGTCACATGTCCGCTGACATCCGACCTGCTCCGATCCAAAAAAGCGTGACAGCGGAAAAAACTATTTTTCCATTCGTCATCGGATTGGGTGACTACGAACTCTACGGTCTCTCTTCATCCGATCCTGCATAGAGGAGAGCGGCGCTCTGACAGGTCTCTGACTGTCCTCTCCACTTTTAATAAATCAACCCCAAAGTGTCACACTGGATTGATGCACAAATCTGGAAGGAATAATTAAAGCGCATCAAGAGTCGAGGAAGAATACAAATGCCCCTTGTGTAGCACCCTGATGTCTAGCCAGGGTTACTCCTAAATTTACCTGCCAGGTGTATTGGCCTTGTCCAATTGTTAGGGATCACTTGAGTTTACCTTAAGTTGGGAATTGCTGCACTTCTCTCTTCTCCCGCTAGGTGGCCAGGTACCTAGTGACATTAGATAAGAAAAGGGCAAAGCAAGGACAAATCACGTGGCCTGCCTGGAGAACCTATATATTTGGGTGGGGTCAAGTAATCGGTGTTCTGTGCCACCTAGACTGCTGCATATCTGGCTGCTAGGCTGAGGCTGTCTGAGGGCCTATCCAGAAGCAAGAGAGCAGTGTAGGGTTGGGATTGTGGCTTGCAGTCCAACCAGAAGTGATGGTTCTGCCAGCCGGAGAACCTATCGTGGTCGGAGGTAGAGGGGAGGCTGTCACCACTAAGGGACCAACCACCTTGTTACTAGGGACCACAGTGAGTAGCTGAGGCAAGTACTGGAGCAGTATTCTCACCAACTGGAGACGGTGAAGAATCAGGAAACTTCAGCAGGTGCCAAGCCAGGGACCCAGCCAGGGACCCAGCCAGTGGGGTGATGCTTCAGGAATATCTGGAGTACCAAGCCAGGGACCCAGCAGGGAAGCAGGGGTGAGGAACATACTAAAGTAAGAAGATTAGAAGAGCTCACAGGATTCAGTGGCAGTGAATCAGCAAGTCTAGTGAGAGAGACTGAGAGCTCAGTGGGCTGAGAATCTACAAGAAGTGATCTATAAAAGTAAAGGAGTTTGATACAGTTTGTGTTAGGAACTGTTCTAAGACTGTTGCCATAGGACAACAGCTCTCCTACACATGCAGATGTGGTGTCTTGCTGGATGCCTTTCCCTGCATGGCTGTCTACCTGTAGAAGTCTCGGAGTCTGCAAATTGACGTTGCAACTACCAAAGGGTGTCCTGGCCTTAGACCCTCTCCCCCACCGTTCTGTTTAAGAGAAAAAAAATCTCTTTGCATTCAAGAAGCGTCTGGCGCCCCTGAATCTACCTTACATTACATCCATTATGCCTTGTAACCCACTCTATGCAGAAGGATGTCAGCTGTCCCTGGCTCTTGAGGTTCTCATTAGACTAAAGTAGGCCTAGGACCTTGCTACAATTGTATTTAGACAACATTTGTTTATACCGTAGTTCAGCTCTAAAGTTTACCTGTTATGAAAGACAAAAGAAGACTGTCATTGCAGGGCGGCAGTTTTATAAAAGTTAGAATCCCTAATGTGTACATTAATGGTTTTAGGGTGGTGGCTCAAAGTTTTATAGCCAAAGTAATTGCAGAAGGAGAAGTCAGTGAGGGCAACCCATATGTCTCTCATACATTAATTAACCAATTGCTGACTGGGCCCTTTTCTGACATTTGTTGTTTACAAGTAAAAATCTGTATTTTTTTGGAGGAAAATTACTTAGAACCCAGAACATTATGTTTTTTTTTTTTTTCTTTAGCAGAGATCCTAGAGAATAAAATGGTGGTTGTTGAAATATTTTATGTCACAATATTTTATGTCTTTCAAACGCAATATTTTTGGAAAAAATATACTTTAATAAATAATAAAAAAAAAAAAAAAACAGTAAAGTTAGCCCAATTTTATTGTATAATGTGAAAGATGATATTACGCAGAGTAAATATTTAACATGTCATGCTTTAAAATTGCACACGCTCGTGGAATGGCGACAAACGACAGTACTTGAAAATCTCTATAGGTGACACTTTCAAAAATGTTACAGGTTACCTGTTTAGAGTTAGACCCCTTTCACACTGAGGGCGTTTTGCAGGCGCTATAGCGTTAGAAATAGCGCCTGCAATCCATCCTCAAACTGCTGTTCCTTTGTCTCCAGTGTGAAAGCCCCGAGGGCTTTCACACCAGAGCGTTGCGCTGGCAGGACATCAGGAAAAGTCCTGCCAGCAGCTTCTTTGGAGCGGTGAAGGGTGAAGGAGCGGTGTGTTTACTGCTCCTCCACCGCTGCTCCCCATTGAAATCAAAAGGGCAGCGCTGTATTACCGCCGACAAAACGCCGCTATTGTGGTGTATTGCGGGCGGTTTTAACCCTTTCTCGTCTGCTAGCGGGGGGTAAAAGCGCCCCGCTAGCGGCTGAAATGCTCTGCAAAACCCTAAAAAAAGCGGCGTTTTACCGCCGACACTATAGGCTGAGCGGTGTGAAAGGGGTCTTACAGAGGAGGTCTTGCACTAGAATTAATTTTCTCACTGTAACAATTGGGGCGATAACTTACATGTGTGGTTTGAACACTGTTTACATATGTGGGTGCAACTTATGTATACGTTAGCTTCTGCGCGTGAGCTCAAAGGGATGGGGAGCTTTAAAAAAAAAATTCTTATACATTTTACTTTTTATTTTTACAATGTCCCTTTTAATTTTTTTTTTTTTATCACTTTTATTCCTATTACAAGGAATGTAAACATTCTTCTCATATACCTTTTAAGAGCAAAAAAAAATAAAAAATGTTGCCTTAAAAAAATAAAAATAAAAATAATAATCCTTTTTATGTCTGCCTGAGAACAGGAAGTGACGTCAAAAGTCACTCCAGTCCTCTAAGGGCATAGAGCCAAGTGGGGGGCTATCTTGCCCTCACTCAACTTCCTGCCTAGCCTTCGACTGCACCGGATCTCACGGCGAATCTGCTGCTGGGTTCGCTGAGGTCAAAGCTTGCAGCAGGCGGTCCGGTGCATCCCTGTTCTCCGCTTCAGGGGCGAATCAGGTTTGAATTTTTGACTGAATTCGGACCTAAAACTGAGTTAAAGTGGAAGTAAACTCCCCTATCGTTTTCAGCCAAGGAAGCTGCCATCTTTGCCTCTGTTTAATCTTCAACTGCTATGGTGCTGCACATGTGATTCATTATGACACCAGCCATTGGATGGTTTGATAGTTTGGCTGAGAGCACAGCCAATGGGCAGTTAGCATTCCCGTCATGCCTTTTTTTTTTTTTTAACTGCTTAAATCAATGGGTTTACTTCCACTTTAAAGATGCACAGGACCCTTTTCCTGTGCGGACCGTGGCCGCTTCAGAGTTATGTGAACCGACTCCATTGAGAGCCGGTCACAGTCTCCTGTCATGCGAATTGAATGCGGAGAAACCATCCAATTTGCATAAGTGTGAACGCAGCCCAATCAGAAAGCCGACCGATTAAGGAAAAAATATAGTGTGGCTATGGCATCTAGCTGCAGCCATAAATTAATGACGTACGTTTACAGTTAGGCGGTTGGCAAGCAGAGGCCCTGATGTATGAAAAGTGTCCTAAAGGCAACATTTCTTCTTGCTAACTTTAAGCAATTGACATTCCTTTTTTTTTTTTCTTTTAAACCTGGACTGTAAAATTGACAGGTAAAAGCTGATTAATTGCTTTGAGCAACACAAACTTTTTGTTTTTGTGTTCATCAGGTCTAGAACTTTGCAGGATTAATTGGTCAGCGTTTGAGATCTAGGATGTCAGCAGCTGAAGAAAAGTGTCACAATGTCCCACTTTGTGCAGGCGAGACTTATATTTTGCAGTTCTCATTGATTCTCATAGGCAGGCAGCATACTGTTGCTTTTACCTATAGCAGGAAAGTATTTATCCATTTTTTTTTTTTAGAAAAATGTTGTGGATTATGTCAATGCAGCTTTGTGCCTGGTTCAAGCCAGGTCACAGATGGTTAGTTGCAGAGACAGTGTTGGGGCAATGTCACATTTCTGTAAGGGCAAATCATGGTTTCAGCCAGGTGTGCGAGGGACACGGGAGACAAGAGAGCAGCTAGTCAACAAGAACTGTGAAAAAATATAGGTGTGGTCCCTGTTAGAGAAAGTATGAGTGATACAGCAAGAGAGAGACAAGCTGGATAGTGATGGCCGAACGGTTCGCCCGGCGGTCGTTTCGCGGCGAATTTCCGACTTTCGCCGTCCGCGGGTTCGAACGCCTTTTTCCGTCGTTCGCCCCGGCGGACTTACGTGTTTAATGTATACAAGAACTTTAACCTTTCGTGACACGTTTATCATGTGTTACAGGACAACCAATTGAGACATGACAGCTCATGGACACTTGGACATTCCCCCTAACCTATAAATACACCCGATCCGGTGGCCATTTTACATTCTTTCTTCTGTCACTGTAGGGAAAGGATCCTGTGTGGAGTAGGGACAGAGAAAACGCTAGCTATTTGGTACACAAAAGTTCTTTTCAGGACTGGTATAGGTGTTAGGTCAGCAGCCTGAGTTTCTTTTGTCAGTTTAGATAAAGGGACAGAGCGCTGTATGCTGCTATTTTAGGGACAGCTCAGCCAGATTAGTCTTTCTTCATCATCATCATCATCATCATCATTAGCTGTTACTATCAGGTCCACAAAAGAGCTGTTCCAGCTAATCGTTCCAGCCTACTCTTTTTTGCCAATTTGTATAGGGACAGGCAGGAAGCAGTGTGTCAGGCAGTGAGGATAATTTTAAAGACTTGCTGTTACTATTAGTTCCACAAAGGTTCTTTTCAGGACTGGTATCAGTGGTACGGTAATAGGCTTGTACACGTATAATATTCTTTCTTCCAAATATAGAAAGAATATTATACTTGACTGCTGCCCTTCTGCTGCAGTCTGCTAATCATTCACAACTCACTTGTTCCACAAAGCTCTTTATCAGGACTGGTAACTTGGTCTGTCTAGGGTGCTACGGTACATAGGCTTGGGTGCGGTACAGTCTGCTGTTCTGTAAGGACCGCTATCGGTCCACAATACATAGGGTTGCCGTGCACTACTGCTGACCGCTGCCCTATACTGCAGCAGTCCTTCAGCGGTATAGGGACTGACGCACAGTCTGCTAAACACTAATACACAACCTGCTTGGTCCACAAAAGTTCTTATAAGGACTGGTAACTTGGTATAGGGTGCTACGGTACATAGGCCTGAGTGCAGTACAGTCTGCTGTTCTGTAAGGACCGCTATCGGTCCACAATACATAGGGTTGCCGTGCACTACTGCTGACCGCTGCCCTATACTGCAGCAGTCCTTCATTGGTATAGGGACTGACGTACAGTCTGCTAATCACTAACACACAACCTGCTTGGTCCACAAAAGTTCTTATAAGGACTGGTAACTTGGTATAGGGTGCTACGGTACATAGGCCTGAGTGCAGTACAGTCTGCTGTTCTGTAAGGACCGCTATCGGTCCACAATACATAGGGTTGCCGTGCACTACTGCTGACCGCTGCCCTATACTGCAGCAGTCCTTCATTGGTATAGGGACTGACGTACAGTCTGCTAATCACTAACACACAACCTGCTTGGTCCACAAAAGTTCTTATAAGGACTGGTAACTTGGTATAGGGTGCTACGGTACATAGGCCTGAGTGCGTTACAGTCTGCTGTTCTGTAAGGACCGCTATCGGTCCACAATACATAGGGTTGCCGTGCACTACTGCTGACCGCTGCCCTATACTGCAGCAGTCCTTCAGCGGTATAGGGACTGACGCACAGTCTGCTAAACACTAACACACAACCTGCTTGGTCCACAAAAGTTTTTATAAGGACTGGTAACTTGGTATAGGGTGCTACGGTACATAGGCCTGAGTGCAGTACAGTCTGCTGTTCTGTAAGGACCGCTATCGGTCCACAATACATAGGGTTGCCGTGCACTACTGCTGACCGCTGCCCTATACTGCAGCAGTCCTTCATTGGTATAGGGACTGACGTACAGTCTGCTAATCACTAACACACAACCTGCTTGGTCCACAAAAGTTCTTATAAGGACTGGTAACTTGGTATAGGGTGCTACGGTACATAGGCCTGAGTGCGTTACAGTCTGCTGTTCTGTAAGGACCGCTATCGGTCCACAATACATAGGGTTGCCGTGCACTACTGCTGACCGCTGCCCTATACTGCAGCAGTCCTTCATTGGTATAGGGACTGACGTACAGTCTGCTAATCACTAACACACAACCTGCTTGGTCCACAAAAGTTCTTATAAGGACTGGTAACTTGGTATAGGGTGCTACGGTACATAGGCCTGAGTGCGTTACAGTCTGCTGTTCTGTAAGGACCGCTATCGGTCCACAATACATAGGGTTGCCGTGCACTACTGCTGACCGCTGCCCTATACTGCAGCAGTCCTTCATTGGTATAGGGACTGACGTACAGTCTGCTAATCACTAACACACAACCTGCTTGGTCCACAAAAGTTCTTATAAGGACTGGTAACTTGGTATAGGGTGCTACGGTACATAGGCCTGAGTGCGTTACAGTCTGCTGTTCTGTAAGGACCGCTATCGGTCCACAATACATAGGGTTGCCGTGCACTACTGCTGACCGCTGCCCTATACTGCAGCAGTCCTTCAGCGGTATAGGGACTGACGCACAGTCTGCTAAACACTAACACACAACCTGCTTGGTCCACAAAAGTTTTTATAAGGACTGGTAACTTGGTATAGGGTGCTACGGTACATAGGCCTGAGTGCGTTACAGTCTGCTGTTCTGTAAGGACCGCTATCGGTCCACAATACATAGGGTTGCCGTGCACTACTGCTGACCGCTGCCCTATACTGCAGCAGTCCTTCATTGGTATAGGGACTGACGTACAGTCTGCTAATCACTAACACACAACCTGCTTGGTCCACAAAAGTTCTTATAAGGACTGGTAACTTGGTATAGGGTGCTACGGTACATAGGCCTGAGTGCGTTACAGTCTGCTGTTCTGTAAGGACCGCTATCGGTCCACAATACATAGGGTTGCCGTGCACTACTGCTGACCGCTGCCCTATACTGCAGCAGTCCTTCAGCGGTATAGGGACTGACGCACAGTCTGCTAAACACTAACACACAACCTGCTTGGTCCACAAAAGTTTTTATAAGGACTGGTAACTTGGTATAGGGTGCTACGGTACATAGGCCTGAGTGCAGTACAGTCTGCTGTTCTGTAAGGACCGCTATCGGTCCACAATACATAGGGTTGCCGTGCACTACTGCTGACCGCTGCCCTATACTGCAGCAGTCCTTCATTGGTATAGGGACTGACGTACAGTCTGCTAATCACTAACACACAACCTGCTTGGTCCACAAAAGTTCTTATAAGGACTGGTAACTTGGTATAGGGTGCTACGGTACATAGGCCTGAGTGCGTTACAGTCTGCTGTTCTGTAAGGACCGCTATCGGTCCACAATACATAGGGTTGCCGTGCACTACTGCTGACCGCTGCCCTATACTGCAGCAGTCCTTCATTGGTATAGGGACTGACGTACAGTCTGCTAATCACTAACACACAACCTGCTTGGTCCACAAAAGTTCTTATAAGGACTGGTAACTTGGTATAGGGTGCTACGGTACATAGGCCTGAGTGCGTTACAGTCTGCTGTTCTGTAAGGACCGCTATCGGTCCACAATACATAGGGTTGCCGTGCACTACTGCTGACCGCTGCCCTATACTGCAGCAGTCCTTCATTGGTATAGGGACTGACGTACAGTCTGCTAATCACTAACACACAACCTGCTTGTTCCACAAAAGTTCTTATAAGGACTGGTAACTTGGTATAGGGTGCTACGGTACATAGGCTTGAGTGCGGTACAGTCTGCTGTTCTGTAAGGACCGCTATCGGTCCACAATAGATAGGGTTGACGTGCACCACTGCTGACCGCTGCCCTATACTGCAGCAGTCCTTCAGCGGTATAGGGACTGACGTACAGTCTGCTAAACACTAATACACAACCTGCTTGGTCCACAAAAGTTCTTATAAGGACTGGTAACTTGGTATAGGGTGCTACGGTACATAGGCTTGAGTGCGGTACAGTCTGCTGTTCTGTAAGGACCGCTATCGGTCCACAATAGATAGGGTTGACGTGCACCACTGCTGACCGCTGCCCTATACTGCAGCAGTCCTTCAGCGGTATAGGGACTGACGTACAGTCTGCTAAACACTAATACACAACCTGCTTGGTCCACAAAAGTTCTTATAAGGACTGGTAACTTGGTATAGGGTGCTACGGTACATAGGCTTGAGTGCGGTACAGTCTGCTGTTCTGTAAGGACCGCTATCGGTCCACAATAGATAGGGTTGACGTGCACCACTGCTGACCGCTCACCTATACTGCAGCAGTCCTTCAGCGGTATAGGGACTGACGTACAGTCTGCTAATCACTAACACACAACCTGCTTGTTCCACAAAAGTTCTTATAAGGACTGGTAACTTGGTATAGGGTGCTACGGTACATAGGCTTGAGTGCGGTACAGTCTGCTGTTCTGTAAGGACCGCTATCGGTCCACAATAGATAGGGTTGACGTGCACCACTGCTGACCGCTGCCCTATACTGCAGCAGTCCTTCAGCGGTATAGGGACTGACGTACAGTCTGCTAAACACTAATACACAACCTGCTTGGTCCACAAAAGTTCTTATAAGGACTGGTAACTTGGTATAGGGTGCTACGGTACATAGGCTTGAGTGCGGTACAGTCTGCTGTTCTGTAAGGACCGCTATCGGTCCACAATAGATAGGGTTGACGTGCACCACTGCTGACCGCTGCCCTATACTGCAGCAGTCCTTCAGCGGTATAGGGACTGACGTACAGTCTGCTAAACACTAATACACAACCTGCTTGGTCCACAAAAGTTCTTATAAGGACTGGTAACTTGGTATAGGGTGCTACGGTACATAGGCTTGAGTGCGGTACAGTCTGCTGTTCTGTAAGGACCGCTATAGGTCCACAATAGATAGGGTTGACGTGCACCACTGCTGACCGCTCACCTATACTGCAGCAGTCCTTCAGCGGTATAGGGACTAAGAGTTTTGTCACAGGGTCATTTAAAAAATGACATGCAGAGGAAGAGGCAGGCCCTTCCGCAGGGGTGGTAGGGGTAGGGCAGGAGCAACAGGCTTGAGCCAAAGTGGGAAGTTGCAGAAGGTGCGTTCAATTACTTTAAAGGATGCACCAGACTTGGTTGAGTGGCTCGCTCAGCCTTACTCTTCTGCACCCTCCTCATCCTCTCGATCTGCACCCTCTTCTTCACTCTCTGCTATGTGCACCCCCAAAGACACTACCACCAACAACACGACCACCACCACCACCACCACATACCTTCCGCTTGAGTCACTGGAATTATTTTCCGATCCATATCAAGAGGACATTTCTGATGCGCAGCCACTCTTGGTATTGGATCAGGAAGAGGAGGTAGCAACAAGCGCTACTCAGCAGTCTGACGCCAGTACCCAGATCAGCCCAAGGAGGAGGTTGGTCCCCGGTGTTGCTGCCTACTCTACTTATAGCGGTGGGGAAGGTGACGTTGATGATGACGTGTCTAGTGATGTCACGTGGGTGCCCACAAGAGAGGAAGAGGAGGGGAGTTCAGAGGGAGATATGGACCAGCAGATAGGGAGGAGAAGCAGCAATGACTTACATTGCACAGCAGGGACAAAGCAGACTGCAAATGTATCAGGAGCGAGTCATCGACCATGTACGGTCACATCTGGCGCTCCCAGGACACCGGCACATGGCTCCGCAGTGTGGGCTTTTTTTAACGTGTCCGCTGCTGACAATAGCGTTGCCATCTGCAATCTTTGCAGTCAACGCGTTAGTCGCGGTAAGCCCAATACTCACCTAGGGACGACCGCCTTAAGAAGGCACATGAGCAGCCATCACCGAGCCCAGTGGGAGCAACGGAACACACAAAGCCACACTGCAGGCTCTCACCGTCCAGCCTCGTCTTCTACTTCTCCTTCTCCTCTCTCCTCACAATTGTCCTCCACTCCACCTTCCATCACGCCAAGCTCACATTTTTCTGCAAAAAGGCAGGCTTCCGTGGGCCTAATGTTTGAGCGTAAAAAAATGATGACGCCGGATAACCCTCTTGCCCAACGGTTGGCGGCTGGCTTGTCAGAACTCATAGCCCGCCAACTACTGCCATATAAACTGGTGGACTCGGAGGCCTTTCGCAAATTTGTGGCCATTGGAACACCACAATGGAAGGTCCCAGGAAGGAAGTATTTCTCAGAGAAGGGCATCCCAGAGCTATATGGCCATGTTCAGCGGCAAGTGAATGTATCTCTGGCACACAGTGTCGGTGCCAAGATACATCTGACCACAGACACGTGGTCTAGCAAACACGGGCAGGGAAGGTATATCAGTTTTACTGCCCACTGGGTGAACCTTCTGACGGCCGTCAAGCATGTAACCCGTGGCACCCGTGTAGATTTGGTTTTACCGCCACGGATTGCATGCAGGCCTGACTCTTCTTCTCCTCCTCCTACTCCATCCTCCTCCCTCTCCTCCTCAGCTGCCTCCTCCTTTTCCGCTGCTAGCGTCTCTTCCACTGCACCGCCCAAGCTCCCCAGAACCTATTCCACATGCCAGGTGAGACGTTGCCATGCCGTGCTGCGTCTGTTGTGCCTGGAAGCAAAGAGCCACACTGGCCCGGCACTCCTTTCAGCTTTGCGTTCACAGGCAGATGAGTGGCTAACACCGCTCAATTTGACAGTTGGTAAAGTGGTGTGTGACAACGGTGCCAATCTGCTTAGCGCATTGAAACAGGGCAAAATCACGCACGTGCCGTGCATGGCACACGTCTTAAACTTGGTCGTGCAGCGATTCCTTGTCAAATACCCTGGGGTCCAGGACATCTTGCGGCAGGCAAGGAAAATCTCGGCCCATTTCAGAAGATCTTACACGGCCATGGCTCGCCTTGCTGACATTCAGCGGCGACACCATCTGCCGGTCAGACGTCTTATTTGCGATTGCCCGACGCGATGGAACTCAACCTTCTATATGCTTGATAGGCTGCTCCAGCAGAAACGTGCAGTTAACGTCTACCTGTATGAACTCTGCGAAAGAAACGGTTCTGGGGAGCTGGGTTTTTTTTCACCGCGCCAGTGGCTGCTCATGCGCGACACATGCAGACTTCTGCGGCCATTTGAGGAGATCACCAAACTGGTCAGTCGCAGCCATGGCGCCATCAGTGACATGGTACCTTATGCCTTCTTTCTGGAGCGTGCATTGCGTCGTGTCATTGATCAGGCTGTGGAGGAGCAGGAGCGGGAAGATGAGGAAGTCGCAATGCTGGATGAATTCCCAGGGGGGGCTACTCTATCTGAGACAAGTCAACAACAGGAGTCTGATGAGGAGTCAGAGGAGGATGGTGCCGGGGCGGATGAGCAGGAGCAAGAAGAGCATGCTTTAAACCTTTCTGGGATCCCTGTTGTGCGAGGATGGGGAGAGGAGAATGAAGAGGACGACATTATCCTGGATGATGAGCAGGAGCCAGGCCACCACACCGCTTCCACTTTAGTGCAAATGGGGGCCTTCATGCTCCAGTGTTTTAATAGGGACCCCCGTATAAAAAGCATGAGGGTCAAGGACCAGTACTGGGTGGCAACGTACTTAGACCCCCGGTACAAACACAAAATGGCGGAAATGTTACCGCCGTCGCAGAGGGCTGTCAGAATGCAGCACTTCCAGGCCTTGCTTCGAGAAATGCTGCATTCTGCTTTTGCGTGCGCTGGCAGAGGAGCAATTCCCACTCCCAGAGAAGGATTTGCGGGTACCAATCCAACAGCGCCTGCAAGAAGAGGCCGGTTTGAAGATGTGTTGGTGACTTCGGATATGAGGTCATTCTTTCAGCCGACCCATCGACAGGTGTCATCCGGATCCAGCATCAGGGAACGCCTAGACCGTCAGGTGTCCGACTACATTGGGTTAACGGCCGATGTGGACGCTCTGAGGAGTGATGAACCCCTAGACTACTGGGTGGGCAGGCTTGACCTCTGGCCAGAGCTTGCCCAATTTGCAATCGAACTGTTGGCTTGCCCCTCATCCAGTGTCCTGTCCGAAAGGACGTTCAGCGCAGCAGGGGGGATTGTGACCGATAAGCGTACTCGCCTAGCTCACCACAGTGTTAACTACCTCACATTTCTAAAAATGAATGAGGCATGGATCTCGGAGGAATTCAACACATGTGATCAGTAGACCATGTATATGTCTATAAACAATTTTTGGAATCAAGCACACAGACCTTCTTAATTCATTTGGCTCACTTCCCTGACCCAAAAAAGCACACCGTACTATATGCCCCTACCCTCCTCTTTGAAGAGGTTGAGCGGTGTCATATTTCTACTGGGGCTGCTTATTATGAGGGGTTCCCACCATCCCTGTGCTGTGCTGACTTCCTCCTGGGTGTTCTTATTATGAGGGGCTCCCACCATCCCTGTGCTGTGCTGACTTCCTCCTGGGGGTTCTTATTATGAGGGGATCACACCATCCCTGTGCTGTGCTGACTTCCTCCTGGGGCTGCTTACGGTGCTGCTGTCAGCGCTGTATGTCACGGAGCTGCTGTCAGCGCTGTATGTCACGGAGCTGCTGTCAGCGCTGTATGTCACGGAGCTGCTGTCAGCGCTGTATGTCACGGAGCTGCTGTCAGCGCTGTATGTCACGGAGCTGCTGTCAGCGCTGTATGTCACGGAGCTGCTGTCAGCGCTGTATGTCACGGAGCTGCTGTCAGCGCTGTATGTCACGGAGCTGCTGTCAGCGCTGTATGTCACGGAGCTGCTGTCAGCGCTGTATGTCACGGTGCTGCTGTCAGCGCTGTATGTCACGGAGCTGCTGTCAGCGCTGTATGTCACGGAGCTGCTGTCAGCGCTGTATGTCACGGAGCTGCTGTCAGCGCTGTATGTCACGGAGCTGCTGTCAGCGCTGTATGTCACGGAGCTGCTGTCAGCGCTGTATGTCACGGTGCTGCTGTCAGCGCTGTATGTCACGGAGCTGCTGTCAGCGCTGTATGTCACGGAGCTGCTGTCAGCGCTGTATGTCACGGAGCTGCTGTCAGCGCTGTATGTCACGGAGCTGCTGTCAGCGCTGTATGTCACGGAGCTGCTGTCAGCGCTGTATGTCACGGTGCTGATGTCAGTGCTCTGTATTACGGTGCTGCTGTCAGTGCTCTGTATCTCCTGCACCCTCTTGTTTGCCTACCCTGGTCCCTGACCTTCCCTCTCCTCCATTGCCTTCATTAGCTCCATAGTCCTGAATTGTCAGAACAATTTCCCAAATAAAAAAAAAATGCTTGTAGTTATCGATCCCAAATTCACCTCATACATGTATTATGCTATTGTCCAGGTGGTGGGACTACGTGCTACCCCCTAATAATTACCCCGTGGCCGCAAATTCGACCTAAAGGTTTGCGAAATTCGCCTCCCATTGAAGTCAATGGAGCCCGCGGCGAACGGTCGTTTTCGCGAACGTTTGTGTCCGTTCGCGTTTCGCGTTCGCGAAACGTCCCGTCGGAAGTTCGTCCATCACTAAAGCTGGATCCAGCCAGCATAGTAATGAATGATAGCTGGTCAGCAGATTAGCAAGGCAGAAAAAAAGTGTCAGTGACTGCAGTTTTGAGGTTTTATGTCGTTCTTTAGCTTTAAGTAATGCTGTGAAAATAAAACAAGCCATATGAGTGCTAAAAACTGATGTAAAAGTTTTTCTGCAGATTGAAGACAATGCCTCTTGATGGGCTCTGAACAGAATTAAAGTGGGGTGCCCCCTAAAAAAAAAAAAAAATGTAAAAGTCAGCAGCTACAAATACTGCAGCTGCTGACTTTTAATAATTGGACACTTACCTGTCCCAGGGTCCAGCGATGCGGGGGAATGAAGCCCCCCCTCGTCTCCCTCTCCGTGATACGCCACACAGTCATCTGGGACGCGTGACAGGTCCCAGATGACAGTGCGGCGCCGAGGGGAAGTGATGTCACTAGCCTGGGCACTGAACGAGGCAGACTACGAGGGACCCCCTAGCAACGGGAATTTAGAGGTGAGTACATTTTTTTTTTCCAATTTTTTTTTTTTAATTTTATTTATGAATTTTAAGCTTTTTTATTTATTTTTATTTTTTTGGTGGCAACACCACTTTAAGGATTTTTTTTTTTTTGAGTTGTCTGCTCATGGTTTAGCAGACATGTGTCAAACACAAGGCCCGCGGGTGGAATCCAGCCCTCCAGGTCATTTCATGTGGCCCTTGCACCTAGGGGCAAGGATGGTAGGGAGATGAGGACAGCCTGTAAAAGAGAGCTGAACCTGAGCACCTCTGAATTCTGCACGTAGCGCATTCCTGAACTCTGCACTCATACTCATGAAAGGCAAATCTACTTTGCACTACAAGTGCAAACTACAAGTGCAAAGTGCACTTGAAATTGCACTTGGAAGTGCAGTCACTGTAAATGTGAGAGGTGGATCTGAAATGAGCGGGAGCTCTGCTCATTTTATCATCAAATCATGTGCAAGCTAAAACTCTGTTTTTTATTTCCCCCCTCGGATCTACAGCGACTGCACTTCCAAGTGCACTTTCAGTGCAATTTGAAGTGCACTTTGCAGTTGTAGTTTGCACTTGTAGTGCAAAGTGGATTTGCCTTTAGTAAATAACCCCCGCTGCCCCTTTAGGATCCTCCCACGGTTAGTGCTATTTGGCCACACCCACAATTCGGTACACTTTTGTGGGGTTTGTGGTTGAGTTCCTGCACCTATTCTCTGAGAAAAATAGCCCTGAATAAATGTATATGGTCTTACAGATACAACAATGGGCATCTGCAGGTAGGGGCAAGGGGGGTCAAGTGCCCCCCCCCCCGGAATCAGAGATCGGATCAGCACTGTTAAATTCAGCACAATGGTGTCGCTATATGGGTCTGGGCAGCCCGCACCCGAGTACCACCTGCCAGTGGAGTAACACCATTAAGGTGCTGTCAAGCCCCCCCATCAGTGTAGTGGGACTGCGGGCTCTTTTCCCTGCTCAGTCCAGCAGAAAGCTTGGTGCTGTGACAGGAGAAAGACGAGCTTTAGGCTGTCAGAGGTTTCCCCCGTTTGCCCCCCTTTCTCCTGTCAAGGAGGAGAGACAGTGGCTCTCACTATGTTCCCTGCCCAGCTTCCTGCCTGCTCCGCTCCTTCCCCATTGCCCATAACTGAGGGCCAATCAAAGGAGACTAGGAGAGGAGAGCATCATGGGACATGTAGTCCCAAAGATTGGCAGCCCCATTTTCCACAGGGAGGAGGCTACAGCTCGATCAAGAGAGAGATTGAGAGACTGCAGCCTGGAAAAAAGCTGAGGGAGAGAGTACTACAGGACAAAGAATGAGGAGTGTGCTGGGCTGAAGTTAGAGAGAGAGCCACGATGCCCAGCGCCACCAGAGAGAGAGAGAGCCTCGCTGCCCAGCGCAACCAGAGAGAGAGAGAGAGAGCCAGGCTGCCCATCGCCACCATAGAGAGAGCCAGGCTGCCCATTGCCACCAGAGAGAGAGCCCTGCTGCCCAGCGCCACCAGAGAGAGAAAGCCCCGCTGCCCAGCTCCACCAGAGAGAGAGAGCCACACTGCCCAGTGTTAACAAAGAGAGAGCCACGCTGCCCAGCGCCACCGGAGAGAAAGCGCCATGCTGCTAAGCGCCACCAGAGAGAGAGCCGCGCTGCCCAGTGCCACCAGAGAGAGACTAATCCACTGCCAGGGTACAGATATACTACACTACTGACCAGAGTTGCCCCTGGGGGAACCCACAGTGAGCGATCATGCAGCCAGAGGAATCACTGTTGTAGTTTTGCTGGGTCTGGTAAGCGGGTCTATCAGCCATTATCCATTACTTATCCTAGGGACTGTACTACGTCTGCAGTCTCTGACCATGATAATGTCATAATGACATTGTCAAAAAGGGGCGGTGCATGGGTGACCCTAAAACTATGCCCCCCCCCCCTTGAAAAAAGTTTTGCGGATGCCCGTGGACACAACCAGCCCCATTTGAGCGAATCTATAATGCTGATGTGGCCCATGATGAAATGGAGTTTGACACCCCTGGTCTAGTACCTATTACTACCCCTAGCTCTTTTCTACACTAAAACAAATATTGTGCTATGCAGCTAGTTTGCATTATTTTTCTGTGGTGCAGCATGGTAGAAAAACTGCATATGGTTTTGTCAAAGTTTCTAGTCCCATAGAAAATATAATATGCAAATCTAAATGTGATATGTGGTTTTGCACGTAGAAAGATGCAGCTTACATTGCGCCTATCATGTGAGCTGGTAAAGAAGGCTGGGTTCACACCATCTTTGCATGCGTGCTCGTTCACCGTTTCAGGTCTGATTTCAGCCCAAATTTTTGGCTGAATTCGGACCTGAAACAGACCAAAAGACACACGGGGCTCCTTTGCAAATTCGCAGCAGAGATATGTGAGCCGGCTCCATAGAGAGCCAGTCAAAATCTCCTGCTAATGCGAATTGGATATGGGGAACCTACATCCAATTTCTTATTCCCTTCTACCTGTGCATGTATTAGCCGGCACCTGAGGCTCTCTGTCTGGAAGATAAGCATTTGCCTTGGTGGACCGGCCTGGAGCTGTGGTTTTCTCTCTCTAAACAAATCTGTGGATTAATTTACTTGAACTGAGTGACGTTCCTCTTTAATTATGTATATTATAATTTGACCTATTCTGTCTATCAATGTGTAATAGAAATGATTAAAAAAAAATCCATGTGGTGTTATGTGTAGTTTTCTTTGGTTTGGTTATAATAATTTAGCCGGGTCAGCAGGCTCGGTCATTCTGTTTCTCCCCACTGCCCCCCACCCCTAGGAGCTGCACACAGAGGGAGATTCGGCAGTCGCGTGTTTATACTGAAACTTCCCCCTCAGCAGGGGTGCGGATCTCTGCAGCCATTGGCCATGTGTGTGACAGGCCAGCAGCTGTACACTACCCACTCTTAAAGAGATGAAATCTTGTGCACCACCGACAGAGGGCCCCACCACAAAACCGGCCAACACCAATATTAAGGCGCCAGACTTGAAATGCTACCATTTTGAGGTACCCCGCTTGGGAACACTGCCCCACATCTGTGGTATCAGTATAGAGTACACGTAAGAACATTATCATTGCGTTAAGTGGGTCTGATCCCATTGGTTATTAGTTATTTCAGTTAAAGCTTGATTTAATAATACCATTAATCCTTCAGTTTATAATCTAGTGTTCACTTTATTTAGTTTTGCAATCTAGAAGTGTGATATTGCATGAAGCCAGGTCCTGTACTGGTTATTTGCTTTATGTAATACATTTACCTAACCTACTACTGTCTGGTAGTCTGTGGTCTAATCCCAGTGCATTATTATATAGTTGTGATGTACTAATGCTTAAGTTTTACACAGGTGTGTAAGTTGGTGTGTCACTGGGGCATGAACGGTTTTGAGAGTTGGGGAAGAACAGAGGACTCATCATCACCAGTGACTCTTGTGGGGGTAAGGGCTACAATAATAACGACATTTAGACCCCTTTCACATTAAGGCGCTTTTCAGGCATTTTAGCGCTAAAAATAGCCCCTGAAAAGTGCCTCGCATGTCTCCCCAGTGTGAAAGCCCAAGTTCTTTCACACTGGGGCGGTGCGCTTGCAGGACGGGAAAAAAAGTCCCGCAAGCCGCATCTTTGGGTTGGTTTGGGTGCGGTGTATACATCACTCCCAAAACGCCCTTCCCATTGAAGTGAATGGGCAGCACTGCCAAAGTGCCTACAAAGCGCTTCGGCATCACTGCAACACGGGCGCTTTTAACCCTTTCTTCGGCCGCTGGCGGGGGTCTAAAAGCGCCACTAAAACAATGGAAATGCCCTGCTAAAACTAGCATCGCTTTACCGCTAACGCACCCCTTCCCCAGTGTGAATGTAGCCTTAAAGCTGCTGATACATTGGATTTGATTGTAAAGCTGATACTTCTGCATAGAACCCTCTTATTTTTTAATTTCATCAGAAAACCGTCTGCTTATTCATCACCCTACCCAGGGAAGATATTGTTTTGTAGTTTTATACATTTGGGGTTATTTCATAATTCTTTGATGCTTCCTTGGTCTTATTTACAGTGTTCTATGGCTGTCATTTTTTTTTTCACATCATTATTGTCTTTTGCACTGCTAATAAGACTGAATTTATTTTTTTAACAAAATAATATTTTTTATTTCTGAAAATTGAGCAATTAACAAGTGACACATTATATTATAATGGGCAACATACATTATTGGAATCCATTACCAAGGATTGGTAAACTGTATTGGGTATCTGGGTTTATTGCTATCATTCCCTAAGACAACTATGCATAGTCATTCCATACTGTCCTTTTATCTGAAGTTCTAGTGAACTAGATTATGCAGAAAGCATACTAATGTTGTCTTTAAAAATAAAATGCTGTTTTCTGTGTTTTCAGTACCAACATTCATGAATTGTTCTGTGCCCTGCCTTTCTAGGCAATATAGTACTAGTGTATTACATTTTTGTCTTCCATTCACCATCAGCCATCGTTACTGCATATCATTTTCTCTCTTTTACTGCCACCGTGTGTTGATATTGATGTATTACAGAATAGTCTTCCGTTAGGCCTCCAGAACCAAGCCTGTACTCACTTTTTCGTTTTAAAAGTAACATTTTTGCTTAGGATCAGACTCTCCACAAGATGCATATTATTATCTTTATTATCCAGAAAATTAATACTCTTCTTTACCCTTCATTTTTAGTTTCACCTTGTTATTGAGGTCTGTTATAACAGCTAAATCAGAATATTGAAAATTCAATTCTGCTTTAATGAATATCGAAAAGAAAACCAGTGGGATTTTTTGTTTAAAAAGTGTGAAATAGGGAAATTGTGTAAACGTGATCTGTACTCCTTTATAAATTTTATATATAAAAAAAATAAAAAAAAATAAAAAAATAAAAAGGATATACCCTGCCTAAGAGCAGACATCAGAAGATGTGCCTTTATTACTCATGTAGCCCCCTCTAGTGTTTTCTACTAGAAGTGAGAGTAGAAAAAACTATAGTGTGGCTATATTGATTTCAATGGGCAGGAGCGGTTTAGGAGCGGCGTATACACCTCTCCTTCACCACTCCAAAGAAGCTAGCAGGACTTTTTTTAGCGTCCTGCCAGCGCACCACTCCAGTGTGAAAGCCCTCAGGGCTTTCACGTTAGAGAGAAAGCAGCGGCTGTTTCAGGGCACTTTGCAGGCTTTATCTTTAGCACTGTATCACCTGCAAAGCGCCCCAGTGTGAAAGGGGTGTTAATGTTAAGGGCCTGACTTTCCCTGAATATATAGCTTAGTTCCACCAACTACAATTCTCCAATCCTCCTGTATAGTAGTCATGCCCCCCAGTCTTCTGGCGTGAGAAAGAATATTAACCACTTAACAACCGCGCCATAGCTGAATGACGGCTACATTGACGTGCTCCCAGAATCGCACTTCCACGCGCCCCCCTAGGACACGCACACGGGAGTATCCTTGATTACGGATCACATTAAATGGCCGCTGAGAGTGGCCGTTTACCACATGATCGTTCCATCAATTGACTCAGTAAAATGTCTCAAATGATGGAGCGATCACTTGTAAACAAACCTGCGTCATGTCCAGTTCCTTTCTCCCCTTTGTACCGATCGTTACAGTGTGAGTAGAGAGAGGAGAGATATTGTTAATTTGTGCCCATTGCAGCCTCATCTAGCCATCCATCCATCCATGCTCAGCCACCCCTCTATCATACTCATCCATCCATCCATCCATGCTCAGCCACCCCTCTGTCAAACTCATCCAGCCAGCAATCTATGCTCAGCCATCCCTCTATCAAACTCATCCAGCCATCCAGCCATGCTCAGCCATCCCTCTGTCATACTCATCCAGCCAGCCATCCATGCTCAGCCATCCCTCTGTCAAACTCATCCAGCCAGCCATCTATGCTCAGCCATCCCTCTATCAAACTCATCCAGCCATCCAGTCATGCTCAGCCATCCCTCTATCAAACTCATCCAGCCATCCAGCCATGCTCAGCCATCCCTCTGTCATACTCATCCAGCCAGCCATCGATGCTCAGCCATCCCTCTGTAATACTTATCAAGCCAGCCATCCATGCTCAGCCATCCCTCTATCATTCTCATCCAGCCATCCATCTATTCTCAGCCATCCCTCTGTCATACTCATCCAGCCATCCATACTCAGCAATACTTATCCATCCATCCATCCATGCTCAGCCATCCATACTCAGCAATACTCATCCATGCTGAGTCATCCATACTCAGCAATACTCATCCATCCATCCATGCTCAGCCATCCATACTCAGCAATACTCATCCATCCATCTATGCTCAGCCATTCATACTCAGCAATACTCATCCATCCATTAATCCATGCTCAGCCATCCATACTCAGCAATACTCAACCATCCATGCTCATCCATCCATACTCAGCAATACTCATCTATCCATCAATCCATGCTCAGCCATCCATACTCAGCAATACTCACTGGTTCATCCACCCCCATCCTTACTCGGCCATACCCAGCCATACCCAGCCGTACTCAGCCGTACCGAGCCATACACAGCCATACCCATCCGTACTGGGCCATCTCATCCATACCCAGCCATACTCATTCATCCCAACCATACTCAGCCATACACATTTATGGCTCAACCATCCTCAGCCATCCCAATCCACGGCTCATCCATCCCCATTCATGCTCATCCATTCCACATCAGTTCTCATTCATGCCACATCCATGCTACTATAGTGCCTCACAAAAGTGTAATAGGTAGTCAAATTCGATTTGAAATGTATGCCCCTAGAACACTTGCTGGTGCTCCCTGCATGTTGGGCCTCTGTGTGTTGCCTGGCTGTGGAAAAGTCTCCCCACATATCGCTGTACTCAGGAGGCGTAGGAGAATCTATTTTGAGGTGCAATTTGTGGTATGTACATGCTATGTGTTAGAAATATTTTATAAATGGACAACTTTGTGTAAAAAAAAAAAAAGCGTTTTCATTTTCTTTCCACATTTTCCAAAAACTTGTAGAAAAAATGACGTATTCAAAAGACACATTATGCCTCCTATATATATATGTTGAGGTGCTTTCTTTCCAAAGAAGGGTCCTTTTTGGGGCATTTCCATTGTCCTGGTGCTCCAGGGCTTTCAAAGGTGTAAGAGATAGTCAAGAAATTATATGTGTAATTTCTGCTCCTAGAATGCCGGAAGGTGCTCCCTCAATGTTGGGCCCCTGTATGTGGCCACGCTGTGTAAAAGTCTTACACATGTGGTATCGCCATACTCAGGAAGAGTAGCAGAATGGGTTTTGGGGTGTAATTTGTGTTATGCATATGCTGTGTGTGAGAAATAACCTGCTAATATGCCAATTTTGTGGGGGAAAAAAAAGAAATAATAAATCTTGATATTTGTGGGAAGAAAATTACAACTTCAAAAAACTCACCATGCCTCTTACTAAATAACTTGGAATGTTTAATTTCCAAAAAGGGGTTATTTTGGGGGGTATTTGTACTTTCCTGGCTTATTAGGGTCTCGAGAAATGAGGCCGTCAGTGATCAATTTTCAGAGATTAGCACCATAGCTCGTGGACTTTAACTTTCACAAAGACCAAATAATATACACCAATTTGGGTTAGTTTTACCAAAGATATGTAGCAGTATAAATTTTGATTGCAATTTATGAAGAAAAATTACTAATTTGTAAAATTTTATAACAGAAACAAAGAAAAATGCATTTTTTTTAAAGAATTTTTAGTCTTTTTGCTTTTATAGCACAAAAAATAAAAAACCCAGCGGTGATTAAATACCACCAAAACAAAGCTCTATTTGTGTGGAAAAAAGGACAAAAATGTCATATAGGTACAGTGTTGCATGACTGAGTAATTGTCATTCAAAATGTGAGAGCACAAAAGCTGAAAATTGGTCTGGTTAGGAAGGGGGTTTAAGTGCCCAGTGGGTAAGTGGTTAAGACGTAGGATATAGCCTCGATCATGTTGACTACAAAGAATTAAAGTGCAAGAATGATCACTGAAATCTTTTTAAACTACTACTTTGTCTTTATATTATCTTTTCAAGCTAACCAAAATAGCAGTTTGAAGGGTGGTTGAAAAGTTTAGCGCACTGTAAACAACTTTGGCAGTTAACCATAGACTTCCTCTACACCAGGTCTAAGAGACTAAGACCCCTTTCACACATAGCGTCGGTGGTAAAACACCGCTATTTTTAGCAGCATTTTACCGATTTGCGGAACATATCGGCCACTAGCGGGGCATTTTTAATCCCCGCTAGCCGCCGAGAAAGGGTTAAAACTGCCCACAATGCGCTGCAATATCGGCGGTTTGCCGGTGGTATAGCCACGGTACCCTCTGGCTTTCACACTGGAGACAATGGAGCAACTGTTTAAGGGCGGATTGCAGTCTCTTTTTTTTTAACGATATAGTGCCTGCAAAATGCCCTCAGTGTGAAAGGGGTCTAAAGAGGAATTCAGGGATTTCTAAAAAGAGGTCCTATCCTGTCCTTTCAAATAAGGGACATCTGGGAGCTATTATCATACAGGATTTATATAGCGCAAACAATTTGCACAGCGCTTTACAATATAAAGGGAGACAGTACAGGTACAATACAATAAAGTACAAGAGGGTTAAGCTGGCCCTGCTCATAAGAGCTTACAATTGGATGGGGTAAGTGGTAAAAAAGGTTATAACTGTGAGGGAAGAGCTGATGCAAATAATAAAAGTTCACTTAGTAGGAGATGTTATAGGCTTCCCTGAAGAGATGAGTTTTCAGAGATCACCTAAAGGCAGCCAGAGGAGGAGAATAGCCAGACAGATTGAGGTAGAGAGTTCAGAGGATGGGGAAGTTTCTGGAGAAGTCTTGGAGACGAGCATAGAAGGAGAAGACAAGGAAGCTCTCAGGTGAGCAGGAGGTCTTGAGAGGAGTGGAGAGTACGGTTTGGGTGATATTTGGAGACAAGCTGGTGATGTAGGTGGGGGCAGAGTTGTGCAATGACTTTGTATGTTGTTGTTTAGTATTTTAAATTTTATTTGCTGGGCAATGGGAAGCCAGTGTGAGGATTGGCAGAAAGGGGTAGCAGATACTGAACAGTTAGTGACGTAGATGAGGCTGGCAGCAGCCTTCAAGATAGACTGAAGAGGGGATAGCCTATGGAGAGTTAGGCCTATGAGTGGTCTGTATATATGATGTATTGCATGTTTACAATGAGTAATATATTTTCTATTTGCTTATCAGAACTTGTTTCCCCATTTATTATGGTCCTGAAGAAGCTAAGCAGTTAGTGAAATATGTTGACCATTGGGTGGAACTCACATGCCTTTACCTATAGGACACAGTGTAATATATGAAGGGGTAAGGTTGATGGTCCAATTTGGGTATATCTTATTTATATTCAGATGCAACATCTTTGGACTGCATGGTTTTAATGTTTGTATACAAAACATTTTTTTTTTTTATCTAAGATTGTAAATAAAGAATGTTTTCCTTTTTTTTTATACAAAAGTGTCTGTCTCATGCGGGTGCCATGGCAGCACATCTTCCTGCATTCTTGGGTTCTTGTATAGCCTAGGATGTGGCATGGTGGAGGTCTCTTTTATGTTTCCATGTTGTGTTGTGGAACAATTATCACTGTCAAGGTAAGGTCATTTGTCTGGCTTCATCCTGAGGAATATAGTAGCAGTGATTTCCTTTAACTATAAGGTATTTGCATGTCATCATTTCCATCACAATTCCAAAAGAGGGAGCTTATGCCTTATTTTAGGCTTCAAAACTGTACCACACAATTGCTTTGTTAATGCTGAGTGATACTCTTTCATATTCAATAAAAAGAGCACAAATGACGAGACTTTCCATGAAGCACACGGGAGCAATAGAATAAATAAAATAAAATACGTTTAAATTTATTCAGATTGTCATAAAGTATTCATATTCAATTGTTCTATACATTCTGCTATATATTAATATTTTCACAATTATACAATTCATTAGAACTAAATTGCACATTAGTTGACATTCCAACAAGGAGTTAATACATATATTATGGGATACATGAGGTAATTAAGACATGATTGTATAAGTTGAGATTAATGACTGTATAAACAAAAACATCACTAAAAAGAAAAAATTATGAAAAAGAAACAAATAAAAAAGGAACGGCCATCAGAAGGATTCATAAATGTGTACACTCGGTTGTTGTTAGGCTATAAGGCCTTGAAACGCGTAGAGATATCATCAGGCGCAAAACCGTGGTAGTGATCTATGATTAAAAAAATAAAAAAAAAGTAGATATAATATTCGGATATTATAAAAAAAGGTCAAAAAAGGGCTAACCCCGGACATGGGAGATTCCCCCCCATGAACTCAATTAGTCCATTCACTTACATGTGGGTCCTCGCAATGATGGCATGGCTGTGAAATTCCCAGACCAGCCGGAGAAGCCCCGTCTGGGAGCTGAGGGGACACGATATGGCAAACAGCAGCCCAAAATGAGCGGCGCCCCATGTGTGCCAAGGTTTATGCAATGATAGTGATGGATGGGAAGACCCCTGTATTGGAAAACTAGTGTGAAAAAATAAATAAAATAAAAAATAAAAATAAAAATGAATAATGAAAATATAAGGGGACAAGGAAAAAAGGGGGACAAGGGAGTGGTGATCAAAAAGGGATAGTGAAGGTGTAAAGGGTAAATACCTGAGTCTCCACAACTGAAAACAAGAGTGCCTGTGTGCATCTAGTGTTGCTAATGAAAGCGGTGTTATCAGTGCTGAGTGTACAACCCGAATGAGGAAGGGGCCCATATAAGTGCTGCTGCCGTAACCACGCCCCCAATGTCACACATGAGTCCACCTGAGGGAAGGAAAAGAAGGCAGGACCAACCAGGAATCCAAACCATGGCCCCACAGCTAGAAGTGCCAAACAGACCATCCCCCAGTGACCCGAGTGGTAAACATGCAGCCGGAAGTGCAGCGCCTCAAGGACACATAGGATGTGTGACGTCGACGTGCAATGAGGAAACCCCCATCCACCCCATGTCAGAACAGGGTGGAGGGAGGATCCTCAGTCTGTGTCACAGCTCCTGAACGGGACAGAAGAGGCAAGGTCCAATGAAAAGACATGGTCGAAACCACCAATGCGCACATATAAGGAAAATTAATAAAATGAACTAAAAGAATAAGTAAAAAAATGACAGTTTATATTCTTCCGAAATATGAAAAGTGAAAGGGACTAAAATAGTTTAAAATGGCTGATAGACAGCCATTTTAATATGCAGAAAAATAATTATTGTTAGTGCGACCGTGTGCCTCCTTCCCTAATTATTTTTCATAGTTTTTTTGCTCATCATATAATTTCAGATAAAAATTCTGTGGAGAGAAAGAAGGGGAATACCCAAGTCATGGCTTCTACTGAAATACTGTGAAGCTCAGCATTCTCTTCTTATTTGGCAATAAACCTCATATTTTTAGGACTTGGTGGCATATAGACAACTTTTGTGTTAAGAAGGTAAGCCTAGTACACACGATGGGATCATGGAACGAATGGTTATCTATTTTATTTTGCATGCTAGTCTCCATATCAAAAATTACGCAGTTACTAAAGTATGAAAATTCTCGTACAACAGAAAAAAAAATCCAGAAGTGATGTTATGTATTGTATTTTATTTGTATTGTATTTTAATACCAAAACTGTACCGATTAAATGAAAAGGATCTGGTATCGTATGAGAAAAATTTTCACGTTTTATTCCTTTCGGATAATTTTGGACGAAAGCTGTGCACTAACGATCGGATTATCGTATGATCGATTCAAAAGCAGTATTTTTTGTACGATTTTCTGATCATGTGTACGGGGCATTAGGTGAAAAAGCAGATTGGGAATTGAGATTGAGCATTGTATATGCAAGGAATTACCTAGTTCTTTCTGATTAAATATACTATTCAAATCTTGTCAGTTATGATTGTTACGCTTACCGCTGATGGAGCCAATGATGTATGAGTCCCTTGAGTAATAATAACCCTTCTAGGAACACCTCACCCTCTGACACACCAAGGCTGAAGAAGGAAGATTTATGGTATTTGGGCTACACACCCAACAAGGCACCTGTCTGAAGTGTCTGAGTTCCATCCACCTCTCCTGTCCTGAATATGCTAAATAGGAATCTTTGCATGGTTTGAGAATAACTGTTTTAGAATGAAGTACATATACAAACAGTCAGAACATGCCTCAACATCTGACCTTCCTCGAAAAACTGATCATCTTTAATCAGAAGACTTTATTAAAAAAAAAAGTCTCCCGTGTATTAAATAAGTTGTGTGCACTTGGGCTACCTGTAGAAATGAGCTTTCATGTCTCACTGTCTTCTTTGCATGTTGTTTATTAATATCTACTTAGGGTAGATAGGATCAGTTAGCTTGAGGTGGATGCTCAAAGATGACTTTTCCATGTAAACATTATTCAAACTAACTTGCTGCCATGTTTCTTTTGTTACTTTGGCAACCGCTTCTCCATCAACGCTGGCATCCCTTCTGACCTGATGAATGTTCTTCTGATCTCTGCAGGAACTAGTCAGCATGGCTAAAGTTCATGGGGCTGAGGGGCTGGGTTTGCTTTTATTGTAACTGTGTTATTTGACATCTGATAAAAAATTATGGAAAAATGTCCTAGTGTGACTCATAGTCACTGTGTTTTGTGGAACATCGCTTCCACAGGAAGAACTGTCTGCTGCTTTGTTACTTTGGAAGTGAACTACTTGCAGTTTGAAATCTGTAAAATATACAGTGATAATGTCTTAGCTCTTGTACACACGGTCAGACATTCCGATGGACAATGTCCCATAGGACCGTGTTGTCGGATAATCCGACTGTGTGTGGTCTCCATCGGACTGTTTCCGTCGGAGTATCCGACGCACCAAGTTTTCCAGCTGGGCTATAAAATTTTCCGACAACATGATCCGATCGGACTTTGTCTGATCATGTGTAGAGAATTCTGATTGGACAAAGTGCCACGCATGCGCAGATCAAATTCCTAGACCAAAGCTATTGGCTACTAACCTGAAAGTAGTCCCGTCCTAACGAAATAATGTCATCACGTTAAGTACGATCGGATTTTCTGACAACTTTGTCCGACTGTGTGTATGCAACAGTTTCAGACAAAATCCGTCGGACAAAATCCGACGGATTTGGTTGTCGGAATGTCTGACCGTGTGTACAAGGGCTAAGAATCATATTACTGATCATCATGCATGGATTTGGAAAAAGCTTTTCACAGGTATCTGCCAGGTTGTATATGTTGGCTTTGTTACTTGAGCAAAAAAAGTAATTTTTAATTTCCGTGTATTCTACTCCAAAAGGTTGTACTGCAAGCACCTTTTTAAAAAGTTGTACACCAACTACATACTTGTACACCAACTACATACGTATTACCATACACATACATGATCCATTCCCAGCTCCCAAAATGTTAATACCTTCTATGAAAATAAATGTTTTCCGAAAACCCCATTGTAGTGTGTAACACCTACATACTTAAAGCCTGGTGGTTTTTCCTCCAGTTACCATTCTCACTCATGTAACTGATGCTTCATTCTTGGGCAAATTGCAGAGAGGCATGTTTTATATGTAGTGCTGAATTCCTAAGGAATGCTGGATTTTTGGTCCTTCTGCCGTCCTCCAGTGGTGACCCACCTCAAACTCAACCTCATCAGCTTATCTGCAGAAATGCCACATTTTAAAAACGCCGTCCACCAGATGAGCCGCTTGTGCCAGCAAACCATGGTTTCAGAAAGGAGCCAATAGGAGTTCCGAAATGTATTACTATAGCAACCAGCCCACCCCAGGTGTGACATCACATCCTGCCTTGTGTCCCACAGTGGCTCTCCTCACTTCCTGGAACATTGGACTTGGGTTCCTTACGGACAACACACTTTTTGCTGTCACAAGCAGCTTTTCTGTTGGACTGCTTCCATCCAATGTGGCATGGCTGCAGATGAGCTCTTCTGTGAGTTTGCATATGGCTTTTTAATCGTAATCAGGGCTTTTTTTTCAGTGGGAACGCAGGGGAATGCAGTTGCGGCACCTCCAGCACTGAATGTATGCAATAGCATGGGGTGTGGGGTGTGCTAGAGGGTCTATTGATGTTGGCTGCTGGGTGATCTATTGTCACTGGTGGGGATCTGATTTTGTGTGGGGAGTCTATTGTTGTGTGGGGATCTATCGCTGGGATTCTATTGTTGCTGGCTGCAGGGGATCTATTTTACTGCTTTTTTTTTTTATCATCAACATGTTCCATACAAATGATTTAGCACCACAAAATGGTACTTGGTTCTGTATTCTCTAAATGGGGTAGTACTGGTAGGTGGGTAGGGGATGGAATCAAGGGACGGTGATCAGAGGTGGGTAGGGGGCAGAGACGAGGGGTGACTCAGGCGGGGGGAGTTCCTGCACCTATTCTCTGAGGGGAAAAAAAGCCCTGATCGTAATAAAGCCATTGATGCTGCACTTAGCTGGCACTCCTTGTGTTCCTTTTTTTGTAATTTCAGAGATTTGTTCCTGTCTCAGGTAGAGCTGCCTACTGATGTACAACAACCTTCCTATGGGATTTTTATTGACTTCTTATGCCCCGTACACACGAGCGGACTTTTCAACATCCAAAGTCCGACGGACTGATTCCGTCAGACTATTCGATCGTGTGTGGGCTGCAACGGACTTTTGATTCACCAAAGTCTGACGGACTTTAGAATATGGAACATGCTTCAAATTTTTCCGACGGAACTCCGCCGGACCCGGTCCCTTCGAAAAATTCGCTCGTGTGTATGCTATTCCGACGGACTAAAATCGACGCTAGGGCAGCTATTGGCTACTGGCTATGAACTTCCTTATTCGAGTCCAGTCGTACGTCATCACGTTCGAATCCGTCGGAGTTTAGTGTGATTGTGTGTGGCTAAGTCCGCTCAGCCGAAAAGTCCGTCAGAACTCTGTCGGAACTTCGGCAGAACTCCGGCAGAACTCCTTCGGAAGTCTGTCGGACATAAGTCCTCTCGTGTGTACGGGGCTTTAGGAACATTTTATGAACTACCTATGCTACACAAGTATATCTTTACATTTATCTAGGCCGTAGAGGCTAACTCATGTGGATGGTGCATGTGCATTTGTTTGCATCACAATTTCAATTGTTACTTGTGCTATGTCTGCTGTTGTAGGGCCTTAGGTGAGTGACCTGAGGTCCTGGATGCTGAGACCCTGGAACTAAAGAAAGCTGACTGGGGGGCTGTCCGCAGAAGATCTAGTCTGGTATCGCCAGAGTAAGGTGTCACTTGGAAGTTAGACGGATGCAACCAGCAGTTCCTTGGGCCTTGTGTGAGTACAGATGCTTTGCCACCCCTCTGGTGCTAGAGAGTCAGACACTTACCTGTCCCAGGGTCCAGCGATGCGGGGGAACGAAGCCCCCCCTCGTTCCCCGCTCCACTTGCGGCACTGTCATTCTTACTGTGGGCACCAGGCTGTGGCTTCACATCCGGGCACCCACTGCGCATGAGCGAGCGGTGCAGGGCGCCATGATACGCCGCACAGTCATCTGGGACACGTGACAGGTCCCAGATGACTGTGCAGCACGAGGGGAAGTGATGTCACCAGCCCGGGCAATGAAGAAGGCAGACTACGAGGGACCCCTTAGCAAAAGGCATTTAGAGGTGAGTAAAACATTTTTTTTTTCCAATTATTATTATTTATTTATTTTTTTAAGAATTTTAAACTATTTTTTATTTTTTGGTGGCAACAGCACTTTAACCACTTTCAGACCGGACCAATTTGCTGGTCAAAGACCAGACCACTTTTTGCGATTCGGCACTGCGTCGCTTTAACTGACAATTGCGCGGTCGTGCGACGTGGCTCCCGAACAAAATTGACGTCCTTTTTTTCCTACAAATAGAGCTTTCTTTTGGTGGTATTTGATCACCCCTGCGGTTTTTATTTTTTGCGCTATAAACAAAAATAGAGCGACAATTTTGAAAAAAACGCATTATTTTTTACTTTTTGTTATAATAAATATCCCCCAAAAATATATAAAAAAACATTTTTTTTCCCTCAGTTTAGGTTGATACGTATTCTTCTACATATTTTTGGTAAAAAAAATCGCAATAAGCAATTATTGATTGGTTTGCGCAAAAGTTATAGCGTTTACAAAATAGGAATAGTTTTATAGCATTTTTATTAATAATTTTTTATTATTTTTTTTTTACTAGTAATGGCAGAGATCAGCGATTTTTATTGTGACTGTGACATTGTGGGGGACACATCGGACATTTTTGACACATTTTTGGGACCATTGTCATTTATACAATAATCACTGCTATATAAATGCAGTGATTCCTGTGTAAATGACACTGGCAGTGAAGGGGTTAACCAGTGGGTGGCAGTGTAGGGGTTAAGTGTTCCTAGGGGTGTGTTACTAACTGTGGGGGGGTTGGGCTTTCATTTAGTGAACACTGATCTCTGCTCCAATCACATGGAGCAGAGATCAGCGTCACTAGTTGCTAGGCAGAATGGAGAAATGCTGTTTACTCAGCATTTCCTCCATTCGGCCGCTCCGTGAGATGATCGCGGGGATGCCCGCGGCGATCGAGTCCGCGGGTCCCGCGACCAGACTCACGGGGGTCCCGAACAGCACGGGAGCGTGCCGCCGGCGGCGCGCTCCCGATGGCAGGGCGTCATTGAATATTGGACGTACCTGTACGCCAATATGCCTGCCCGTGCCATTCTGCCGACGTACATCGTCGTGCGCTGGTCGGGAAGTGGTTAAGGGAACTCCTGCTCTTGTGGCTCTAAGAAAGAGATTTGCAGTTAACTACTACTGCTAGCTATAATATACTATACTACTACTATAATATAGCTTGTCCTGATAAAAGTCCTTAAGGGAACATAGTTCTTGTTTTGGGAGTATCTCACCTAATTCCTTCAACCCTATCCAAGTTTAAAAACAAACAAAAGAAACAACACACCTCGACTGGTGATTGAAGAAATGTGTGGATGAGCATGTGTACCTGGCTGTGGGGCGAAGATTGTAGGGAAATCTGGATAGTGTGTTCTGAGACATGATTGGCCATGGAGTCCTGAGACTCCCTGGCCAATTGGGCCCCAGGACATGCTTCCTGATTGGTGAATCAGGAAGACAATAGCGAATAGTAATTGGGCGGGTTCAGGGCTCTGTGTCCCGAACCCTCTCTTTTTCAAAGCCAATTAGAGCCTCAGGTTCTAATCATGTGCTTTAAAAAAAATAAAACACTGTTGGAATATATGCGTCTGGCCCTCTGCATGTAGATTAGGGGCTGGGCGCATTAGATTAGGGGGGCGCCCCTAATGCAATGTGCCCCATATGGACGGGACGCCACTGTTGCCCATTATCCTGGTGAACAGTTTCTGGCTCCCAGTCCCCAGCACAGCTCTCTCTCTGCAGCACAACCTCTCCTCCTAAAGTCAGATTATGCCTCCAGATCTCTCTTCACTGTGGTGCCTGGGGCAACAGCACCCAATGTGCAGCTCCCTCTCCTCGTGCAGCAGTGCCCTCTTCCAGTCAACCCCTCAAAGCTCCTCGCCACACTGCACATCCCGCCAAACATGTGTCCTCTTTTCGATGCCCTGAGGGGTGGAGCTAAAGTCCTGGCCATGGAATGTGTATGATTGGGTTCCTCCTTTAACCTGCTGCCAGCTGCACTGTCTTCCCAAGAATGGGGAAAAGTCACAAACTGCTCTGCTGCACAGCAATGCCTGGGCTGTCCCTTAAAGGGGCTGCCAGCCAGAGCTACATATACAATAAGATAACCAAAAGAAATCCATCTCTTGCAGTTATATCTAGAGATAGACAGTACATGGGAATTGATTTTCTTCTTTAGTTCTTGCTGTGCTTAGGAAGTATGCATGTTGCAGTTATTTTAGGTGAATATTTGGGATACATAAAGGTCAGAATCTGCACTTGTCATTGTTGCATTTTTCAATTGCACTAAAATACTGTACATAAAAAAAGAAAAGTATTGGCCTTATTGCTAATTGCTGTATTGTCAGTGGTTGGTCTGCGTGTTTACTGATTGTGGCTGTAGGAATTATTGCTGAGATTTTATCCTTTGATTTTATCTTTTTGTAACGTTTTTTTTTTTTTGGAACATTTCAATCCCACTTCTTATGTTTTTATTTCTTTCCAAAAAATAAAAAAATATTTTTTTTTTGTGATTCAGACAGTTGTTTAAAAAGGTCATTCTAGCATTGCCCATAGCCTTTTCCTTGCTGTACTAGTATTTTGAGTTTTGAGTGCCCAGCTCAGTCCTCCCTTGGAATTCAAGAAGCCAACAAACATATTTATGGTTGCATAGACACAAATAAATACATTTTTAAAGCGGTATTAAACCCAAAAGCAAACATGTATTTTATTGCAGCTTACAATTTCTTAGATGTGATGGCTGCATTCATTTTCCTTTTCAGTATTTCTTTCTTCTATTTTCATCAGGTGATCTGGCCAGTAAATCTGTTGTCTTTCAAAAGAACAAGCTCTCCAACAGAATATATCAGTTACAAAAATGAGACAAACCATTTAACACTAGCAGGGGTGCTTACAATGATCAGCTTTTATTATATGTATGTAAAACATTTATTTCAAAAGGAAAAAAAACTGTTTGCTGAAACTGCTTATAAAGTATTAGCTGGAGTTTGGCTTCAATTTGTTAGTGTATTTAAATCGGCTGGTACGTCTAACACTCCCCCCCCCCCCCCCAATAATGATAGTGCTGCTGTCCAAAGGTGACACTGTGCTCCTTCATCCAGAGTGGTGGCACTCTAATACAGGAGGCGTATTACTGGTCAGATTATTAGGGGATAAAAGAGGGAAAAGCCCAAGAAAATAAAACTGATGCAGCTACCACATCTAATGATTGATATGCAATATAAAAAAATGTTGGGCTTGGGTTTAATACTGGTAGTTCATCAATTTACATTAACATGCTATAGAACCTCTGATCTTTTTACTAGTCTTAAATGTCTTCCTAAACTAGTTAGTTCTGTATTTAGTTTTGTCTTTGCACTATTTTTAGGAGATAATCACTTATTTATAAAAAATACCAAAATGATAATAGGAAACAAATGCAGAGTTTTTTCCATCAGCCATCTGTTTCCTAGTTATAATTTCTGCTGTTACAATATTGCATTTCCATTCATGAAGACATTTCTGATTGTTTACTGCCCTCTGCTGGGCAATTAGCAGAGTAGCAGAAAACAGCTTGACATTATCAAATAATTATATCATAATTTGTTTTTCTAGATATCTTAATTGAAAAAATGACAAAGGATTTCAGTGGTAAGCTAAGTTCTGGTAGTAACCCCAAACATAGCTCCAGCTATATGGGTGCCGCAGCTGGACTGGATCACGTACATGTACCTGATTCAGTTCTTACGGGTATAGGGTGTGCAAGCAACCCCTGAATCACCCCATGTCCCATCTGTGCTGTGATTCGCTACAGCACAAGTTTGGCAGCAGGTCCTGGCCAATGATATTTGGCCTGGACCTGCTGATTGATTGTAGAAAATCGCAACACAGCCTGTGTCCATGTTAGTAATCCCTAATGCAGGTTCTGGTGGAAGCTTCTGTCTCTGGACCCTTTTCATCCAGAGAGAGAAAAAAGACAGGTCTCTGTGTGTAGAAACACTTGCAAACACCTAGGTAGGCACATTTAACCCTTTGATCACCATCCAGTTAACTCTTTCACTGCCCTGTCACCATTGTCATCAGTACAGCGTACAGAATTGTTTTTGACTGATCACTGTATTAGTGTCAATAGTGACGCCAGATAGCGCTAGTGTCAGTTAGTGTCCCTCCTAGATAGCATCAAATTGCCCGCCACACTATCACCATCCATTTACCTCTTTGATTGCACACACTATAACCACCATTACTAGTATAGTGTCTGAACAGATCAGTATCTTTAATCAGGATCAGAACTATAACAGCATAGTGTCCACAAATAAACAGGATCAGCCCCATTTGCTACCAGCACTTGCATTTAACCCCCACCCTCAACAAGTGCAGTGTCAGTATAATTTCTGATCACATTGACCTCCTGATACATTTTTAGCACCCTAATGTTGGGTTGCTAGTAAATTTACCTACCAAGTATATGGTTGTCTTGGCCAATTGATAGGGGATAAATTGATTTCACCCTAATTCTGGAACTGCTGCACTTCTCTCTTCTGTCACTCAATGGCTGGGTATCTGCTGGCATTAGGTAAGACAAGGGCATTGCAAGGACAGATTAGGAATAGATGGGGTGTCTCAGCCAATAGGCAGGGATCTTCTTGTGTCCCTTGGCCTGCTGGTATAGCCTATTTATTTGGGTGAGGTCAGGTGATCGGGGTTCTGTGCCATCTGGACTGCTGTCTGGGTGGACATGTTTTATACTGCTCGGGGCTGCTAGGCCAGAGCCTGAGGTCTCATTACCAGGGACCACCGTGAGTAGCTAAAGCAAGTACCAGAGCAGTATTCTGACCAAACGTGGACAGGGAAGAATTATGAAACTTTAGCAGGTGTCAAGCCAGGGACCCAGCCAGTGGAGGTGACTCTTGCAGAGCAGTCTTGTGTGCCAAGCCAGGTACCGAGCAGGCCAGTGGAGTGACACTTGAGGAGTATCTGTGAGTGCCAAGCTAGGGACCCAGCAGGGACAGGGGGGTGAGGCGGGCCGCGGCGGTGATGGGCAGAGAGTCGCTGATTGGAGCCATTACCAGTAAAAAAAAAAAATCTGGTCACCTTAATCTAAGTACTCACTCTCAAAGTGAGATTATTTGTGTAGCGTAGCACCCTACTAGATAGGTCCTAGGTTTAGATATATAGAATTTAGTTTGTTTTTTTGATAGGCACATTTTGTTGCCACATTGTAGTCATTGTGGCTGTAATGGCTTGTTAGGTAAAAGCATAATTTGCTCACTGTGCTCAGTGTAGCTATGGTCATTTAGATAGGTCTGTTCAGTGTGCTCAACTGCTGCCAGTCTGATAGCTTGCTCTATATCCAGGGAACTTAAGACATTTCTGGATGATAGGTATGGAGCTATGCAGATGGCAGCATGAATATTGATATAGCCCTGGACTATCCCAGAGAGGCAGGCTCTGATGGCATGCTGAGAGACTGTATATATTCTGTGAGCACACTGAGCTCAGAACCTTTTCCTGGAGAGGATCATTTCAGCCTGGAGGACACACAGTGGGTTTATTATGAAAAAGCAAAATGCAAACTCACAGAAATATAAAATTGAAGAGCTTATCTGCAGAAATGCCATATTTGATAAACGCCGTCCAGCAGACGAGCAGCTTGTGCCAACAAACCATGGTTTGAGAAAGGAGCAAATAGGAGTTCCAAAACGCATTACTATAGCAACCAGCCCACCCCAGGTGTGACATCACATCCTGCCTTGTGTCCCACAGTGGCTCTCCTCACTTCCTGGAACATTGGACTTGGGTTCCTTACTGACAACACACTGTTTGCTGTCACAAGCAGCTTTTCTGTTGGACTGCTTCCATCCAATGTAGGATGGCTGCAGATGAGCTCTTCTGTGAGTTTGCATATGGCTTTTTAATCATAATAAAGCCATTGATGCTGCACTTAGCTGGCACTCCTTGTGTTCCTTTTTTTGTAATTTCAGAGATTTGTTCCTGTCTCAGATAGAGCTGCCTACTGTTGTACAACAACCTTCCTATGGGATTTTTATTAACTTCTTAGGAACATTTTATGAACTACCTATGGTACACAAGTATATCTTTACATGTATCTAGGCGGTAGAGGCTAACTCATGTGGATGGTGCATGAGCATTTGTTTGCATCACAATTTCAATTACTACTTATGCTATGTCTGCTGTTGTAGGGCCTTAGGTGAGTGACCTGAGGTCCTGGATGCTGAGACCCTGGAACTAAAAAAAAGCTGACTCGGGGGCTGTCCGCAGAAGATCTAGTCTGGTATCACCAGAGTAAGGTGTCGATTGGAAGTTAGACGGATGCAATCAGCAGTTCCTTGGGCCTTGTGTGAGTACAGATGCTTTGCCACCCCAATGGTGCTAGAGAGTCAGCTGTGGGTCTATTTAAAGGGGATACTGGCTGGTGTCCTGAAGAGCTTTGTCCAACGAATCTTCTACTTAAAGGAACTCTGCTCTTGTAGCTCTAAGCCCTTGTACACACGGTCAGACACTCCGACGGAAAATGTCCGATCGGACCGCGTTGTCGGATAACCTGACCATGTGTGGGCTCTATCAGACTGTTTCCCTCGGAAAATCCGACCGACAAAGTTTTAGAGCTGGGCTATAAAATTTTCCGACAACATGATCCGATCAGACTTTGTCCGATCCTTTGTAGAGAATTTCGATCAGATAAAGTGCCACGCATGCTCAGATCCAATTCCTAGACCAAAGCTATTGGCTACTAGCCTGAACGTAGTCCTGTCGTAACAAAATAACGTCATCACGTTACAAACTATCAGATTTTCTGACAACTTTGTCCGACCATGTATAAACAACACAAGTTTCGGACAAAATCCTTCAGACAAAATTCGACGGATTGTCCGACCGTGTGTACAAGGGCTAAGAAAGAGATTTGCAGTGAACTACAACTACTACTACCTTAAATCTAAAGTCTACTGTTTGCTACAAGCACAGACTATAATATAGCTTGTCCTGATAAAATACCTGATAAAAGTCCTTAAGCGTACATAGTTCTTGTTTTTGGAGTATCCCACCTAATTCCCTCAACCCTATCCAAGTTTTCCACAAAAAAAAAACACCCCTCGACTGGTGATTGATTGTGCCTGGCTTTGGTGTGAAGATTGTAGGGAAATCTGGATAGTATTCCTGCGGCTCCTACAGGAGTAGCTCTACATTTGTAATCCACAGAAAGCAAATTAATGAAGCAGTCTGTCTATGCAGAATTCTACTGGCGTTACATCTAAAGGTGGCCAAAAGACTTCTTACCACGATGCTGTATAGGTGTCCAATCAGAATTTCATTCACAGATAGTCACTCCCATAGGCTGGGCCATCCAAGTGAAACAGCTATAAGGTAGGCCTCAAGCTTTCTTTGGCATAATGGAAAGAATCTATGGAAGAAATTGTCCCCAGCAAGAAGTCCCACTCTCTGCTCTGAACACTGCACAGCCTGCCCAGCAGTGGCGGCTGGTGCTAAACATGTTGGGGGGAGTAGCAAACTAATGCCACGTAACCCTCGCGATTGCCACAAGGAGCCAACCCCCCCCCCCCCCCCGGAGGAGACTGACCTTAACTTAGGAGGCAGGGGGAAGGAAGAGCCGGGTCATTGCTTCTCCTCCAGGCTGAACAGGAAGTGTGTCCTGAGACACGATTGGCCATGGAATCCTAAGACTCCCTGGTCAATTGGGCCCCAGGACCTGCTTCCTGATTGGTGAATCAGGAAGACAATAGCGAATATTAATTGGGTGGGTTCAGGGCGCAGTGCTCTGTGTCCCGAGCCCACCCTTTTTCAAAGCCAATTAGAGCCTCAGGTACAAACAAACCCAAGGATAAAGCGAGGAAAAAACCAAGCTTTGCTTACCACCAGCCCACAGACAACCAATTAACCTGTCTAACAATATGCGTTAAAAACAGGGGTTTAGTCTGCACACATTTGCAAATGCATGCATAAGCCGCAGAGCCCCGCCAAGGCACCCCGATATCTGTGGTACCTAACACTGACTTATGAGTGTCCCCACAATGGAGGCCCAGGTTCTAATCATGTGCTTTAAAAAAAAAAAAAAACACTGTTGGAATCTATGCGTCTGGCCCTCTGCATGTAGATTAGGGGCTGGGCGCATTGGATTAGGGGGTCACCCCTAATGCAATGCGCCCCATATGGACGGGCCGCCACTGTTGCCCAGTAGCCCTGTGAACAGTTTCGGACTTCCAGTTCCCAGCACACCTCTCTCTCTGCAGCACAACCTCTCCTCCTAAAGTCAGATTACGCCTCCAGATCTCTCTTCACTGTGGTGCCTGGGGCAACAGCACCCACTGTGCAGCTCCCTCTCCTCGTGCAACAGTGCCCTTTTCCAGTCAACCCCTCAAAGCTCCTCGCCACACTGCACATCCTGCCAAACACGTGTCCTCTTTTTGATGCCCTGAGGGGTGGAGCTAAAGTCCTGGCCATGGAATGTGTATGATTGGGTTCCTCCTTTCACCTGCTGCCAGCTGCACTGTCTTCCCAAGGATGGGGAAAAGTCACAAACTGCTGTGCTGCACAGCAATGCCTGGGCTGTCCCTTAAAGGGGCTGCCAGCCAGAGCTACATATACAATAAGATAACCAAAAGAAATCCATCTCTTGTAGTTATATCTAGAGATAGACAGTACATGGGAATTGATTTTCTTTAGTCATTGCTGTGCTTAGGAAGTATGCATTTTGCAGTTATTTTAGGTGAATATTTGGGATACATAAAGGTCAGAATTTGCACTTGTCATTGTTGCATTTTTCAATTGCACTAAAATACTGTACATAAAAAAAGAAAAGTATTGGCCTTATTGCTAATTGCTGTATTGTCAGTGGTTGGTCTGCGTGTTTACTGATTGTGGCTGTAGGAATTATTGCTGAGATTTTATCCTTTGATTTTATCTTTTTGTAACATTTCAATCCCACTTCTTATGTTTTTATTCCTTCCAAAAAATAAAAAAATCTTTTATTTGTGATTCAGACAGTGGTTTAAAAGGTCATTCTAGCATTGCACATAGCATTTTCCTTGCTGTACTAGTATTTTGAGTTTTGAGTGCCCAGCTCAGTCCTCCCTTGGAATACAAGAAGCCAACAAACATATTTATGGTTGCATAGACACAAATAAATACATTTTTAGGCCCCTTTCACACTGATGTCCCGTTCAGGCCCGCCTGTCAGTTTTTCAGGCGGACCTGAACGGGTGCTCCATAGAGCTCTATGGAGCGTCGGATGTCAGCGGTGACATGTCCGCTGACATCCGACCCGCTCCGATCCGAAAAAGTGTAACGGAGGAAAAAGCTATTTTTCCATCCATCTGCGGATCGGATCGGGTGACGACGGGCACTGCGGTCCGTCGTCATCCGATCTCCCATAGGGGAGAGCGGCGCTGTGACAGGTCTGTCCCTGCGCAGTGTGCAGAGATGGACCTGTCATCTCCCTGCTCAGCGGGGATCGACGGAGTGATCCCCGCTGAGCAAACGGATATCTACGGGGCGGATCAGAACTGATCCGCCCCGTGTGAAAGGACCCTTAAAGTGGTATTAAACCTAAAAGCAAACATGTATTTTATTGCAGCTTACCATTTCTTATGCCGCGTACACACGATCGAATTGTCTGGCGTACTTAGTCTGATGAAACCCATTTCACCGGACAATCCGATCGTGTGTGGGTTTCAGCTGACTTTTCCAGCGTGAAGTCCGGCGGACTAAGAAAGTATTTTTGCACTCCAATCTTGCCGTCGGACTTGGGTTTCAGCGGACAATACGTTCGTGAGTATGCTAGTCCGACGGACTAAGAATGGTGCATGCCTAGAAAGCATTTACAGGGCGGAAGCGCTCTGTCTAGTAAAACTAGCGTTCGTATTGAAGCTAGCACATTCGTCATGCTGCTAATTTTGTGATCTTTTAATATAGCGCATTCTTTTCTTCTTCATAATGCGAGAAAAATGAAGTTTCTTTGCTGCTTATATTCACACAGAGTTATCCCAAACGTCTTTATTCTTTTCTTCATCCTCATGATAGATAGATATTTTATATATATATATATATATATATATATATATATATATATATGTATATGTGTGTGTGTGTGTGTGTATATATATATATATATAATATTTTTTTTTTGTTAATATTTTTATACTTATGATTATTTTTAGAATTATATATATATATATTAGATATATATAATTTTATAATCTATCTATTATTATATATTTTTGTAACTACTATTGTTAGTTTTAATTTAATTTGATTTGTTTTTTTTGTTTTTTTTTTGGGGGGGGGGGGTGTTTAAACTAGATGGACTTGTGTTTTTTTTTCAAGCAGACTATGTAACTAGATATAGCTAGATAGATAGATAGCTAGCTATCTAGCTAGCTAGATAGATAGATACCCAAACCAGCATTTTAGCTTACACATGATTGGATGTTAAAAATCAGCAGAGCTTCCCCTCATTTCAAATGTTACCCTCAAATTTACAGCGACTGCACTTCCAAGTGCACTTGCATTGCAATTAAAATTGTACTTGTAGTTAGCACTTGTATATTAACATGAATGTGCCTTTTGTAAATAACCCCCATAGTCTTTTGACATGCACCTGCCTACTCACAAATAAACTCAGTTTTTTTAATCAAAACACATATTACATTATTTGGGGAAAAATGAAATGTTTATTTTTAGTCTGTGCAAAACAAAATAAAGAGGGAGGCAACACTGGAGACACTTTTGAAGTTTGTGAAGCCTTTTGTCCCCCAGGCACACATCAAGTCAGTGGCCACCAAAATTCAGATCCTGTGTAAACAAGAAAATAGGGAGCACAACCAGGTCCTGGAATCCCACAGACCAGGAACAGCAGCAGATGAGATCTATGTCCCCAGACTGTGGTACTACAACAGCCTGCGTCTTCTGTCAGAGCAGACTGAAGCCAGGCAGTCACTTCCGACTCTTCCGTCTAGCCTTCCCTCCACACGTCGCTGGAGGCTGTGCCTCTGGTGGTGGACTTGTGGTAGGAGGAGGAGGAGGAGCAGTAGTTCACCCTTCAAACCCCTCTGAATGGTGTCATACAGAATTGCCTCGCATAAGTTGCGTTGTCCCATGTCCATTTCCAGCAACTTGCTGGCCAAATAGGTAGCGTAGGCCTCTTCTGGATTGGGGGGTTTGATAAGTAATTGGCTCGCCTGGCGTATTAGAGCCAATGACTCCTCCTCCGTCCGTGTCATCCTCCTGGGCCTTTTGCTGGCTATGCGGAGGGGAGGGACCTGACTTTCTGTCAGGCTCCTGCTGGGCCCAGCTATCTCCTGCGTGTGGCTGGTCCCGGCCTCCTCCTCCATACCACTGGTCCCGGCCTCCTCCTGGGTGAGCTCATCCTGTGTAAAAAAAAAAAATTCAATATTCAATCAATATTTGCTAAAATAAAATATACCTGGCTCCAGCTGGGTGCATCAACTTCTTCCAGGATGGAAGGGCCTGGATCTTCCTGGGATGGCTCAGCTGAGGTGGAGGGAAGGGTGGAGGGAAGGGTGGAAAGCGACTGCCTGGCTTCTGACTAGTCATCCAGAAAACGCAGTTTATTGTAATACATAGCCTGGGGACATAAATCTTATCTGCTGCTGCTCCTGATGTGTGGGACTGTATGATCTTGTTGCGCTCCCGCCTATACATGTTCCACAGGGTCTGAATTTTGGCGTCCACAAACGTAATGTCTGCCTGGGGGAGTCGGGTTTGCACAAACTTCAAAAGTGTTCCCAGTGTTTTCTTCCAGGCAGGACGGTTGGAATATAATGGGTGCCTGACCTCCCACAGGTTCCTGTGCTTCTCATAGAGCTCTATGAATTTGGAGAGGAATGCCTCCTCCTTAAAGGGGTTAGGATTGTATTTTTGCTTTTTTTTTTCTGAAAAAAAAAACCACACACACACAACATAAATACTAATGTCAGACCAAACGCACAGTAATATTATTGTGAAAATGTAGGTGAGACACATACTACACCCACACTATACCCACCCACACTACACACACACAGACTACACCCAACCACACTACACACACACACACACACACACACTACACCCACCCACCCATAGGGTGCCCACGTGTCCCGGATTGCCCGGGATTGTCCCGCAATGGACATCTCTGTCCCTGGTCCCGGGCACCTTCATTCCGGGACAATACAGTGTCCCGGAATGAAGTAGTGAACACAGCCAGTGCAGCCACCCTATTAACTTTATTTGCGGAACTGGTTGCTAGGGCTGGCCCCGCCTGGCGTCTAGTAACCAGTGACGTCAGCACAGTAAGGTCGGGAGCGACGCCTGCGCCTAATGCTGCCCTGCTCTTTCCACCCATCTCAGCAGTCGGCAACTCTTCCTTCTCCGGCACGCAGCAGGGAGTCAGAACAGTGTCTCCCGAGTCCCTGACCAGCCCACCTGCTGTGTGTCAGCCTCCCCACTGCTGCTACTGATGGGGTGGCAGGCGGTGGGTCTGGTTACCAGTGATGACAGTGCCAGGAAGCAGGAGTGGCAGAGGCTGCCAGGCTGACCCCAGAGGAGCACAATGTATCCAGACTCCAGTCCCGGAACTCCTCCTCCCTGCACTTCACCGCAAAGACTGAGAGCAGGTGGCACCGACAAGGAGCTGCAGTAAGCCACACATTCAGGGGCAGTACAAGGAGGGGGGGGGGTGGAAGGGGCACCTGCCCTGGGTGGTTTTCCAATATGCAGTGAGGTGGGTGCATTGGGAGATTCCATGGTTCTCCTGCCTCATTGCCAGGAGTGACTGTTGTTTTCCCTCATTCTCGGCACTGTAACGATCCTCACTCTGTCTTATCTCTCAGTCTCTTATCTGTGCAGTTATAAATCTGTCTCCTGTAGCCTGTGCCATGCCCACTGTGTGCTTCTACACTGCACACATGGGGAATGCCACCCTAGCTGAGCTCTCCTGGAGTCCTGAGCAGTGAATAGTGATTACAGAGAACCAATCTTTTAGCAGCAGCCGACAGAGACAAGAACAGCTGAAAGATCCATTCCCTGTAATCACTATTCACTGCCTAAGAGAGGGCTCTGAAATTCTGAACACCTCTGTGCTCCCCCTTCTCCCTCCAGTCCACTGTGGGGTCCTAACCCCCAGCTCCCAGAGGAGGACAGAACTTCCCATGTTACACACTTGCTCCTCAGCCAATCTCCCACTGTGAGCTACAGCCATGCTGCTTAAAGCGGAGGTCCACCCTAAAGTGGACCTTCCGCTTATTGGAATCCTCCCCCCCTCCGGCGCCACAATTGGCACCTTTCAGGGGGGAGGGGGGTGCAGGTACCTGTACAGTACAGGTATCTGCACCCACTTCCGGCGTAGATTCTGCAGAATCTACGCCCCTTTCCGAAGGTCCCCCGCTGCCTGCTGGGAAACACACGGATCCCAGAGACAGCGGGGACCATCCTTATTGCGCAGCGCGACGCGCGCATGCGCAGTAGGGAACCGGGAAGTGAAGCCGCAAGGCTCAACTTCCTGATTCCCATACCCAAGATGGCGGCGGCAGCACCCGAGAGACGATCGAGAGATCAGCTTCGGGTGACGACATTGCGGGCGCGCTGGGCGGGGAAGTGTCATTATTTTAAAAGTCAGCAGCTGCAGTATTTGTAGCTGCTGGCTTTAAAAAAACCAAAAAACGGCGGACTCCCGCTTTAAGGTAGAGGGCACACTAATGTAAAGGGGAAGGGGGGGCAAACTAATGTAAGGAGGGGGCGCTCTTATGTAAGGACGGGGCACACTAATGCAAGGAGGGGGTGCTTTTATGTAAGAAGGGGGCACACTAATGTAAGGAGGGGGCACACTAATGCAAGGAGGGGGTGCTTTTATGTAAGAAGTGGGCACACTAATGTAAAGAGGGGGCACACTAATGTAAGCAGGGGGCGCTCTTATGTAAGGACAGGGCACACTAATGTAAGGAGGGGGTGCTTTTATGTAAGAAGGGGGCACACTAATGTAAGGAGGGAGTGCTCTTATGTAAGGAGGGGGTGCTCTTATGTAAGGGGGGGCACTTTTATATAAGGAGTGGGTGCTTTTATGTAAGAAAGGGGCACACTAATGTACGGAGGGGGCGCTCTTATGTAAGGAGGGGGCGCTCTTATGTAAGGAGGGGGTGCTTTTATGTAAGAAAGGGGCACACTAATGTAAGAAGCGGGGCACACCAATGTAAGGAGGGGGCGCTCTTATGTAAGAAAGGTGGCACACTAATGTAAGGTGGGGGTGCTTTTATGTAAGGAGGGGGCACACTAATGTAAGAAGCAGGGCACACTAATGTGCCCCCTTACATCCTCAAGAGAGTCCCCTTACAACCCTGGGAGTGCCACTTAGTACAGTAGTACTAAGGGGGCACCCTGGAGGAGGATAGACCTGCTGTACTCCCTGCGGTAGTCCCTATGAAAAGTGATCCTAGCACCCACTTATGATCTTGCACACAGGCCCACTGATTTAATAATATGCCACTGCCCCAGCCTCAAAAATTGGCCCAAAAAAAAAAGTATCAAAAATTATATATTTTTTTTGGGGGGGGGGGGGGGTTGTCCCTGAATGGAAGTCTGGAAATGTGGTCACCCTACCCACCCACCCACCCACACTACACACACACCACACACACTACATCCACCCACCCACACCACCCACACTACACACACACTACACCCACACTACACACACACTACACCCACACTACACACACACACTACACCCACCCACCCACACTACACACACACTACACACACACACTACACCCACCCACACTACACACTACCCACCCACCCACATTACACACACACTACACCCACCCACACACAAACACCAACCCACACTTAAATGAAATAACCATGACCAATGTAAAGTCCCATTATATACTGTCCTAATGCAGGCCTAAAATTCTAAACAGTAAAAACCATTGAGATATAGAATCTTACCATCATTTAGATCGCTCGCTGCTTCCGTTCGGACACACATACAACCTCGCTGGAACGCTTTATACACTGCGCATGCGTCAAGCTCCGCCTGCGTCGCCCACGTTGCCCGTCCCTGACGTTCCTTGTGACCAAATTTCCCCGCCTCTCTTCCCCTCGTTCTGCTGTGGGAGATTGAATAGATAAAGATGGCGGACGGATTTTCAGTTAGCAGCGCGGAGGAAAGCCCTGAACCCCATGCTTCCGGAGCAAGGAAAAGGTTTAAGGCCACAAACATGGTCTTTGAAGAGATGGTGGAGATGGTGGAGATACATCGTAGGGAGGATTACGATGGGAAAAATGGCCCGTATCCCAAACCAAATATCCGAAAAGATCACATCATGACGATAGTTGTGAGCACTTTGGAGAGCAAATTTGGGGTTCGAAGAGCCAAAGATCAGCTCCGGAAACGATGGTCCGACATCAAATCCAGGGAGCCGGACCAATACAGGAGAATCAAAAAGGCGCTGAAAAAAAGTGAGTACTCTGCGCTTATCGTGACGGTCCTACATAATCGTTCGTATAGGTCATATTTGTAAATCTGGCGAATTTAATCGTTCGTGCGGTTGATCGTTCGTATAGGTAATGTTAATAAATCTGCAGAATTTGGTCGTTCGTTCATGTGGTTAATCGTTCATATAGCGAATATGACCGTTCGTATATGTGGACGTAAATATCTAAAAATTTGTTTATGGTGTAAATTTATCTGGTGTTGGATTCGATTTTAATTAGTTAATATTTTTTTGTATTGTTCATGATAAATTGAATTGTCACACTCAGTTTAGGATATCCTTGTGTACATGTCTATAGAGCTGCAACTGTTTCATTAATTTATTCAGTGTAATGTAATCTAAATAAAAAATTGAGATAGATAGATAGATAGATAGATAGATAAAATGGGACATCATAGAACATTTTTTGAGATAATCACACACAGGGACTCCAGGGGATGATTCGAGTGTGTCCGTCTGTGAAACTTGGACAAAAGATATAAAGTATCGCAGTTTGGTTAAAGGCTAGGTTCACACTGCTGCGATGTATGAGATCGAATGTGATTTGCACCGCACTGCAGTGCAAATCATATGTGATCTCTGTGTGATGCGATTTCAGCCATACATATAGTATGGCTGAATTTGCATCGCATCCGGCCCAAACTTGTACATGACCCTTTTTTAATCCACAGCAGAATCGGATCACATGGGTGTTCACACCATGCGGTCCGATTCCCCTCCGAGTTTAAAGATTGCACTGTGATATGAGAACTAATTTGGAGGTGTCAATAAAACTTTACACTGACACTCCCAGCAGGTCACATAGGGCAGTGTGAACTGCCTCCGGGAGGCATGCGAAGAAACCGCAGTAGATTTGCAGCGTTCGCGCTTCGCAGCAGTCTGAACACAGCCTAACTAAAATGTCATTTAAATGATGTATTAAACTAGGATCTTGTCACAACCAGCTAATAATTGTACACTACTTCAAACCAATGTTTCATATTCCGATTTCTGGACTCAAATATCACTGTGCTTAAAAGTATACCTTTTTTTTGTTTTTTCATTCTCATAGGGGAACAAAGACTCAACAAGAGTCGGAGCAGCCCAGGACCCCCCGACCTCACCAGCCTGATTGGGCAGTTAGCCCCAGCCCAGTGCCAGAGCTGGAGCAGCCAAGCCCATTGCCAGAGCTGGAGCAGCCAAGCCCATTGCCAGACGTGGAGCAGCCCAGCCCACTGCCAGATGTGGAGGAAGAAGAGGTGGTGGAGATACGCACCCCACAAAGTGAGTGTCTGACAACCCAGCTTAAGGTAAACAATTAATGTCTGCATATTTTAACACAATTTTTTATCTACACATGTTTTTAGGTGATGATCTGGTTGTGGAAGGACAAGCCGCGGAGCCATTTTCCTCAGACAGTGCCCAGAGACTGATTGGTCAGATCATGGCCTGGAATGGCCAGATTGATCAAATGCGGAACCAGATGCAAAACATGCAACGACAACTGGAAACTATGCAGCAGGAAATGAATAACATGATCGATGTTTTAGGGAGAATCTAAGCTCCTTTTCCCTAAAACGAAAGATCATGTTCTTCATTTCCTTGTAAAAAAGTTTTTAATGTTTTTATAACATTGTTTTTATTTGTTTTTAGAGGCCAAATTTTGATGCTATGTGCCATCAGAGCCATCAGAGAATCGCAATGTACGCATTTTGTGTTTGCAACCCCTTCCTCATTCTAGTATGTGAGAGGAAGGGATTGCACCCACCAAACACGTCTATTGATCACTCATGATGGTAGATAGTAGTGATGGCCGAACGGTTCGCCCGGCGGTCGTTTCGCGGCGAATTTCCGACATTCGCGGTCCGCACGTTCGAACGCCTTTTTCCGTCGTTCGCCGCGGCGGACTTACGTGTTTAATGTATACAAGAACTTTAACCTTTGGTGGCACGTTTATCATGTGATACAGGACAGCCAATTGAGACATGACAGCACATGGACACTTGTACATTCCCCCTAACCTATAAATACACCCGATCCGGTGGCCATTTTACATTCTTTCTTCTGTTACGATAGGGACAGGTTCCTGTGTGGAGTAGGGAGAGATAAACCACTAGCTATTTGGTACACAAAAGTTCTTTTCAGGACTGGTATAGGTGTTAGGTGTTGATAGGTTTGCTGTGCTGCTGATTCTTGCAGCAGCCTGAGTGTCTTTTGTTAGTTTAGAGAAAGGGAAAGGACGGTGTATGCTACAGGGACAGCCAGATTAGTCTTTCATCATCATCATCATCATCATCATCATTAGCTGTTACTATCAAGGTCCACAAAAGAGCTGTTCCAGTAACCACTAATCGTTCTCTTTTTTTGCCAATTTGTATAGGGACAGGAAGGAAGCAGTGTTGTCAGGCAGTGAGGGTAATTTTAAAGACTTGCTGTTATTATTAGTTCCACAAAGGTTCTTTTCAGGACTGGTATCAGTGGTACAGTAATAGGCTTGTACATGTATAATATTCTTTCTTCCAAATATAGAAAGGATATTATACTTGACTGCTGCCCTTCTGCTGCAGTCTGCTAAACATTCACAACTCACTTGTTCCACAAAAGTTCTTATAAGGACTGGTAACTTGGTATAGGGTGCTACGGTACATAGGCTTGAGTGCGGTACAGTCTGCTGTTCTGTAAGGACCGCTATCGGTCCACAATAGATAGGGTTGACGTGCACCACTGCTGACCGCTGCCCTATACTGCAGCAGTCCTTCAGCGGTATAGGGACTGACGTACAGTCTGCTAATCACTAACACACAACCTGCTTGTTCCACAAAAGTTCTTATAAGGACTGGTAACTTGGTATAGGGTGCTACGGTACATAGGCTTGAGTGCGGTACAGTCTGCTGTTCTGTAAGGACCGCTATCGGTCCACAATAGATAGGGTTGACGTGCACCACTGCTGACCGCTGCCCTATACTGCAGCAGTCCTTCAGCGGTATAGGGACTGACGTACAGTCTGCTAAACACTAATACACAACCTGCTTGGTCCACAAAAGTTCTTATAAGGACTGGTAACTTGGTATAGGGTGCTACGGTACATAGGCTTGAGTGCGGTACAGTCTGCTGTTCTGTAAGGACCGCTATCGGTCCACAATAGATAGGGTTGACGTGCACCACTGCTGACCGCTGCCCTATACTGCAGCAGTCCTTCAGCGGTATAGGGACTGACGTACAGTCTGCTAATCACTAACACACAACCTGCTTGTTCCACAAAAGTTCTTATAAGGACTGGTAACTTGGTATAGGGTGCTACGGTACATAGGCTTGAGTGCGGTACAGTCTGCTGTTCTGTAAGGACCGCTATCGGTCCACAATAGATAGGGTTGACGTGCACCACTGCTGACCGCTGCCCTATACTGCAGCAGTCCTTCAGCGGTATAGGGACTGACGTACAGTCTGCTAAACACTAATACACAACCTGCTTGGTCCACAAAAGTTCTTATAAGGACTGGTAACTTGGTATAGGGTGCTACGGTACATAGGCTTGAGTGCGGTACAGTCTGCTGTTCTGTAAGGACCGCTATCGGTCCACAATAGATAGGGTTGACGTGCACCACTGCTGACCGCTGCCCTATACTGCAGCAGTCCTTCAGCGGTATAGGGACTGACGTACAGTCTGCTAATCACTAACACACAACCTGCTTGTTCCACAAAAGTTCTTATAAGGACTGGTAACTTGGTATAGGGTGCTACGGTACATAGGCTTGAGTGCGGTACAGTCTGCTGTTCTGTAAGGACCGCTATCGGTCCACAATAGATAGGGTTGACGTGCACCACTGCTGACCGCTGCCCTATACTGCAGCAGTCCTTCAGCGGTATAGGGACTGACGTACAGTCTGCTAAACACTAATACACAACCTGCTTGGTCCACAAAAGTTCTTATAAGGACTGGTAACTTGGTATAGGGTGCTACGGTACATAGGCTTGAGTGCGGTACAGTCTGCTGTTCTGTAAGGACCGCTATCGGTCCACAATAGATAGGGTTGACGTGCACCACTGCTGACCGCTGCCCTATACTGCAGCAGTCCTTCAGCGGTATAGGGACTGACGTACAGTCTGCTAATCACTAACACACAACCTGCTTGTTCCACAAAAGTTCTTATAAGGACTGGTAACTTGGTATAGGGTGCTACGGTACATAGGCTTGAGTGCGGTACAGTCTGCTGTTCTGTAAGGACCGCTATCGGTCCACAATAGATAGGGTTGACGTGCACCACTGCTGACCGCTGCCCTATACTGCAGCAGTCCTTCAGCGGTATAGGGACTGACGTACAGTCTGCTAAACACTAATACACAACCTGCTTGGTCCACAAAAGTTCTTATAAGGACTGGTAACTTGGTATAGGGTGCTACGGTACATAGGCTTGAGTGCGGTACAGTCTGCTGTTCTGTAAGGACCGCTATCGGTCCACAATAGATAGGGTTGACGTGCACCACTGCTGACCGCTCACCTATACTGCAGCAGTCCTTCAGCGGTATAGGGACTGACGTACAGTCTGCTAATCACTAACACACAACCTGCTTGTTCCACAAAAGTTCTTATAAGGACTGGTAACTTGGTATAGGGTGCTACGGTACATAGGCTTGAGTGCGGTACAGTCTGCTGTTCTGTAAGGACCGCTATCGGTCCACAATAGATAGGGTTGACGTGCACCACTGCTGACCGCTGCCCTATACTGCAGCAGTCCTTCAGCGGTATAGGGACTGACGTACAGTCTGCTAAACACTAATACACAACCTGCTTGGTCCACAAAAGTTCTTATAAGGACTGGTAACTTGGTATAGGGTGCTACGGTACATAGGCTTGAGTGCGGTACAGTCTGCTGTTCTGTAAGGACCGCTATCGGTCCACAATAGATAGGGTTGACGTGCACCACTGCTGACCGCTGCCCTATACTGCAGCAGTCCTTCAGCGGTATAGGGACTGACGTACAGTCTGCTAATCACTAACACACAACCTGCTTGTTCCACAAAAGTTCTTATAAGGACTGGTAACTTGGTATAGGGTGCTACGGTACATAGGCTTGAGTGCGGTACAGTCTGCTGTTCTGTAAGGACCGCTATCGGTCCACAATAGATAGGGTTGACGTGCACCACTGCTGACCGCTGCCCTATACTGCAGCAGTCCTTCAGCGGTATAGGGACTGACGTACAGTCTGCTAAACACTAATACACAACCTGCTTGGTCCACAAAAGTTCTTATAAGGACTGGTAACTTGGTATAGGGTGCTACGGTACATAGGCTTGAGTGCGGTACAGTCTGCTGTTCTGTAAGGACCGCTATCGGTCCACAATAGATAGGGTTGACGTGCACCACTGCTGACCGCTGCCCTATACTGCAGCAGTCCTTCATCGGTATAGGGACTAAGAGTTTTGTCACAGGGTCATTTAAAAAATGACAGGCAGAGGAAGAGGCAGGCCCTTCCGCAGGGGTGGTAGGGGTAGGGCAGGAGCAACAGGCTTGAGCCAAAGTGGGAAGTTGCAGAAGGTGCGTTCAATTACTTTAAAGGATGCACCAGACTTGGTTGAGTGGCTCGCTCAGCCTTACTCTTCTGCACCCTCCTCATCCTCTCGATCTGCACCCTCTTCTTCACTCTCTGCTATGTGCACCCCCAAAGACACTACCACCAACAACACGACCACCACCACCACCACCACATACCTTCCGCTTGAGTCACTGGAATTATTTTCCGATCCATATCAAGAGGACATTTCTGATGCGCAGCCACTCTTGGTATTGGATCAGGAAGAGGAGGTAGCAACAAGCGCTACTCAGCAGTCTGACGCCAGTACCCAGATCAGCCCAAGGAGGAGGTTGGTCCCCGGTGTTGCTGCCTACTCCGAGATCTCTACTTATAGCGGTGGGGAAGGTGACGTTGATGATGACGTGTCTAGTGATGTCACGTGGGTGCCCACAAGAGAGGAAGAGGAGGGGAGTTCAGAGGGAGATATGGACCAGCAGATAGGGAGGAGAAGCAGCAATGACTTACATTGCACAGCAGGGACAAAGCAGACTGCAAATGTATCAGGAGCGAGTCATCGACCATGTGCGGTCACATCTGGCGCTCCCAGGACACCGGCACATGGCTCCGCAGTGTGGGCTTTTTTTAACGTGTCCGCTGCTGACAATAGCGTTGCCATCTGCAATCTTTGCAGTCAACGCGTTAGTCGCGGTAAGCCCAATACTCACCTAGGGACGACCGCCTTAAGAAGGCACATGAGCAGCCATCACCGAGCCCAGTGGGAGCAACGGAACACACAAAGCCACACTGCAGGCTCTCACCGTCCAGCCTCGTCTTCTACTTCTCCTTCTCCTCTCTCCTCACAATTGTCCTCCACTCCACCTTCCATCACGCCAAGCTCACATTTTTCTGCAAAAAGGCAGGCTTCCGTGGGCCTAATGTTTGAGCGTAAAAAAATGATGACGCCGGATAACCCTCTTGCCCAACGGTTGGCGGCTGGCTTGTCAGAACTCATAGCCCGCCAACTACTGCCATATAAACTGGTGGACTCGGAGGCCTTTCGCAAATTTGTGGCCATTGGAACACCACAATGGAAGGTCCCAGGAAGGAAGTATTTCTCAGAGAAGGGCATCCCAGAGCTATATGGCCATGTTCAGCGGCAAGTGAATGTATCTCTGGCACACAGTGTCGGTGCCAAGATACATCTGACCACAGACACGTGGTCTAGCAAACACGGGCAGGGAAGGTATATCAGTTTTACTGCCCACTGGGTGAACCTTCTGACGGCCGTCAAGCATGTAACCCGTGGCACCCGTGTAGATTTGGTTTTACCGCCACGGATTGCATGCAGGCCTGACTCTTCTTCTCCTCCTCCTACTCCATCCTCCTCCCTCTCCTCCTCAGCTGCCTCCTCCTTTTCCGCTGCTAGCGTCTCTTCCACTGCACCGCCCAAGCTCCCCAGAACCTATTCCACATGCCAGGTGAGACGTTGCCATGCCGTGCTGCGTCTGTTGTGCCTGGAAGCAAAGAGCCACACTGGCCCGGCACTCCTTTCAGCTTTGCGTTCACAGGCAGATGAGTGGCTAACACCGCTCAATTTGACAGTTGGTAAAGTGGTGTGTGACAACGGTGCCAATCTGCTTAGCGCATTGAAACAGGGCAAAATCACGCACGTGCCGTGCATGGCACACGTCTTAAACTTGGTCGTGCAGCGATTCCTTGTCAAATACCCTGGGGTCCAGGACATCTTGCGGCAGGCAAGGAAAATCTCGGCCCATTTCAGAAGATCTTACACGGCCATGGCTCGCCTTGCTGACATTCAGCGGCGACACCATCTGCCGGTCAGACGTCTTATTTGCGATTGCCCGACGCGATGGAACTCAACCTTCTATATGCTTGATAGGCTGCTCCAGCAGAAACGTGCAGTTAACGTCTACCTGTATGAACTCTGCGAAAGAAACGGTTCTGGGGAGCTGGGTTTTTTTTCACCGCGCCAGTGGCTGCTCATGCGCGACACATGCAGACTTCTGCGGCCATTTGAGGAGATCACCAAACTGGTCAGTCGCAGCCATGGCGCCATCAGTGACATGGTACCTTATGCCTTCTTTCTGGAGCGTGCATTGCGTCGTGTCATTGATCAGGCTGTGGAGGAGCAGGAGCGGGAAGATGAGGAAGTCGCAATGCTGGATGAATTCCCAGGGGGGGCTACTCTATCTGAGACAAGTCAACAACAGGAGTCTGATGAGGAGTCAGAGGAGGATGGTGCCGGGGCGGATGAGCAGGAGCAAGAAGAGCATGCTTTAAACCTTTCTGGGATCCCTGTTGTGCGAGGATGGGGAGAGGAGAATGAAGAGGACGACATTATCCTGGATGATGAGCAGGAGCCAGGCCACCACACCGCTTCCACTTTAGTGCAAATGGGGGCCTTCATGCTCCAGTGTTTTAATAGGGACCCCCGTATAAAAAGCATGAGGGTCAAGGACCAGTACTGGGTGGCAACGTACTTAGACCCCCGGTACAAACACAAAATGGCGGAAATGTTACCGCCGTCGCAGAGGGCTGTCAGAATGCAGCACTTCCAGGCCTTGCTTCGAGAAATGCTGCATTCTGCTTTTGCGTGCGCTGGCAGAGGAGCAATTCCCACTCCCAGAGAAGGATTTGCGGGTACCAATCCAACAGCGCCTGCAAGAAGAGGCCGGTTTGAAGATGTGTTGGTGACTTCGGATATGAGGTCATTCTTTCAGCCGACCCATCGACAGGTGTCATCCGGATCCAGCATCAGGGAACGCCTAGACCGTCAGGTGTCCGACTACATTGGGTTAACGGCCGATGTGGACGCTCTGAGGAGTGATGAACCCCTAGACTACTGGGTGGGCAGGCTTGACCTCTGGCCAGAGCTTGCCCAATTTGCAATCGAACTGTTGGCTTGCCCCTCATCCAGTGTCCTGTCCGAAAGGACGTTCAGCGCAGCAGGGGGGATTGTGACCGATAAGCGTACTCGCCTAGCTCACCACAGTGTTAACTACCTCACATTTCTAAAAATGAATGAGGCATGGATCTCGGAGGAATTCAACACATGTGACCAGTAGACCATGTATATGTCTATAAACTATTTTTTTAATCAAGCACACAGACCTTCTTAATTCATTTGGCTCACTTCCTTGACCCAAAAAAGCACACCGTACTATATGCCCCTACCCTCCTCTTTGAAGAGGTTGAGCGGTGTCATATTTCTACTGGGGCTGCTTATGATATCCCTGTGCTGTGCTGACTTCCTCCTGGGGGTTCTTATTATGAAGGGATCACACTATCCCTGTGCTGTGCTGACTTCCTCCTGGGGGTTCTTATTATGAGGGGATCACACCATCCCTGTGCTGTGCTGACTTCCTCCTGGGGCTGCTTACGGTGCTGCTGTCAGCGCTGTATGTCACGGTGCTGCTGTCAGCGCTGTATGTCACGGTGCTGCTGTCAGCGCTGTATGTCACGGTGCTGCTGTCAGCGCTGTATGTCACGGTGCTGCTGTCAGCGCTGTATGTCACGGTGCTGCTGTCAGCGCTGTATGTCACGGTGCTGCTGTCAGCGCTGTATGTCACGGTGCTGCTGTCAGCGCTGTATGTCACGGTGCTGCTGTCAGTGCTCTGTATTACGGTGCTGCTGTCAGATGCCTCTATCACGGTGCATGTGTCATTCCGGTATGTCACGCTGCTGGTGATCATCTCCTGCACCCTCTTCTTTGCCTACCCTGGTCCCTGACCTTCCCTCTCCTCCATTGCCTTCATTAGCTCCATAGTCCTGAATTGTTAGAACAATTTCCCAAATAAAATAAAAATGCTTGTAGTTATCGATCCCAAATTCACCTCATACATGTATTATGTCATTGTCCAGATGGTGGGACTACGTTTTACCCCCTAATAATTACCACGTGGCCGCAAATTCGACATGAAGGTTTGCAAAGTTCGCCTCCCATTGAAGTCAATGGGGCCCGCGGCGAACGTTCGGTTTCGCGAACGTTTGGGTCCGTTCGCATTTCGCGTTCGCGAAACGTCCCGTCGGAAGTTCGTCCATCACTAGTAGATAGCACATGACATTACCAATTTTTGGTGTGCATCTTCAAAATTTGGCTTTACCTCTTGTTTTCTGTAAATAGTTAAAAAATGTATTTTATTTTTTATTTTACTATATAAATAAATATATATATATATATATATATATACACACACACACGTAAACACTCTTTATAAAACCCCCCCAAACAAAAAATATATATAGTAAAATAAAAAAAATAAAAAAATAATATTGTTTAAAAAAAAAAAAATATATATATATATATATATATATATATATATATATATTGTTTACAAAAAATTGTTTACCAAAACAAAACAAAACAAAAAAAAAATACAAAAAAAAGAGGCACTTGTTGGAATGTGCACTATTAAAAATTTCAAAAAAAGGTGTGGGTGTGTGTCTCCTTCTTTCAATACTCAATACCAGTTTGGGAAGTCATTTTGTGTTTTCTGTGACAAAGGGCCTTATTTACTATTGGGAAAAACCACTTTGCAATACAAATGCACTAGGACAGGAATATGCAATTCGTGGAAATCCAGCTGTTGCAGAATTACAAGTCCCATGAAGCATAGCAAGACTGACAGCCACAAGCATGAGACCCAGAGGCATGATGGACTTGTGGTTTTGCAACAGCTGGAGGTCCGCCAATTGCATATCCATGAATTAGGAGAATGTACGAGACAGCCACCAAGAAAAGCAAACAAGAACCAAACTTCAAAATTTGAACAGAAAATATATATTTGAACAAAAGGAAATCTTTATTGCTCAGCTCGCATTGGAATGGCCCCCCTACTATTAAAATAGGTGACATATTGGTCACGCACCTCACGTGCTGTTTGGGGGGCTGAGCCAGGATGGGCAGGATCCAGCACTGTGAGTTCTGGTGTTTGTCCGGCCTCAGGCCCAATTAGTTGCAGGTAATGGGTTCCTGAATGTCTTCGTAAAAAGTTACCAAAGGCATTCTCCACAACCCTTCTTGCTCTGGCCAGCCGGTAATTAAAAACCCTCCTCTCCAGGGTGAGGGTCCTTTGGGGGAACGGCTACATCCATTGGTCACTCAGACCGAACGCTTCATCAGCGATAAAGACAAAAGGTAGACCCTCCACATTATCAGCATCTGGTGGCAAGTCCAGGCCACCAGTGATGAGACGGTGGCAGAACTCGGTCTGCTTAAACACTCCTCCGTCTGACATCCGGCCGTTCTTCCCCACATCCACATAGAGAAAGTCATATTGTGCCGACACCACCGCCATTAACACCACACTATGGAACCCCTTATAATTCCAGTAGTAGGACCCCGAATGGGATGGGGGCACAATCCGCACATGTTTCCCGTCGATTGCCCCTCCACAGTTGGGAAAGTCCCAACGGGCAGCGAACTGGGAAGCCACAGTCTGCCATTCCTGTGGCGTGGAAGGAAACTGGGGAGTCAAACACAGAAAAAAAAAATAGTCATTAAATAAAAACAATTCATACCAAATTAAACCATAAAACATTTTGGAACAGCAGTAAAACATACATATTGGAAAAGTTGTCTTTTAAAAAAAAAAAAGATAAGGCCCAATTCACAGATTACTCACCCCTCTGATCAGGGAACATAATTTATGTGGGTGAGTGTGGGGTGGGGGCCTAATTAATGAGTATATGATACCTGAAAACAATTCCAAAAGGGTGGGGGCCTAATTAATGAGTATATGATACCTGAAAACAATTCCAAAAGGGTGGGGGCCTAATTAATGAGTATATGATGCCTGAAAACAATTCCAAAAGGGTGGGGGCCTAATTAATGAGTATATGATGCCTGAAAACAATTCCAAAAGGGTGGGGGCCTAATTAATGAGTATATGATACCTGAAAACAATTCCAAAAGGGTGGGGGCCTAATTAATGAGTATATGATACCTGAAAACAATTCCAAAAGGGTGGGGGCCTAATTAATGAGTATATGATACCTGAAAACAATTCCAAAAGGGTGGGGGCCTAATTAATGAGTATATGATGCCTGAAAACAATTCCAAAAGGGTGGGGGCCTAATTAATGAGTATATGATGCCTGAAAACAATTCCAAAAGGGTGGGGGCCTAATCAATGAGTATATGATACCTGAAAACAATTCCAAAAGGGTGGGGGCCTAATTAATGAGTATATGATACCTGAAAACAATTCCAAAAGGGTGGGGGCCTAATTAATGAGTATATGATACCTGAAAACCATTCCAAAAGGGTGGGGGCCTAATTAATGAGTAGGGATGAGCCGAACACCCCCCTGTTCGGTTCGCACCAGAACCTGCGAACAGACCTAAACTTCGTGTGAACTTTAGAACCCTATTAAAGTCTATGGGACTCGAACGTTCACAATCTAAAGTGCTAATTTTAAAGGGTAATATGCAGGTTACTGTCCTAAAAAGTGTTTGGGGACCCGGGTCCTGCCCCAGGGGACATGGATCAATGCAAAAAAAAGTTTTAAAAACGGCCGTTTTTTCAGGAGCAGTAATTTTAATAATGATTAAAGTGAAACAATAAAAGTGTAATATTCCTTAAAATTTCGTAGCTGGGGGGTATCTATAGTATGCCTGTGAAGGGGCGCATGTTTCTGGTGCTTAGAACTGTCCCTGCACAAAGTGTCATTTGTGCAGGAAAAAAGTCTTTTAAAATCACTTGCGGCTATTGTCGGGTCCCGTAATACAGAGAACACTCAATGAGTGTTCTCTGCATTAGCCGACAATTCATTCATTCATTGATAAAAAAAAAAAAAAAAAAAAGCGTGGGGGTTCCCCTAAATTCAATTACCAGGCCCTTCAGGTCTGACATGGATATTAAGGGGAACCCCGTGTCAAATTAAAAAAAAAATTGACGTGGGGGTCCCCCTAAATATCCATAACCAGACCCTTCAGGTCTGATATGGATATTAAGGGGAACCCCGCATCAAATTAAAAAAAAATTGACGTGGGGGTCCCCCTAAAAATCCATATCAGACCCTTTTATCCAAGCACGCAACCTGGCAGGCCGCAGGAAAAGGGGGGGGACGAGAGAGCGGCCCCCCTCGCTCCTGAACCGTACCAGGCCACATACCCTCAACATTGGGAGGATGCTTTGGACAAGGGCCTCATCCTCACAACCCTGGCCGTTGGTTGTGAGGGTCTGCGGGCGGGGGGCTTATCAGAATCTGGAAGCCCCCTTTAACAAGGGGACCCCCAGATCCCAGCCCCCCCTGTTTGAAATGGTAAGGGGGTACAAAAGTACCCCTACCATTTCACAAAGGAAGTGTCAAAATGGTTAAATAAGACAAACACACTTTTGAAAAATTCCTTTATTAAAAAATAACGCAGGTTTCCGTTACATCAGAGGGGGCGGGGTCACCCACACGTCACTGGGGAACCCCTGGCTTCCCTCTCCAGCGTCAGAGGGGCGGGGTCAGGTGACGGGTGGCCCCGCCCTCCTAATATAAGAAACGTCAGCGCTGGGATCTCTGCAGTGTCTCCGGAGTGGAGACAGAAGAAGGATGTATGGACAGCGCTGGACTAAGAGATCCCCTGTCGCTGGATATGATCATCCATCGCTGGACCCCGGAGACCCGTCGCTGGATAGCAAGAGTGGATTAGCACCGCTGGAATCTTTTTTTTTTTTTTTTAATAAAGGAATTTTTCAAAAGTGTGTTTGCCTTATTTAACCATTTTGACACTTTCTTTGTGAAATGGTAGGGGTACTTTTGTACCCCCTTACCATTTCAAACAGGGGGGGGCGGGATCTGGGGGTCCCCTTGTTAAAGGGGGCTTCCAGATTCTGATAAGCCCCCCGCCCGCAGACCCTCACAACCAACGGCCAGGGTTGTGAGGATGAGGCCCTTGTCCTCATCAACATGGGGACAAGGTGCTTTGAGGGGTCACAGACCCCCAAAGCATCCTCCCAATGTTGAGGGTATGTGGCCTGGAACGGTTCAGGAGGGAGGGGGGCCGCTCTCTCGTCCCCCCCTCTTTTCCTGCGGCCTGCCAGGTTGCGTGCTCGGATAAAGTGTCTGATATGGATTTTTAGGGTGACCCCCCACGTCCAATTTTTTTTTTAATTTGACACGGGGTTCCCCTTAATATCCATGTCAGACCTGAAGGGCCTGGTAATTGAATTTAGGGGAACCCCCACGCTTTTTTTTTTTTTTTTTTTTATCAATGAATGAATGAATTGTCGGCTAATGCAGAGAACACTCATTGAGTGTTCTCTGTATTACAAATGACACTTTGTGCAGGGACAGTTCTAAGCACCAGAAACATGCGCCCCTTCACAGGCATACTATAGATACCCCCCAGCTACGAAATTTAAAGGAATATTACACTTTTATTGTTTCACTTTAATCATTATTAAAATCACTGCTCCTGAAAAAACGGCCGTTTTTAAAACTTTTTTTTGCATTGATCCATGTCCCCTGGGGCAGGACCCGGGTCCCCAAACACTTTTTAGGACAGTAACCTGCATATTACCCTTTAAAATTAGCACTTTAGATTTCTCCCATAGACTTGTATAGGGTGTTCCGGCTTTTCGAATTTGCTGCGAACAGCCCAAATTGTTCACTGTTCGCTGAACAGGCGAACAGGCAATGTTCGAGTCGAACATGAGTTCGACTCGAACTCGAAGCTCATCCCTATTAATGAGTATATAATACCTGAAAACAATTCCAAAAGGGTGGGGGTGGTAAAACAGTACAATGGAGCTGACAATATGAATTTGAAAAAAAGGTCTCGGCTGTGGGTGTATATGGGCCCAGGATTGCATGCTGGGGACGTTAGTGAAGGCAAATATGCACGTGGGACACAAAAGGTAATAGCAAAAAAAAATTACCAAAAAAAATGCGTGTATGGATATAAAGGGGACATTCGCAGCATATTCCTGTCATGGATATTAAAAGTCATGATGAAATTAATACAAACATACAATGCATATAATACAATATTAAAGGATAAAACTTACCTTCATATATTCCTTCTGCAGGACCTGAATAATGGCAGAACAGGTCTCTGGAATAATGATCCCCAGAGCCTGGGGGGAGATGCCTGTAGAGAACTTGAGGTCCTGAAGGCTTCGCCCTGTCGCCAAGTAGCGCAACGTGGCGATGAGCCTCTGCTCCGGAGTGATGGCTTGCCGCGTGCAGGTATCCTGCCTGCTGATATAAGGGGTCAGCAAAGCCAGCAGACGGTGAAAAATGGGGTCTGTCATCCTGAGATAATTCCTGAAATCATCGGGATTATTCTCATGGATCTCACGGAGCAAAGGCATATGTGAGAATTGGTCGCGCTGGCGCAACCAATTCTTCGTCCATGAACTCCTCCTCGCCCTGTTCACGGACTGGGCTCGGGTCAAAGTATGAACCCCAACACCAAGCCCCCATATAGCATGAACTCGCGAAGGAGTACGTCCACTCTCCATGGCTTTGAAACGGTCAGCTGGACAAACAAGCTCAACTGAACGCACCGAAGAACAGGCAGACCTATGAAGAACGATCTGAGGAAACGAGCGGATCAGAAGCGCCTAAGAACAGGTACTAACTGATCCACATGCACCGAAGAACAGATACAAACCTCATAGGCAGACTGCGCTGCAGAAAACGAACAAATTAAGCTGAAGTCTGAAAAGCGCGAATCGTCTCTAACCAAACTTCTACTAACGCAAAATCAGCAGAAGGAGCCCAAAGGGTGCTTTGCTGGGTCTTGGACTTCCTTTTTCTAGTCCCATCGTACGTGCTGTACTTCATCGCGCAAATGAACGCCCGACTTTCTGTGTGTCCGTGTGTGGCCAAGTCCGTTCGGTAGAAAGTCCGCCGGACTATCCGCCGGATTGTATGTCGGACTAAGTACACCGGATAATTCGATCGTGTGTACGCGACATTAGATGTGATGGCTGAATTCGTTTTCCTTTTCAGTATTTCTTTCTTCTATTTTCATCAGGTGATCTGGCCAGTAAATCTGTTGTCTTTCAAAAGAACAAGCTCTCCAGCAGAATATATCAGTTACAAAAATGAGACAAATCATTGAACACTAGCAGGGGTGCTTACAATGATCAGCTTTTATTTATGTATGTAAAACATTTATTTCAAAAGGAAAAAAAACTGTTTGCTGAAACTGCTTATAAAGTATTAGCTGGAGTTTGGCTTCAATTTGTTAGTGAATTTAAATCTGCTGGTACGTCTAACACTCCCCCCCCCCCCATAATGATAGTGCTGCTGTCCAAAGGTGACCCTGTGCTCCTTCATCCAGAGCGGTGACACTCTAATACAGGAGCTGTTTTACTGGTCAGATTATTAGGGGAAAAAAGAGGGAAAAGCTCAAGAAAAGAAGACTGATGCAGCTACCACATCTAATGATTAATAAACTGCAATATAACATTTTTTGGGAGTTTGGGTTTAATACTGCTTAACCGGTTCCTGACCAGCGCATGCCGATGTACGTCGGCAGAATGGCACGGGCAGGCAAATGGATGTGCCCTGACTCGATCGCCACAGGCATACCCGCGATCGTCTCACAGGGCGGCTGAACTGAGAGATGCCGTTGTAAACAGCATCTCCCCGTTCTGCCTAGCAACTAGTGACGCTGATCTCTGCTCCATGTGATTGGAGCAGATATCAGTGTTCACTAAATGAAAGCCCAGCCCCCAACAGTTAGTAACACACCCCTAGGAACACTTAACCCCTACACTGCCACTCACTGGTTAACCCCTTCACTGCCAGTGTCATTTACACAGGAATCACTGCATTTATATAGAAGTGATTGCTGTATAAATGACAATGGTCCCAAAAATGTGTCAAAAATGTCTGATGTGTCTGCCATAATGTCGCAGTCACAATAAAAATCGCTGATCACCGCCATTACTAGTAAAAAAAAATTATTAATAAAAATGCCATAAAAATATCCCCTATTTTGTAAACTCTATAACTTTTGCGCAAACCAATCAATAATCGCTTATTGTGATTTTGTTTTGATTTTTTTTTTTACCAAAAATATGTAGAAGAATACGTATCGGCCTAAACTGAGGGAAAAAAATGTTTTTTTTTATATATTTTTGGGGGATATTTATTATAACAAAAAGTAAAAAATAATGTGTTTTTTTCAAAATTGTTGCTCTATTTTTGTTTATAGCGCAAAAAATAAAAACCGCAGGGGTGATCAAATACCACCAAAAGAAAGCTCTATTTGTGGGGAGCCACGTCGCACGACCGCGCAATTGTCAGTTAAAGCGACGCAGTGCCGAATCGCAAAAAGTGTTCTGGTCTTTGGCCAGCAAAATGGTCCGGGCTGAAGTAGTTAAAAAAAAGTGTATGACCCAGTACTAGTGGTAGTTCATCATTTACATTAACATGCTATAGGACCTCTGATCTTTTTACTAGTCTTAAATGTCTTCCTAAACTAGTTAGTTCTGTATTTCGTTTTGTCTTTGCACTATTTTTACTAGATAATCACTTATTTATAAAAAATACCAAAATGATAATAGGAAACAAATGCAGAGTTTTTTCCATCAGCCATCTGTTTCCTAGTTATAATTTCTGCTGTTACAATATTGCATTTCCATTCATGAAGACATTTCTGATTGTTTACTGCCCTCTGCTGGGCAATTAGTAAAGTAGCAGAAAAAAGCTTGACATTATCAAATAATTATACCATAATTCGTTTTTCTAGATATCTTAATTGAAAAAATGACAAAGGATTTCAGTGGTAAGCTAAGTTCTGGTAGTAACCCCAAACATATCTCCAGCTATGTGGGTGCCGCAGCTGGACTGGATCACGTACATGTACCTGATTCAGTTCTTAGGGGTATAGGGTGTTGAAGCAACCCCTGAATCACCCCATGTCCCCTCTGTGCTGTGATTCGCTACAGCACAAGTTTGGCAGCAGGTCCTGGCCAATGATTTTTGGCCTGGACCTACTGATTGATTGTAGAAAATCACAGCACAGCCTGTGTCCATGTTAGTAATCCCTAATGCAGGTTCTGGTGGATTTTTCTGTCTCTGGACCCTTTTTGTCCAGAGAGAGAAAAAAGCCAGACCTCTGTGTGTAGAAACAGCGCATCTACACTGGCAAACACCTGGTTAGGCACATTTAACCCTTTGGGCACCCTCCAGTTAACCCTTTCACTGCCCTGTCACCATTGTCATCAGTACAGTGTACAATTTTTTTTATTTTATTTAATGATCACTGTATTAGTGTCAATAGTGACACCAGATAGCGCTAGTGTCAGTTAGTGTCCCTCCCAGATACTGAAGTAGAAAAGATGTAGCTGGATAGCCGCACTCCGAATTATTCAACTTTATTTCAAAAATGTAATTAAAATCATAGCATCTAGGCTGGTAAACAGACTAACTGCACAGCCACTGACATGTTTCACACCGAACACGGTGCTTAGTCATAGCTAATGAGCAGAATATACATACAGAGCTATATACACACACACAAGCAATTAGACAAATGAATAAAATATGTGTATGACAAGATAGCAATTAAGGAAACACCTGTGAACATCCAAAGTCTGAAGATTAACATTTAAATGGATGAAATGAAAAAGCCTTTTTCCCCTAAAACACCAAAATCAAGCTGACACGTTGAAAGCATACATAATGGTAATAAATGAATGACATGATGAATCTTATCCTTAGGTGAAGAGGTATAGGTGTAACCTAAAGAAATAAAAAATGACATAAGAAAAAACATTTTTCATTTTGTATGTAAAAAAAAATTATATGTTTTTTCACACGCATTGGCAGACACACAAAAAAAGGAGAGAAAGAAATAAACTCTCAATGTGTGTGCATGCCAATACATGGGGCTCATTGAATGTCAAACAAACCAGAGAAAAACACACAAAAAAATATTCCCTAAAAATGACACAATCCCAAAAAAGGTTTCATAATAGAAAGATTGCAAATATCTCATTATTGGATGTGTCTGCTTAGGTCGTCTCCTATGATACAATGCATAGATATCAAAAATAAAAGTAAATATAGGAATAGACCAAATGAACGATCGATGTCGAATGTTCTAAAACCAAGGGCAGGTTCAATGCGAATATCATTATACCGACAGGTATGAGAAGCTGATACAAAAACCCTGTTGATTGATCACACACCCAACATAATATATCAGCTGTGTGATTATCAAACGAATGACAAACATTTCTAATAGGATATTAATTAACATAAAAAATACTGATATTCATAATCACTGCAGAGAAAAATGCTGCAATATATGCATACAGCCCTATTCAAAAAACAGTCTCAATCGAATAATTGGCCTGTCCTCAATGTAAAGCAATTATAATAAATGGAAAATAGTGAATAAACTCTGGCAGAAACATAATAAAATGAGCCCAGCAGAACCAGATGAAAAAACCTGTCAGCACCAGACCGACAACCAGTGAAATGGGAACCATGCATATTAGCTTAGTAAATACTGGGCAATCAATATGTGGAAAATTCACTCATAAAAGAATAAAATGTCCCACTCAAAGTTAAGGCCCATAGGCTGCCTCGTATGGAGATGGAATATCCAATAAACCTCCCTTTTGCATAACAGACTAAACCTATCACCCCCTCTTTTAGATAAAGTGACTTTTTCCACCCCCTGAATGCGTAAGCCACTGACATCCTTATCATGGCAAAGATTCCAATGCTTTGCCACATTAGTTTGGTAGTTTTTGGAAATGTCATAGAGGTGGTCATATAATCTGTCTCTCAGTCTTCGTGTTGTGCGTCCAACCTACTGTATGCGACATTGTTCACACGTAATCACGTAAATAACAAATTTAGTGTTACAGTTAATGAAGGCCATGGCTTTAAAATCCTTATTTAGAGACCTAGAAAAGATGGTATCGCCTCGTAAAATGTGGGGGCAACATGGTGAATTATTGCCCCCACATCGAAACGATCCTTTAAACTGTAACCAATTAGGGCGTTGAATGCTGCTCGAATAGAGGCTGGGAGACAACATGCCACCAATAGTTGGGGCCCTGCAGGAGACTGATCTAATACCGCTAGATAGAATTTGAGCATAGACAGGATCGTTATAGAGAATAGGCAAATATTTCTCCACGATCCCTTTAATTTTACTAAACTCTAAACTATAAGGCGTGGAAAACACCGGAATTTTTAAGGATTTGTCAGATACCCGCCTTCTCCCATCTCCATTCTTGACCTTATCACGAAGGAGATGACATCTATCCGTCTATATTGAACGCCCTATCAAGTACAGGGGCTGAATAACCTCTTTCTATGAAACGCTTTTTCATAGCAGAGGCTTCTTTCAAAAAAGATGATTCATCACTACATACCCGTTTTAACCTCAAAAACTGTCCCACAGGGATGCCCTTAATGGTATGCCTTGGATGGCCTGAATCAGCCCTTAACAAGGAATTACCAGCAGAAGGTTTCCTGAAAAGTTTCGAGGAAATAGATTCCCCCTCACCCATCAGAACAACATCCAGAAATTCAATTTGTTTAGGGTCCATAACAACAGTAAATTTAAGATTGAGGGTGTTGTCATTAAGATACAGAAGCCATTCATCTAATTCACCAACACTCCTGGTGCACACAAAGATCAAGTCGTCTATATAGCGATGGAAAAACGTAATCTCAGAGCGATGGGGACAACCAGCGCCAAAAATGCGGGACCTCTCCCACCAACCCATGTACAAATTAGCAAGGGAGGGGGAGAATTTAGCGCCCATCGAGGCCCCGCACTTCTGGAGATAGTAGTCCCCATCGAACATAAAAAAATTGTGAGTTAATAAATACTCTAAACAACATAAAACAAACTCTTGGTGCACCAAAGAGTGTTGGCTATGATGTCTAAGAAAAAAGGCTACGGCCTGAATCCCTAGAGAGTGGGGGATAGATGAATAAAGGCTAGCCACATCACAAGTAATCCACACAAAATCCGAATCCCATTTAATAGGTTGAATATCAGACAAAAGCTGCTTAGTATCTCTCAAAAAAACAGGTAAATCAGAAACCAGTGGCTGTAACTGGTAATCGACCCACTCCCCCAAGCGCTCATTCAGTGACCCAATGCCTGCCACTATAGGTCTACCTAACAAGGGTTGACAACCTTGTGCAGCTTGGGTAAATGATGAAAAATGGGCATGATCGGGGCATCAGGGATAAACATATCTCTCTCAACTTGAGTGAAAATGCCTGCTGTGACTGCTCTAAATCTAAACGTGCATTAAGATCCTTCCTAAAGGGGGATGTAGGATCCCCCTTTAACTTCAAATAAGTTTTGTCATCCGACAATTGGCGGATTGCTTCATCCCTATACGAACATGAATCCAGCACTACAACAGAGCCCCCCTTATCTGCATTTTTTATCACAATACATTTGTTGGCACTCAGATGGGTAAGAGCCTCTTTTTCAACACTAGATAAATTATTGGGTCTGGAGCGACTTCTGCGACCACAAGCCAGATGAGTCAGGTCCTTCTCCACTAACTTTTGAAAAAGGTCCATGTCCTTGCCCCTGGAGCCAATCGGGTAGAAGTCTGACCTTAATCGAAAAGGGATGGTAGTGCGACCACCCAACATCTCCATAGGGGCAGGTGCAGACTCAATAGCCAAATCTTCCAAATCGCAAAGAGCACATTGATCAGAAAAGCTAGAAGGAGGGGAAAAAGACTCACCCATAATGGCAGCGGTGGCAGGATCGCAATCTCCAGAATCCACAGCTGACCCCTCATCAGTACCACCAAAATAATGTTTTTTCAAGGTGAGAGAACGCACAAATTTATTCATGTCTAAAACTGTCCCGAATAAATCAAAATGCCTATCTGGACAAAAATTCAGTTCTTTACACAACAGCGATATTTCAGCAGAATTCAGGACAGTGCTTGACAAATTCACCACATTTGACACTATTTCCGGAACCGATCTCTCAGTTTGTAACGATATTTGGTTGCTCCATCTGTGTCTTTGGCCATAATAATTCGGATTAATTCGGAGTGCGGCTATCCAGCTACATCTTTTCTACTTCAGTTCCTGTTGCAAACAGAGCCAGCACCCTATGGGATTGTGGAGACAGCTGTTTTGGGAGAAGTCATTACCTTAGAGCGGTAATTCTTTGTATGTCCCTCCCAGATAGCGTCAAATTTCCGCCACACTATCTCTATCCATTTAACCCTTTGATTGCACACACTATAACCACCATTACTAGTGTAGAGTCTGAATAGATCAGTATCTTTAATCAGGATCAGAACTATTAACAGTATAGTGTCCCCAAAAATGCAGGGTTACTAGTAAATTTACCTGCCAAGTATAGTTGCCTTGGCCAATTGATAGGAGATAAATTGATTCCACCCTAATTCTGGAATTGCTGCTCTTCTCTCTTCTGTTACTAGATGACCGGGTATCTGGTGGCATTAGATAAGACAAGGGCATTGCAAGGACAGATTAGGAATAGATGGGGTGTCTCAGCCAATGGGTAGGGATCTTCTTGCCCATTGGCTGAGACACCCCATCTTGGTCTGCTGGCAGAGCCTATTTATTTGGGTGAGGTCAGGTGATCAGAGTACTGTGCCACCTGGACTGCTGTCTGGGTGGACGTGTGTTATACTGCCCCGGGCTGCTAGACCAGAGCCTGAGGCCTATCCCGGGTAGTGATGGACGAACTTCCGACGGGACATTTCGGGAAAGCGGACCGCGAACGCGCCCGATAGTTCGCGACCGGAACGTTCGCGGCGGGCCCCAGGGACTTCAATGGGAGGCGAACTTTGCAAACCTACAGGTCAAATTTGCAGCCACAAAATAATTACTAGCTGTGCAAACATAGTCCCACCACATGGCCAATGACATAACACATGTATGAGGTGAATCTAGGATCGACAACTACAAGCATTCTTTTTTTATATGTGAAATTGTGGCAATTCAGGACTGTGGAGCGCATGAAGGCAATGGAGGAGAGGGAAGGTCAGGGTAGGCAAAGAAGAGGGTGCAGGAGATGATCACCAGCAGTGTGACATACAGCAATGACACCTGCACCGTGATAGAGTGATCTGACACCAGCACCGTGATAGAGAGCACTGACATCAGCAGCGTGACATACAGCAATGACACCTGCACCGTGATAGAGTGATCTGACACCAGCACCTTGATAGAGAGCACTGACATCAGCAGTGTGACATACAGCAATGACACCTGCACCGTGATAGAGTGATCTGACACCAGCACCGTGATAGAGAGCACTGACATCAGCAGCGTGACATAAAGCACTGACACCAGCACCGTGATATATAGCACTGACACCAGCACCGTGATATACAGCACTGACACCTGCACTGTAAGCAGCCCCAGGAGTAAGTCAGCATAGCACAGGGATGGTGGGAGCCCCTCATAATGAGCATAGCACAGGGATGGCGGGATCCCCTCATAATATGCACAGCAGAGGTACAGCCCCAGGAGGAAGTCAGCACAGCACAGGGATGGTGGGAGCCCCTCATAATAAGCAGCCCCAGGAGGAAGTCAGCATAGCACAGGGATGGTGGGAGCCCCTCATAATGAGCATAGCACAGGGATGGTGGGAGCCCCTCATAATATGCACAGCAGAGGTACAGCCCCAGGAGGCTGAACCTCAACCCAATATATTGTGGACCTATACCAGTCCTTAAGGATTAGCAGACTGTACCTCACTCAACCCTATATACTGTAGTACACTATACCTTACCAGTCCTTAGAAGGACCTTTGTGGAACTAGTAGGTTGTGATTAGCAGACTGTATCTCAGTCCCTATACTGATAAAGGACTGCTGCAGAATTGGGCAGCAGTCAGCAGTAGTGCACCTCAACCCTATATATTGTGGACCTATACCAGTCCTTAAGGATTAGCAGACTGTACCTCACTCAACCCTATATATTGTAGTACACTATACCTTACCAGTCCTTATAAGGACCTTTGTGGAACTAGTAGGTTGTGATTAGCAGACTGTACCTCAGTCCCTATACTGATAAAGGACTGCTGCAGAATAGGGCAGCAGTCAGCAGTAGTGCACCTCAACCCTATATATTGTGGACCTATACCAGTCCTTAAGGATTAGCAGACTGTACCTCACTCAACCCTATATACTCTAGTACGCTATACCTTACCAGTCCTTAGAAGGACCTTTGTGCAACTAGTAGGTTGGGATTAGCAAACTGTACCTCAGTCCCTATACTCATAAAGGACTACTGCAGCAGAAGGGCAGCAGTCAAGTATAACATTCTTTCTATATTTGGAAGAAAGAATATTATACGTGTACAAGCCTATTACCATACCAGTCCTGAAAAGAACCTTTTGTGGACCTAATAGTAACAGCTACTGATTAAACTGACTGTCCCTCACTGCCACACACAGCTTCCTGTTTGTCCCTATTTAAACTGACAAAACACAGGCTGCTGCAACAATAACTTGAATAGCACTCAAAACTATATCCTGTACTACTTTACCATACCAGTCCTGAAAAGGACTTTTGTGGACCTAAGTAACAGCTAATGATTAAACTGACTGTCCCTGCTGCACACAGCGTCCTGTCCCTCTCTCAGCACTGACAAAAGACATGCTGCTGCAACAATGACTTGAATAGCAGTGCCTCAAACCTATATCCTGAACTACACCTATACCATACCAGTCCTTAAAATAACTTTTGTGGACCTAATAGCTAGCGATTTGGGTCACTGCAGTCTCTCCCTGCTCCACACAGCAACCTCTCCCTATAGTGACATACGAAAGAATGTAAAATGGCCGCCGTATCGGGTCTATTTATAAGTTAGGGGGAATGTCCAAGTGTCCATGTGCTGTAATGTCTCAATTGGCTGTCCTGTACCCCATGATGGATGTGTCATCATAGGTCAAAGTTCTTTTACACAGTAAACACATAAGTCCGCCGGGCGAACAGCGGCAATAGTCCGCCGATCGGGCAGACCACGAACAGCCGAAATTCGCCGCAAACCGACCGCCGGGCGAACCGTTCGGCCATCCCTAATCCCGGGGACATCTGGTTGCTAGGCTGTCTGAAGGCCTATCCAGAGGCAAGAGAGCAGTGCAAGGTTTGGACTGCACCCCAATAAAACGACTGGCAGGCTTGCAATTAAGCAGTAGACATGCGCAATTTTTTTCATTCCGAATTTGTTTTTTTAATGAATTTAAACAAATTCGGAAATGTCCGATTTAACAAAAACCCGTTTAATTAATTTTTCTGAATTTACGAAATTCAAAAGTTGTTTTATTGAGTTAATTTTATATGTTAACGTATGTTGTTGTTAACTGCTGTTTGCTTTGCAGGAACGCCAATCCGCTACAGCACTGATCGGTGTATTATGACAGCAGCAGGGCGCTGCTCTTAGAATACATATGTTAGTGCCTGCAGCACTTCAGGAGCAGATTTCTCATCCTCAGTTAAAAAAATGTGGGCGAATCGCTCCTATGCTTTGGCATTTCATTTTTTCACTTTTTTCCTGGCAGTGATTTCTTTATCAACGTTGATGTATGTAAAGAAGGAATCTGTTATTTTTTGCTTGCAGACTATTCCTCCTCAACACCTCCAGCACATCACTTGTTTGTTCTTCCAGGACCAGCTAGCACATGTTTAGGCCTGACACTGGTTGAGCCAGGCCTTGAATCTTCCCCTTTGTGGTTAGGGACCTAGGATCCCTATGGTGTAGCAAAACATTACAGTCCTTGGTGCTAGTTGTCCTACACGTGGCTACTGTTCCCAGTACTACCTCTTCAGGCCCTGTCAGCCCTCCTGGCTGCAGCTGCCTCTCTCTCTCCTGCCCATGTTTCCACAGTCCACTCTCCGGGTTCTGCACCCATCCCAGTCTGCTCTCTCCCAGTCCTCTCAGGTGAGCCTCCCCAGTCCTCCTGACTGTGCATCACTCGCCTGAGTGGGCGCTGATAGGTGGCACTCGTATGCGGCACTGATGGGCACTCATAGGTGGCACTGATGGACACTCATAGGCAGCACTGATGGGTACTTATGGGTGGCACTGGTGGGTACTTATGGGTGGCACTGATAGATGGCACGGTTGGGCACTGATGGGTATGGATGGGCACCGATAGGTGGCTCTGATGGACACTGATGGATGGTACTGATGACAATAATGGGTGGCACTGATGACACTGATGTATGGCATTACTGGGCATCATTGTTCTCTTTTATTACATACTGGTGCCAATCAGTGCCCATTTGTGGGCACTGATTGGCACATATTGGGCATTCATTTGAACATGTGGATGCCCATGGGGTACATAACTGGCCTTCCACATGTTGTCCCCTTCCCTGGTGGTCCTAGTGGCATCCCTGGTGGTCCAGTGGGGTCATCTGAGGGGGGGCTGCGCTGATAAACAATCAGCGCAGACTCCCCCATGAGGAGAACTGCTGATCGGCTCTCCTCTGCTCGCGTCTGTCAGACGTGAGTGAGGAAAAGCCGATCACCGGCTCTTCCTATTTACATCGTGATCAGCTGTGATTGGACACGGCTGATCACATGGTAAAGAGCCTCCATCAGAGACTCTATACTGAGATCGGTGTAGCAGTGTGTCAGATTGTCAGAATGATCCCCCATGGGAGAGGCGGTTGTTATCCTGAAGGATGTTATATGACACCCAGCCAGGATAACTGAACCACCACCCAGCCATCATTTTGCTATAGACCGGGTGGTAAGTGGTTAAAATAGGCCAGGCGACCCCATACCTCCCAACATTTTGAGATGGGAATGAGGGACACCTACAAGCAAACGTATGTAGGCATAGGACATGCCCCCTGCCACACCTCCTTAAAGATGACTTAACCAACAAAAAAGGTTAATTAAATCAACAAGTGCTTTTTCTACCACTACTATTCCTTTATATTGGCTCTTAAAATTCACAAATGCAGCAATTTAGAATTTGGATAAAAGTTTTAGCACTGGGAAAAACTTTTTGAAAGATAAAAAGTGCATTTTATGTACAACTATATAGATCAGACCAAAATGAGGAGGAATGAGGGACAGAGGGACATTGCTCCAAATCAGGAACAGTCCCTTGAAATCAGAGACAGTTGGGAGCTATGCAGGCCTATTCTGACACTTACATATAAAAATTTGTATTTTTCTGCTAGAAAATTACTTAGAACCCCCAAACATTAAACATATATTTTTTAGCAGAGGCCCTAGAGAATACACTGGTGGACGTTGCAATTTTTTATGTCATACGGTATTTGCGCAGTGGTTTGTCAAACGCATTTTTTTCTTACAAACAAAATATATAACTGTTTTTTGTTTTTGTAAGGGACAGTAAAATGTGGAAAAACAATGTAGAGCACCCAGATTCAAACCAAATCCTTATATGGGCATGCAGCATGGATAGCCAGGAAGGGGAGGGCATCGAGCATGCACCCCCCCCCCAACTCCTGAACTATACTAGACCACATGCCTTTTAACATTGGGAGGGTTTAGGTGGGGTATTCTTGTGTACCCAAGATTTGAATAAACACACATGCATATGTAAACTTTGTTTATACTGTAGAAATTAAATGTTCACAGAAAAAGGGCACAATTCATAGCAATGGCTCCACATATGTTGCAGGTCATACATTTCCTCAGACAGAAGGGGGCACTGTTTATCCACAAATAACTTTCCAATAGTAATATACAGTATCAAGCACTTACATACCACAGAATGCCAGAGGGGCGCTTCCCTATGAGGGGGCTTTGATATAGCTTGGTCATTCTGTGATCCCCAAATTTAGAAATTTTTGGTTTGGGCATTAATACTGTTTTAAAAGCAATATGTGTAGTGTTTAGATGGGGTGTTAAGGGCTTATTTTAGAGGGTAGGTGTTAAATGCCCAGGCACTGAAGTATCATAGCTCCCAACTGCCCCTGATTTCAAGGGACTCTCCCTGATTTGGAGCAATGTCCCCCATTCCTCCTCATTTGTCCCTCATTTTGGTCTGATCTATATATAGCTGTATATAAAATGCAATTTTTATCTATAAAAAAGTGTTTTCCAGTACTAAACCTTTCATCTGATTTTTAAATTGCTGCATTTGTAAATACCAAAAGCCAATATAAAGGCATAGTAGTGGTAAAAAAAGCACTTGTGGGTTTAACCAATTTAGTTTTTTTGTACAATTCTGCTTTAATGGGGCGTGATAAGGGGTGTGTTCTATGGCTGCATACTTCTGCTGATAGGTGTCCCTCATTCCCATCTCAAAAAGTTGGGAGGTATGAAGTATAGATGTCAGAGGGTTTTCAGTGTGGTGGTTACAGAGGGGTTGATTTACTAAAGACAGACTGTGCACTTTGCAAGTGCAGTTGCACTCATTTTTCTTAGTAAATACAATGTGGTGAGGTGCAAGGGAAAAATATATATATTTGTTTTCACACAATTGGATGCTGGAAATCAGCAGAGCTTTACCACATTTACTAAGCTCTAGGGAAAATGAGGGCAACTACATTTGCAAATTGCACAGTCTATTTGCCTTTAGTAAATTTGAATTACTAAGGGGAAATCTGCACCTCCTCTATGTTCTTGGTATTGGAAGCTAATCACTGAGTACAAATCGTTTTATGAAATTGTTATATATTTTTTAAGACGAACTCCAGGGACATTAAAAAGATACAAAAAGTACACACTGTATTTATTTTTTGCAAACAATGTTGGTGCCTAAATATTCTTTGGTATCCGCCTCTTACAATGCCTGAGTGGGGAGAATTAAGACAAAGGGGGTTATTTACTAAAGGAAAATCCACTTTGCACTGCAAGTGCATTTGGAAGTAAAGTTGCTGTAGATCCGAGGGGTACATGCAAGGAAAATAAAAAAAAACAGCATTTTAGCTTACACCTGATTGGATGATAAAACCAGCAGAGCTTCCCCTCATTTCAGATCTACCCCTTAGATTTAGATTTAGAGTGACTGCACTTCCAAGTGCACTTGCAGTGCACTTGCATTTCTTACCCTTCTAAAATGATTAATTTTGGAGTATAAATGCCCATAGCAGCCTATTTATTATTCACACCATATAAATAACTCCAATATCAAATATATACCAAAATATCACCTCCGTAACAACTTGTTTAACTCCAGTCTGTTGGTCTTTAACGGCACCCCCGAACTCCAACACATATTCCACCAATACACTGCGTGACCTTTTTCCACACGATAGGCCTCCGGAAGATAATCAGCTCAGAGACAACCCCGCAACTTCCCGCAGTGCAACCATTACAGTATTCCAGCTAACCTTTCGCTGGAATACACCGGAGGGGCACATACTACCGATGAGCCCCCCAACCCTTTCCATCACATATGTTTACTGCCACCGTTAAAGACCAACAAAACACTGCCAATCCACAGCTACCATGACGGCCATCTGCCATGCTACTGAAAGAAAGAAAACACATAAACCAACAAACACAGACAACATATAGGGAGGGTGGGTGGGAAAAACTGTCTCCTCCTTTCTTTCTCCACAACTTTCTGTTCCCCAGCCCAGTCCCACCTCCTCCTTATATATTACCATTCCCCCTTGGACTTTACTCATGGTCCCCTCCCCTCTTATCTCTTCATATTAACTCATGCATTGTCTCCCCTAAACACACTGTCATGCCTGGCCCTGCACTACTTTTTCTTTTCTGTCTTTTCCGTTCCGGACCTCACTTTTGTTTTCTTTTTTAAGGCTAAGAACATTTTTAGAAAGTACAGAAAATGCCTGTTTATATTGCCAAAAAATGCAGTGTGCTTGTCATTTCTTTTGAACTAAACTAAAAAACACAAAGACTCTTATCTTCTGAAAGCTACCAATTCCCTTCCAATGTAAATAGACTAATAGAGGAAGACCAGTTTGTAGTCCAAATTAGCTCTATGGATACTGTGGACTGAATCCATACAGCCACCCAAGGACAAAAAGTTTGGTATTCAGAGAATTACCAGCCTGAAAAATGAAAAATACAGCCAGCAGTCCCCTTCTTTAGGCTCCATCCACACCAGAAGGAGCAGCAGAGCGCTGCATGATGCAATGGGCTACTCTATACACAAGAAATTTCCCAAAAAGCCTGAACTATTTTAAAAATAGTACTGCGCCAAAACACATGCTACTATAGTGCTCTATGGGGTTTATTTACTAAAGCTGGAAAGTGCAAAATGAGGCTCATGTCTGCATAGAAACCAATGAGCTTCTAACCCCAGATTGTTCAATTAAGCTCTGGTAATAAAACCTGGAAGCTCATTGGTTTCTATGCAGAAGGGGCAGCACATTTTTGTACTGTAACACTGACCCCCGAAGGAGCTGCTCGTTTTATTGGGCTTACCATTACCTTCTTGACCTCGTCTTCGTCTAGGGTTTCCAATGGTAATTGGCCCAAAAAAATATAGAAATTGACACTGGATCTTCTTTTGGGTTATTTATTTGAAATATAAACAGTCTCTCTCAGTTTAGGGTAGAGGGTTAGGAGGAAGTTCAGGTACTTGGGACTGCAAAAATGGAAAGTCTCTTAATGAAGAAATCCGGAGAATAACCGTTTCACAGCTGGATTTACACAACCCCCTGGATAGACCTCCTCTCACTAGGTCTAGCAGCCGGCAAGGTGTTAAGTAAAGCAAAGTCTCTGCCACAGACTTGGTTGTAGAATACTTGAGAAAAGTCTCTGCCACAGACTTGGCTGTAACTGAGGGACACAAATTTAAAGAGCTATCGTACAATATCAGTATCTCTCAGCCGGTCTGGTGATACCGTATGAGTGTAGATCCATGAAGTGTCCTTCAACTGAGCCTCCAGGCTCCTTCAGAGAAACCAGCCTTGCGCATGGCCTTCTCCTGAAGTGTCCTCCCCTGGATGCTTCTCCATTTGCTGAGCCTCTCCTTAGATGAGACGACCACCTTTGAATCCCTAGGCCCCGATATCCATTCAGGCCTGTCCCTGCAGTTGCTTCACCTTGGGCTATCCAGTCCCGAGACTTGGAAATGCATGGATCCGCACCCCAGGCCAGGAAGGCCATGGGGGCTGGTCAGGAGGACCAGAAACAAACAGACAGAAAAACCTTCTGGCCTGGAACCCCATAGCACGTGAATTCAGTACCTTAAGTACCCCATCCCAGAATACACAGCAGGAGAACACTCCCACTGGGCTGGTTCAGAGAAAAACGTGGCACTCAATACACTCAGCTAGACTGCGTTCTCACACTTGCTGGTGGTGACAGCGACACCTGCGGCCAAGGAGAACCCAGGGCAACCCAGCTAGATTGGTACTGAAATCATAATTTAGTAAAATTGTACCTAAACCCCAACTGTGGTTTCAGGAGACTTAACTTTCAAAAACATATAGCGCATGTTCCTCAGGAGCCAGCGCTACAGTACATTGCGGGAAAGTGCACCATTTTGCACATGTTCCCACAGTGCATTGGTGCTGAACAAAGCTTTAATGATGTATTGCTGTACACACAACACAGTCTTGTTCTCCCAGCAAGTTCAATAACTATTTGTTTTGAGCTAGGTAGCCAGAATTTTGGTATGCTGTTATGGAGTTATATTATATGTAAGCCCCAACAAGTAACTTCCTGTATTTGCTTCCCTATAAAGCATTAGATGAATTAATAAAAGTATTTTTTATTTCTGTTTTTTTTTTTTTTTCTTTTTTCTGTTCATTAAATGGGAACTTCACTGTTTCAGTCAACACTATTTGTAATCCTTATGCTGGTAACATTGGTAAATAGATAGGAAAATATATCATATTTTTGTCATACATGTCAGGAGTCTTCGAGTGTGTGTGTGGGGGGGGGGGGGGTTATCATCTTAGCACACCTTCCTGACTGTACGCCTGAGCTAGGGGCAGATGGACTCCAGGAAGTAAATGATGCTAGAATCATCTGCTCTTACTCAAGATAAATGCTAGGGGGTGTTTTTCAATGTGATTTCTTAGCAACTGAAAAAGAATGGAGACATGGATGGACGGGGGCATTTGCTTTGAATAATAAAAAATAATTAAACTGCCTTTATGGTTTGTGGTGCTCAGATGCAGTGAAGTTCTGCTTTAAGTGCAAAAAAAAAGAAAATACATATCGATTGTATCAGATATGCATTCTTCCTTTGTTATCAAAAGGAGGCCTCCCACTTCTTATTTTGAAGTACAGAGCAATGCTGTGGAGTGAAGACAATAGGCACAATTCAGTAGTTTAACAACAGACAGGTGGGCAGGGCTGTTACCAACTACTGAAATTTGAGTTCACAAACATGACATGTAGCATCATTGCAAAAGAGGAAATTAGAAGCTAAGTGCAATACTATCAGATCAGCACAAACTTTTCTTATTTATAGGGTCGCTCTACTGATAAAATATGCACGTATTACAGAGATATGCTGCATATTTGCTTTTTTTTTTTTTCTAATATCCAGAAATCTGTTTCAGTGTCAATGTGAATATCTGTGAGAAGAAGGACCTCATATTTGGTAGGTCAAAAAGGAGAGCCATCAGACTAAAAATATATAAAAAAAACTATTTTTTTCCTTAGTTTAGGCCAATATGTATTCTTCTACATATTTTTTGTAAAAAAAAATCACAAGCGTATATTGATTGGTTTGCACAAAATTTATAGCGTCTACAAAATAGGGGATAGTTTATGGCATTTTTATTATAAATTTGTTTTTTTATTAATAATGGTGGCGATCTGCGCTTTTTATCATGACTGCGACATTATGGCAGACACATTGGACACTTTTGACGCTATTTTAGGACCATTGTCATTTATACAGCGATCAGTGCTATACAAATGCACTGATTACTGTGTAAATGACACTGGCAGGGAAGGGGTTAAACACTAGGCGATCAAGGGGTTAAGTGTGTCCTAGGGAGTGATACTAACTGTGGGGGGGGGGGGCGGGCTACTACTCACATGACAGCGATCACTGTTCCCAATGACAGGGAACGGTGATCTCTGTCGTGTCACGAGGCAGAACGGGGAAATGCCTTGTTTACATAAGCGTCTCCCCATTCATCCACTCTGTGACCCAATCGCCGAGACACCGGTGGACATCGAGTCCGTGGGACCCGCAGTCACGGAGCACGCGATGCGCATGTTTGCGCACCCACAATGCCTCATCTTAAAGGGGACGTACCTGTATGACGTATATTGTCGTGTGCTGGTCAGCATGCGGGTAAAAATCGGCATGAATACATTCCAAACATGGTACCAGTTTGATTTGTTAATACTAAAGTAGTTAAACATAAACTAACCAACTAAACTAACCAAGTTCATGTGAATAGTACAAATATTAAAAGGGTTGTAAACCCTCAATGTTTTTCACCTTAATGCATTCTATGCATTAAGGTGAAAAACCTCCTGTGATGCAGCTCCCCTTTAATTTACCTGAACCCGGACTTTCCAGAGTCGAGGAGGAGCACAACAGCTCCAGTCGGTGTCTCGGGTCCTGATTAGATAGATTGATAGCAGCACAGCTATTGGCTCCCGCTGCTGTCAATCAAATCCAATGATGCAGGAGCCAGGGGTTGGGGCCAAGTCCTACTGTCTTTGTCAATGGATGAGGCAGAAGGACATGGGAGCGCGCCCGCACGAGTGCCCCAAGAGAGAGCGGCTCTCCAACGGCCCACTCGAGCAGAAAAGGAGCCAGGAGCACTGCTGAGGAACCCCAGATGAGGACGATTGGGGCCACTCTGTGCCAAACCAACTACGCAGAGGAGGTAAGTATGACATGTTTGTTTTGTTTTTCGTTTTTTTAAACTGAACCTTTCATTTATACCACCATCAGAAAATTCCCAAAATTCATATGAAATGTGAAAACATGGAATAAATATTCAATCGGTTTAAAAAATGTATTGGGTGACTAAATAAATAAACAAATACGTTCATGAATAATCCCCAACAGATGTGAAGAATCATGACGTTTGTTTTGTAAATAGTCCCAGCAAAGTGCTAATTGATATCACAGTGCTCTATTTGTGCTCCAAATAAAAAAGACATGAGATTTCCAGTGTCTCCGATCTTTACCATAGTGCAATTCACCAAAAAGGATAACATAGCCTCTTACCAGAAGTTTGAGATCTCTGAACAGAAGGTCAGTGCTAACAGTTCTTATGGGAAAAACCCTCAAAGGTTGGATGGATCAATGCACCGCTTCAGTCAGGCCTTGACAACATGCCAAATGGCCGCAGGCAACCCCTTTAGCAGACCTCAAGTCGTCAACTCACGCCATACGATAGTATCTATTTAGAATAAAAAATAGTGGCACTTTTGAGGCACAATATCCTTATGCTTACAAAACATTATTTATTCATTTCACATTAACATGTAAGAAAAATGCTTAAAAACACTTCCATATTGCAATACATGATCAAAAATGGCCAAAATTGTCAACATATTATATCTTGTCCATCTCTGGTAATCATAAAGGCTTGACGCATTTCCTGGACTTGGTCCACTTCCTCAGAAGCCAATGATGCACAGTATGTACGGCATACAATCTAGATAGAACAATAGTTCATTAAACATAATTTGTACATAGTTCATATAAACACCATCACCCACTGTATATAAAATCATCAAAGGTGTGCCCAGACTAACTGTAATATAAGTTTTATAGTTATATAGAAAGGAAGGGGGTCACTCATGGTGTAGTAATTAAAATATACATTTATTTAAAATAAGGTATCTACTCACATTATAAGAGAGGCAACAGGCATATCAAAAATAAGTTTGATTGTCCCCAAATCCCCCCATTCACAGATCATGTTACAATCAGTGTAATCAATTAAAGAACTTTTCTCAGTGGAGGAGAAGGATGGAGAGGGCATGTCTCTACGGCACCATTTGTATTGCTGTTCTAAAGCTGTTACCCATTGCAGTTCAGAAACAGGAAGAGGACAGGCATCTCTGCAGTGAAGATTTCTCCAGGATTCAGTTGACTGCACAACATGGGACATACTTCATTAATAGTAAGTGATGTGACTAAAACTGTAGGGAGTCGTAAACCCTCATGGTTTTTCACTTTAATGCATTCTGTGCATTAAGGTGAAAAACCTTCTGTGCTGCAGCTGTCTCCCAGAGACCCCCTTTTTCTTTTCTGAACCCGATTGTTCCAGCGATGAGCACAAGCCCGGCAGCTCCAGCCACTGTCTCGGATCCTAATTGGATAGGTTGAAAGCACAGGAGCCAATGGCTCCCGCTGCTGTCAATCAAATCCAGTGACACGGGAGTCAGGGGTGGGGCCGAGTCCTGCTGTCTTTGTCAATAGATGCAGCAGCAGGACTTGGGGATGCGCCCGCACAGGTGCTCCCATGTAAATCGGCCCTCCCTGGGGGCACTTGCCCAATCGGAGAAGCCAGGTGTGCCGCTGGGGGACCCCAGAAAAGGAGGATTGGGGCCATTCTGTGCAAAACCCTTGCACAGAGCAGGTAAGTATGACATGTTTGTTATTTAAAAAAAAAAAGAAAAAAAAGAAAAAGCTTTACAATCACTTCAAACTTGAGCTTTTTTTTTAATATAGTTTTTATATAATTTTTTTTATATAGTTGTAATGTATGTTTAACAAAAGTACAATCAATAATTAAATTGAAATGGATCAAAAAAAAAATAATCTGTTTTTGTGTCTGATTTTTATTATAAAATGCAAATTGTCAGATTAGAAAACAAGATAAGGTCTGGTGTCACCGGTAACACACCTCCATCCCTGTAATATGCAACAAAAAAAGAGAGAATTTCGCCCTGGGACTTTAGATGAGGTGAGCACCACTAAGCCAATAAAAATAACAAGAGTAAGTACAGTATATGTTTTTATTCAGTAAAAGTATTACAAGCATTATTGTCATCAAAGAATGCCACTTAGTACAAGGTACATAAAACTGGATTGGATAAAATTGGTAGTAGTAGTACAATTGTGTATGAACAATCACATAACATAACATACAAACATCAGGTGTACCCGACATGTTTCGCGAGTCCCAGCTCGCTCTTCAGGGGTAGATGTGTATGAATTGTACCTAAGGTGAAAGGATACAATTTGGTATATGGCAAATACTTGGTATTTTAAGGCAGAAGGTAAGAGGGACCTAAACAATAGAGACCACATACTCACCACTACACATAGCCGAGCCAACAAATGTGAAGCCTTTAGACAGTGGCAGCAAATATATTGCCAGGGAGCCGAGGAGGCAGAGCCAGAAGAAACCCCACACAGGGCAGATTGGAGGGAAAACGTTGCATGGATGGGAAATGTGTATCCCTATTGGTCTCACTATGTCCATGGTAAGTATTGACTGTAAATATAAAGGTGTATGTCAGATAATCTGGAGTAATAGGTAAAATACAAGAGTAGTAACATGGACAATTCTCTATATAATATATAAGACTAGAGCCATGAATGGCATGGACAAAGGACTATAGGGAAATGTGGTGAAGAAACACCAGAGAATGGCATGAGTGGAAATAAAGAAGGTGAGCGAAAAGAGATGAAAAAGAAATGAAGTGCAAATATGGGAAAAAGTCAATGTGATCAGAGACAAGCTACAGGTGAGCACTTGAGGAAAACCAATGAGTATACCTGAGTGAGATAGGTGTATAATTGTATCAGTGGTAGATTTCAATAAGAGGCATCCACAAGCATGGGTGTTCAGTGAAAGAAAAGCTGCAAATGAATCCATGCAGTGCTAAACCTCCAAGTTATATCCAGGAAGGGCTCAAGAGGCCCCGCCCCCAACGTCATGTGTGGATGACAGGAAGGTGCACAAGCACTCCTATAGGTCATCCAGATGGTAGAATGCGTGCAGCAGTAACAACGCCGCAAAGTCGCAGACATTGAGTGGCTGGCGCATGCACATGGCGCTGATCTGTAGGTGGCCCCACCTGCACAAAGGAGCAGGTGGGGGCAGCAGGGGACAAGAAATCCCCCTTTGTACTCATCGCAAAGCAGAAACAAAGCCACCAGATTAGAGGATAAACCAAGAGAATTGGGATTCGGGAATGGAAATGAAAGAGCAGGAAAGAGAGAAGTGGGCCAGGAAAGGGAGAGGAAGGAAAGGATATAGGTTAGGCATAATACAGAGTGATGGGTAGAATTGGCAAACATGATTCACAATAAAACCGTTCATATTAACAGCCCTTACACATTAATTGCCATATGTGCTCCTAGAGGGAAATCTGCCATGAGAGATCAATGGAGGCTGCCATTGGTGACCTCCTTTTGAAAAATTCCCTAGGTCTGAGTCTGTGACCCAAAACACATAGAGACAACCACTTTGACACTTAAATTGCATCATCCTTGTTCTCAGTGTTGAACTCATAAACATGGAAGTCAAAAACAGCCAGGCAACTTGTATTTTAAGAAGCAGATCAGAAATGGCAGTGCCCACTCCCCTCTCATGACAAAGTCACTTTAAAGCCCAACTCTATGCAAAGAAGTTTGTTTTAATGCAGGTCCAATTGTGAAACTTCTTCAGCCTCATCACCCAAAAGAGTGAGACATCGCCTTTTTTCATTTCCACCAGAAGCAAAATCATCCTGCTAATCTCTCTTTAAACAATACATTCCTCAGACCAGTTTAATTGTTTGAACATGAAATGACTTATGTGAAACCAATTCCTCAAGTCTATGTCTCAAGTTCCCATGATTTACACTGTAATTACATCCTGGCAAACAATAGTTAGAGATACAAAACAGTACAATTCCCGGCATTCTCAACATCACCAGGCAATAAACTCAGTTCATAGTAGCATATCCTGCTTGTGTTTCAATACCATAACAATAATATTTTTTTGTATAGCATAGCATACTGGACTGTGGTTAATAGGGATTTCCAAGAATAGTGAAAGGCCTCTTTGACTGAAGGGTCACCACTTCCAACAGTCCCTCACTTGTAGAATCTAATCAATAAAATGCTGACATTCCTATATAGAAGCATGATATAATTTCATTGTTTTACTACAAGACTGGATTTCACCTCTAGGTGGCTCTCTATCCCAAGTAAAGCTAGGGGCAGATCAGTGAGTGGAGGAACAAGACTGCCATTTTACAAGCACAAACACGCATGGTATTTACATGTATTTTGTAGTAAATTTCCCATGATAATGAAATATCTTAGCAAAAAGAAACCGGATGCATGAGTTAATCTGCCAGCATATGCCCAGCACATAATTATCTTTTTGGGGGAAATTGATCCTCTAACTGAAACACCAATGGTTTTGCTGTACTGTATAATTGTCTATAAAGCTTAGCTATAGAGCATGCTCTACTGAGCTTATATTGTATTACCTGAACGTTTCTTTATTTTTCCTTGAAAAAATAAACAAACAAATAAAACACTTAAAAAAATACAAGGTTGGGGGATCATCATCAGCATTCAGACGTTATAAAGAATGCAGCAAGAAATGTAAGGGTGCAATAAGGACGGCTAAGATAGAACATGAAAGACAGAAAGCGGAGGAGAGAAAAAAAGATCCCAAGAAATTCTTTAAGTATGTAAATAGTAAAAAAGGGAGGACAGACCATATTGGCCCAATAAAGAATGCAGAAGGACATCTGGTTACAAAGGATGGGGAGATGGCGAAGGTATTGAATTTATTCTTCTCCTCAGTCTTCACGAGAGAATTGGGGGGCTTCAGTAACCAAAACTGCAGTGTTTATCCTCAAGACACATTACAGGAAGCACCTCCATGGTTAACAGAGGACAGAATTAAAATTCGACTTGGGAAACTTAACATTAATAAATCACCGGGGCCAGATGGCTTGCACCCGAGGGTACTTAGGGAACTCAGTCAAGTAATTGCCAGACCACTGTTCCTAATTTTTACTGACAGTCTACTGACTGGAATGGTACCAGCTGATTGGAGAAAAGCCAATGTAGCACCAATATTTAAAAAGGGCCCAAAATACATCCCTGGGAATTAAAGACCAGTTAGCCTAACATCAATAGTATGTAAACTCTTGGAGGTGATGATAAGGGACTATATACAAGATTTTAGTAATGAGAACGGTATCATTAGCAGTAATCAGCATGGATTCATGAAGAATCGTTCTTGCCAAACCAATCTACTAACCTTCTATGAGGAGGTGAGTTGCCAGCTAGATAAAGGAAGGCCCATAGACGTGGTATATCTGGATTTTGCAAAAGCATTTGACACAGTTCCCCATAAACGTTTACTGTACAAAATAAGGTCCCTTGTCATGGACCATAAGGTGAGTACATGTATTGAAAACTAGCTACAAGGGCAAGTTCAGAGGGTGGTGATAAATGGGGAGTACTCAGAACGGTCAGGGGGGGTAGTGGGGTCCCACAGGGTTCTGTGCTGGGACCAATCCTATTTAATTTGTTCATAAACGGCCTGGAGGATGGGGTAAACAGTTCAATCTTTGTATTTGCGGACAATACTAAGCTAAGCAGGGCAATAACTTCGCAGGATGTGGAAACCTTGCAAAAAGATCTGAACAAATGAATGGGGTGGGCAACTACATGGCAAAAGAGGTTCAATGTATAAAAATGTAAAATAATGCATTTAGGTAGCAAAAATAGGAATGCAATCTATACACTGGGGGGAGAACCTCTGGGGGAATCTAGGATGGAAAAGGACCTAGGGGTCCTAGTAGATGACAGGCTCAGCAATGGCATGCAATGCCAAGATGCTGCTAACAAAGCAAACAAATTGGCATGCATTAAAAAGAGATCAACTCCAGAGATAAAACGATAATTCTCCCGCTCTACAAGACTCTGGTCCGGCCGCACCTGGAATATGCTGTCCAGTTCTGGGCACCAGTTCTCAGGAAGGATGTACTGGAAATGGAGCGAGTACAAAGAAGGGCAACAAAGCTGATAGAGGGTCTGGAGGATATTAGTTATGAGAAAAGGTTGCAAGCACTGAACTTATTCTCTCTAGAGAAGAGACACTTGAAAGGGGATATGATTTCAATATTTCAATATACAAATACCATACTGGTGACCCCACAATAGGGATTAAACTTTTTCACAAAAGGGAGTTTAACAAGACTCGTGGCCACTCATTAAAATTAGAAGAAAACCTTAAACTACGTAGAGGGTTCTTTACTGTAAGAGCAGCAAGGATGTGGAATTCCCTTCCACAGGCGATGGTCTCAGCGAGGGGTATTGATAATTTCAAGAAACTATTAGATAAGCACCTGAACGACCGCAACACACAGGGATATACAATGTAATACTGAAATATAATCACATACATAGGTTGGACGTGATGGACTTTTTCAACCTCACCTACTATGTAACTATATACTGTACATTTGAAAGGGAAATACATAAAGCAATCACATCCCCTATCACTTATACTTCTATTTTATATAATGTATATACGTCTATAAAAAATGTATTATTTAAAGCCCAATTGGACTTTTAGTTTAACCTCTTGCCACCTGCATAACACATATGTGCAACGACAAAAGGATGGGCTTTAACACCCACGTGCCACACATATGTGTGGCACACACTGTACAGATGTCTCCTCCACTTAAAATCCTATGTCCGCAGGTACACGCAACACTTCCATCATTCATCCCCACTACTATGGACAAATTTGCTAAACTTTTTTCTAACGCCCACCTAACCCCCTGTCCCCTGGACCCTGTTCCTTCGCAAATGCTACAGTCACCCTCTGACTCTAGCCTACACTCTCTAACTCACATCTTTAATCTCTCCCACTCTTCAACATGCACTAGTCACCCCATACATAAAAAGCCTTCCTTGGACCCCAACAATCATAACAACCTACGTCCCATCTCCCTGCTACCCTTTTCCTCCAAATTCCTTGAACATCTGGTCTACAAAAGACTGAGTGACCATCTTACTGACAACAACCTTCTTGGCCCCCTTCAGTCTGGATTTTGCCCTCAGAAATCCATGGAAACTGCTCTCCTAAAACTCACAAACGATCTACTAGCAGCTAAAACCAATGGACACTATTCTGTACTCCTACTCCTGGACCTCTCTGCTGCCTTTAACATGGTGGACCACTTCCTCCTCCTCAAAAAACTTCACTCCTTTGGTCTCAGTGACTGTACTCTTCGCTGGTTTTCATCCTACCTATCAAATCATATCTTCAGTGTCTCTTATAATTCAACTTCCTCTTCCTATCTCTGTCGGATTCCCCCAAGGTTCTGTTCTTGGACCGCTCTTATTCTTGATCTGTACTGCCTCCCTGGGTCAGCTGATAGCCTCCCATGGCTTTCAATACCATTTCTATGCTGATGACACCCCAATCTATCTTTCTACCCCTCAGCTCACTCCATCAATCTCCTCATGTATGACTATTTTACTAACAGACATATGATATGTTGGGGATATGTTGGGGATAAATCCCGATTGATTACCATGAATTAATTTTGTAATATATATTGACAGTCTAGTCGCCAATACCTTTGCTAACAGCTTAATGTCTGATGTTAGCAAAGAAATTGGACAATATGCATCAGGGTTACTTGGGTCTTTACCAGGTTTCAACAGAATAACAATTACTTCCTCAGTCATAGAGGGGGGTAAAAAGCCCACCTCCATGGCATGATTAAAGACCAGCAGTTCGGGCAACAGCACATCTCCATATTTGTTATATATTTCCCCTGGGGGGCCATCTGATCCTGGTGCTTTATTATTAGATAAATTAGCTCCTGCAATTCTTAGCTCATCAAATGTCAGTGGCCCCTCCAGTGCCTCCCTCTCATCATCTGATATGGTTGATAGGTCAATAATATCAAGAAATGTATTCAGGTTTTCACTGTGTAAGTAGCCCTACTTTTATATAAGGCCCGATAAAATTCACAAAACACCTCCAAAATCTCTGGAGAAGTGCAAGCCCTCTTACTTGAAGAGGATTACATTTCAATTATATGTGTTGCAGGCCGCTGGGCCTTCACAAAAGTGGCCAATAAATGTCCCGTCCCCTCTCCCTCTTAAAAAAATATGGTTGTTGTAAAAAATATCTTTTATTTTCTGCTTTCTTCATAGCTACCACTGCATATTGTTGTTGACTTTGAAGCCATTCTATTTGAGTATCTTTATTTGGGTTAGCTATGTATAAAAGTTCAGCCAGAATCATATTATCAGATAGAGTCTTTTCCCACTGCCTAAATTGTTTCTTAATCTTTGATATCTGAGCTATAAGGTGACCTTGAAGGCAAGCTTTCAGTGAGTTCCAATATATTGAAAGTGAGACTGAGGTTCTATTAATAATCCAATAAGTAATTAAATCTGTCATAATAGGATGTGACAGCCAATATGGGTTCACCTTCCATAAAGTACACCCTGGACTGATCCTAAAAGAAAATGTTAAAACTAAGGGAGAGTGGTCTGATAGGTCTATCAAACCCATTTCCGCTACATATCTAGCAAAGGCCATAGGCTTTGATGGTATTTGCTTACCCAATGAATGATATTTATCTATTGAGGGGTCTGTATAATTTTTGAAGTCCCCTACTAGTAGCCATGCATCTGGTTTATCAGATACAAAGCAAATAAATTCTTTAAATACTTACAGAGAATAAGGAGGAATATAAATGTTCGCTATCACATATGGCCGCCCAAATAGTGAGCAATACAAGAAAAAACAAATCAAACTTTACTATCCCTCTTAACCTGTCTACATAGGAAATCCATTCTGTTAGACATAAGTATAGAAACTCCTCTAGAGTATGATGTATATGTAGAATGATGTTGAATATTAAACTGATTCCTTTTTAAATAATGCAGAGTATCAGAGTGTACATGAGTCTCCTGAAGACATTTTACTGAAAAAAACAAACAAAAACATAATTAACATAACAAAACATAAACACACACATACACATAGGGGCTATATAATCAAGAGGGCCTCAAAAATAGCACTCTCTCGGCCCTTTTATCTAGTTTTCTTCCCAGAACATCAAATTTAATTGCATGTAGTAATAGCTTTCATTATATCTGCTAGCATAGCTACCTGCTCTACATTTGAATTATTTGAGGTATTTAACCACTTGCCGACCGCCGCACGACGATGTACGTCGACAGAATGGCACGGGCAGGCATATGGGCGTACCTGTACGTCCCTGCCTTCCCGCGGGTGGGGGGCCCGATCGGGCCCCCCCCCGGTGCCTGCGGCGGTCGGTATTCGTTCGGGAGCGATCCGGGATGAGGGGGCGGCCATTCATTCATGGCCACCCCCTCGCGATCGCTCCCGACGAATGAAAATGCTCCGTGACATCACTTCCTCTCCTGTAATGTAAACACAGGAGAGGAAGTGATGTAATCTCTCCTCCGTGTCGGTATTTTTCGTTCCGACACCGAGGAGAGAGGATCGGTGAGTTGCACCAACACGACACTACACAGTAGAACATGCCAGGCACACTCACACCCCCCCCCGATCACCCCCCCAATTACCCCTGCCCCCTAGTCACAGTGACACCAATGTCATTTTTTTATTTTTTTTGCATTGGTGTCATTTGTGACTGTAATAACTGTTAGGGCAGTTAGGGTTAGCCCCCTTTAGTTCTAATGTACCCCCCTAACCCCCCCAATAAAGGTTTAACCCCGTGATCACCCCCCGTCGCCAGTGTCACTAAGGCTGGGTTCACATTGCAGCGGTTTATGAGAACGGATGTGATTCGCACCGCACTGCAGTGCAAATCACATCCGATCTCTGTGCGATTCGAGTTCAGCCATACAGATAGTATGGCTGAATTTGCGCCGCACCCGCCGCAAATTCGCACGGGACCCTTTTTTTGGTCCGCAGCAGAATCGGATCGCATGGGTGTTCACACCATGCGATCCGAGTTTGCAGATCGCACTGCGATATGCGAACTGATCTGGGGTGTCATTAACATTTCACTGACACTCCCAGCAGTTCGCATAGGGCAGTGTAAACTGCCGCCGGGAGGCATGCGATGCGGGAACCCGCCGCGGATTCGTGGCGTTCCCGCATCGCTCCAGTGTGAACCCAGCCTAATAAGCGATCATTTTTCTGATCGCTGTATTAGTGTCACAGGTGACGCTAGCTAGGCAGGTAGGTATTTAGGTTCGCCGCAGCTTTTTATAGCGACAGGGACCCCCATATACTACCGCATAAAGCCCCCTGATTGCCCCCTAGTTAACCCTTTCACCAGTGATCACCATATAACTGTTACAGGTGATGCTGGTTGGTTAGTTATTTTTTTATAGTTTCAGGGCACCCGCCATTTATTACCTAGTCTCACTAGTGTACCCCTAAATTTAGGGGTGTCTACTTTCCAAAATGGGGTCATTTGGGGCGGTTTGTGCCATCTTGGCATTTTATGGCCTTCAAAACTGTAACGCCCTTAGAAAGCCTGAAGGCGGTGCTTGGTTTTCGGGGCCTCGTACGCAGCTAGGCTCCCAAAAAGTCCCACATATGTGGTGTCCCCGTACTCAGGAGAAGCAGCAGAATTTATTTTGGGGTGTCATTTCACATATGCCCATGGCATGCGTGAGCAATATATCATTTAGTGACAACTTTGTGAAAAAAAAAAAAAAAAGTTTGTAATTTTCCCGCAACTTGTGGCAAAATATAAAATATTCCATGGACTCAACATGCCTCTCAGCAAATAGCTTGGGGTGTCTACTTTCTAAAATGGGGTCATTTGTGGGGGTTTTGTGCCATCTTGGCATTTTATGGCCTTCAAAACTGTAATAGGTAGTGAGGAGTGAAGTCAAATATTTACGCCCTTAGAAAACCTGAAGGCGGTTCTTGGCTTTCGGGGCCCCGTACGCGGCTAGGCTCCCAAAAAGTCCCACATATGTGGTATCCCCGTACTCAGGAGAAGCAGCAGAATTTATTTTGGGGTGTCATTTCACATATGCCCATGGCATGTGTGAGCAATATATCATTTAGTGACAACTTTGTGTAAAAAAAAAAAAAAAAATTTTTTTTGTCATTATTCAATCGCTTGCGGCAAAAAAATAAAATATTCAATGGGCTCAACATGCCTCTTATCAATTTCCTTAGGGTGTCTACTTTCCAAAATGGGGTCATTTGGGGGGGTTTTGTACTGCCCTGCCATTTTAGCACCTCAAGAAATGAGATAGGCAGTCGTAAACTAAAAGCTGCGTAAATTCCAGAAAACGTACCTTAGTTTGTAGATGTGACAACTTTTGCGCAAACCAATAAATATACAGTTATTGACTTTTTTTTTTACCAAAGACATGTGGCTGAATACATTTTGGCCTAAATGTATGACTAAAATTGAGTTTATTGGATTTTTCTAATAACAAAAAGTAGAAAATATCATTTTTTTTCAAAATTTGCGGTCTTTTTACGTTTATATCGCAAAAAATAAAAATCGCAGTGTCAGTCAAATACCTTTAAAAGAAAGCTCTATTTGTGGGAAGAAAAGGACGCAAATTTCATTTGGGTACAACATTGCATGACCGCGCAATTACCAGTTAAAGCAGCGCAGTGCCAAATTGTAAAAAGACCTCTGGTCATTTACCAGCAAAATGGTCCGGTCTGAAAGTGGTTAATGTATTTGAGAATTTAAGAGAAGTGTTATGCAAATCATTCTCTGAAGCAGCATTACTCACTGTGTCGTCCAGCTGTTCCCATAATGCTGTGTACACACAATCAGAAATTCGGCTAGCAAAAGACTGATGAGAGCTTTTGGTCAGAAAATGTGACCGTGTGTATGCTCCATCGGGCTTTTGTTGGCCGAATTCCAGCCAGCAAATGATTGAGAGCATGTTCTCAATTTTTCGATTGGAAATTCCTATCATCTGTAGCAATTTCTGATGTGAAAAATTCCTACACATGCTCAGAAACAATGAACGTCATTTTCTTGGCTCGTCGTAGTGTTGTACGTCACCACATTCTTGGCGGTCGAAGGTTCAGTGAAAATTTGTGTGACCGTGTGTATGCAAGCCAAGCTTGAGCAGAATTCCGTTGGAAAAACCATCCAAGATTTTACTGATGTACGTGGCATAAGGCTGCATCTCCCTCCATATCTTGGAGTGTAGCTGGTCCAGCGGGGGCTCCCTCCTTGGCTAACCCCTGCATTAAGCCCGACGATGCATTCAGAAGTTCACCTTTAGCCACATTAGGTGTGTGGGCAAATTTCTCAAGCCAAGTGGCAATATCTTGGGGCTTGTCCTTCACGGAGCGTTGTGAGGGGGTCATTTGGTAATGGAATGGTCAGCAGCTCACGTGTCTTTCTTGTTCCTTTGTGTCATCCTGGCAGGATCGCACTGGTCCTCTGTTTATCCCTATTCTCCATGTTCTATGGACCGTAAAACTCCAGGAGCAGACCAAGATGGTGATATTGTGAGGGGGGAACAGCAAGAGTAAATAAAAGGGGATTTAGAAATAGGGAGATCTGAAGAAGACAAATGAATGCCATGTGTTCCAGGAACAAAGCTGGGAGTAAGTCGATAGACGACAGGTGGAGCCAGTAACAAGCTGGTAACAAGCCAACAGATGGAACCAGATCTTATGTATATATATATATAAAAAACTGTTTTTTCCCTCGGTTTAGGCCGATACGTATTCTTCTACATATTTTTGGTAAAAAAATCGCAATAAACAATTATTGATTGCTTTGTGCAAAAGTTATAGCGTTTACAAAATAGGGGTTAGTTTTATGGCATTTTTATTAATATATTTTTTTTTTACTAGCAATGGCGGTGATTGGTAATTTTTATTGTGACTGCGACATTATGGCGGACACATTGGGCATTTTTGACACATTTTTGGGACCATTGTCATTTATACAGCAATCACTGCTATACAAATGCACTGATTCCTGTGTAAAGGACACTGGCAGTGAAGGGGTTAACCAGGGGGTGGCAGTGTAGGGGTTAAGTGTTCCTAGGGGAGTGTTACTAAATGTGGGGGGCTGGGCTTTGCGTTAGTAAACACTGATCTCTGCTCCAATTACATGGAGCAGAGATCAGCGTCACTTGTTGCTAGGCAGAACGGGGAGATGCTGTTTACAATGACATCTCCCCATTCAGCTTCCCTGTAAGACGATCGCGGGTATCTCCGCAGCGATCAAGTCCGTGGCCCCCGCGACTGGACTTACGGGGGTCCCGACCAGCAGGGCGGCATATAGAAATGGACATACCTGTACACCAATATGCCTGCCCGTGCCATTCTGCCGATGTACATCGGCGTGCGCCGGTCGGGAACTGGTTAAACCATTTTAGGGTACATGTTAATGGGGACCCTTGTCTAGCAACTTTTAGTGGGGTTCACAGAGTAGAATCCCATTGGAGAGGGGGGGGGGGACATGGCTCAGAGAATATCAAAAATGAAACTGTTTAATTAAATATGCTTAATCCTGCAGGTATAAACTTGGATATAGAGTTAAATAGTTTTTTTTATCTAATTACTAGATTGCTATAACTATAAATACTTGTTTTAAATGTATTTGAGGTGTTTCAATTGGATTTAATCCATATAAGACCCCTTTCCCACCACACCGCCGATAGCGTAGGCGGTAAAACGCCGCTATTTTTAGTGGTGTTTTACCGCCGGATTTGCAGCACATTTCGGCCGCTAGCGGGGCGCTTTTACCCCCGCTAGCGGCCGCGAAAGGGTTAAAACCGCCGGCAATACGCCGCAATAGCGGCGTTTTGCCGGCGGTATTACAGCGCTGCCCCATTGATTTCAATTGGGAGCAGCGGTGGAGGAGCGGTAAACACACCGCTCCAAAGAAGCTGCTGGCAGGACTTTTTTCTGACGTCCTGCCAGCGCACCGCTGTAGTGTGAAAGCCCTCGGGCTTTCACACTACACACAATGGTGCAGCTTCTTTAGGGCGTTTTGCAGGCGCTATTTCTAACGCTATAGCGCCTGCAAAACGCCCTGGTGTGAAAGGGGTCTAAAAGCATTTAAGGTATCATTTGGCAATACCATTAACCATCACTGGATTGTGTAGTATAATGAAAGGGAGAAGGTTTTTTACTGCACTCCTCCACTGGAGGCAGAGAGTATGGATGTAATGCATTGGTTTTAATATAATATTATTTTATTTTATTTTAAAATAATAAATAAAGAGAATATAGAATAATAAAGTTAGGTAATGAGATATACATTGCGGTGAGAACTTCTGTTGGAGTCTTCCGCTTATCAATTTGAAGGATTGAATTGAATTGGATATCCTAGAATGGTGGCAGTATATATGTAAGGAGGCAACGTATCCGGTCATGTGACCCCCTGATTACGTCAGACGTGCTGCCGAAATGCGTTGGGTAGGATCAAACGTGATATGTCCCTTCAGCCATAGTGGAACGCAGGTGGAACGCAGATCAGCGTCCCTGGTCTCACTTCATTTTTAGCACATTTTTATAAAGCAATCATACTTCACCATGGGATTCTCTTCTTATTATTATCCCACTGATGTCCAGAGATCTAGCTTGTGGATTACCCCATTGGGAGAGTCTTGCCGAATCAATGTTACGGCCACCAGGAATGGTATCTCCAAATTTCTGCTGTATATGAATAAATGTAATGGGGGTCATATAAATCCGGTGAGTGGGCTGTGTGATAGGTGTTGGTGGAAGGAGATTCACAAGTCACTTGATTGTTGGATCAATATTTACTCCACGTATTTTCACCATTGGAGATATTTGATGGAAGATTTTTTGAACATTGTACTTTATTGTAAATTCACCATCACGTCTATACAAACTAGAGAGATTTGGTGGCAACCATATGGACGATATTTGCACTTTATTTGTATTTTGTTTGTATTTGTATATTGCACATATATTTCATGGTATAATTTGGATCCACTAGTGACATCTAGTGGTCATTTAAGAAATTGCACAATCTGCATTTAGACCCCTTTCACACTGGGGCGTTTTTCAGGGGTTTTTCAGGCGCTTTAGCGCTAAAAAAAGCTCTTGTAAAGCACTTGAAAGAAGCCTCATCTGCAATCCCAATGTGAAAGCCCAAGTGCTTTAACAGCGCTTTCACACTGCCAGTGTTTTGCGCTGCAAAGAAGCTGCTTGCAGGACTTTTTTTGACGCTCTGTCAGCACAGCGCCTCAGTGGGAAAGCACTCGGGCTTTCACTTTGGGATTGCAGGTGGGGCTTCTTTCAGGCGCTTTACAGGCGCTTTTTTTAATGCTAAAGCGCCTGAAAAATGCCCCAGTGTGAAAGGGGTCTTATGTGGATATTTGTATTGTACCATTTTTGTTATTCACAAAGTTATAGTAGGAATTGTGGTTTATAATATACAACTTTCTTCAACTCTTGTGTAGTCAGAATCTCTTCAGAATAGTGGGACCTGCCCTTGCATAGCCTTTTTCTAGAGATCAGGCTCCAATCAGTCACCTCATGCCTCAGTGGCCAATCCCATTTGAGCCCCTTAACCTCCCTGTTTTGGTTAACGCCCACGTAGCTGCCAAGCTTCCAGAAGTCAGGCCCCCTTTCCCTGGGGGGGGGGGTAAGGGTAGGGTTGCCACCTGTCTGGGATTCACCCGGACAGTACGGGTTTTGAAACATGTGCCTGGGTCTCTGACCACCTGAGACCGGGGAACATTATTCATTTCCGACCCACACTGATGGCACATGCGGCCACTTCCGACCCATCAGCGGCTCCCTGTGCCATCAGTGCGTTTCCTCCTCCATACACTATACATGTCTACTGACACCATCCACTGTCCTATTGACACCGTCCACTGCCCTACTGACACCTGTCCACTGCCCTATTGACACCGTCCACTGCTCTACTGACAACATCTACTGCTCTACTGACACCATCCACTGTCCTATTGACACCTGTCCACTGCTCTACTGACAACATCCACTGCTCTACTGACACCATCCACTGCCCTACTGACACTGTCCACTGCTCATACTGACACCATCCACTGATCTACCTACACCGTCCTCTGCCCTACTGACACCATCCATTGCCCTACTGACACCATCCTCTGCCCTACTGACACCAACCTCTGCCCTACTGACACCGTCCTCTGCCCTACTGACACCATCCAATGCCCTACTGACACTGTCCTCTGCCCTACTGACACCGTCCACTGCCCTACTGATCTTCTGACACCGTGCACTGCTCTACTTGCTGACAGTTTTAAGGTAGGCTATTTTCATATATTAACTGACATTTCTTTTATGAATTTAATAATATTTTATGGGTAAACTATTGCTTTTGTTTTATTTAACCATGCCCCTTTAAGTTGGTCCCCCCCCCCCCCCCCCCCCACTGTTAATGCAATTTGGCCACAGCCACTGTTCACCGTAGCACGCCTTATTACTACTCTCTTTGGGTAACCTAAAAGGTGCCCCATGTATTTTACAATCCTATAGCGTGTACTGCAAAAAAAATGACCGTCCACCGTGAAAGTATTAGGGTTTGGCTTGAAGAAAAGGTGGCAACCCTAGGCAAGGGGCCATCATCTTTCACTTGAACTGTGGTGTAGTCAGTATATCTGGTCACACCAAACAACAGGTTGCTTACTACTGGTTTCTTGATGGGGGTCCTCAACTAAGGGCTAGGGACTTTTCTGGGATATATATATAGGAACACGCAGTATTATGCAAAAGTTGTAGGCAGGTGTGAAAATATGCTGTAAATTAAGAATGCCTTCAGAATTAGAATTGGTAGTCATTTATTTTTTATCAATTAATAACATGGAAAGCAAATGAACAGAAGGGAAACCCAAATCAAATACATTTTTGGTGTGACTACTCTTTGGCTTCAAACCAACATCAATTTTTCTAGGTACACTTGCACACAGTTTACAAATGAACTTGGCACATAGGGTGTTTCAAATATCTTGGAGAATTAACCACAGATATTTGTGTATGTAAGCCTAGTACACATAGGCCGAATGACGGACAACATCAACTGTTTCAATAAAAAATCGTCCGACATTTGCCGTGTGTATGGCAACCAATCAGACAGAAGCCGGTCGTTCAGCCGGCTTCTTTCAGATGAGCATGGTGGAGAACTAGCATACAATTGGCTTCCGAGCAGCGCTCTCAGCCATTGGCCCAGAGTGTTCTGGCAGAAGGACCGTCCTCCTGTTCTGGCGGGAGGGCCTTCCCCTGATTGTACAGCAGCTCTAACCAGAGCTGTCAGGTTTTTTATCGTTCAACCCGCTGGGTTGAATGAAAAAAGACTAGTGGTGTGTACTAGGCTGTAGGATGCCTTGCATCCTTCTGTTTCTTCATGTAATCCTAGGCAGTCTCAATGATATTGAGATTAGAGATCTGTGGGGGCCAGACTATCACTTCTTGGGCTCCTTGTTCACCCTTATTCTGCAAAGGGACAATGACCCTAAACATACAGTACAGCCATTGTCATTAGGAACTATCTTCAGCATAAAAAAAGAACAAGGAGTCCTGGAAGTGAAGGTTTGGCCCTCACAGAGCCCAGATCTCAACATTGAGTCTGTCTGGGATTACACAAAGCAGCATTTTTTTAGATCTGCCTAAACCAGCAGGAGGAAGGAGGTCCTGATTCCTCTATATAGATCTTTAGTGAGACCTCATTTAGAATACTGTGTCCAGTTCTGCAGAACTCACAGAAAGATATTGATAAGATAGAACGAGTCTAGAGACGGGTAACAAAAATGATGAAAGGTCTGGGGGATAAAACATATCGAGAGCGACTTTAGCAACTTAATTTGTACAGCCCGAAAGAAAGAAGGGGAAGGGGAGACATGATTGAAACCTTTAAATACATCAAGGGGGTGAATAAGGTTTAGAAAGGCAGTTTTTTTTCAATATCAAAACAAAATCAAGAACACGGGGACATGACCTCATACTAACTGGAGGAAAGTTCAAAACTGATCTTAGAAATTATTATTTTACTGAAAGGGTAGTTGATGCTTGGAATAAACTTACAGCAGAGGTAGTGAAATAGCATGTTTGAAATGGCTTCATACATGCTTGGGACCAAAATAGATCTATACTCAGATAATAAAGTTAGCGTAAAAAACAATGAAGAGACGAAAAACCAAAAAACAAAAAATGGGCAGACTCGATGGACTACTAGGTCTTTTTTTCTGCCGTTACTTTTCTATGTTTCTATGTAAACCTTTTGCACAGTACTGTATGTGAAAGCTTTAGAGATCAAATGATTCAGTGTTTATAAGCTGGTTCTGTGATGGCAATTAAAAAAAAACCCTGCATTCATTTTGATGGAGAATATGTACACTTCTAAATACAAAAATAACCATAATACATACTATATAAAATGTTGTTGTTCTCCAAAACTTCTGTCAGTTCCATTGGAACATATCAAATTTATCTACGTTCCCTTTTCTTGCCCTGTGCTGGGGAATGTTGCATGGCTCTGTTTGGTTTCTATGTTTGTCCTTCATGAGGAGCCGTGAACTTTCACAAATGTGTGAAAAACAATTCATTTGCCCACATAGGTACTTTAAACTCTGTAGGGAGTATTTCCCTCTGAGCAACTGCACACCCTCAGCAGTCACCTCACAGCTGGTGCATTGTGTACGCCTTGGATAAATAACTATAAAAGCTGTTAGGCTAATATAGTATACCGTATATATTACCAAAAGTTGAAGGTTTTATTGCCTATTTCATATGCTAAAAAAACAAATATCATTGTACACCCTTTGATCTGACAATGTCCCTCCCTAAGTACACTAATGTAACTAGAAATGTATTATTACAACCTTGTGAATGAGTACAATTTACTCGCTGACACTAGAAAAAGTTGTATTGAGAGTATAACTGACCACATAATTAATGCCGCGTACACACGACAGGACTTAAGTCCGGCAGACTTTCGACGGAGTTCTGACGGAGTTCTGACAGAGTTCTGACGGACTTTCCGAATGAACGGACTTGGCCACACACAATCACACCAAAGTCCGACGGATTTGAACGTGATGACGTATGACTGGACTAGAATAAGGAAGTTCATAGCCAGTAGCCAATAGCTGCCCTAGCGTCGGTTTTAGTCCGTCAGACTAGCACACACACGAGCGGATTTCTGGGTCCGGCAGAGTTCTGTCGGAAAAATTTGAAACATGTTCCATTTCTAAAGTCTGTCAGACTTTTGCAAATCAAAAGTCCGCTGCAGCCCACACACGTTCGAATAGTCTGCCGGAATCATTCCGTCTGACTTTTGATGTTGAAAAGTCTGGTCGTGTGTACAGGGCATAAGAGTAAAGTTTCTAGGCCAATACAATCATCTTACTAAAGCTCGTACACACGGGCTGAATGCTGGGTGACATTGGCTGATTCAATACAAAATGGCCGACATTCTGCCCATGTGTATGGCATCCGGGGATGTGAATGTATAATAAATATGTAATAGTGCTGCGTAAATTGACAACGCTATTTAAGTACCTGTAATACATAAAGAACATAAGTCTAGTTTTTTCAAAAAAAGAAAAAAAGAAAAAATATCATTAAAATAATATTAAATGTACCCATATTTTCAGCAAACTACAATCAGTGGCTTGCAGGTACAATGCATGATCATCTGCAGATTCTTACAAAAAATACACAGATTCTTTAACCACTTCCTGTCCGCAGTACGTCATATAACATCCTGGTCTTTGAATGGGAATATCTGAATGATGCCTGCAGCTGCAGGCATCATTCATATATAATTTTGTTCCACCATAAGAACAATTATAGTGGCTGTTTAGCCCCTTCCCCCTTTCCCACTGCCCTCCAGTGCTTCTACTGGCTTGCCCGTGCGATCGGGGAGCCGGAGAAGGAATCTGCCGGTAGCAGAAGTTCACCATAAAGAATACTACAGACCAGATGGTCCCTGGCAATCTCTATGACCTTCGGAGGCCAGGCATGATGTTATGATGTCACATCCAGCCCTGGCAGTTTAAACACTGCCGTGTATTTAAGTGGAAAGCTGAGATCGTTTTTTTATTTATTTTTTATTTCAGGCTTTCCAGCTTGGAGGAGAGTTGTGAGGTCTTATATACCCCACATCTCTTAATAAAGAGGACCTGCCATGCCCTAAAAAAATATAAAATATAAAATGTCCTGGGGGGCGTGGCTTGGCCAGCGGCGAGGATGGTGGCACATTAACTGAGCTCTGGGGAGAGAGTCAGCGAATAGCACAATTTGTCTTACTCAGGCGGTGCGACATGGGCAAAAAAACTCAGCTAACGCCTCACGCGAGTGCCCGGAGGAATCCGAGTGGCGGAGCAGCAAGGAATATTACCGAGATTTTTAAATCTCAAACCTTACAGGACGAACGGCCCTGACAAGATGGCGCGGCCGCATGGCGAAGATGAGGATTTCAGTGAGGACTCCCAGTCTGCTCCGGAGGACACAGGTAGGAGTCTTTCACACTCCTCTAAACCCCTCACTTACGACCACATGTCTGGCTTTGCTGCGGACATAAAGTCCACATTCTCAGCAGCTATAACGGACTTAAAGACCAATCTGCTGGTCCTGACTGAAAAAATTACAGCAGCGGAAGTGGCAGGGAGAAGGAGGGATAGAGACATCCGTACACTGGAGTCAGTGGCTATGGCGCACTACTCACATTTCATAGAAATTAACCGCCATTTGGAGGACTTGGACAATTGGTGGAGGAGGAATAACATTAGGGTGCGGGGGATCCCCGAATCTGTGGAACCTGATCAGATCATTCCTGCCTTGCAAAGACTCTTTAACAGTCTCCTGGATAGACAGGAAGATACTGCCATAGACTTTGTACGAGCGCACAGAGCACTCAGAGCGAAGGGCCGGGATTCTGCACCTCCCAGGGACATTATTTGCTGCCTCCAGAGCTTTCCTCTTAAAGAAGACATAATGAGAAGAGCCAGGAGGAACGATCGCATTATCTTTAACGGAGCAGCCATCATGCTTTTTCAAGATCTGTCTCAAATCACATTACGCAACAGGAGAGCCCTGCGCCCTTTTCTAGATGTCCTACGAGAACGTGAGATCAGGTATACCTGGCGCTTCCCCTTTGCTCTCGTGGTAACGTATGGAGGTAAACAGTTTTCTTTGCGCACTCCAAGAGACCTTCCCGGAATTCTGCGAGGCCCTGCATTTGGAACCAATGTCTTTACCGGAATGGTACCAAGAGTTCACATTACCGGAGGGCCCTCAGGAGCTCCCTGGCTCCGCATGCTCAACTCCTGAAAAACGTCTGCTGAAACGCATGAGAAGCAACAAAGGGAATCACACCCTCATGGGTACTCCCAATCCTAGACCTACTCCCTCCAGAGCTAGGGGGAGGGATCAGGATTAGCCCGTTTTGTTCTACCTTACCGTGCAATGTTAGTGGGCAATATTGGATCCTACTTGCGTGACTTGTTACATGTGTGGGGGGGTGCATTGGTCCGACTGGAGTGAGCAGTGACGGGGGATGTACATTCAACCGCCTTCGACAGAGGCTACACCTTCACTCAGGATGTGCTCTGACTATTTCATGGTTCTGTGACCAGGTCCCATTTAGTCAGGCAGTAATAACTTGTTGAATAGCTGTGGGGTCCCACCTCTTAACGAAAGTACATTTTGCTATCTTGCACCTGGAGTGTAGTTTCGCAGGGAGGATCACGGGACTGATGCTGTGAGGAATAGGGGGCTGAGGATGGACTGTTATGCTTTATGTTCCCAGACGGGGCCATACCAGACTGCCACGTGATTTCTAGTTCCCCCGGGGCTAATACCAGTTTTGTTTACCGGTTGCTCTTGTGTCATCGGTTCATTACCGCATTTCCCTCATGTGGTTTAAACACGGCATATACCCAAGCCTGGTCATCATCCTGCTAAGTAAACTCTGCCACTGCGGAGCTCCAGGACACAAGAAGAACACTGTGACTTGGCCACAGCTCTACCCACTTCACATGGTTGTTCTATGCCCCAGTTGCTACTGACCCAATTGGAGGTTGGCCCACGAACACTTGCCCGGACGGGTTTGAGCCCTGTTCTTACAATAAGACATAAGGAAAGAAGATGACAGACTTATGTATTTAATTGGTTTATAATTGCTGACTCTCTATCCCATTTCTGTATGTTACTTAATTGTTTAATTTTAGACACTGTGATCATTATTTTTCTCATTTTGGAGGTGTTATACAGTGTTTCTGTTTATTGCCCGCCTGGGTCAGGTCCACAGACAAAGCGACACGCTTTCTGGACCAACCCACGACCCTACCAAGCTTTCCCGGACCGGGTAATTCACCTGATCTAGGGAGAGGCTACTTTGCAATCCGGTGGGCTGAGTTCAGTCCGCTGAGGTTTAATATCTCATCACTTACCTCTTGGGAGCAGCTCCCTTCTATCTGCTGCTTCCTGATTTCATTTCCCTCCTTTCTAAATTCTCCTCTTTATCTCTCCTTTTTTTCTTCTACACTTTATCGTCTTAGGATTCTGATAACTTCAACACATTGCCTGATTTAGCCGGGGGTATAGTCATCCTAAGGAATTTCTTTTAATAACTTGTTGTTCATTACCGTTTTTCTCTCTTCAAAGAACTCTTACAATGGTCTACTCCGAGCTGGGCCCTATGTCCATGGTGATCTCACATAATGTGCAGGGATTGAACATTCCGGAAAAGAGAACCACAGTCCTCAGAGAACTGCAAAAAGGTAGGCCACAGTGTGTCTTCCTTCAGGAGACACACATTCTCTCTCGCCAGACGCACAGACTGACCAATAGATACTTTACGAAAGCTTTCCATGCTACGAATGACTTATCTAAGACGAAGGGGGTTTCTATACTCCTAGGCAAGGACACTCCGTTAGACATTTCCGAGACACTCTCAGACCCGGGTGGCCGTTATTTATTCCTAAAGGGCTCATATAGAGGTAGGCCCCTCACCTTGGCTAACACATACTTCCCCAATAGGAACCACCTGCAATTTTGTAAACTCCTTATACGGGAGCTGCAGGGCTTCGCAGAGGGATGTATTATATTGGGCGGGGATTTTAATATCCCCTTGGACCCGCTGACGGATACCTCCACGGGGAAATCATGCGTCACGTTCCAGACTCTGAAACGGATTAAAAAGCTTTTACAATCTATGCAACTGATAGATTCATGGCGCCTGCTAAACCCTGAGGGTAGAGATTTTACGCACTTCTCTACGCCGCATAAAAAATATTCCCGCATTGACTATTTGTTCGTGGCACAACGGGACTTACCGGTGATTAGCGCGGCCAAGATTGGCTCACAAATAATTTCAGACCATGCCCCGATAGCGGTGACCATGGACTTTAGCTCATTTAGGCAGCAGTCCGCCACTTGGAGATTAAACTCTTCCCTCCTGACAGACCCAAACACCCTGCCTGAAATTGAAGAAGCACTGAAAACATATTTCATGCTTAATGACTTGCCCGACACAGATCCCTTGGTGCTCTGGGAAGCACAGAAGTGCACTATCAGGGGAGTATTAATTAAGCTAGGATCGAGACGTAAACGAGAACAGGACAGAGTAGTGAGAGAACTACTGGGAAAGATTAACAGACTTGAAACCCTACATAAACGCACACTGTGCGAACAGACGGCCACTGAATTACTGGAGACCAGGAAACAACTACATGACTTGTTACACAATAAATCCAAACGTTTATTATTTTTCAAGAAAAAAGTATATTATGAAGGGGGCAACAAAACTGGTCGATTGCTTGCGAGGGCTCTTCGGGAACACCTTTCCGGTCAGGTCATTAATGGGATCCGGAATGCGGATGGTTCCTTAGAAGTCAATAATGACTCTATTGCTGCCCACTTTCATAAATACTATACGGAACTATATAACTTGCTCCCACAACATAAACCTCCTGACTTAGACGGAAATAGACGTCAAATCATTACGGAATTTCTAGAAAAGAGCGGACTTCCAACTCTCGAGGAACATGACTGGGTTACCCTTGATGAACAGATTTCTGATGAGGAAGTGAAAAGGGCTATTACAGAACTGAAACCTGGGAAGAGCCCTGGGCCAGATGGCTTTACGGCCATCTATTACAAAACTTTCCGGGACATCCTCTCAGTTCCGCTTAAAAAAGCCTTGAACTCTCTGTCTACGCCCAGACGGGTCACCCCTGATTTCCTCACGGCTCACCTAGCAGTGTTAGCAAAACCCAACAAGGACCCATCTGTTTGCTCAAATTATAGGCCGATATCTCTGCTGAATTTAGATTTAAAAATATTGACAAAAATCCTAGCTAACAGATTGGGCCCCTTGTTGTTAGGGTTGATCGGGCCGGAGCAGGTGGGTTTCATGCAGGGGAGAGAAGCCAAAGACAATATCATTAAAACACTCTTGCTGGCACAGACTGCTAGGGCGGAGAAGATCGGAGGCCTTCTCTTGTCCACGGACGCGGAGAAGGCCTTCGATCGAGTGGCATGGGACTATATGATGGCTACGTGCAGATGGGTGGGGATGAGAACGCGAATGATGTCCCGGATCTCGGCAATATACCAAAACCCATCAGCTAGAGTTAAGATCAACGGTTCCTTATCTGATCCAGTGATCATTACGAATGGAACTAGGCAGGGATGCCCCCTGTCCCCACTCTTATTTATTTTATCCCTGGAGCCGTTTATAAGAGTGATTAAAGGGGAGAACTCGATTAAAGGTTTCAAGGTGTGAGACAGGGAGTTCAAGGTAGCAGCTTACGCCGATGACCTGATGTTTTATCTAGTTGACCCACACACGACGATTCCCAACCTGCTTAACGCTTTCAAGATATTCGGGTACATATCAAATTTAAAAATTAACTATTCTAAATCCGAGGCGCTGAACATAGGTCTACCCACTGAAGAGTTCAACAGGATCAAGGGAAATTGCCCGTTCCGTTGGGAGAAGGTGGCACTCAAATATCTGGGAGTATGGGTGGCCCCGAACGTTGGTACAGTTTTTGATCTCAACTTCCCCCCATTGTTGAAAATAATTGAGGAGGATTTGCGCAAGTGGGGAGCGGGGTGGTTTTCCTGGTTCGGGCGAGCGGCAATTCTGAAGATGTCAATATTACCTAGACTAATTTACTTATTTAGGGTGCTGCCAATCCGGATCCCGAGAAGCTTTTTCAATAAATTAAATTCGTTGGCGTTGAATTTCTTGTGGAACAAAAAGAGGGCGAGGATTAGATTCGCATTACTAACGAAACCCAAAGATAAGGGAGGGATGGGATTACCAGATTTCAAGAAATATCAGATAGCAGCGCACCTGACCAGGATAGTTGATTGGCACTGCCACAGGGACGACAAAGATTGGGTTAGATTAGAAGATAGGCTGATTGAGAATAGGTTACGCTTTCTCTCCATGGGTCCCTTTAACCAAACTCAAAGATGGGATTAGCCTAAACCCCCTAACTGAGACTACACTGACGTTACTTCATGCAACTACTAAACACCTAGCAGTGACAACCATGTATAGTCCCTGTCAGTACTAGAATCCCTTTAGGACCCAGCACAACTCACCTGACACAGCCTGTGTCTGGAAAACAACAGTGATTGGCCAGCTCACGTTTAAATCACCTGTATCAGCATTCAGTCAGTGCTCGTGTTAGAGTTCACTCGTGTTTGATCCAGCTGATATTTGCTCTGTGACTTTCGTTTTGACCCTCCTTACTTGCATCTGATTCGGTACCGTTTGGATTCTGATCTACCTGTGTATGACCCAGCTTGCCTAGATTACGCTTTGCGTGATTCTACTAGGACCCTCATCTGCAGCAGTGAACCACAAGGTCCAGCAATCATCTATCCTCATCTACAGCAGTGAACTACAAGGTCCAGCAATCATCTATCCTCACCTACAGCAGTGAACCACAAGGTCCAGCAATCATCTACCTTCGTCTGCAGCGGTGTACTACAAGTCCCAGCCGACCTGCTCTGCTTAGACCTGCTCATGGTATGTGCTTTGAACTCTTGTATAATCAGCACACCTGAACTGTTACTTATTATCTGCACCTAGCCTGACATTAACACGAGCCCAATACATAAAGGGAAACCTATCATGAATCCTGAACAGGCTCAGTTGTTTACACAAGAACTTTGCCGTTTATCACATCAAGTTCAGGAAATGGCCACAGAGCTCACCAAGGTGCAATCTCCTTCTACTACCACCATTACAAAAACTCCATCTGAACCAAAAATTCCTTTGCCCGACCGGTTTTCTGGTGACCGTAAAGCGTTTTGCAACTTTAAAAACAGCTGCAAATTATATTTCAAGTTGAGGCCATCCTCGTCTGGCCCTGAAACTCAGAGGGTTCAAATCATTATCTCTCTACTACAGGGTGACCCCCAGGCTTGGGCCTTTAACCTGGAACCTAACCATCCAGCCTTACTAACAGTAGATGCCTTCTTTGAAGCCCTTGGGTTGCTATATGATGATCCAGATCGTGCTGCTACTGCAGAATCGACCCTGCGTAACTTAAAACAAGGAACTACCACAGCTGAAATGTATTGCTCAGAGTTTCGCAGGTGGGCCCCGGAATCTGGCTGGAATGATGCAGCTCTCCGCAGCCAGTTTAGAATTGGCCTTTCAGATGCTATTAAAGATGCTCTGGTCAACTTCTCCTACCCAGCCTCACTGGAGGAGGCTATGTGTCTAGCTATTAGAATTGACCGCCGCCAACGAGAGAGAAGGCGAGAACAAACAATGGCTGTGGCAAACTATATACCTTCCTTACCACCTGATTATTCCATCTTCAGTGCCAAATCTGAGGAAGAACCTATGCAGTTAGGCTCCACCCGGTTATCTGCCCAGGAACACAAACGCAGGCGTAATATGGGACTCTGCTTATACTGTGGCCTCAAGGGTCATATGCTCCGTTTGTGCCCTACACGTCCGGGAAACGCCAGGACCTAGGTGATTGCGGGGAGGTCACCTTAGGTCTACTCTCATCTCCCCAGGGGGACAATCGTATACTTTTACCCGCTGTCATTAACTTTGGGACAGGGGCTCATGAACTGCTGGCCTTGGTGGATTCTGGAGCAGCTGAGAATTTTATTGATAAAACTCTGATCACCTCTTTGTCCCTGGAGACTCATGCTCTAGATTGTCCAGTCCGCCTGATCTCCGTGGATAATCGGCCTCTCTCACAAGACCTAGTGCTCCAATCCACCAACCCTTTCCAGTTACAATTAGGGGCTTTGCATTGGGAGAAGATTTCTTGTCTTGTCATTGACTCTCCATCCACTCCTTTGATCCTAGGCCTTCCTTGGCTTCAGAAGCACAATCCTGTAATTGACTGGCCAACAGGAGATATTCTGGCTTGGTCCAATCAGTGTAAAAAGACCTGCATCCAGCATCTTGTTCAACTTGATACCTGTCAAGTGGGAATAGAACAGATTCCACTTTGTTATAAGGACTTTCGGGATGTGTTTTCTACAGGAATTGCTGACACTTTACCTCCTCATCGCAGTTATGATTGTCCCATTGATCTCTTGCCTGACACTACACCTCCTCAAGGGAGAGTCTTTCCACTGTCTGAACCAGAGAATCTTGCTTTACAAGAATACATCCAGGAAAACCTAGCTAAGGGTTTGATCCGTTCCTCCACTTCTCCCGCAGGAGCAGGATGCTTCTTTGTCCCGAAGAAGGATGGAGGACTGCGACTTTGTGTTGATTACAGAGGTCTAAATAAAATAACCGTTCCCAATCGGTATCCTCTCCCTCTCATCACAGAGTTGTTCTCTCAAATCCAGGGAGCCAAAATCTTCTCCAAACTGGATTTAAGGGGAACCTATAATCTGGTGCGAATCCGTGCAGGCGATGAATGGAAGACGGCCTTTAACACCAAGGATGGTCATTACGAATGTCTTGTCATGCCTTTCGGCCTCAGGAATGCACCAGCCGTCTTTCAGAACTTCATGAATGACATTTTTCGTGACATGATGGGTCGCTTCATGCTTGTTTATTTAGACGATATTTTGATTTACTCTCCCAATCTTGAAACACATCAGAAGCATGTCTGCTCGGTATTAGCCCGACTAAAGACTCACTCCCTTTTTGTAAAGCCTGAAAAATGTCTTTTCCATGTTAAACAAGTACCTTTCCTGGGTTACCTAATTTCTGACACAGGCCTCACCATGGACCCAGCCAAGGTTCAAGCCATTTTAGACTGGGCACCACCTTCAGACCTGAAGGCAGTTCAACACTTCCTGGGCTTTGCAAATTTCTATCGAAAATTCATTAAGAACTTTGCCACCATTGCACATCCCATCACCTCTCTCACCAGGAAGACTCCTAGTACATTTAAATGGACTACTGAAGCCCAGACAGCCTTCACTCAGTTAAAGAAAGCCTTTACCTCTGCACCAATTCTACGCCATCCTGTTCCTGAGCTACCTTTTATTGTAGAGGTAGATGCATCTGAAGTAGGAGTGGGGGCGCTTTTGTCACAAAAAGATCCTGTAAGCGCTGCCATCCACCCTTGTGCCTTCTTGTCCCGTAAATATTCCCCAGCAGAGCGCAATTACGATATAGGCAACAGAGAACTTTTAGCCATAAAGCTAGCTTTAGAGGAGTGGAGACATTGGCTGGAGGGAGCTCGCTATCCATTCATAGTTCTGACTGACCACAAAAACCTTGAATATATCCGTTCTGCTAAAAGACTGAACTCGCGTCAAGCCAGGTGGTCATTGTTCTTCTCCAGATTTGACTTTACAATTTCTTATTTACCAGGTCCAAAAAACATTAAGGCCGATGCCTTGTCTCGCAGCTTTTTATCAGAGTCTCCTCCTCCGCTTCCTCCTCAACCCATTATCTCTGAGGATAGGATTTTGGCTTTTACCCAGACTGACATCTCTGAGGCCTTGTTACCAGCACAGGCTGAAGCCCCTCCCTCCACTCCCTCTGGTATGCTCTTTGTGCCCCTGGCTCTTCGTTTGCAGGTATTGCAACAAGTACATGCATCAAAACCTGCAGCACATCCAGGGTTTAGACAAACTTTTGAGATTGTATCTCGCAACCTCTGGTGGCCATCGCTTAGGCAGGATGTGTTAGCCTTCGTCCAGGCCTGTGAAGTTTGCGCCAGAAGCAAGAGCAGTACCTCTAAGCCCCCCGGTCTCCTTCGTCCTCTACCAATACCTACCTGTCCCTGGATCCATCTATCTATGGACTTTATCACGTACTTGCCTCTGTCCCAGGGATGTTCCACGATCTGGGTGGTGGTAGACAGGTTCAGTAAGATGGCCCACTTTGTTCCGCTTCCGAAGCTTCCATCTGCTAAAGAACTGGCATCTTTATTCATTAAGCACATTTTCAGGCTCCATGGGGCACCAGTTCCTTACTTGCTTCTGATTCGGTACCGTTTGGATTCTGATCTACCTGTGTATGACCCAGCTTGCCTAGACTACGCTTTGCCTGATTCTACTAGGACCCTCATCTGCAGCAGTGAACCACAAGGTCCAGCAATCATCTATCCTCATCTACAGCAGTGAACTACAAGGTCCAGCAATCATCTATCCTCAGCTACAGCAGTGAACCACAAGGTCCAGCAATCATCTACCTTCGTCTGCAGCGGTGTACTACAAGTCCCAGCCGACCTGCTCTGCTTAGACCTGCTCATGGTATGTGCTTTGAACTCTTGTATAATCAGCACACCTGAACTGTTACTTGTTATCTGCACCTAGCCTGACAGTCCCCTGACTCCGCTAAGAGATAACCCCGACTTTATACCAGGGATGGGTAATGTTATCTTCTATGATAAGACTTCAGACTCCTCGAGAGTAGTGAAGGATTGCTTCTTCAGGGGCAGGCTGAAGGATCTGACCGTTCTTAGGAGGGATTGGGAGGTGCCCAGTCTTCCCCTTTGGACATACTTTCAAATCAGGAGTTATGCTCACTCCTCACAACATAGGGAAGAATTTACAAGACCTCTGACAGACTTTGAGGCAGTTTGTGCGTCTGGTGAGCGACAGATTAGGACCACCTCAATGGCATATTCCTGGCTGCAGAACTTAACTAAACACTCTGAGGACAACTTTAGGAGTAGGTGGTCTCTTGAACTTGGCAGACAGATTACGGACTCACAATGGGGGAGCGCTTGCGCATTGGCACACCGGTGCTCGATTAACACCAACACACAGGAGTTATGTTATAAATTGTTGACTAAGTGGTATCACACTCTGGACAGACTTCATAGGTGGTTTCCTCAGGTGTTGGAGCTTTGCTGGAGGTGCCAAAGCGAGGTGGGGACACTTACACATATATGGTGGAGCTGCCCAAAACTGACACCTTTTTGGGACGAAGTAAGGTCTTTAATCACACAAATCACACATACCTCTACCACAGTGGATGCAGCTTGCTGCCTCCTGCACATTACTGACACGCCACGGAAGAGCTATAAAAACTCTTTACTAAAGCATCTGTTGAATGCAGCTAAAGCACTAGTGCCGTTGCATTGGCGTTCTCCCAGAGTCCCTACAGTGATAGATTGGCTGAATAAAGTGGCAGATACCTATATAATGGAAGAAACAGTGGCACAGGTTCATGAGACAGTGGATCCATTCCATGACATCTGGACACCCTGGATTGTGTTCAGATATTCCAGGAGATATGCAGATATTCATCAGGTTAACTAAGATGTTCTTTTCTCATGCGGACTACCCCCCTTTATATACTCATCTTCTATCTTCTTTTCATACTATTTTCTTTTCAATCTTGCTATATTTCTTTCTAACAGAAGTTGCCAGATCTCATCTGGCTATGCAGTTTGTTTGACCGCATGGTACAATTGATTCAGATCTCTCCAAAGCTAGGTCTGGATGTTGGAGATATGTTTATTAGGATGTTGGAGTCGCAGGCAACTCATGTGCGAGCCCTGACCAATCCCTAACTGGTGTTGGCAGGGGCGGGCCTCCTATATAAGTTGAGGTGACATGCTGCTGGGGAGGAGTAGTCAGCTGGGTGACGTGAGGAATGGAGTGCTAGACAGCCACAGGAGTGCATCTCCATCTGGGGGCAGGAGGAGGCCCGGGGAGAACTGTGAGGGAACATTGCCTCTACACGGTCATTGGCAATGTCTCTGTCACCACACGGTCATGGCAGGGAACTCCTGGAGCAGAGGGGCAGAAGAAGCTGTCGGAACGCATGGTCCGGACAAGTTCCTCATCAAGGACTCAGGGTTGGAAGGTCGGTGAGTGTTACCTCAGTAGATGGCTGGAGGTGCCAGGGAATCTGTGAGGGAACTCTGCTTCTACACGGTCACTAGCAGAGTCTTTATCATGAACACGGTAGATGGTCCTGAAACCAAGAAGAGACTGTGGGGATCTGTGTCAAATCAGTGTGGCCGGATGGCGCATGGTTTGCAAGTTGGGCTGGCTGGGAGCAGTAGTCCATTTCCTAGAAGATAGACTTTAACCTACTAGGCCTCCGGGGAGAGGTTCTGCAGGCCTCAGGCCTAGTAGCAGCGAGTTCATACTACCCAATAGAAGAGGTGTGTCATATTTTAATTAGCAACTACAAGATTGTGCAGGAGGAATCAAGTTTGTACAAGTGGAAACAAGTTTGGGCAGGAGGCGAAGAGATCTAAGACCATTGCTTTTACGCAGTCAAAAGTGATGTTTCTGTCTCTCTCACTGTGATGGATGGAGAACTCTTAGGAACTGTAGTCTGCATAGAGATACAGGGAGCAACAGTCTGCATGGAGATGCAGGGGGAGTTATGCCATGTCCATACGACCAGACTTTCCGGCAGACTAGGTCCGACGGACTTTCGCCGTAGTTCCGACGGACTAACTAAGGAAGTTCAATAGCTAGTAGCCAATGGCTTCCTTGCGTCGTATTTGGTCAATCGAACCAGCATACAGATGAACGGTTATCCCGATAGGAATTGAGTCCGTCTGATTTTTATTTATTTTTTTACGAAAAATGATAGGATTAGCCCACACACAATCGGATTGTCTGACGGACTGATTCCGTCGGACCTAGTCTGCAGGAAAGTCTGGTCATATGTACGCGGCATAACACTCTGCAGGGAGCTGCAGGAGAAGATTTATACTCAGTCAAACATGCACATTAAATCTTCAGGCTCTAACTTTGCTCAACGTATATTGAATTCTGTAAATATGATGGCAATGATAACAACTAAAACTAAGCTCACAAAAGACTGTTCGTTGTCTGGAAAGGATGTATGAAGTCTGGCAGTAGGATGATTTGGCGGATTGTTTGTCAGTAGTGCTAACACCATGGCTACAATAGTAAACGACATTGAAGCTGCAGACAAGCTTGTTTTTTCCCCTCACTAATGAATGCACAGCAGTTTTGTGTTACCCAGTGTCTGTCATCTTGAGTTCTATACAGTCTTATGAAGATTTACTGAAAACATTTGGAAATTAAAATTTAAAAAGGACCACTATAATCATCATCATCAATTGTTATTATTATTATTTACCTTGGTGGTTAAATGTTACAAGCTGTCTGTACACTTAATTTTTTGTAATCCCATGCACAAGAGACCCAGTGTTCAAAGGTTGCACTATCCCTGGTGACTATGGGTAGCCAAATCAACCCCCCAAAAACACACAGTGTATGTCACCCCCTAGTATCTCAAGTGGGCAGTCCCTCAATCACTTGCATGTTGTTCCAGGCTGAGAGAGCTTAGGTCTTAATACAAAAAGATTCTCAAAATAAAAACTAGAAAGGATATTCGTAGCAGTCTATAACTTATAAAATACACACAATTACAGAATTAAACATACAACATTTAATTGGGAAATACAATAATAAAGCAGATGAAAAAAATAATTATAAACAAAAACCTATTATAGTTAAAAAAAGAGATTTATTTAAAAATAGCAGTTGATCAACAGGTCCCCCGGTCTAAGAAAGAAGAGTAAGGCTGCTTTCACACTGGGGCGGTATTCAGGCGTTACAGCGCTAAAAATAGCGCCTGTGTAACGCCTGAAAAAAACCGCCCCCTTTAACTCCAGTGTGAAAGCCGGAGGGCTTTCACACTGGAGCGATGCGCTGGCAGGACGGTGAAAAAAGTCCTGCTAGCCGCATCTTTGCAGCGGTGAAGGAGCGGTGTATTCACCGCTCCTAAACCGCTCCTACCCATTGAAATCAATGGGACACCGCAGCAATACCGCCGGCAAAGCGCCGCTGCAGCGGCGCTTTGCGGGCGGGTTTAACCCCTTTTCGGCCACTAGCGGGGGTTAAAACCACCCCGCTAGCGCCCGCACACCGCCGCTAAAACGACGGTAAATCGCCGTTAAAAATAGCGGCACTTTACCGCCGACACCGCTCCCGCTGCAGTGTGAAAGCAGCCTTAGAAAGGGAACCAATCTAACAAAAAGGAAACAAAATATGCAACCAATCAAATGTTTATAACGTCATATGTTGAAAGTAGATTGGGACTATAGGAAGGAAAACTGGCACGTTATACCACTACAATGTAATTAAAGCAATTTTAACAATGTGGGTGTATTTTTGGGAGACTGGTAATTCTTTCATTATGTTACATTTGTTTTGGGTCTTTTGTGTTTTCTGCTTTAATAGGTAAATGTGCAAAAGTGCAATATTAAAAATAGCCTCCATTAAATAAATTCAGTACCCAGCTTTAACAAGCACTTTGCATTGTGAGCTAAACAAAGCTAGAATGTATTGCATGGCTAGCATTCTGAAATCCCTTGTTATTGAATGACAACACAAAAAAAGTCTAATAAATCATATGTTGACCTAAACCCTGCTTCCTCGTGAGTTTATAGGTGTAGAAGTCAAAGGATTCAGTCCAAAATGTCTTTTGAAAATATCTATTCGGCAAAAGCATAGGCAGTCACCTTGTGGGAGTCATTTACAGATGCACCTTATTCTGTCAACACTACTCCTTTATCATAATCTTCCCTTTATAATCGGCTCTAATCAAATTCAGGTAACAATTTCAGGAACATCAAGGTGCAGTAAATTTTGTTCCAGGGTTGTGAGGAATTAAGGGTACTTAAGGCCTCAAGTTTTTCTCATTTTATGGGCCCTCAACCCTAGTTTAGTGAAGTGACTGTTTAGATTCTCAGCTGCAAGGACCTTGAAGGCTTGTATATTTTACTGCCGATTGGAGCTTATGACCACTTTTACATCTCATATACTGTATATGAGTATATAAACAAATATACCGGCTGTTTGCTGGTCTGACTTAGCTTTGCATATACTGGAGCTATCACACTTCTATACTGTATTCTTTTGTCAATAATCCATTCTATTGTTGCTTTATACCCATGTAATGTGGATGAGGGATGAGGTAATTACATTTTTAAAGGAATAAAGGGAAACTTTTTTTAACATACTTCATGATGGGAGACTGTTTATTTTTCATCCATTGGTGACATGGCGCTGTTGTGGGTGTACGTTTGCTAAGGGTGAGCCGAACACCCCCCCCCCCCCCCCCCCCTCCCGGTCCAGATCACACCAGAACATGCCGACAGGCAAAAAACTCTGACGAACACACGAACACCATTAAAGTCTATGGGACATGAACATGAAAAATCAAAAGTGCTCATTTTAAAGGCTTGTATGCAAGTTATTGCCATAAAAAGTGTTTGGGGACCTGATGGGTCTGGTGTGGATTTTGGAGGGGACCCCTACATCATTTTTAAAAAATTTGGAGCAGGGTTCCCCTGAAGGGCCTGGTATGGATATTGGGGGGACCCGCCACACAATTTATTTTTTATTTTTGGTTTGGGGTTCCCCTTAATATTCATACCAGACCCAAAGGGCCTGGTAATGGACTGGGGGGGACCCATGTAATTTTTTTCAATGAGTTTTATCTATATTGCCGAGACCAGACAATTCATTACACATCAGTTTTAAATGACTGTTTTTCCTTTAGAAATGTAATTTTTCTGTGGTACTGTTCTAAACACAGGAAAACTGTGCCACTTTACAGGCATACTATAGATACCCCCCACACACGATATTTAAAGGAATATTTCATTTTTATTGTTTCACTTTAAGCATTATTAAAATTACTGCTCCAGAAAAAAAGGCAGTGTTTTAAAAAAAAATTGCATTGATACATGTCCCCTGGGCAGGACCCTGGTTCCCAAACACTTTTTATGACAATAACTTGCACATAAGACTTTAAAATGAGCACTTTTGGTTTTTCATGTTAGTGTCCCATAGACTTTAACGGTGTTACACAGCTTTCGAAATTTTCTGCAAACACTGCATAATGTTTGTTATTCGCTGAATGGTCAAACAACCAAAGTTTGGTCCGAACTTATGCTCGGGCCGAATCGTTCACCCATCCCTAACATTTACCATGGTGGAGTTATTCTGGGATTTGATGTGCTGAGCCTATTAGGACCATTTTATAATATGATGGTCTATCTAATCTGGTCAGAGGCGCTTTTGAGAGGTGGACTCTCCTCTATGGTTGGTAGACTAAATCACAATAATTGATGATAATTAATATTCACTCACCCTTTATGGAATGGATTCTACATGGAAGAACTAGCATTAAAGAAAGACTGTATTGTTTTTTTCTTTCTTCTGTTCACATTTAAATAGATTTTTCAATTTATTGTTACATATTAAAATTTTTTGTCTTTGTATTTGATCACTTGATTGTAGGGTGATTTATATATTTTTTTATACTTCACTTCACTGCACAAGATTTTATTTTGTATTACTTTCTTGTAAAATTTTTGCTATTAGCAACTGCTTGTTTGATTGGTGACCTAGCAAGGTTTTAAATACATTTTTATGACTAGCTTTGGGCTAGTAAATCTTAAAGCTAAATTCCAGTAGAAAAAAATGTAATCCAGATATTGATTCGTCAGACCATGAGGTACCCTTTTCCTTGGATTCCTTTTTTCTAGGTTCTAAGTTCTTAATACATTAATAGGACATGCCCTTGGGATAGGTAACACAGCAGAAATATAATTGTCAAACAAAGGAGCATACACTAACTGTAAAAGATCGCTGGGAGTTCTCTATATAACTTACGGTAATTATTAGCGACTTCATCCAAAATGGGATGTTGGCCTATAGCTAATAAAACAATAAACAAATTACCATGATGACCAGAAGTGGTCACCACACAGAAGGTTAAATGTGAGCCAAAATGAGATATAAAATCTCATGCTTTGTTAATTTTAAAATATAACTAGATGCAAGCATTACTTAATAAGATGTGATATCCATAACCAACCACTACAATAAAAATAGCAAAGTTGTCACTTGGATACCACCAAAAATCTGGACCACTCTCACAGTGGTGAAACCTGGATAAGCTTTAAGCCTATAGTTCCCAGTTTTGTAAGCATGTTCAATCACTGTTTAGATAAATTTTTCAACAACATCTTTATTTCTTATATAAATAAAATATATTGAATATCACTATATTGAGCAAATTTGGAAAGGGGTATTAAATATGGTGAATAAATAGGGCTGTCTGTGTAATATCATGAATATTCTGCAAGATGTCAGTTTGTCCTGTAAATAGACTGGGAACATTTTGTGGTTTTAAATATTTGTAAAAAAATAGATTTTAATGCATTTTGGGTATTTGGTTATAATGACATTTTTGGCAATGAAAGAGAGGTTAGTATAGCTTGGAGACATGGAGAGTGTGTACAGTGTATATATATATATATATATATATATATATATATATATATATATATATATATATATATATATATATATATATACACACACACACACACCACATATATACATGCCCTTTCCTCCCCCATGTCATCTTGCTCTCTAGTTAAGCCCCAGTGGGTGCGAAACACGTTAGATGTAGGAGCCGTGGTGCAGTGTCTATGTTTGTACATGTGCTGAATAATTGAAGGGTTAGAAAGAGTTAATGCAATGTAACATTAAATGCTTGAAAAACAAAGTTTCCTTCTACTGTACTTTCACACATAGCATAACCGCAGGCCAAACAAGCTCTATAAATAACCGAATGTGAGACTATGTCCCTGGGCAGGCTGACAACCAATAGCCTGTGACGCATGTTGCTACTTACCATATGTCTAAACTGTCATACTACATGCATGCATATTTTTTGATGTCTTGTTCCCCCCTTGTGCTATGGGACGCCTTTTGTTCTGAGTTTTTATAAAAAGTCAAGCCAAGCTACCATTAAATCTGAGCAGACTTTGAAACCATTTTGTATCTTCTTCATTGTTTGCTCCCAGAGCTCTGTAGAGGATCCACTGGTCATTCATAGAAACCGGGCAGAAATAACCCTTTCAGTTAATGGTGGCCGCGGGTGGAATACAGTGTTCATCCAAGGTAAGTGGATTGTCTTTATTTTACTGACACTTCTCCTTGCCCCTACTCTGACAAAACTTTATGTGTACGCTGTGTTTATAAGGGGAAATTCTTGCAGGATCATTGTGCTTTTCATAAGCACTGTAAATTTGTCTCTGGTAGACTGTCTTTGGTAGACTTATATTGTAGAAGTCCTTTTGGGAAGGAATTGTGGATGACCAGTGATTGCCTACCATTATTTTGCTTCTTTTCTTTCTATCGCTGCATAATGAACAGTAGAGTATACGTTTGAATAATAGAGTATAAGTGTGAATAAAGAAGAGTATAAGTTGCATGATATTTAATTGATTGGTAGAGCCTTGTACGGTAAGACAACGGCTTTTGCCTATGGATTGTTTTTCATCTATTTAGGAATGGGAGAAATGAGTAGCAAACAGTAACCCTGGAAAAACATGCAAAGATTATGTAGCTAGAGTTTGTGGAACAGATTATTCTTTAATAAATCTTTTTGTAGATGAACTGACAGGATGGACAGAGATTATGCATAGCAGTTCCCCTTTCCCATGGGCAGGTGCCAATGATGAATTCCATATGGACATGGTCAGAAGACTGACTGGGGGACAAAAAGGCTTTCCTATGGCATATAGGGGACTCCGAGTGGTACATAAAGTACATGAGAGAGGCAAGGAAGAATTGGGTAAATGTAGCCCCTTATTTGTGTGAGAAGTCAGAAGGGAGTAAAAAGAATAAGTGGGGCAAAAACAAGACAAAACCTTTCTCGCTGCCTTTTACAGCAGAACAATTGCACTTTTGGAAGAAAAAGTAAAGCGACCCCACATACAGCCAGCCGCCCCCGTCCTTTTGCACACTAACCCATTCCTCACCATATTGCCCGACGCACCCCCTCAGCCACCACCACCTGTCTACACACCCCTGAATCCCAGCATACCTGTGTGCAAGGCTTCAGAGGATGACGAGTTGATTCAAATAACTGCCCTGACCATATCCAAGGAAATGTATAGAGGTGAGAGAATGGATGCTTTAATGAGAATTAATGGGATACCAACTAAAACTTACAAAATGCCTCCACTCCCAATTACTGATTATGTCACAGGGACAGTGCTCTTGTATCATCCATTCAGAATAATACCCTCTTTTGGGAAGAGATTTAATAGGAGTTCTGGAAATTGACATTTTCCTGACTCGAAGAGGGGGCGTAGCTATAGAGTCACCACTGTTTTTCCAAGCTGAAGTTCCATTTCCACAGGAACATCCCCTCTGGGCTAATGATAGCCTTGATGTGGATAACATCTCCTGCACCCCCTACAAGGCCCAGTTAAAGCAAGGAGTGTCCCCAGTTTACCATAAACAATACTACCTCTCCAAAGAAAAAGAGGAAGGAATTAAACCCATTATAGAAGGATTTCTAAAGCAGGGAATTTTGAGACCCATCATATTTCCCTATAACACCCTTTATAAGTCCAGTTAAAAAGAGTGATGGATCATACAGAGTTGTGCAAGACCTTAGAGCCATTAATAACCTTGTTGTTCCGATTGCCCCTACTGTACCTAATGTGCCGTCCCTCATCACCTCCATACCTGCTTTGGCAGTATGTATTTCAGTTATTGATTTAAGTAAAACCTTTTTCTCTGTCTCAGTTGACAAAGAGACATGATTACTACTCACTTTTTCCTTTTAACTTGGAATCGTCATCCACAAGGATATATAGACTCACCTGCAGTCTGTTCACTAGCTCTCCATGCCACCTTACACTCTTGGGCACCCAGCCATGGTTCCTTCCTTCTTCAGTACGTCAGTGACCTACTGCTGTGCAGTACCTCACAGGAAGCCTGTCTGAAAGATTCTGTTTTGTTGTTAGAACATCTAGCTCAGACAGATCCCAAAGCGTTTAAGAAAAAGTTACAATGGTGTCAGGAGACAGTTGAATATCTTGGTTTCACTTTGTTTCATGGTGAAAGGAGAATCAGTCACAAAAGAGCTGCGGCTCTTGTGGGTCTGCCCCGCCCACACACCAAGAAGGAAATTATAACCTTCTTAGGTATGATTGGTTACTGCTGCCAATGGATACCTGATTGCTCCTACTATGGCAACGTGTTGAGACAGGCTGCCTTGCCCGACATCCCTGACCTTGCAAGAGCATGGAGGAAATCAGATAACTGTAGTCTTTTCTAGAGTAGTTCCAGTTCTGGTACAAGGCATGCCGTTATGTCTGAGGGCCTTGGCCTCATATGCCATGGCTGTGGAGATGGCCACATCATTTACACTGGGTCACCCTACAGAACTGCACACCACACATCAGGTTGCATATTTCTTGAAGAACCTTAATACCCAACATATCTGTACAACGACTAAGTGGGTATTTGGTCATCCTCATGAGCAATCCCTCCCTTCAAATCAAATATGGTGCCCCTACAACAGGTCCCGCTCCTATCTTGAAGGTCTTACTTGGCATAAAAGGAGAAACAGATGAATTAGTCCCCCCTCGTGACTGTATAGACATTGTACATCAGGACACATCAACTCAAGCTGACCTACTTCCAAACCCCCTTTGACGGAGCAAACACTGTGTTTGTGGCTGGATCTTGCTCTCGTCCCGATGATCACACCTACTATGCTGGATATGCAGTGGTGAAATTGACTGACATAGTGATAGAGGCACAACCCATCCCTTATCAATCAGCTCAAGCAGCAGAGCTTGTTGCTCTTACAAGAGCATGTCAGCTTTTTAAGGGACAAGAAGTAAACATTTACACAGACTCCAAGTACGCTTTCGGAGTCGCACACGACTTCAGAATAATATGGCAGAGGTGTGGTTACATAATTGCAGTTGGGAAATCTATTTATCACTCTTCTCTGGTCACCAATCTTCTTGAAGCCATCTCCTTACTCTGCAAAATAGCAATCATTCATTGCAAAGCACAAACACACCATACTGATGATGTCTCCAGGGGAAATGCACTGGCAGATGCCACTGCCAAACAAGCTGCTCTCACAGTTCCAGCCTTTGTCCAAATGCCCCCCCCCCCCCTTTTTGCCCCCAACTTTATCCTGGGAACAGGTTTTACAGGACCTACAGTCTATGGCTTCATCAGAAGACCTGGCCCACTGGTATAAGGAGGGTCTGACACTGAGTCCTGAAGCTGGACTCATTGTCAAAGAGGGGAAACCAGGTATACCAAAAGCAAGTGCACCTTTATTCATTTCACAATACCACGGCCTAGGACATAGAGGATGGAAGGCCACAGCCAACATTTTAACACAAGATTTCCACATCCTACACCTCCAGTCATCATGTAAGTCGTTTGTGTCCAGATGCATTGAATGCATCAGAAACAACCCAAACAAACTAAACAAGCCCAAACATGAACAGGACAATCAAGCACAAGCTAAGGAAAGCTACGGGTGGCGCATTTGCCAAATCGAAAACTGTGCAGTTTTAGCAGAGATCAGATGTCACCCTTTGAAATTCTGATGGGTCGACCATATCCCACCCCCTGGGCCAAGAAACCTCTGGTAATAGAACAAGGTGACTTGGACATGATACAAGAAGAATATTGCAGAAATTTGATTATGAAATTGAATGGCATCTATGGTAAATTATCCTCTTTTCTCCCATTACCCTCACAGGAATCAATGCATGAATTCTAGCCTAGTGACATGGTGATGATTCCTCAGCTGAACCAGACCAAGGAGCAAGACTATCCCCTTCTTTAGCCCACCCATTATTTTCATCGCAGTGACCAGAAAAGCTGTCTTTACAGAGCAGTCTGGAACGTGGATTCATGCAGAGGGGTTAAAGAAAGTACCACAAAGGACCCAGAAGCAAGACACAGATAAAGGACCCAGAAGCAAGACACTGAAAAAGATGACCTCACTACTTTCTCCTCAGACTTCTGGAAATATCTTGTGCCTGCTCTTTATGCTGGCACTGATAGTGTTTTTGCCCACTTGGATCATTGCTAACTGTATCTACCACCCTGAGGACTTGGGTGCCATTGGTATTAAATGTGGTTGCCCTAGTAATGAGACCATGACCGAAACAAGAGAGAGACTAATGCACAGAGCCCAGACTCTTTTACTGATAAAATGTTGTTGCTAGAGTACTAGAAATCAGGATATGAGAAGTGCTTGATGTGTTTTGTTGCAAATTTCACCCCAGCATGGCTCAAATTCCCCTAATGGCTGCCTCCTTGAATATAACCCCATTTCTGAATGGTACCCCTCCTTTGACTATAACCAATATATCAGCTGTATTTTTGAATGATACAATTTCCTTCCCAATAATAGGTAGGAGTTATTTCCCGGATTGGCCTTTTAAGCTCGGAAACTAGTTAGATAAAGGTCAAAACAAAACATGACAGAAGTCACTATTTAATATATCCTTGCATAAAGATCTGTCCTCCATGTTTCACACCAACGACCCAGAAATCAATTCTACTTTAAATCCCCTCTTTACAGTACGGGACAGCCCCGTGGGTTTTGTCCTAGGCCAATTAACCCTGGCTACCTTTTCTGAAAATGTATACAGTACTGGGTATCATAGGGGATGGAGAAGGTAAACATCAACACCTTTTGAAGGTTAGTACACATCCCAGGTATCCCTTTAAACACATAGGAAAAAGGGAACTGTTTTTGGAACATGACATGACTTGGGCATGGTTCCCCTCATGAACAGGGTGGGGTATAGAATTAATGAAAAGGCTAAACAACTACTCCAAAATTATAGATGAGATTATGAAAAAGAACTCTGCAGATATCAAACTGTTAAGTATTGAGGAAAGAGCTATTTGTAAGATACTAGAACTGCATGATTTAGCAATTTAATCCATAAGTTCTGCCCTGACAGGACTCTGTGAAGTCACGGAGGACTACGAGTGCTGTACCTGGATTCATAATACAAGTATTGAAGTACCTGATTATTATGAGATAATCAACAAATACCGACAGGAGGTGTTGCTCCTCCAGGCTGAAGCCAGAGACATTGCCAAAAATGGATAGAATCCCTTTAAAGGATTGGGAAGCTTTGGTGATTTCTTTGGCTCCATTTTTTCATAGTTTAGGAAAGCTGGAATGCTAATTTTAATGTGCCTACTGTTTGTTTTTGCGAGATACGTTTTGTTCAAACGAATCCAGTGATTTTGCAAATACAGTGAACAGAATACTGAAGTCAACCGAAAGTTATTGGGCAATCATGGTGAGATCACGTTGTGATCTAAGAGGGGATTGAAGGGTTAGAAAGAGTTAATGCACTGGAACATGAAATGCTTGAGAAACATAGTGTCCTTCTACTGTACTTTCACACATAGCAAAACTGCAGGCCAAATTAGCTCCATAAATAACGGAATGTATGAATATGTCCCTGGACAGGCTGACCACTAATATCCTGTGACGCATGTTGCTACTTGCTAGTTTGAACTATATGTCTAAACTGTCATACTATATACATGTATATGCTTGTTGTATTGTTCCTCCCCCTTGTGCTACGTGATGCCTTTTGTTCTGAGTTTTTATTAAATCTCAAGCCAAGCTACCATTAAAGCTGAGCAGACTTTAAAACCATTTATATCTTATTCATTGTTTGCTCCCAGAACTCTGTAGAGGAATCCACTGGTCATTCATAGAAACTGGGCAGAATCAACCCCTTCAACAATAAAGTTGAAAGTTTGGAAATGTGTGTGGCTGCAGGACTGCTACATACTGTATGGCAGAAATGATCTCCAGGGAAGTGAGAACTTGCAAGCTGGAGGTCAGGTTTGCAGAGGTCTTTAGAGGTGGCTTCATCTTTTGTGAATAACATGATCTATATTCAACTCATGAACTCTGAGTGTACTATAGTGGAGTTCAATGAAAAGCCCACAGGTGGTGGTAACAGTCATCCACTCTTTACCATAAGCAATAGTCAACACTTTATCCTAAAGAAATCCATCTGTGCAACCGCATAGTTCATCAGACTAGTCAAACCTGTCACCAAATGTCACACTTGTCACCAAATGTCCGGTTTTATTTCTGGACACAGAGACAAGTGTGACTAGTGGGTTGAACTGTGCAGCTGCAGAGGTGGATTTGTTTAGGCTGGAACATTGACTATTGCCTATGGTGATGACTGTTACCACCTTTTGAGAGTGAGCTTCTCACTCAGCATTTCAGGATTTCTGGAGCTGAATATAGATCATCTATGACTGGCTGAAGTATGATCCAAGTTTCACCTCCTGATAGCCATAGGTAGTGTTGTGAGAGTGGTCCGGACTTTTGGTGATGTCCTAGTGACAATGTTGTAATTGTTATTGTTGTGGTGGGTTATGGATATCACCTTAGCAATTCATGTTTGCATATATTTATATTTGATACGAATAAAGTATTATACCTTCTGTGTGGTTACTTCTGCTGTCCATGGTAATGTATTCATCGCCAAACAAAAGAAAACAGTGTCACCTCTTCTTTAATCTGAACATACTCTAAAGCAGTGGTTCTTAACTTCTTCTTGTCACTGACTCCTTTAAGAATCCGATAAAAGCCTCCCTTCTCAGAAATATTCACATAACTTTGCATGCAATGAACAGATGTACTTTATTTTATTGAAATGTGTAAACATGACATACATAAAGATTGAATACAGTAAACCATCTTAAAGCAATTGTATAGTTAATTTTTTCACTTTGACCTACAGGTAAGCCTATAATAAAGTTTACCTGTAGGTAAAAAGAATATCTCCTAAACCTGTTTAGGAGATATTCCCCTCGCAATGAGCCACTGACTTCAGTGGTGCATGTGCACCGGAGATTCTCAGCTGAAAGTCCAGCAGAAGCCAGACCCTGCCAGGAAGAAAACTCCAGCGCATGCGCTGGAGTGACAACATCGCGGCTCCGGACACTCACGGCGCTAGAGCCGCGATATCCGTAACATGTCAGCTCCTTCGGCGAGGACCGAGCGAGATGTCGGTGCCTTCTTCTAAGGTAAGTATTTCATACTGAGCTAGTATGCGGTGCATACTAGCTCATTATGCCTTTTCCCTTACAGGTGTAAAAAAAAATGTCAGCGGGTTTACTCCCGCTTTAACAAAAAAAAAAACGAATTTTCATGCAAAATTAAATACAATAATCTTGTGCAAATTAAACAAAACAAATGTAATTCTACTCAAAACTATTACTACTACTAGAAAATTAGAGTTAGCACTTGCTGTTATGGAGTAGCACAAGATAGCGGTTTGTGCAGAGAACAATGATACAAATTAAAAATGGTAAGCATGGGCCAACAATGATTCAAGACACACTTAGCGGTCAGCACTATAAGCAGTGGCAGGGTGCATTTTCTTTCATTTCTTTCAATAGGAAACCATTGATTGCGACAAGGGGGAGGGCTGCAAAGTGAATGTAAATGATATTTTTTATCTGACCCTCACGGACTCCTTGAAACCAATCCATGAACCAGGGGTTCATTGACCCCAGGATAACAACCTCTGGTCTATAAGAACTTCACTTGAAAACTTTTGTTTTTATGAATGTTTGTTCAATTTTCAAATCTTTAGTGAGATCAAATCGATATTTGTTTTTAACCGCAGTCATGAAAAAATTGTTCTAATCTTATCTTCCGGTTATACCAGATCATAATTTTTTACTGCCCATAAACTGGCAAAGTAAGTTACCTGGTAATCAGATTGGAATATCTTTAAATTTATAGACACTGACATTACCACTTTACTACTAAAAACAATAAGAAAACCGTAACATGATCTTGCATCGATATATGTTATTACCACCACTATATACAGTATATGATCCATGACTACACCAGAAATATACATAATGAAGTGTGGTGCCCACATGAGAAGTAGTGTAAGTTTGCTCCATGTCTCTGTAGCTAGCTCAACTGATCATTGCCTGCTAACAAGGCAATAGATCTGGCATAGCCAGCCGTAGATGCGTTTCCTACATGATCCACACAGTAATCGATGCAAGAACAAAAACTATTTGAAACCAAGAAAGACCTCCAAATGTTGGTAAAAGGCAGTTTTGCAGAATATTCATTGACCTGGAATAACATTGGTGATACCTGCAGTCACCCACTAGTTAGATTACCTGTGTGCATGCTGTACAGTTTACACTGTGTTGCTCAAATCAGCATCTCAATGAACCCTCCTCTGTGTGTGGGCTGGGTAGTCAGTCATAGTAGTTACCAATCCACATGGCCACCCATACAGCCAGTGATTTTTCTAGAGCTGGTAGGAAGTGTAATACAAACATCAGCATCTATGTGATTTGGAAAATGGCAATGACACGGAGAAACTAGCCTTCCACTGCCCTCATCTTTTGCAGCATGAATAGAAAATTTAGCAATTTACAGGAACTGATATGGGAACACTAATGATGGCTTCTTCTACTGGAAGGTATGGAAGATCACTGATGGGACGACTTAAAGTATTACTAAACCCAGGACCCTGCATTCACTATATCTGGTCTCCCACAGTACACAGAACATGGAAATGCAATAGTTTTAGTAAATAAAAACTGCTAAATACCTTTTTTTATCAGCAGTTAGAGCAGTCTTGTGACTTCTATCAGTGTCTGGTTAAACCTTGTAGGAGGAGTTTTCATTCTCCTCTGATTGTCTTATGAGGCTTCAGGACCCCTGACCCTCTGTCTGGACAGTGCTGATTGGCCTTGTGATGCTCACATGTACTCCCCCAAGCAAAAAAAAACTTCTCTGACAATACACACCAAACTGAGCATATGCAGCTTGTCCCCTAGCCTCTGTTCTATCAGGAAATGGTTTGGGGACAGTGGAAGAAGGGGAGGATCAGAGAGACAGGATCAGATAGCCTTAATACACTATGGAGAGGATTAACCCCTTAGGTTCCACAGTGCGTATAACAAGCATGCTTTACTGCATACACAGACTGATTTTACAGTTGTGGGTTTAGTAACACTTTAAAGCTGAACACCAGGGCAAGAAAAAAATGCTCGTTTGGATGAGGGCTATCCCCATAATGCAAGGATTATATGCCATTTAGGTCTAGGAGGCCAAAAAAAGCAGTTTTACTTTTCCTCCTCTCCCAGAAGCTCCCTACTTTTGGACCACTTACCCTACGTTCTGGCAGTTGCAGGTTCTCTGACATCAATTCCAATACAGAGTCCACAGCCTTGACAATGGACTTTAGAATGATGAGGAACAGTTCAATGTCTAAGGGTCCTTTCACACAGGTGGAAAATGCGAACAGGCAAATAATTTGTTTGAACACAAAAACACCATTAAAGTCTAGACGGGAATGTGAAAAATCAAAAGTGCTCATTTTATAAGCTTGGATGCCCCAGGTCCTGCCCCAAGGGACATGTATCAATGCAAATAAAAAAAAAAAAACCTGACGTATTGCTTAAAGTGAAACAATAAAAATTGAATATTCCTTTAAATATTGAAATATCCTACCGGGGGGAGGGGGGGTGTCCTTAGTAGCGCATCTTTCCTATGTTTATAACAGTGGTACAGCAAAATTATATTTAAAGGGAAAAATGTCATTTAAAACTGCTCACGGCTGTAATGTATTGTCGGATCCTGGCAATATAGATAGAAATACAAAAAATACAAAATAAAATGGCATGGATGTCCAGTCCCTTCAGGTCTGGTATAGATCTTAAGAGGAACCCTGCACCAAAATTTAAAAAAAAATGGTGTGGGGGTCCCCCATGCACTCTGAACAGCAGTATATATACTATACGGCCTGTCCTATGTACTCTGCAGAAAATTTGGCTTTAGGTCCGATAAGCCCCCCGCCCACAGACCCCCACAACCACTGGGCAAGGGTTGTGGGGATAAGGCCCTTGTCCCCATCAACATGGGGACATCCTCCCCATGTTGAGGGCATGTGGCCTGGTACGGTTCAGGAGGGGGGCGCTCTCTCATCCCCCCCTCTTTTCCTGCGGCCTGCCAGGTAGCGTGCTCGGATAAGGGTCTGGTATGGATTTTTAGGGGGACCCCCACGCCTTTTTTCTTTTTTTAGTTTTGGCGTGGGGTTCCCCTTAAAATCCACACCAGACCTTAAGGGCCTGGTATGGAATTTAGGGGGACCCCCACGCATTTTAAATTTTTTTATTTTGGTTCGAGGTTCCCCTTAATATTCACACCAGACCCAAAGGGCCTGGTAATGCACTTTGGGGGAACCCCAGACCGTTTTTCTCAATGACTTTTATGTGTATTGCAGAGACCCAACAATTCATTATAGCCGGCACTAGCACTAGTACTTTTGAATTACTTTTTTTTCCTTTAGAAATGTAATTTTGCTATCGGACTGTTCTAAACACGGGAAACATGCGCCACTTTACAGGCATACTATAGACACCCCTCAGGTACAAAAATTTAAAGGAATATTTCACTTTTATCATTTCACTTTAAGCATTATTAAAATCACTGCTACCGAAAAAAGCCTGTGGCTCACTGGGGTGCCTAGAATTTTATGCTAGAGGACTTTGCAATATTTATGCCGCTTACACATGACCAGACTTTCCGGCAGAAAAGGTCAGATGGAATCATTCTGTCAGATATTACGATCGTGTGTGCGCTTCATCTGACTTTTTTTTTCAAAAATTCAGACGGACCTAGAAACAGAACAGGTTTCAAATCTGTTTGATAGAATCAGTTTCTACCGGGAAAACCGTTCGTCTGTATGCTGGTCCGATGGACCAAAAATGACGCAAGGGCAGATATTGGCTTCTGGATATTGAACTTCCTTTTCTAGTCCCGTCTTACGCCATCACTTTGAAAACGAACAGGCTTTTCGTGTCTGGGCAAATCCGTTCGGTCGGAACTCCATTGGGAAAACCGTGGGACCTTTTCTGTCGGAAAGTCCGGTCGTGTGTACGCGGAATTAGACATCTATGTGCTTGAGACCTTATAGGGTGTATTGAAGGGACTAGTAATTTACAGTTGTACTTTCTTTTTAGCTCACAGGAAGTGAAAAGAACACTACATTAATAGCAAGATCACCTGGTATTTTCGGTACTAAATGATTTTAGTCTAAAAATATTTTTTAAAAATGGACTAAAAAAAACAGACGGGCGGCACAGTGGTGTAGTGGGTAGCACTCTCACCTAGCAGTAAAAAAGGGTTGCTGGTTCAAATCCCAACCATGACACTACCTGCCTAGAGTTTGCATGTTCTCCCTGTGCCTGTGTGGGTTTTCTCCAGGTAATCCAGTTTCCTCCCACACTCCAAAGCCATGCAGGTAGGTTAATTAGCTTCTGTCCAAAATTGGCCCTAGTATATGAATGGGGACCTTGGATTGTGGGCTCCTTGAGGGTAGGGACCGATGTGAGTGTGCAATGTACAGGAATAGGGACAATTGTAGACACTCACTCAGGTTGAATTGGATGGACTGGTGTCTTTATTCAACCTTACTAACTATGTGACTAGTAAGCTGCAATATATTACAGTACATTTTTTGTTTTTGAGCTTGGACATGCATTAACAAACCACACATTTTATTTAGGCATATGAAAATGAACTGGCCATCAAGTTAAAACATGCTTTACTCTAAGATATCAGCAGCTTCAAAATGTTCACAATCTCCTAAAGCAGCATTAAAGTTGATCTCCAGGCAGACATAACAGATAAAAAAGATTGCAGGCCTATATTAAATTTACTTTTTTTTATTAATGCCGCAAGTAAGGAACTTAACCCTTTCCTGCCCAACCCTGGATCCTGGTGACGGACATGTGCTGCATGAAAATGGGCTGCCAAAGTTGAGTGGTTTGGTGGGCAAAGGCTGCTGGGGAGCACTGAGGCTAGTTCCTCATATGATCTGCCTGGCCTGCCGTGTGATTGACAGCAAGAGGCAGCGGGCAGATTGCAAAGCAGCTATTGAACTGAATACAAGGCAAGTAGACCTGATGGGGAACTAGTTTCTGTAATGCCGCGTACACATGATTGGACTGTCCGGCGGACCAGAGTCCGCCGGACAATCCGCCCGTGTGTGGGCTCCAGCAGACTTTTTCTTTCCAAAAGTCCGGCAGACTTAGAAAGAAGTTTTGACTCAAAATTGTTCACTGGACTCAGCAGTCCGGTGGACAATTTGCCTGTCTGTGTGCTAGTCAGCCGGACTTTTGAAATGAACGGACTTGCCCACACATGGAGAAAAGTCTGTTAATTTTGAACGTGGCTCCAGGTAGACGGGACTAGCGAAGGAAGTGAATATCACCGCCTCCATTGGCGAGATTGACACCTCGCTGACCCCTTCACCTGGTATGGATTTAAAGGGGAATCCCTACACCGGTGTGGGGGTCCCCCCAAAGTCCATAGCAGACCCTTATCCGAGCACGCAGCCCGGCCAGTCAGGAAAGGGGGTGGGGACGAGCGAGTGCCCCCCCCTCCTGAGCCGTAACAGGCTGCATGCCCTCACTCAACATGGGGGGTGCTTTGGCGAAAGGGGGGCCCTGCGGCCCCCTCACCCCAAAGCACCTTGTCCCCATGTTGATGAGGACAAGGGCCTCTTCCCAAAAACCCTGGCCATTGGTTGTCGGGGTCTGTGGGCGGGGGTTGTCGGAAAGAGGCCCTTGTCCTCATCAACATGGGGACAAGGTGCTTTGGGGTGGGGGGCTCAGGAGGGGGGGGCTCGTTCCCCACCCCCTTTCCTGACCGTCCGGGCTGCGTGCTTGGATAAGGATCTGCTATGGACTTTGGGGGGACCCCCATGCCATTTTTTCGGCATAGGGGTTCCCATTTAAATCCATACCAGGGGACGGGGCTAGCGAGATGTCAATCTTGCCAATGGAGGCGGCGACATTAACTTCCTTCGCTAGTCCCAGCTACCTGGAGCCACGTTCAAAATTAATGGACTTTACTCCATGTGTGGGCAAGTCCGTTCATTTCAAAAGTCCGGCTGACTAGCACACAGACAGGCAAATTGTCCACCGGACTGCTGAGTCCGGTGAACAATTTTGAGTCCGTTAATTTCAAAAGTCCGGCAGGCTCCCGCCATAGTCTGGTCGTGTGTGGGCAGGTCCGCTTATTCGGAAAGTCCGGCGGACCTCCACTGCAAAGTCCGGCGGGTTGTCCGCTGGACTAAGTCCGCCGGATAGTCTGATCATGTGTACGCATTAGGTTCTGCCCACCCAACAACTTAACTCTATGGGCTCAGCCTCTGTTAAGATGTGAATAGCTTCTTTGGTTATGTATTTCTTCCGTGTATTTAGCCGGTTGCCTGAAGTTCAGCATTCATGTCTATAATTCTTTGTTAGGGTGGCTTTTGGCTTAGTAATGGAAATGATCTGATCTATGAATACTTTCTGAAAGCTGTACATCATAGCATCACAGCCACACCTCCCAACTTTATAAGATGGGAACGAGGGACACTTATTAGCAACAGTAAGTAAACATAGGACACACCCCCCTACCACGCCCCCTTAAAGGAGAATTATACCAAAAAAATTATTTGTTAAACCCACTTTTTTATTCTACCACTACTATTCCTTTATATTGACTTTTGAAACTTACAAATGCAGCAATTTAGAAATTGGATGAAAGGTTTAGCACTGGGAAATACTTTTTAAAAGATAAAAAGTGCATTTTATATACAACTATATAAATCAGACTAAAATGAGGGCCAAATGAGGAAGAAAGAGGGACAGAGGGACAGGGAGAGTCCCTTGAAATCAGGGACAGTTGGGAGGTATGATCATAGCACCTTTTCTTCCCATTGAGGCAGTTGCACGAAGCAGGAGATGACACCTGGCAGAGCTTAAAGTGTTACTAAACCCAGGACCCTGCATTCACCATATCCGGTCTCCCTCAGTACACAGAACATGGAAATGCAATCATCTTAGTAAATATAAACTGCTAAATACCTTTCTCATCAGCAGTATATAGGGATGAGCCAAACACCCGCCGGCTCGCACCAGAACTTTCGAACGGACCGCAAATTCGTACGAACTTTAGAACCCCATTGAAGTCTATGGGACTCGAACGTTCGAAATAAAAAGTGCTAATTTTAATGGCTAATATGCAAGATACTGTCCTAAAAAGGGTGTGGGGACCTGCCCCAGGGAACATGGGTCAATACCTAAAATGTTTTTAAAAATGGCCTTTTGTTGGGGGGAGCTGTGATTTTAATGACGATTAAATTGAAAAAAAAAGTGAAAAATTCCTTTAAATATCGTGCCTAGGGGGTGTCTATAGTATGCCTGTGAAGTGCCACGTGTTTCCCGTGTTTAGAACAGTCCCTGCACAAAATGACATTTAACGGAAAAAAACTAATTTAAAACTGCTTGCGTTTTTAATATAATATCTGGTTCCGACAATATGGATGAAAAGCATTGAGAAAAATGGCATGGGTAGCCCCCCTGCCCATTACCAGCCCCTTTGGGTCTTGTACGGATAATAAGGGGAACCCCGTACCCATTAAAAAAAAGGAAAGACGTGGGGCCCCCAAGTTGAATGTTTGAAAGTAGGGGCCTGCCCTATATACTCTGCAGAAATTGCGGAACAAGGTTTTGGTGTTGCCACAACATTGTAAGTCCTCAAAGTGACTCTTGGTGAGCACTGGAGCGCCCTGCTGTGAACGATTATATCAAGAATTGTAATTACATGCCATTGTTGAACAGTGGTAGAAAAATTTGGCCTTTGGTGGTTGTTGTGCTGGTGCTGGTGCCACAACATTATAAGTCCTCACAGTTACTCTCAGTGGGCACAAGAACGAGCCCTGCTGTGAAATATTATATCAAGAATTGTAATTACATGCCCCTGTTAAACAGGAGCTGAAAAATTGGGCCTTATGGACTGGTGCTGGTGCCACGACACTGCAACCTCTCCCATATAATCTAGCTGTAGTGCAGGAATGAGCCCTGCTGCAAAGCATTGCATCAAAAATTGTAATTAAACGCCCCTGTTAAACAGGGGCTTAAAAATTGGGCCTTAGGCACTGGTGCCACGACACTGCAACCTCTCCCATATACTCTAGTTGTAGTGCAGGAATGAGCCCTGCTGCAAAGCATTGTATCAAATATTGTAATTAAACGCCCCTCTTAAACTTGGGCTGAAAAATTGGGCTGGTGGCACCGGTGCTGGTGCCATGACACTGCATCCTCTCCCATATACTCTAGCTGTAGTGCAGGAATGAGCCCTGCTGCAAAGCATTGCATCAAAAATTGTAATTAAATGCCCCTGTTAAACAGGGGCTGAAAAATTGGGCTGGTGGCACTGGTGCTAAGACACTGCAACCTCTCCCATATACTCTAGTTGTAGTGCAGGAATGAGCCCTGCTGCAAAGCATTGCATCAAAAATTGTAATTAAACGCCCCTGTTAAACAGGGGCTGAAAAATTGGGCCTTAGGCACTGGTGCTGGTGCCACGACACTGCAACCTCTCCCATATACGCTAGTTGTAGTGCAGGAATGAGCCCTGCTGCAAAGCATTGCATTAAAAATTGTATTACATGCCCCTGTTAAACAGAGGCTGAAAAATTGGGCCTTAGGCACTGGTGCCATGACACTGCAACCTCTCCCATATACTCTAGTTGTGGTGCAGGAATGAGCCCTGCTGCAAAGCATTGCATCAAAAATTGTAATTAAATGCCCCTGTTAAACAGGGGCTGAAAAATTGGGCTGGTGGCATCAACCAGAACCAAAAATGTTCTTCCAACATATCAGCGGAGGAGGAAGAGGATAGACAATCAAAATAACAGGACAGTCACTCAGCATCAGCATAGGCAGTCTTGAAGGGATGTGATATTTCCCAAAAAAATTGTTCGGTTACATCAGCTTCAGGTGCTTGGTAGCTGTGGGTGATCCAAGACTGATTCATCTTTATGAAGGTCAGTCGATCAACCGAGTCGGTGGACAGGCGCACCCTGTGATCGGTAACAAAGCCACCAGCAGCACTGAAGGTGCGTTCCGAAAGAACGCTGGATGCAGAACAGGCCAGTAGCTCAATTGCATACTGTGCAAGCTCTGGCCAGTGATCCATCCTCAAGACCCAGTAACCCAGAGGATTTTCGGTTGGAAAGGTGTCCAAGTCTGACCTTGCCCCTAGGTATTCCTGCACCATGTAAATCAGATGCTGGTGATGGTTGCTGGAACCGATCATACCTTGGGGCTGCGGACTAAAAAATTGTCTGAACGCATCAGTCAGACGGCCACCTTCTCCACCGCTCCTTTTGACCGATGCCTCAGCAACACGTTGTCCAGGACCAGGAGTTTCTAACCTCCCAGTCTCTGGGAACGCGTTGCACAGACCTTTCTGCAAGGCCTCCCGGAGATGTCTCATCCTCTGCTCCCTCTGCGATGGCAAGATAAGGTCGGCAACCTTACCCTTCAAGGAGAGTGGCCAGCCAGTAATGGTCCCTCTCCTTGATCCGAAGAATACAAGGATCCTTCCGCAGGCTTTGCAGGATCAGGGAGGCCATGCAGCGTAGGTTAGCTGAGGCATTCGGTCCGGAGTCCTTTGGGTCACTAAGGACAACATGATCCGCAGCTACCTCCTCCCAGCCACATACAAGTCCATGGGTTTCTTGGGACTGTAAATCCTTCCTACAAGACTGCTGCTGCTGATGCTGAGTGCCAGCCTCCACCTCCACCTCCATGCTGACACAATCATCCTCCTCCTCCTCATCCTCTTCCTGTGTGATGGGTGGGACAGCAGGAACACTGTCTGAATAAACGGGGCCTTGAGAGGCAAAGAAGTCCTCCTCTTCCTGCCTCTGTTCTGCCTCAAGTGCCCTGTCCATTATTCCACGCAGCGTATGCTCCAACAGGTGGACAAGAGGTACAGTGTCACTGATGCATGCACTGTCACTGCTCACCATCCTTGTGGCCTCCTCAAACGGTAACAGGACAGTGCATGCATCCCTGATCATGCCCCATTGGCATGGTGAGAAAATACTGAGCTCCCCTGACCCTGTCCTGGTGCCGTAGTCGCACAGGTACTCATTGATGGCCCTCTGCTGCATGTGCAGCCACTGCAGCATGGCCAACGTTGAGTTCCACCTGGTGGGTATGTCACATATAAGGCGGTTCTTGGGCAGGTTCAACTACTTTGGGAGCTCAGTCAGCCGAGCACAGGCATTAAATGATCGGCGGAAATGCACACAGACTTTCCTGGCCTGCTTCAGGACATCCTGTAAGCCCGGGTACCTGCCCAAGAACCGCTGCACTACCAGGTTAAGGACGTGAGCCACACAGTGCACATGGGTCAGTTGTCCCTGTCGGAGGGCGGAGAGGAGGTTGGTGCCATTGCCGCAAACCACCATTCCTGGCTTAAGCTGGCGTGGCGTCAACCACCTCTTGGCCTGCCCCTTCAGAGCTGACAAAATATCTGCCCCAGTGTGGCTCCTGTCCCCCAAACAAACCAGCGCAAGCACAGCATGGCATCTTTTTGCCTGCGTACTTGCGTAGCCCCATGAGCGCCTACGGAGCACCGCTGGTTCTGAGGACAGAGCACTGGAAGAGGCCATGGAGGAAGAAGAAGAGGAGGGGGTGGAGGAGAGAGGTGTGTCACAACCAGTAGTAGCATTTTGGAGGCGTGGTGATGGAACAACCTCCAACACTACTGCACCTTGTCCTGCATCCTTCCCAGCTGCCAGAAGAGTGACCCAATGGGCCGTGAAAGACAGGTAACGTCCCTATCCATGCCTGCTGGACCATGAGTCAGCGGTAATATGCACCTTACCGCTGACCGCCCTGTCCAGCGAGGCAAGGACATTGCCTTCCATATGCCGGTAGAGAGCCGGAATCGCCTTCCGTGAGAAAAAGTGGTGCTTGGGGACCTGCCACTGAGGAACCGCACATTGTACAAACTCACGGAAGGGGGCCAAGTCTACCAACTGAAAAGGTAGCAGTTGAAGTGCTAGCAATTTAGCCAAGCTAGCATTCAACCACTGGGCATGTGGATGGCTGGGAGTGAACTTCTTTCGACGGTCCAGCAGCTGGGGCAGGGAAATTTGCCTGCTATAATCGGACGTGGATGTACTGCTAGCAGAGTGCCCGGAAGAACTTGGCTGTGACACACCTAATTCTACACCTTCATTCCTCTCAGAGCAGGTTTCAGAGAGTACTGAAGGTCTAGTGGGGTTGGAGATCCCAGCTGATGAGGAGCAAGGAGAGGTCCGCTTTGTTCTTTGGCGTGGGTCTTTGAGGTACGCTTGCCAACGAGCTGCATGGCAGGTCAACATATGTGTGGTCAAGCATGTGGTGCCCAAGCGGCTGATGTTTTGGCCACGCGAGATACGCTTGAGACATATGTTGCAAATAGCAGCGGTGTGATCTGATGCACTCGTCTCAAAAAAGGCCCACACCAAAGAACTTTTAGAATAACGTGCAGAGTGGTTGTGATTCAGTCGGTGTGCTGCCTCTAAGCTGGCCCCCAGAGGGCATCCTGTCTCATTGGACATGTGCCTCCTCCTCCTCCTCTCTCCTACCAGGTACCCACGTGGAGTCAGTGCCCTCATCATCCCCTCCCTTTTCATCGCTGGAGCAAACCTGGCAGTATGCTGCAGCTTGTGGAACATGACTGCCAGATTTCTGTCCTTCTTGAGCACCCCCTCTCTCTGCACTCACGCTACTGCCTTCCTCTAGCTGAGTATCATCATCAGAGCCTACAAAACACTGGGCATCCTCCTGGAGCATGTACCCAACACTGTGCTCAAAGAGTTCAGGAGACTCCTCAGGAGAACGTGGTGGGTCTAGGGAAGGAGTCACTGATGATGACATTGAGACGACGGAAGATGATGCGTTAGCAGCTGCTTTGCTAGTACCCTGAGCCTGGGTGAGAGAGGATGAGGATGATGAAGAGAGCTTGGTCATCCACTCTACCAAGTCTTCGGCATGATGCGGCTCAACATGTCCAGCTGCCGAAAAGAAGGACAAGCGTGTCCCATGGCCACGTGCTGATGATGACGATGCACCGCGTCCACGACCAGCACTGTTGTCTCTAGAAACAGAGCCTGCTTGCCCTCTTTTATCAGCTCGCGCCTGTCTGCCTCTCCTTGTTCGCCTTCCAGACATGGTAATGGCCTGAAGGGAGATGGGAAAAACAGCAATTGGGTAGTGTATATTGTGCTGGAGGCACAAAACACCCACTAACTCCTGCAGATGCCTTTATTATAGAAACAGGAATTAAAGGGTAGATACTGGTGTATACTGTGCTGTGCTGGAGGCACACAACACCAACTAACTCCTGCAGATGGCAGATGGCTCAATTAGAGAAGAGCTATACAGGTGGATAATGGTGTACACAGACAACACCCACAATCTCCTACAGCTGACTGCAAGCTCTATTACAGAAGAGCAAGATAGCTAGCTATATAGGTGGATATAATGGTGTATAGTGCGCTCAGGGCACGCAGACAACACGCACAATCTCCTACAACTGACTGCAAGCTCTATTACAGAAGAGAAATATAGCTAGCTATATAGGTGGATATAATGGTGTATACTGCGGTCAGGGCACGCAAACAACACGCACAATCTCCTACAACTGACTGCAAGCTCTCTTACAGAAGAGCAATATAGCTAGCTATATAGGTGGATATAATGATTTAAAGTGCGCTCAGGGCACGCAGACAACACGCACAATCTCCTACAACAGACTGCAAGCTCTATTACAGAAGAGCAATATAGCTAGCTATACAGGTGGATATAATGGTTTATAGTGCAGTCAGGGCACGCATACAACACGCACAATCTCCTACAACTGACTGCAAGCTCTATTACAGAAGAGCAATATAGCTAGCTATATAGGTGGATATAATGATTTAGAGTGCGCTCAGGGCACGCAGACAACACGCACAATCTCCTACAACTGACTGCAAGCTCTATTACAGAGGAGCAATATAGCTAGCTATATAGGTGGATATAATGGTGTATACTGTGGTCAGGGCACTCAGACAACACGCACAATCTCCTACAACTGACTGCAAGCTCTATTACAGAAGAGCAATATAGCTAGCTATATAGGTGGATATAATGGTGTATACTGCGGTCAGGGCACGCAAACAACACGCACAATCTCCTACAACTGACTGCAAGCTCTATTACAGAAGAGCAATATAGCTAGCTATATAGGTGGATATAATGGTGTATACTGCACTCAGGGCACGCAGACAACACCCAAAAAACTCCTGCAGATTGCTAAAAGCTCAATTACAGAAGAGCAAGAACGCTAAATCGGCCGATAATGAACGGTGTATACTGTGTTGAAGGTATACAGAGAACACCCACTAACTACTACAGACGCCAACACACTACACAAGGCTGCCGCGCTTGCGGCCTTATATAGTGTGGGGTGTTTACTACACAGCCTGAGTTATGATTGGCCACAGGCATCCTGCCTGTGGCCAATCATGGCTCTCCTCGCTGCCGGCGCTGTGATTGGCCAAGCATGCGGGGTCACAGTGCATGCTTGGCCAATCATGAGCCAGCAATGCACTGCGATGGCACAGTGCATTGTGGGCCGTGAGCACCACACGAATTTGGCGCGAACGGCCCATAACGTTCGGTATTCGCCGAACGTGCAAACAGCCTATGTTCGAGTCGAACGTATGTTCGAGTCGAACATCAAGCTCATCCCTAGCAGTATATAGCAGTCTTGTGACTTCTATCAGTTCCTGGTTAAAGCTTGTAGGAGGAGTTTTCATACTGCACTGGCTGTTCTGTCAGGATGTAGGACCCCTGACCCTCTGTCTGGACAGTGCTGATTGGCAATATGCTAAACACATGTACTCTTCCAAGGAAGAATAAACTCTCTATAGCAACACACACCAAACTGAGCATGTGCAGCTTGACTCCATAGACTTTGTTATTCGGACATGGCTAAGCGATTTTTTTGGGGGCAAGTTATTTGGGCAATAGCTGGTTTTCTGGTGTTGGCGCTTCAATAATCATGGCACCATGGTTGGTATGGTGTCAGAATGATTGAAGCGCATTATTTCTTATATTACATTGTAATATAAATGAAATAGTTCAACTCACCATAATGCAGAATCAGTGGGAGTCCTGAGTGTGTCACTTGCACGTCACCTGGCACCAGATGAGGAATATCACTTGCCACGTCCCCTGCCACCAGATGAGGAATGTCACTTGCCATGTCCCCTGCCACCAGATGAGGAATGTCACTTGCCACGCTGCCTGCCACCAAATGAGGAATGCCACTTGCCATGCTGCCTGCCCCCAGATGAGGAATATCACTTGCCATGCTGCCTGCCACCAGATGAGGAATGCCACTTGCCATTCTGCCTGCCACCAGATGAGGAATGCCACGCTGCCTGCCACCATATGAGGAATGTAATTTGCCACGCTGCCTGCCACCAGATGAGGAATGCCACTTGCCACGCTGCCTGCCACCAGATGAGGAATGCCACTTGCCACGCTGCCTACCACCAGATGAGGAATGCCACTTGCCATGCTGCCTGCCACCAGATGAGGAATGCCACTTGCCACGCTGCCTACCACCAGATGAGGAATGCCACTTGCCATGCTGCCTACCACCAGATGAGGAATGCCACTTTCCATTCTGCCTGCCACCAGATGTGAAATGCCACTTGCCGCGCTGCCTGCCACCAGATGAGGAATGCCCTGTGCCATGCTGCATGCCACTATATGAGGAATGTCACTTGCCACATCACCTGCCAATGTCACCAGATGTGGATTGTCACTACATTGGTGGCATTGGTTCATTTAGCACAGAGGCAGGCCTCTGTGCAGTGGTCATTCTTGAGTGAGGACAGGAGAGTGGTGATGCGGGCTGGACGGTGAGAGATTATGTCATCTCTCTGCTCCCCGCCACACCTCTGACATTATGCATGCTGTGAGGGAGGAAGAGCGGTGATGCTAGGCGGGTGGAGAGAGATGATGTCATCTCTGCTTGCCAGCCCACTTCTCTCATCCGCCCTCCTGCCTGCCTCTCTGATCCACCGGGCTCTCTCACCCCAACCCCCCCCCCCCCCCCTCCTGCCTGTCTGCCTTGCAATGGTATGCCACCCGCCGTGGCCCAGCTGCAGGGACGCTACGGCCTAGTAGTGGGCCACGGCCGGGGGTTGCCTTAGGTTTCACAGTAACTATAACAAGCATACTTTACTGGATATACTGTACAGACTGATTTTACTGTTGTAGGTTTAGTAACGCTTTAACTATGAATTAAAAATCAAACAGATGGTGTTGCGCTACCTGAGCTAGATATAAACAAAGAGCCTAATACTGGAAGAAATAAAATCTAACTATAAATCGACTACCCTATCTTAAATACAAATTAAGGTGCCTTGTGCCAAAAAAAAAAAAAAAAAAAAAAAACAATTTAAACTTGCTCCACCAAGTTAATCCAAAAAACAGAGAATATCAAGTGTGTTATAAAACATAAATTTCAGAAATCATGTGTTTATAAATCAACATAAATAACTCTAAGTAAAAGGGGAAAATATTCCATAAAGTAAAAGTATCTTATATTAGAACGTGCAATTCATAGTGCATAGTTACAAAAAGTTGGTAAAATACAGTCTTTAGTGAAATTAAATAAAGTGCCAGTGATTATTAGTTCCGTACTCTTCTTAATACAAAAAAAAATTAAATATGTGTATAAAACAATCTCTATGTGAGCTGAAATAAGGTGCTCAGTGACTTATTCAGTGCTTCTCAAAAAACAGGTGCCAGCAATCGTGTTGTGATTTCTGTGTCTCCAGTATACACGGCACACCAGGTAGAATGGCCCCTTACCTTACTACTGTAAGGTAAACAGCAAATCAAGCAACCAAAACAGGGGTCCAGGGATTCTATCCCAATTCCTAGCAGGTGGATATTGGCCCCCTCAGGTAGGTTTTTTTCCTCTCAGATAGTTTCCATATAGATCTTTGGCTTCAGTGTAACTCCCAGAGGTCTCATAGGAAAGATAGAGGTACACTCGGATGGTGAAGTACGTTCGTAAATTTTATTATTAAGATATATAAAAAGAGGTACTCACAAACATGCGGTAAAATACAGCTTTTAAAAACGATCGGGCGTTCCGCTCGTGTATGCGAACGTCACTTCCGGTATCCTTGTTCCGACGCGTATCGTCACTAGTCACGTGACTTCATCAGGGAATGGGATACTCTAGCACGGAAGTGTCTTTTATATGCACGTGTATGGCGGCCATTTTACTGAAGTCTCCCATAAGATAACATTGGCACAGCCATCTTTTTGGAGTCTTCCATAGGTTAACATGGTGCGGCCATCTTTTAGAAGTCAATCTACACCCAACACCATTTACCACATATCTAAGCTACACCCGCGGCCATTTTTCGTTGGTCCCGGTTAGCAGCCATTTCCCCATAGCTCACCCATGGGTTATATCTTCAGTGATGTTTTTTTGTCTCTATATATAATGGTGGGAATTTCTATCGGGCTCCTTTATTCCATTAAATGTCATATAAGAATTTGTCCGCAATTCCATTGGTTCACATCAAATTTCTACCGGGGGACAACGGGGGAGGGAGGGGGGGAGGTGGGGAGAGGGGGGGGGGGGAATTAGGTGATCATAAGAGGTATAAGTAAACTCGATATTCAGTATCAACCTATACAAAGGTTATTTATCAAATGTCGTAGATCACGTGAGCATTGTAACCCCATATTTTACACTAAAAAATATCTAAAACCGTTCTTTAAAATTAGTATATATAAATTTATAAAACAAGTGGTGAGGTAGCATTTTATCTCATGGCTGATATATATTAGCACTATATTTCCCCTAAATAAAATACCCCTTATCTAATTCGCCTATCCCCAACTGATCCATTATTTGTATTTATCCTGTAGTTTTAAATATTAGAGTGTCCAAGACCGGATTAGGGTAATGTGGACTAGTGGTCCAGAACTAGTCCATTATAGTCATATATATATGTTATTTATCCTGACTTTTGGGTATCTAAGACCAAATTAGGATAATATGGGAAGTAGAGAGTTGTCCTATTATTATCGTTTATACCGGAAACCGGAAATGGCGTTCAAAATGGACCCAAAATGGTTCATTTATACTATCAAAATAAATAGAATAGTTTTACAAACATGTGAATTAAATATATTATATAAAATGAGTATTGCAAGATCATTACATTAAAACAGGTATCAAAGCTAAAACCAAGTTAAAACATATAAAAATAGACAAAAAATAATTTTTTAGAAATCGCTGATAAAGCAGTTTAAGTCAAAATCAATGTTCAAGCCTTGGGGGGTAAATCTAAATATCTAAAATAAAAATCCACTTAGATTCTGCTTGACTAAGTGTCCTAACTTTGTGGCCCCCTCTCCAGTGTTTCTTATATGGTTCTATACCCCAAAAGGTCAAATGAGTAGGGTCTTTATTGTGGTGGGTACTGAAGTGTCTGGATACACTATGCTTATCAAAGCCGCTAATAATGTTCTTTACATGTTCCTTTATCCTTACTCTCAGCGGTCTTTTGGTTCGCCCAACATATTGTAAGCCGCAACTGCACTGTAAAGCATAGACAGCTCCCTTAGTGTTGCAGCATATAAAATCCTTAATATTATACGTGTTTCCAGTGCTTGTAGAAGTAAAGTTACATTTCTTTTCAACCGGCTTTTTTATTCTTGTGCACGCATAGCAGCGTCTACAGGGAAAAAATCCCTTGCCTGTAAAGAAAGTTAAACCATTATAGGGGGGGTCGGGGATGTTTTTTACAATCTTATCCCTTAGGGTTGGTGCCCTTTTATAAATAAATCGTGGATATTGGGGTAGGATCTCCTGCAGGTGTATATCTGACCTTAATATGTGCCAATGCTTTTTGATCATTTTCTCGATCTTCTTATGTTGCATATTATAATTCAATATTATTGGTACTCCATCACTTTTGTTCATAGTGGGTGGTTTATCCTTTATTAGTGTTGCTCTATCCATATTCTCTATTTCTGTAATGTTTGTCTTGATACCTTCACTCTTGTAGCCTTTATGGATAAATCTATTTCCAATTTTCTCTGCTTGTGTCACAAAATCTCTTGGGTGGGAGCAGTTCCTTCGTAGCCGGATCATTTGTCCTTTCGGGATATTGCTCAACCAATTCCAATGGTGGCAACTATCAGTGGGCAAGTAGCTATTCCTGTCCACATTTTTAAAATGAGTTTTAGTATATAGTGATTTCTCGTCTTGTTTTATTTCTAGGTCCAGGAACGTGATGGTCTCGTCACTTATCTCCCACATTAAATTGATGTTCCTGTCGTTTTTATTTAGTCCTTCTAAGAAGGAGATTAATTTGTTTTTTTCCCCTTTCCACAGTATTAATATGTCATCTATGTACCTCTTATAGGTCACTAGCTCTTCAGGGGGGTTCTTGAAAATCGTCTCCTCCTCCCATTGTGACATGAAGAGACATGCCACACTGGGCGCAAATTTTGCGCCCATCGCTACACCCACTTTTTGATGATAATAATTTCGGTCATACCAAAAATAACTACTTTTTAAACAAAAATCGAAACTTTTAATTAAAAATTTTCTTTGGAAGCATGGCAAGGTCGAGAATTTTCTTAGGCCCCATTTTGTGGCTTCACATGCCTGATGATGTTGAATAATTGTGTACAAGGAAGCCACATCGGCAGTTGCCAGTATCCACGGCGTTTCTCCTTTGGGGGTCTCCTCTATTAGTTGCAGTACTTGTTTAGTGTCTCTCAAGTAGGCTCTAGTTTGTTTGACCACTGGTTGTAGGTAGTTATCCAGGTATTGTCCTATTCTTGAGGTCAAGGAATCGATTCCATTGACTATGGGTCTCGGTGGGGGGTTTGTACTATCTTTATGTATCTTAGGTACTGAGTAAATAACAGGAGTCCTGCACGACTCAGGGATCAAGAACTTAGCTTCCTTTTTGTTGAGAATATTTCTCTTTAAGCCTAGATGTACAATCTGCTCTAATTTCTTCCTGCATCTAAATACCGGATTGCTCGGCAATATTTTGTATGTGTCCTTATCTTCCAGTAGCTTCTTCATGGTCTCTTTGTATTGTGTTTTGGATTGGACTACAATTCCTCCCCCTTTATCTGCCGGGCGGATGACAATGTCCTTTCTCTTTATCAGTTTGCTTATGCCATTTTTTATGAATTTCGGTCCTTCTAGTTTTTTGACTTTCATTTCCTTTAGATCTTGCAATACTACTTTTTTAAAAACATCTATATGTTTATTATTATTTAAAACTGGATTAAAAACAGATTTGTTTCTTAATTCACTATGGACTACTTCTTGGTTTTCTACAGGTGGTCGTTTTTTAGAGGGGTTACTAGCTATGTATTTTTTGATGTTTAAGGTTCTGATGTATTTTTGGATCTGTATATAGGTCTCAAATTTGTCTAGATTTTTTATCGGTGCATATTTCAGACCCTTATCCAATACTCCAATTTCTTCGTGGGATAGGGGTTTGCCACTTATATTAAAAATACCTTCACCTTTTAATTTCTTCTTGGCCTGTGTTCTCTTTCCGGCTCTCTTTCCTCTCTTCTTCCTGGGCTTCTCCGTGGGTCTCTTGGTTCCAACGCCCATTTTGGGGGATGATTCTCCATCCCTCTCTCTAAAAAAGCCCTCCTCTGGTGTGGGTCTTGATAATAATTTTGCATTCCTCCGTCTCTCTCGTCATCATAATAATCTCTTAGTGGGGCATAGTGGTTGTACAATGCTATCGGATTCTGATCATTTGTGCCATTGTCTCTTTGTGGGGGGCGCCAGTTATCCCTATACCCATTTCCATCATTCATCCGATTATCCCTTTGTGGGGGTCTCCAATTATCTCTTTGCCAGTTTCCATGATTGTATGGGGGGCTTTTTTCTCGTGGTCCATATTGGCCCCTATTTTCTCTCTGATCATAGGTAGTTCTGTTACTGTTACCGTTGCCATTATATTGTTTCTTATTGTTATACTTCCAGTAAGGTTTTTTCCCTTTATTTTGTGGGGTATTGTACGGATAGTATGGTCTTTGATCATGGTTATGCGGGGTAGAGTAGTTATGATCATTTTGTGGTTCACTATTTCTATGATGTCTTGGGGAGTGTCTTTGTTGCTCATTCGGATGTGGTCTTATTTGGGTTCTAGTCTGTTGTGGGATTTTTTCTGGTGTCGAGAAAGTAGAGATGGGGTCAGAGTAGCCTAATTTACTCTGCCATTTGAATACCTCCTCTTTTTTAAAATCATTAATGTCTCTGGTGTACTTCTTGCTCTTCCTAGTTTGAACCTCCTTGTCTTTCCTATTTAAATCCTTATTTAGTTGCGTGGTTAAGGATATGAACTCCGGTTTCTCCTTATGGTTCTCAAGTTCTCCTTTGATTTCTCCTATTGTCTGCTCAATCTTACACATCTTCCTTTCCTTTCTTCTCAATAAGAATTCCAGGAGTTCCAATCCCTTCTCATTGAAGAACTTGAACCATTCATCCATGGAGTCTTGGTCTAGGAGTCCATCATTAGGTGGTACATCCCATCTGAGACGTCTGGGTACTATTTTATCTTTTAGGTATTGTTCAAAGGTGGCCATATCCCACCACAGGCTCACCTTTTTCTCCATGTTGTGACTTAGTTTCCTCATCAGACTTTCTAGGTCACCATTTTTTTGGGAATTAGAATCAGTACTATTAAAAACTTCCTCTAAGTTGACTTTTCTTTTTTCCATAAAAGAAAATACTTCCATGACTGCAGCAGGGATATGTGGGATATTTGATAGAGTAATTTGGGTTAAGGTATCCCCGCGCTGTCGTCAAGGGCCTAAACTATTTAAAAGGATAGGTTGCAGCAAACTACCGACAGGGGTATGAACCCTAACCCCTAGATAATAAATTAAAAATCAAACAGATGGTGTTGCGCTACCTGAGCTAGATATAAATAAAGAGCCTAATACTGGAAGAAATAAAATCTAACTATAAATCGACTACCCTATCTTAAATACAAATTAAGGTGCCTTGTGCCAAAAAAAAAAAAAAAAAAAAAAAAAAACAATTTAAACTTGCTCCACCAAGTTAATCCAAAAAACAGAGAATATCAAGTGTGTTATAAAACATAAATTTCAGAAATCATGTGTTTATAAATCAACATAAATAACTCTAAGTAAAAGGGGAAAATATTCCATAAAGTAAAAGTATCTTATATTAGAACGTGCAATTCATAGTGCATAGTTACAAAAAGTTGGTAAAATACAGTCTTTAGTGAAATTAAATAAAGTGCCAGTGATTATTAGTTCCGTACTTTTCTTAATACAAAAAAAAATTAAATATGTGTATAAAACAATCTCTATGTGAGCTGAAATAAGGTGCTCAGTGACTTATTCAGTGCTTCTCAAAAAACAGGTGCCAGCAATCGTGTTGTGATTTCTGTGTCTCCAGTATACACGGCACACCAGGTAGAATGGCCCCTTACCTTACTGCTGTAAGGTAAACAGCAAATCAAGCAACCAAAACAGGGGTCCAGGGATTCTATCCCAATTCCTAGCAGGTGGATATTGGCCCCCTCAGGTAGGTGTTTTTTCCTCTCAGATAGTTTCCATATAGATCTTTGGCTTCAGTGTAACTCCCAGAGGTCTCATAGGAAAGATAGAGGTACACTCGGATGGTGAAGTACGTTCGTAAATTTTATTATTAAGATATATAAAAAGAGGTACTCACAAACATGCGGTAAAATACAGCTTTTAAAAACGATCGAGCGTTCCGCTCGTGTATGCGAACGTCACTTCCGGTATCCTTGTTCCGACGCGTATCGTCACTAGTCACGTGACTTCATCAGGGAATGGGATACTCTAGCACGGAAGTGTCTTTTATATGCACGTGTATGGCGGCCATTTTACTGAAGTCTCCCATAAGATAACATTGGCACAGCCATCTTTTTGGAGTCTTCCATAGGTTAACATGGTGCGGCCATCTTTTAGAAGTCAATCTACACCCAACACCATTTACCACATATCTAAGCTACACCCGCGGGACCAACGAAAAATGGCCGCGGGTGTAGCTTAGATATGTGGTAAATGGTGTTGGGTGTAGATTGACTTCTAAAAGATGGCCGCACCATGTTAACCTATGGAAGACTCCAAAAAGATGGTTGTGCCAATGTTATCTTATGGGAGACTTCAGTAAAATGGCCGCCATACACGTGCATATAAAAGACACTTCCGTGCTAGAGTATCCCATTCCCTGATGAAGTCACGTGACTAGTGACGATACGCGTCGGAACAAGGATACCGGAAGTGACGTTCGCATACACGAGCGGAACGCTCGATCGTTTTTAAAAGCTGTATTTTACCGCATGTTTGTGAGTACCTCTTTTTATATATCTTAATAATAAAATTTACGAACGTACTTCACCATCCGAGTGTACCTCTATCTTTCCTATGAGACCTCTGGGAGTTACACTGAAGCCAAAGATCTATATGGAAACTATCTGAGAGGAAAAAAACCTACCTGAGGGGGCCAATATCCACCTGCTAGGAATTGGGATAGAATCCCTGGACCCCTGTTTTGGTTGCTTGATTTGCTGTTTACCTTACAGCAGTAAGGTAAGGGGCCATTCTACCTGGTGTGCCGTGTATACTGGAGACACAGAAATCACAACACGATTGCTGGCACCTGTTTTTTGAGAAGCACTGAATAAGTCACTGAGCACCTTATTTCAGTTCACATAGAGATTGTTTTATACACATATTTAATTTTTTTTTGTATTAAGAAGAGTACGGAACTAATAATCACTGGCACTTTATTTAATTTCACTAAAGACTGTATTTTACCAACTTTTTGTAACTATGCACTATGAATTGCACGTTCTAATATAAGATACTTTTACTTTATGGAATATTTTCCCCTTTTACTTAGAGTTATTTATGTTGATTTATAAACACATGATTTCTGAAATTTATGTTTTATAACACACTTGATATTCTCTGTTTTTTGGATTAACTTGGTGGAGCAAGTTTAAATTGTTTTTTTTTTTTTTTTTTTTTTTTTTTTTGGCACAAGGCACCTTAATTTGTATTTAAGATAGGGTAGTCGATTTATAGTTAGATTTTATTTCTTCCAGTATTAGGCTCTTTATTTATATCTAGCTCAGGTAGCGCAACACCATCTGTTTGATTTTTAATTTATTATCTAGGGGTTAGGGTTCATACCCCTGTCGGTAGTTTGCTGCAACCTATCCTTTTAAATAGTTTGGGCCCTTGACGACAGCGCGGGGATACCTTAACCCAAATTGCTTTAACTATGAAGTCATGGAAAGCCAGGCTTCAGTAACAAAACTAAATGGGAGGAGAGGGGCACAGAAGAAATGTTCCTTGCTAATAAAGGTAATAGCAATTATGTGATGGCGATGGCGTATGCTTTAACCAGAACTTCTACCGTTGAACGTTTAAATTCATGTACAGGTTCACTTTAAGTCTGCATTGGTAAATTTATTACAAGATTTGCAGTACACATGCCAGAGGATTTCCCGCCCTAGATGAAAGCTTTCGCTCTCATAGGTTACAGTATCTGCACACAGTATTAGAAATGACCCTTGCTCAGAATTTCTGGAAATCATCCAGCAATAAAGCTTGTGAACTTTGTGCTGATTAAAGGTCTCTTGCTCTGGCTTGCTGAATAATGTTGTTTGCATTGCAAACAATTCAGAGCCTGCTATCTAATCTGGGCAGGGCTATGCAAAATCATGCCGCTTATTCACGGAGGGAAACTTCCTATATACTTAAGAAATGAAAGGAATATTAAACCAACATTAAAGAAGAAGTATGGGTGTCTGTTTTTCCCCCCATTATACTTACCATTAGTACGATGCTGCATCTGTCCCCCGGCATCTCTTTGAACACTGCCAATGGCTCGGTTCTTTCTCAGCTCCCCTAGAGGAGAGCTGCCGACTGTCAATCAGCAGCTCTCTGCTCTGCCTCCCATGCTCATTAGAGCAGTGAGCCCCGTCTCAGCGGCTCGCTGAGAGGCTGAGACTGCCATCAGTCCAGGCAACTGGCAGATCCAGACTTCCAAAGTCAGAAAGCACTCCTGTGACCCTAATGTCGTGTACACACGCCCGGTTTTCCCGTCGGTATAAACTCTACTGCCACGTACACACGATCAGAATTCTTGTCGGAAAAAGCTCTGATGGTTTTCCCGACGGAATTCCGCTCAAGCTGTCTTGCCTACACACGGTCACACCACATTCCGATCGTTTAGAACGTGGTGACATACAACACGTATGACGGGACTAGAAAAAGGAAATTCAATAGCCAGTAACCAATAGCTTCCACCTCGTAGTTGAATCTGAGCATGCGTGATTTTTGGCGTGTCGGAATTGCATACACACAATCGGAATTTCTATGCTATCAATTTTGGGCTGGCGGAAATTCGGACAACTAAATTCCAATGGAGCATACACACGGTCGCATTTTTCGATGAAAAGCTCTCATCTGTCTTTTTCTGGCCGGAATTCCGATCGTGTGTACGCGGCATGAAGGTTTTTCTGACGGAGTTCCAACAGGAATTCCCTTCAAGCTGTCTTGCATACACACGATCACACCAAAGTCCTACCATCAAGAACGTGCTGACGTAAAGTTGGGTAAACACAGGCCAAAAAAATCATACAAAAGCGTTGAGTTCGGTAGGGACCAACCGACTTTTGATCCGTGTGTACAGTTCCTCGTCTGACAGAAGCCAGTCTTACCACAGAAGCTGGAAAAGCCAGCATCCGATCAGTGCTCAGAGCCAATGACTGCGAGCACTAATCGCTGTGTTCTGGTGGTCAGTGGGGACAGGGTCGGATTAACATTGGGGCTTGTGGAGCTGCAGCTCCAGGCCCCTCCCTCAATATAGGCCCATGCCAGTGGCTTATCACTATCTGTAGCCTTCTGGAAGGAAGAGGAGCCCTCTGTGCACTGCACACATGGAGGAGACAAGTGTAGTCACTGCAGCCAAGTCTTGTCTCTGCAGATGTCTGACTCCTATCACAGGATCTGTTCCACTCACACAGATCCTCTGTGTCTGGGAGCTGTCTGGGGGAGGGGCGCTGATGTTGTCCTATGCAGCAGGAGCCCGGGAGGAAGGACATATCCCATGCTGTTGACATGAGGTTAGTAAATTTGTTAGGGAGGTGTTGTGTAATTATTGTGCTAGGGGACACACTGCTGCTTCCCCCCATGTAATGTGCTCTCTTGTGCCCAGTGCCCCCCATGTAATGTGCTCTTGTGCCCAGTGCCCCCCATGTAATGTGCTCTCTTGTGCCCAGTGCCCCCATGCAATGTGCTCTCTTGTGCACAGTGCCCCCCATGTAATGTGCTCTCTTGTACCCAGTGCCCCCATGGAATGTGCTCTCTTGTACCCAGTGCCCCCCATGTAATGTGCTCTTGTGCCCAGTGCCCACCATGTCATGTGCTCTCTTGTGCCCAGTGCCCCCCATGTAATGTGCTCTTGTGCCCAGTGACCCCATGTAATGTGTTCTTGTGCCCAGTGCCCACCATGTAATGTGCTCTTGTGCCCAGTGAACCCATGTAATGTGCTCTTGTGCCCAGTGCCCACCATGTCATGTGCTCTCGTGCCCAGTGCCCACCATGTCATGTGCAATGCAGTGCCCACTGTGTAATGTGCAGTGCCCACTATGTCCTGCAGTGCCCACCGTGTCATGTGCAGTGCCCACCATGTCATGTCATGTGCATTGCAGTGCCCCCATGTAATGTGCTGTGTCCAGTATGTAATTTGCTGTAAATTGCAGTGCTCACTATGTAACGTGCAGTGCCCACCATGTCATGTGCTGTACATTGCATTGCTCTTCATGTGATGTGCAGTGCCCACTATGTCATGCTGTGCCTTGCAGTACCCACCATGTAATGTGCAGTGCTCACAATGTCATGTGCTGTTCCCACCATGTAATGTGCTGTTCCCACCAGGTAATGTGCAGTGCCGACCATGTAATGTGCAGTGCCCACCATGTCATATACTGTGCCATGCAGTGCCTGCCATGTAATGTGCAGTGCCCACCATGTCATGTTATGTGCCTCCCAGTGCCCACCAATGTCATGTGCAATGCCCACCATGTCATGTGCTGTGCCATGCAGTGATCCCACCATGTAATGTGCAGTGCCGACCATGTAATGTGCAGTGCCGACCATGTCATGTCATGTGCCATGCAGTGCCCACCATGTCATATACTGTGCCATGCAGTGCCTGCCATGTAATGTGCAGTGCCCACCATGTCATGTTATGTGCCTCCCAGTGCCCACCATGTCATGTGCAATGCCCACCATGTCATGTGCTGTGCCATGCAGTGATCCCACCATGTAATGTGCAGTGCCCAACATGTAATGTGCTGTTCCATGCAGTGCCCACCATGTCATGTGCAGTTCCCACCATGCCATGTGCTGTGCTCAGCATGTAATGTGTTGTGCCCACTGTGTAATGTGCTGTGCTGTTCAGCAGTGCCCACCATTTAATATGCCGTTCCTAACATGTAATGTGCAATTGCATTGCCCACCATGAAATGTGATATGCTATGCAGTGCCCACCATGTAATGTGTTGTGCCCACCATGTAATGTGCTGTGCCAGGCAGTGCCCACCATGTAATGTGATGTGTCATGCTGTGCAGTGCCCACCATGTCATGTGATGTGTTGTGCCCACTATGTCATGTGCTGCGCCATTGCAATGCCTACCATGTAATGTGCTGTGCCCACCATGTAATGTGCTGTACATTGTCCACCATGGCATGTGTCGTGCAGTACCCACAATGGAATGTGGGGGCTCACCATATCATATGCGGTGTCCACTATTTAATGTGCTGTGCTCACAATGTAATTGCCTGTGCTGTGTCGCGCAGTGCCCACCAATGTGCCCAATGGAATGTGGGGGCTCACATGTCATGTGCGGTGTCCACCTTTTAATGTGCTGTGCTCACAATGTAATGTGCTGGGCTGTGTAGTGCAGTGCCCACCATGTCATGTGGTGTCATTCAGTGCCCACCTTGTTTTGTGCTGTGCAGTGCCCACTATGCCATGTGCAGTACCCAACATATAATATGCTGTGCCCACCATATAATGTGCTGTGCAGGGCTCACTATGTAATGTGCTCAGCTGTGCCCGCCATGTCATGTGCTGTGCCCACCATATAAGGTCCTATGCTCACCTTGTGCATGTGTTGTGTTGTGTCCACCATGGAATGTTCTGTGTTGTGCAGTACCAACCATGTCATGTGCTGTGCCAACCATGTAATGTGCTGTGCCCACTATGTAATTTGCTATGCTTTGCCCACCATTAAATGTACTGTATCCATGTATCCACCATGTAATATGTTGTGCCAACCATGTAATGTAATAGGCTATCCCCCCCCCCCCGTTTAATGTACTATGCTGTGCTTCCCCTCCCCCCCCCCACAGACTCTCCCCCTCACTCTCACCCCCCCTCTTTCTCTCTTTTACCCACTCACCCCCTCTATCTCTCATCCCCTCTCTTTCACCCTGTTCTCTCTCACCACCTTCATCCCCCATTCTCTCTCTTGCCCCCTTCAACCCCCTCTTCCCCACCACCCTCTCTCTATTCTCCTTTTTCTTTCCCCCTCTCTCTTGCTCCCTCTCTCTCACCCCCTTTCTCTCTCTCTTCCCCTCCCTCAGCCCCCTATCTCGGTATCACCCCCCCTCTCTTTAATTTAATTTAACAAAAAATTGTTTGCATTTTCATTTTATTTATTTTCATAAAAAGGCCCACCAAAATCCTTAGCACCAGGCCCGTGATGCTCTTAATCTGGCCCTGAGTGGGGAGTCCGCCTGTCAGAACACAAAAGCTCAGCGGGGAGATCGTAACACTAACATCTGATGTGTTAATACGCGGCCTACGTTTTTTTTTCTCTTCAGCCCATTGGATTGAACGAAAAGAAAGCTTCCTGTGTGTACCTAGCATTAAAGCAGACCTAACGTCCACAATACTTACCTCTCCTTCAACTATTCAATGTTCCTTGCCAGCTCCAGCATCTTCAGGGCACCATCTTCATTGGTCAGCTTGGGATGACATCATTCCTATGCATGCACAGGAGTTCACCCATCCTGGCACACAGGATCTGTGCAGGAATGTAAATTGAGCTGTGCATGCGCAGTTCAGTGTACATTCTACAGATGACTGCAAGCACCCATGTAGTTTTTTTTTTTTTTATTTCTTCTGCAATAAAGAGCCTGTCTGTTTACTATTTTGGTATTGGAGAATTTTGTTCCGCCTAAAGCTGGCCATACGTATTTTGAATTTTGCCAGGATCATCAATTCGATTAGTAGGTGGTCTGTCTGTCCCCTCCCGCCCAACATTTTCAATCAAAGGAGTTGGGCAGGAAAATGTTAGCCAAACTTTGGCTAAATCCAATCAGATGCAGCTACTGTTCGGGTATGCTGACATCCAGTGTTAATTTAGTTGACTAAAACATTTTAGTCGACTAACTTAAAGTGGTGGGCCAGTGAAAAAAATAATAATTTAAAAGTCAGCAGCTACAAACACTGTAGCTGCTGAGTTTTAATAAGCACTTACCTTTCTAGGGTGCCCGCGATGTCGGCCACCCGAGGCCGACCCGTCCCTTGGCTCTCGGGTCACCGGTGCCGCCATTCAAAGTAAGGGAAACAGGCAGTGGAGCCTTGCGGCTTTACTGCTCATTTCCTACTGCGCATGCGCGAGTCGCACGCCGCTTTGTGAATGGGGCGCGCTGTGTTGTGGGACACACACAGTTCTTACAACACACCGCTCCCCATTCACCAGAAAACAACGCGAGGAGGAGAAGGCCGAAGATCACCGCGGAATAGGAAGAAGCAGATTAGGTCGATCTGCCTAGCAACAGCCATTTCTGGTAAGTGAAAACAAATGTTTTTTTTTTTTTGGAGCCTTTTTATGCATTTTTTTTTGGGTGGATCTCACTTTTTAATACCATTTTAGTCGACTAAAATACAACTAAAACTAAAGCAATTGAGATGAATAAAATTTTAGCCATAAATCTACTGTAAATTTGTGCAGAATGTAAACTGGACCAGATTAAATCTTTCTGCTGGGCTATTTTATTCTGACATTCAATGTTAATTTTGGCAGCAAATTTCAATTTAGTTTTAGTCTTTGGACTAAAATGGCATTTTAGTTTTAGTCCCATTTTAGTCTCCTGCAATTGTTTTAGTTTTAGTCCTATTTAGTCAACTAAATCTCCAGGACATTTCCGTCAAATAAAATGTCCTACATTTTAGTAGACTAAAATCTCCACTACATTTTTGTCGACTAAAATGATTTTAGTCGACTAAAACAAATTTTAATCATCTAAAATGGGTGTAGTTAAATTGTAATGCATTATTTAAAGAGGAAGTGAACCCTGATGAGTTTACTTCCTCTTTCATTCCCTGCAAAGGCAAAGCATAATGGACTACTATGCATCGCATAGTAGTCCATTATGTGTCACTTAACTGACACAGGAGCCAGTGAAGTCACCGCTGTCCCTTGTAGTCCGCCACATCCATCTCCTCGGTGGGTCTTGCAGCTCCACCGATGTCATTCGGCGCGTGGCATTGCGCGGCATCTTCGTTATCGAGGATCGTTATCGAGGATGCCATGCTCAGTGCGCCTGCGCGCCGCTGTCTATGGCGCATGCGCCGTAGACAGCGGTGCCCGTCTTCGGGCAAATATCTCCTAAACCGTATAGGTTTGGGAGATATTTCTTGGACCTACAGGTAAGCCTTAATCTAGGCTTACCTGTAGGTCAAAGTGGTTTGTAAGGGTTTACAACCACTTTAAGCATGTCTCTACAATTCCCAAACTCATTATATTACTGCTGGAGTGAAAATTTGAATATGTTATTATTTATGGTATTGAGGTATGAACATGCACTACAGACCAGTGTTAATTTTTACGTCAAATTTCTATTTGGTTTTAGTCTTAGTCTTGACTAAAATGGCATTTTAGTCCCATTTTAGTCTTTTGACTAAAATGCCATTTTAGTTTTAGTTGAATTTAAGTCATCTCAATTGTTTTAGTTTTAGTCGTATTTTAGTCAACTAAAATGGTATTGTTAGTCGACTAAAATGTTTTAGTCGGTTTTAGTCTACGAAATTAACACTGGTACAGACCCAGAGTTGGTGGACTGTATATAAACTTCACAAATGCAGCAATAAATATGGACAAACTGCAAGGAAAGCAGCAATGAGGAACCAGCCCGATTGTTCTTTCTAAATGCCAATCTGCAAGCTTTTAGGTAAAGTCAACATCAAGGCAAAAAAATTGGATTTTTATATACAGCTTACCTGTAAAATCCTTTTCTTGAGTACATCACGGGACACAGGAGCTTCATTTCATAGTGGGTTATATAGGCACCTCTGGTGATTGGACACTGGTTAACCCCAATTAAGGAGAATTCCTCCCCTATATAACCCCTCCCATATGGGAGGCAACTCAGTTTTGTAGCAAAGCAATAAGAAACCACGTAAAACCCAAGAGGGACGGGAGCCCTGTGTCCCGTGATGTACTCTCAAGAAAAGGATTTTACAGGTAAGCTGTATATAAAATTCCCATTTTCTTGATCATACATCACGGGACACATTTCATAGTGGGAAGTCCCAAAGCAATGCTCAGATTGAGGGGAGGGAGACACAGATCATAATTATAGACCGCCAGGGACCGGAGGACCTAAACTGCAGCCTGCAGTACACTGCGCCCGAAGGCGATATCCTCTTGCCCTCTGACATCCACCTGATAGAATCTGGTGAATGTGTGGACTGATGACCAAGTTGCAGCCTTACAGATCTGAGCCAGGGAGGCCTGGTGATACACTGCACAAGAAGCACTTACAGCCCTAGTAGAGTGCGCTTTCACTCGAAAAGGAGGGATTTTCCCTTTAACACTATAGGCTTGAGAAATAACCTGTCTAATCCACCTTGAGAGAGTGGATTTTGACGCCGCCTGGCCCTTCCTAGGGCCTTCTAGCAAAATAAACAAGCAATCAGTTTTCCTTATCTGAGCAGTTGCTTGAAGATATATACTGATTGCTCTAACCACATCCAAAGTGTGCAAAGATTCTTCTTCTGCGGACTGTGGGGCCGGAAAAAAGGATGGTAGGATTACGTCTTGATTCAAATGGAATCCCGAAACCACCTTAGGACCTGTTGGGACGCATGACCACCCGGTCCTTATGAATAATTAGATATGGCTCCTTGCTGGAAAGAGCTGCTAGCTCTGATACTCTTCTAGCCATGGATATGGCTACCAAGAAAACCAATTTTTTAGTCAGGAGAACTAATGAAGCCAGATGCAAAGGTTCAAATGGTTGCCCCTGCAAAGCCGAGAGAACCAAATTCAGATCCCATGGGCATACCGGAGGTTTGACTGGCGGTCTTATCCGCATGGCCCCCTGGATGAAAGCCCGCACCAGGGAATGCGATGCAAGTGGCTTCTGAAAAAACACTGACAGGGCCGAAATCTGCACCTTGATAGTGCTTATGGCCAAATTCATTTCTAGGCCTGACTGGAGAAAAGCCAAGATCCTGCTAATGACATACTTTCTAGGATGCCATTTCCTGAGATCACACCAGGAAACATATGCCCTCCAGATTTTGTAATAAATAAGCCTGGAGGCCGGCTTTCTGGCATTGACCAGAGTAGAAAGGACTGGCCCTGATAGGCCACGGTCTCTCAGAATGTGGGTCTCAGCAGCCAAACCGTCAAATTCAGACTGTGTAAAGCAGGATGGTAAATTGGACCCCGTGAGAGCAGATCTGGCCGGAGAGGGAGGATCCATGGCCTGCCTACTGCCAACTTCATGATCTCTGCGTACCACGGTCGCCTGGGCCAAGCCGGGGCCACCAAAAGGACCAATTTTGTCTCCCTCTTGACTCTTCCCAGGAACCGCGACAGAAGCGGGCTCGGGGGGAAGGCATAGATCAGATTGTACTGATCCCAGGGAACTGTCAGAGCATCTGACCCCTGAGCAAGTGTATCTCTTGTCCTTGACAAAAATGTGTCCAGTTTCCTGTTGAACCTGGATGCAAACAGATCTACGTCTGGAGTACCCCACCTGTGACATATGTTCCGAAACACGTCGGAGTGCAGAGCCCATTCTCCTGGGCACAACTGCTGGCGGCTCAGAAAATCCGCCTGCCAATTTTCCACTCCTGGAATGAAGACTGCAGAAAGACACGGAACATGCTTTTCTGCCCAGACAAATATGCGATTCACCTCTTTTTGCGCAACCAGACTCCTGGTACCGCTCTGGTGATTGATATAAGCCACTGCTGTGGCATTGTCGGACTGAACCCGAACAGGGAGACCTCGTAGTCTGTAAGACCACTTTATGAGAGCCATATAAACTGCCCGGATCTCCAAGACATTTATGGGCAATAGCTTCTCGATCGCAGACCATTTCCTCTGCGAGCATGTCTCCTCCAACACTGCTTCCCAGCCTGTCAGGCTGGCATCTGTCCTGATAATCTTCCATGGAAGAGGAAGAAAAGTTTTGCCCTTCAGCAAATTCTTGGTTTGTAACCACCAGACGAGATTCTTGCGTGTCCCTGGGGATAGACGCATAGGAAGATCCAAGGATTGGTGCTTCCTGTTCCAAGCCGCAAGGATGCATCTTTGCAGAGGCCTTGAGTGGAACTGGGCGAATGGGACGGCCTCGAAGGAGGCGACCATTTTCCCTAACAGTCTCATGCACAATCGAATGGGGGAAGATCTCCTGCCCAGAATTAGGCGCACCAGATCCCCAATGGCCAAGGCTTTTGGCCTTGGAAGAAACACCTTGCCCTGAGCGGTGTCGATGATCATACCCAGGTATTCCAACCTGGTGGCAGGCTGTAGGGATGACTTTTCTAGGTTTATAATCCAACCTAGGCGTTCCAGGTGTTCTAGCGTTCTGGTAACGCTGTGGTTCAGGAACGCTACTGTTTTCTCCATGAGAAGCAAATCGTCTAGATAAGCCATGACGGCTATACCCTGAGCTCTTAGGTTTGCCAAGAGAGGATCCAGAATCTTTGTGAAGACTCGAGGGGCCGTAGCAAGCCCGAACGGCAAGGCCACAAATTGAAAATGACGCCGCTCTACCGCGAACCTTAGAAATTTTTGGTGTGCGGGAAAAATTGGCACATGGAGATATGCATCCTTGATGTCTATTGATGCCATAAACTCTCCCCCTTGCAGGGAGGAAACCACAGTGCGGATTGACTGCATTCGGAAGGACCGGATGCGTAAAAACCGGTTCAGATCCTTCAGATCTAGGATAGGTCTGACACTTCCATTTGGCTTCGGAACGGTGAAGAGATTTGAGTAAAACCTTGAACCCTGTTCTTTTGGGTCCACTTCTACTATCACCCCCTGGGATAGTAAGTGATCTAAGGCCAGAAATAGCGGTTTTTGCTTTACTGGATCCCTGGGGATCCTTGACCTTAGAAAGCGAGAAGGTGGAATCTCCTGAAACTCTGGCATGCTTCTTGCATGACAGTTCAGCTGCCCAATTCTTTAGCCATTGGGCCCTTCGCATGTGTACCAACAGGAGAGACAAATGTGATGCTTGTTGGACAGAGTCCAAAATCGCATCAATCATGAAACACAGAATAGGTATTTCTGCAAAATTCTCTACTTCCTCACTGGGAAGGAGCCCAAGCATCTGCTTAACCTGTTCCTTGAGGAACTGACACAACCCCACAGCTGCGACTGTAGGTTGCACTACAGCGCCAGTCATGGAAAAGGAGGCTTTTAATTAGGTTTCCAGCTTCTTATCAGTTGGATCTTTAAATACCTGCGCATTATCCAAGGGACAAGTCAGGTTTTTATTCATGCAAGAAACAGCCACCTAAACAGATGGGACCCCCCACTTCTTTGTGAAACTTTCCTCCAGAGGATAATGCATAGAAAACCTTTTAGGAGGAGCAAACAGTTTATCGGGATGTCCCCAATCCTCATACAACAATTCATCCATTAAGGGATGAATTGGAAAGGAAAAAGCAGTCTGTGGGACTTTCCTGACTCCCAGGGAAGAAACAGAGGACGTAGCGACTTCAGCAGCAAGCATTCTGAATGTGGTACGCACCAATTCTGTATAATACTGCACCTGTTTTCTGAGCGCCTGGGAGGAGGGGACTCTCTCCTCTTCCTCTGATTCCTCCGACTGCTCTTGATCCCTGTCCCAAGACAGGGATCTCTCCTCATTGTCAGAAGAATCATCTGAGAGAGGAATCTCAGCAGAGGGAGGGGATCTACCCCTTTTCCTGCTATCTTTCAGGGAAGCAGAAATAAAATCCATGATTCTCCCTTCAAAACCCTCCAATGTAGCCCTAAGGGAGTCCTCAGTGACATATACCGGGGCTGACACATTAGGAGAGGCTGCAAAACCTGACAGGGGCACTGACTCATCCTGAGAGGCTGGCTCCAGTCTTGCGGGGGGGATGGTAACTTACAGGCACTTTTAGAACCCCTGGACCTAGTGATTTACCAGTGCTCTTGTTACCTCCCCCTGAGACCCTCTTACGAGGAGACATAGTCCTAAGCTACAAAGCAGAGGTACTAGTACAAAGTGCAATCACTGTTGTGCTTAAAGTCTCACAATAAATATATATGCTTAAACTGCACAATCTGATGCTGAGTAGGTGTCTAAAGTTTGCCTGGATCCAATCCCCTGGGATGCTTACTGCCCACAGCTCCTGTGTCTCCACTTACAGCCCCCTGACGCTCTGGGCTTTTTAAAACTGCTAGCTGGCGCCTGCGCAGTACAGCGCCGTGCACACTGATGTGCATGGCTCACAACCACACTCCCCCCTCCTCCATTAGGCCGGGAGCGCACACGGCGCGCGTTCATGCGCGCGTGCACGAGGACCGCGGAATCCAGGGAGGGGAAAGGAAAATTCCACCGGAGCTGCGTGGGACCCCCAGACTACGTGGGACCCCTGTATTACCTCTATTGTGGCAGGGACTGCAGTGGAGACGTGAGACAGCTGGAGAACCAGGCTTCACTGAGCGTGTGTACTGAAAGGCATGTAAGTATGCATCAGGCTGCTCTTACTCTCTCTAGTGGTGGAAACCAGGTAAGACATACAACTACTCAAAATGAAGAAATCCATCATATAATTATATATATAGGATTAACTTCCCTTACCTGCCCTCGCCGCAGGAATTGCTGAAACAGACAAATTCCAGCCTTCACCCATCATGGCGGGCAGTGTTAGCTAACCTTCAGGTTTCTCTGGAGCTCTTTCTCAGAAGAGCCTCCTACCTGGACCATGTAAAAGACTCTGCCAGAAACTTTAGTCCACTCTGTGTAAACAGTACACCAAGTCTGGTTTTCCCAGTCTTCCAATAGGAGAGGACTTACAGGCCAAACCTTGTTTCTTCAGCTGACGAGGCCTGGGTACCATACCATCTTGGGAGTCAAATATCGGCCCGAGATATGGATTCGGTTTGTTGTAGCCCTTAGGCCCCCGCAGGGACCTGCACAGAGCTTTCTTCATAGCACATGTTTTACGTGACCAACCACCATAGACACTGGCGAAAAAACTGAGGTGCCTCTCATATGGGAGGGGTTATATAGGGGAGAAATTCTCCTTAATTGGGGTTAACCAGTGTCCAATCACCAGAGGTGCCTATATAACCCACTATGTAATGAAGCTCCTGTGTCCCGTGATGTATGATCAAGAAAAAACGATTTAGTACATCTGTATAATACATGCATTGCCCTTTTTTATATTAAACACACTACAAATATCGAAAAATACTTGTTGATGTACCAGAAACATAGCTTGTTCCTACTTTTCTCTTTGACCTGACAGTGCTGGGGGGAGGGGGGGGGGGGATTAAATAAATCATTTACGGCACTTTTCTGGCAGTATTGGCCCTTTAAAACTTCCTGCATCAAATTCATGAAAGCAATGCAACAGTTCCAACATGTATGACAGTTTGAAGTACTGTCGTTTTTACTTATGTCACTTTTTATGCCGAGTCATTTTGGCTATGAGAAGGAGAGATCAGACTTTTCCCAGGCAACTCTGGAGAGATCTGGGCCTTTTGAGGGAGGAAGCCAAGCCACTCAGATGTGTGGCCTTGATTGGTACTGTGCAGAGACCAGCGTGTCATCTTAGAGTGGCAGGGGAACCAGAGAATGCAGACCTGTTTTCTTTGTTAAACCTTTGCACAGATTGGGTGCCCTTGCTGTGTCCATGAGAGTCAAAGGACTGAGCAGCCAAGGCATTGCTTGCTGTGCATTGGGACCAGAGCTTGGAGACCCATTGCCATAAGTGTCTACAGCAAGGGAGAACCAGCGAAGACCAGAGCTGAGAAACTGAACCTTGTGAGGACCTTTTCTGGAGAACTGAGTCACTGAGTCCCTGTACCTGAGGACTGCAATCATCAAGTAATTTGGACTAGATTCCTGTTTACCAGGATGGGTGGGCTGAGCTTATCTCAACACAAACACAGTTAATTCAAAAGAGACGGCTACATGTGCACCACCTTACAGGATGGCCCCCTTTCATGCTTGGCAAAGCTCTGAAATGCAATGCTGGGCAACATAGATGGTTTCCATGTCACTTGTTACCCAGAAAGGCTTCCGTATTGAGCATTACTAAAAACATAAATGTTGCTAAGCCGGCTGCAGACTGGACCGCCCATGCTCTCCCTCCCTGCTCTGGCTGTCAACTTGCTGAAGCCCAAAGCTGCTTCATCTTGATTCCCACTGAGCATTCCACATTGGCTGCTTCTTATCTCACAGGCACAGTGTACTCAGCCTTACAGATTGCATCACTGCTTTAAGCTATCTCCTGAACAGTATGTTTAATACACATGCACTGCAGTTTATATGATGTCACTACCATTTTTAAGCACTTCTTTCTATGCTACAGATATTATCCTATATATATATTTTTTAAGTGATTGTAAAGTCTCCTTTTTTTCCTATAAAAATAATAAACATGTTATACTTACCTGCTCTGTTGTAGTGGATTTGGACAGAGCAGCCCGGATCCTCGTCTTCTCGGGTCCCTCTTCTGTGATCCTGACCCCTCCCTCCTGTTCAGTGCCCCCAGAGGCAGCTTGCTATGGTGCACCCAAGCTGAGTCAGAACTCTGTGTGTCCATTCAGACACAGAGCCCTGACCCAGCCCCTCAATCCCCTGATTGGCTAGCTGACTTTGAATGACAGCAGCGGGAGCCAATGGCGCCGCTGCTGTGTCTCATCCAATAAGGAAGGAGAATCATAGAATGGCTGAGACACTCGTGGACATTGCTGGGACAGAGAGGGATCTCGGGTAGGTGTGAAGGGGCTGCGGCACACAGGCCTTTTATCTTAATGCATAGAATGTAAATAACTTGCAAGATTAAAAACGTGCAAATCTTCTAGAAAACATATAGAGTGCAGTCTTGTCGTGCATGCTTCAAAAGACTCTGTGCGTGCTTTACCAAAGTGTACCACCACGTTCAAATCAAACTGCTTACTAATAACTGGTCTACAATCTTCCTTCAACCTCCACTTCAGCACAGGTAACACTCACCAAAAAAGAATAAAAATGCCTCTCATAGTGTAATATTTCCACAAACACCACCTTTTATTGAACTAAAATGGAGTAACACTCACAAGAAAGGTGCACTTAAATCCAGTGCACACAGTAATATTGCCTCTTTTAAAATAAAACCATGTCCCCTTAAGGATAAACATCAGCCCCTCAGATATGCGATGGCTTACTGCATGATGACGTCAGGTGGCCCCGCAATGGCGTCACATGGCCCCCTTATGATGCGTTTTGTCACATTACTTTCTCAAAGTGGAAAAAAAGATGGACACTCAGATCTTGGTGTTGCCTCCAATAGTTTCATGTACCTGTTTCTGACAAATACATGAATCTGCTGCTAGCACTGACAGTTGTGGTGCAGAGGTCGGACAGAATTCAGTATCTATGACACCTTTTATGAATTCCCATGAATGTATTTTGAGCTTTTTATTTCTAAGCACATGGTGAAAGCCTTACCTGCTTAGTTTTTGATAGGATACCAATCACTTCTGCAAATATTGCAGAAATCGGGTCCTGTGTGTTGCATTTTGAACAACAAAAACTTACTTGACCAATCTGAGAAAACTTGTAACCCAGCTGACACCCCCTACATTTAGATATCCTATAGGCAACTGGAAACCTTATAAAGACAATTTAGAAGCCAGATTGCTGTTTTAAAGTATGTCTATGTGTAACATTAGGCCAGCATGACACTCTGCATTGTTGGTAACACAGTGCAGCAATGAAACATAACTCGCCATGCATTTTGAATGGCACCCCAATGCACTAAAAACACAACACAGCTGTGCGTTATTCTGGTTCGGAAAGGGTCAGGTGTGGTTTGAGGTGAACTAAAGAGTGTTGGCAGCCCATTTGAAATAAATGTGTAACATAGCGTGCAGTACCTCACTAAAAAGGTGTGAAGTCGGCCTTATGCCGCGTACACACGAGCGGACTTTTGAACATCCAAAGTCCGACGGAATGATTCCGTCAGACTATTCGATCGTGTGTGGGCTGCAACGGACTTTTGATTCGCCAAAGTCTGACGGACTTTAGAATATGGAACATGCTTCAAATTTTTCCGACGGAACTCCGCCGGACCCGGTCCCTCCGAAAAATTTGCTCGTGTGTATGCTATTCCGACGGACTAAAACCGACGCTAGGGCAGCTATTGGCTACTGGCTATGAACTTCCTTATTCGAGTCCAGTCGTACGTCATCACGTTCGAATCCGTCTGAGTTTAGTGTGATTGTGTGTGGCCAAGTCCGCTCAGCGAAAAGTCCGTCAGAACTCTGTCGGAACTCCGGCAGAACTCCGGCAGAACTCCTTCGGAAGTCTGTCGGACATAAGTTCTCTCGTGTGTACGGGGCTTTAATGTTACTCTGGGGTCATTGTGTATGTGTAGTGACACAGCACAGTAGGCACTTTAAAAGCATATTAAATACAGTAACAGTATCATGTAAAGGCAGTGATAACCTTTTTTTATTTGCAAATGTATTTGTTTTATACTTACAAAGATTACATACTTTACATTATATGTTCAGCCTCCATTTTAATTGTTTACATTGCTTTAGTGATATTAAGGTATTGAAAGAATGTAAGTGGATCTGATACCTGTAAATCAGGCAACAAATAATATTACTGCTGGCTAGCAAATTAAACTGGATATGTGAAAAATGAAACTTAAATTTTTGTGACCCTTGACATACAGCTTAGACAAAGGATGGGAACATGGCTAAATATACAGTATATTTAGTACAGCTGACAATGAGACCCAGGGGATCTTCAGCACAGATGGTTTATGTAAAACTATTCAGATAAATAGTAAATAGAAGTTCAGTGTGTTCCCCCACTGTTAATATAATTTGTGCTTAAAAAAAGAATATTTGCTGTATGTGGTTAGAAAGTATCCAGATTGCTGTAAAATATTTGCACCCAGTGTATTCACAGCTTTCAAAAGCTCACCATTAGGGATGAGCCGAACACCCCCCTGTTCGGTTCGCACCAGAACCTGCGAACAGACCTAAACTTTGTGTGAACTTTAGAACCCTATTAAAGTCTATGGGACTCGAACGTTCACAATCTAAAGTGCTCATTTTAAAGGGTAATATGCAAGTTACTGTCCTAAAAAGTGTTTGGGGACCCGGGTCCTGCCCCAGGGGACATGGATCAATGCAAAAAAAAGTTTTAAAAACGGCCGTTTTTTCAGGAGCAGTGATTTTAATAATGATTAAAGTGAAACAATAAAAGTGTAATATTCCTTTAAATTTCGTAGCTGGGGGGTATCTATAGTATGCCTGTGAAGGGGCGCATGTTTCTGGTGCTTAGAACTGTCCCTGCACAAAGTGTCATTTGTGCAGGAAAAAAAGTCTTTTAAAATCACTTGCGGCTAAATTGTCGGCTCCCCGTAATACAGAGAACACTCAATGAGTGTTCTCTGCATTAGCCGACAATTCATTCATTCATTGATTAAAAAAAAAGCGTGGGGGTTCCCCTAAATTCAATTACCAGGCCCTTCAGGTCTGACATGGATATTAAGGGGAACCCCGTGTCAAATTAAAAAAAAAATTGACGTGGGGGTCCCCCTAAATATCCATAACCAGACCCTTCAGGTCTGATATGGATATTAAGGGGAACCCCGCATCAAATTAAAAAAAAAATTGACGTGGGGGTCCCCCTAAAAATCCATATCAGACCCTTTATCCGAGCACGCAACCTGGCAGGCCGCAGGAAAAGAGGGGGGGACGAGAGAGCGGCCCCCCCTCCCTCCTGAACCGTACCAGGCCACATACCCTCAACATTGGGAGGATGCTTTGGGGGTCTGTGACCCCTCAAAGCACCTTGTCCCCATGTTGATGAGGACAAGGGCCTCATCCTCACAACCCTGGCCTTTGGTTGTGAGGGTCTGCGGGCGGGGGGCTTATCAGAATCTGGAAGCCCCCTTTAACAAGGGGACCCCCAGATCCCGGCCCCCCCCTGTTTGAAATGGTAAGGGGGTACAAAAGTACCCCTACCATTTCACAAAGAAAGTGTCAAAATGGTTAAATAAGACAAACACACTTTTGAAAAATTCCTTTATTAAAAATAAAAAAAATAAAAAAAAAGATTCCAGCGGTGCTAATCCACTCTTGCTATCCAGCGACGGGTCTCCGGGGTCCAGCGATGGATGATCATATCCAGGGACGGGGGATCTCTCAGTCCAGCGCTGTCCATACATCCTTCTTCTGTCTCCACTCCAGAGACACTGCAGAGAGCCCAGCGCTGACATTTCTTATATTAGGAGGGCGGGGCCACCTGTCACCTGACCCCGCCCCCTCTGACGCTGGTGAAGGGAGCCAGGGGTTCCCCAGTGACGTATGGGTGACCCCGCCCCCTCTGATGTAACGGAAACCTGCGTTACATCAGAGGGGGCGGGGTCACCCACACGTCACTGGGGAACCCCTGGCTTCCCTCTCCAGCGTCAGAGGGGCGGGGTCAGGTGACGGGTGGCCCCGCCCTCCTAATATAAGAAACGTCATCGCTGGGATCTCTGCAGTGTCTCCGGAGTGGAGACAGAAGAAGGATGTATGGACAGCGCTGGACTGAGAGATCCCCCGTCGCTGGATATGATCATCCATCGCTGGACCCCGGAGACCCGTCGCTGGATAGCAAGAGTGGATTAGCACCGCTGGAATCTTTTTTTTGTTTTTTTCATTTTTAATAAAGGAATTTTTCAAAAGTGTGTTTGTCTTATTTAACCATTTTGACACTTTCTTTGTGAAATGGTAGGGGTACTTTTGTACCCCCTTACCATTTCAAACAGGGGGGGGCGGGATCTGGGGGTCCCCTTGTTAAAGGGGGCTTCCAGATTCTGATAAGCCCCCCGCCCGCAGACCCTCACAACCAACGGCCAGGGTTGTGAGGATGAGTCCCTTGTCCTCATCAACATGGGGACAAGGTGCTTTGAGGGGTCACAGACCCCCAAAGCATCCTCCCAATGTTGAGGGTATGTGGCCTGGTACGGTTCAGGAGGGAGGGGGGGCCGCTCTCTCGTCCCCCCCTCTTTTCCTGCAGCCTGCCAGGTTGCGTGCTTGGATAAAGGGTCTGATATGGATTTTTAGGGGGACCCCCACGTCAATTTTTTTTTACATTTGATGCGGGGTTCCCCTTAATATCCATATCAGACCTGAAGGGTCTGGTTATGGATATTTAGGGGGACCCCCACGTCAATTTTTTTTTAAATTTGACACGGGGTTCCCCTTAATATCCATGTCAGACCTGAAGGGCCTGGTAATTGAATTTAGGGGAACCCCCACGCTTTTTTTTTATCAATGAATGAATGAATTGTCGGCTAATGCAGAGAACACTCATTGAGTGTTCTCTGTATTACGGGACCCGACAATAGCCGCAAGTGATTTTAAAATACTTTTTTTCCTGCACAAATGACACTTTGTGCAGGGACAGTTCTAAGCACCAGAAACATGCGCCCCTTCACAGGCATACTATAGATACCCCCCAGCTACAAAATTTAAAGGAATATTACACTTTTATTGTTTCACTTTAATCATTATTAAAATCACTGCTCCTGAAAAAACGGCCGTTTTTAAAACTTTTTTTTGCATTGATCCATGTCCCCTGGGGCAGGACCCGGGTCCCCAAACACTTTTTAGGACAGTAACCTGCATATTACCCTTTAAAATTAGCACTTTAGATTTCTCCCATAGACTTGTATAGGGTGTTACGGCTTTTCGAATTTGCTGCGAACAGCCCAAATTGTTCACTGTTCGCTGAACAGGCGAACAGGCAATGTTCGAGTAGAACATGAGTTCGACTCGAACTCGAAGCTCATCCCTACTCACCATCCAACAGTTCTAACCCTAATGCCGTGTACACGCGGTTGGGACTTTCAAGCAGAAAAAGTCAGACGGAATGTTTTCATCGGATATTCCGATCGTGTGTGGGCCTTTTTTTTCCAAAAAATTCTGACGGACCTGGAAATAAGAAAATGTTTTAAATCTTTCCGACGGAATCAATTCCTATTGGGAAAACCGTTCCTCTGTATGGCTTTCCAACGCACCAATAACGATGCATGGGCAGCTATTGGCTACTGGCTATTGAACTTCCTTTTTCTAGTCCCATTGTTCGTATTATATGTCACTGCGTTCTAGATGATCGGACTTTGGTGTGATCGTGTGTAGGCAAGACAGTTTTTTTGGAAAAAACGGTCGTGTGTACCCGGCATTACACTATCTACACGCACAAACTAGTGGCTTCCCGGGGCAGAGGGACAATCCCTGGCAGTCAGCACAAGGTCCCAGCAAACCAAAGCATGGTCACATCAAGTTCATTAGTGACTGCTTTCGTTAATGGATAAGAGGTCCCATGCCTGATTGACACTGGTTTGGGGGCCACTGTCATTAAGTATGACTTCTACGCCCAGCAGTTCATGATGCAACACCAAATTAACCCCTCTTGGCTATCGTTCAAGGTGGCCAATAACTTGCCCATCCTGGTATAAGGTGTCCCCTGTGTGAAGATTCAGATAGACAACCAGGTGGTGGAGTGAGTAGGAGTCCTGGTGACCCATAGCCCCAGTAAGTTCAGCAGTACCTACTGTTCTGGGCATAAACATACTGAAGGACTTGAACTCACTCTGCTTACTGGCCAAATTTGAGCATTCAAGCCGACATGTGTGGGGCTGTGGGCTGTGAGCTGTTTGGCTCAACATCATACAGACCTATGAGGACCACCAGAGGGCAGCAAAGATAAAGCCAGAACAGGTGAGGGTTGTCCGCATGCCTCGCAAGCAAAAATTGCTCCTAGTACTCTTCCAAGAGGTGGTCTGGTTTTGTCCATCGGGGGCTCACAAGAAGCTACAAGGGGGTCACGGTAATGGTGGAGTCTTGCAGGGGCTCATGGACACCAGGGGAGTGGCTGGTTGCTCACATCTTATCCAAGGTCAACAAAGGAAAGGTGCTGGGGCAGCTTAGCAACTTGAGGACAACCCCAATTTCACTCCCCAACCATGCCACCATAGCAGACCTTCATATGGTGCCCTGCCACTGTATCTCAGAGGCCCAACCAGAGGTAGAAGCTGTTTGTGCTCCACTATAGTGATGGACGAACTTCCGACGGGACGTTTCGCGAACGCGAAACGCGAACGGACACAAACGTTCGCGAAAACGACCGTTCGCCGCGGGCTCCATTGACTTCAATGGGAGGCGAATTTCGCAAACCTTTAGGTCGAATTTGCGGCCACGGGGTAATTATTAGGGGGTAGCACGTAGTCCCACCACCTGGACAATAGCATAATACATGTATGAGGTGAATTTGGGATCGATAACTACAAGCATTTTTTTTTTATTTGGGAAATTGTTCTGACAATTCAGGACTATGGAGCTAATGAAGGCAATGGAGGAGAGGGAAGGTCAGGGACCAGGGTAGGCAAACAAGAGGGTGCAGGAGATACAGAGCACTGACAGCAGCACCGTAATACAGAGCACTGACATCAGCACCGTGACATACAGCGCTGACAGCAGCTCCGTGACATACAGCGCTGACAGCAGCTCCGTGACATACAGCGCTGACAGCAGCTCCGTGACATACAGCGCTGACAGCAGCTCCGTGACATACAGCGCTGACAGCAGCTCCGTGACATACAGCGCTGACAGCAGCACCGTGACATACAGCGCTGACAGCAGCTCCGTGACATACAGCGCTGACAGCAGCTCCGTGACATACAGCGCTGACAGCAGCTCCGTGACATACAGCACTGACAGCAGCTCCGTGACATACAGCGCTGACAGCAGCTCCGTGACATACAGCGCTGACAGCAGCACCGTGACATACAGCGCTGACAGCAGCTCCGTGACATACAGCGCTGACAGCAGCTCCGTGACATACAGCGCTGACAGCAGCTCCGTGACATACAGCACTGACAGCAGCTCCGTGACATACAGCGCTGACAGCAGCTCCGTGACATACAGCGCTGACAGCAGCACCGTGACATACAGCGCTGACAGCAGCTCCGTGACATACAGCGCTGACAGCAGCTCCGTGACATACAGCGCTGACAGCAGCTCCGTGACATACAGCGCTGACAGCAGCTCCGTGACATACAGCGCTGACAGCAGCTCCGTGACATACAGCGCTGACAGCAGCTCCGTGACATACAGCGCTGACAGCAGCTCCGTGACATACAGCGCTGACAGCAGCTCCGTGACATACAGCGCTGACAGCAGCACCGTAAGCAGCCCCAGGAGGAAGTCAGCACAGCACAGGGATGGTGTGATCCCCTCATAATAAGAACCCCCAGGAGGAAGTCAGCACAGCACAGGGATGGTGGGAGCCCCTCATAATAAGAACCCCCAGGAGGAAGTCAGCACAGCACAGGGATGGTGGGAGCCCCTCATAATAAGAACACCCAGGAGGAAGTCAGCACAGCACAGGGATGGTGGGAACCCCTCATAATAAGCAGCCCCAGTAGAAATATGACACCGCTCAACCTCTTCAAAGAGGAGGGTAGGGGCATATAGTACGGTGTGCTTTTTTGGGTCAGGGAAGTGAGCCAAATGAATTAAGAAGGTCTGTGTGCTTGATTCCAAAAATTGTTTATAGACATATACATGGTCTACTGATCACATGTGTTGAATTCCTCCGAGATCCATGCCTCATTCATTTTTAGAAATGTGAGGTAGTTAACACTGTCGTGAGCTAGGCGAGTACGCTTATCGGTCACAATCCCCCCTGCTGCGCTGAACGTCCTTTCGGACAGGACACTGGATGAGGGGCAAGCCAACAGTTCGATTGCAAATTGGGCAAGCTCTGGCCAGAGGTCAAGCCTGCCCACCCAGTAGTCCAGGGGTTCATCACTCCTCAGAGCGTCCACATCGGCCGTTAACCCAATGTAGTCGGACACCTGACGGTCTAGGCGTTCCCTGATGCTGGATCCGGATGACACCTGTCGATGGGTCGGCTGAAAGAATGACCTCATATCCGAAGTCACCAACACATCTTCAAACCGGCCTCTTCTTGCAGGCGCTGTTGGATTGGTACCCGCAAATCCTTCTCTGGGAGTGGGAATTGCTCCTCTGCCAGCGCACGCAAAAGCAGAATGCAGCATTTCTCGAAGCAAGGCCTGGAAGTGCTGCATTCTGACAGCCCTCTGCGACGGCGGTAACATTTCCGCCATTTTGTGTTTGTACCGGGGATCTAAGTACGTTGCCACCCAGTACTGGTCCTTGACCCTCATGCTTTTTATACGGGGGTCCCTATTAAAACACTGGAGCATGAAGGCCCCCATTTGCACTCAAGCGGAAGGTATGTGGTGGTGGTGGTGTTGTTGGTGGTAGTGTCTTTGGGGGTGCACATAGCAGAGAGTGAAGAAGAGGGTGCAGATCGAGAGGATGAGGAGGGTGCAGAAGAATAAGGCTGAGTGAGCCACTCAACCAAGTCTGGTGCGTCCTTTAAAGTAATTGAACGCACCTTCTGCAACTTCCCACTTTGGCTCAAGGCTGTTGCTCCTGCCCTACCCCTACCACCCCTGCGGAAGGGCCTGCCTCTTCCTCTGCCTGTCATTTTTTAAATCACCCTGTGACAAAACTCTTAGTCCCTATACCGCTGAAGGACTGCTGCAGTATAGGGCAGCGGTCAGCAGTAGTGCACGTCAACCCTATGTATTGTGGACCGATAGCGGTCCTTACAGAACAGCAGACTGTACTGCACTCAGGCCTATGTACCGTAGCACCCTATACCAAGTTACCAGTCCTTATAAAAACTTTTGTGGACCAAGCAGGTTGTGTGTTAGTGATTAGCAGACTGTACGTCAGTCCCTATACCAATGAAGGACTGCTGCAGTATAGGGCAGCGGTCAGCAGTAGTGCACGGCAACCCTATGTATTGTGGACCGATAGCGGTCCTTACAGAACAGCAGACTGTACTGCACTCAGGCCTATGTACCGTAGCACCCTATACCAAGTTACCAGTCCTTATAAGAACTTTTGTGGACCAAGCAGGTTGTGTGTTAGTGATTAGCAGACTGTACGTCAGTCCCTATACCAATGAAGGACTGCTGCAGTATAGGGCAGCGGTCAGCAGTAGTGCACGGCAACCCTATGTATTGTGGACCGATAGCGGTCCTTACAGAACAGCAGACTGTAACGCACTCAGGCCTATGTACCGTAGCACCCTATACCAAGTTACCAGTCCTTATAAGAACTTTTGTGGACCAAGCAGGTTGTGTGTTAGTGATTAGCAGACTGTACGTCAGTCCCTATACCAATGAAGGACTGCTGCAGTATAGGGCAGCGGTCAGCAGTAGTGCACGGCAACCCTATGTATTGTGGACCGATAGCGGTCCTTACAGAACAGCAGACTGTACTGCACTCAGGCCTATGTACCGTAGCACCCTATACCAAGTTACCAGTCCTTATAAGAACTTTTGTGGACCAAGCAGGTTGTGTGTTAGTGATTAGCAGACTGTACGTCAGTCCCTATACCAATGAAGGACTGCTGCAGTATAGGGCAGCGGTCAGCAGTAGTGCACGGCAACCCTATGTATTGTGGACCGATAGCGGTCCTTACAGAACAGCAGACTGTACTGCACTCAGGCCTATGTACCGTAGCACCCTATACCAAGTTACCAGTCCTTATAAGAACTTTTGTGGACCAAGCAGGTTGTGTGTTAGTGATTAGCAGACTGTACGTCAGTCCCTATACCAATGAAGGACTGCTGCAGTATAGGGCAGCGGTCAGCAGTAGTGCACGGCAACCCTATGTATTGTGGACCGATAGCGGTCCTTACAGAACAGCAGACTGTACTGCACTCAGGCCTATGTACCGTAGCACCCTATACCAAGTTACCAGTCCTTATAAGAACTTTTGTGGACCAAGCAGGTTGTGTGTTAGTGATTAGCAGACTGTACGTCAGTCCCTATACCAATGAAGGACTGCTGCAGTATAGGGCAGCGGTCAGCAGTAGTGCACGGCAACCCTATGTATTGTGGACCGATAGCGGTCCTTACAGAACAGCAGACTGTACTGCACTCAGGCCTATGTACCGTAGCACCCTATACCAAGTTACCAGTCCTTATAAAAACTTTTGTGGACCAAGCAGGTTGTGTGTTAGTGTTTAGCAGACTGTGCGTCAGTCCCTATACCGCTGAAGGACTGCTGCAGTATAGGGCAGCGGTCAGCAGTAGTGCACGGCAACCCTATGTATTGTGGACCGATAGCGGTCCTTACAGAACAGCAGACTGTAACGCACTCAGGCCTATGTACCGTAGCACCCTATACCAAGTTACCAGTCCTTATAAGAACTTTTGTGGACCAAGCAGGTTGTGTGTTAGTGATTAGCAGACTGTACGTCAGTCCCTATACCAATGAAGGACTGCTGCAGTATAGGGCAGCGGTCAGCAGTAGTGCACGGCAACCCTATGTATTGTGGACCGATAGCGGTCCTTACAGAACAGCAGACTGTACTGCACTCAGGCCTATGTACCGTAGCACCCTATACCAAGTTACCAGTCCTTATAAGAACTTTTGTGGACCAAGCAGGTTGTGTATTAGTGTTTAGCAGACTGTGCGTCAGTCCCTATACCGCTGAAGGACTGCTGCAGTATAGGGCAGCGGTCAGCAGTAGTGCACGGCAACCCTATGTATTGTGGACCGATAGCAGTCCTTACAGAACAGCAGACTGTACTGCACTCAGGCCTATGTACCGTAGCACCCTATACCAAGTTACCAGTCCTTATAAGAACTTTTGTGGACCAAGCAGGTTGTGTGTTAGTGTTTAGCAGACTGTGCGTCAGTCCCTATACCGCTGAAGGACTGCTGCAGTATAGGGCAGCGGTCAGCAGTAGTGCACGTCAACCCTATGTATTGTGGACCGATAGCGGTCCTTACAGAACAGCAGACTGTAACGCACTCAGGCCTATGTACCGTAGCACCCTATACCAAGTTACCAGTCCTTATAAGAACTTTTGTGGACCAAGCAGGTTGTGTATTAGTGTTTAGCAGACTGTGCGTCAGTCCCTATACCGCTGAAGGACTGCTGCAGTATAGGGCAGCGGTCAGCAGTAGTGCACGGCAACCCTATCTATTGTGGACCGATAGCGGTCCTTACAGAACAGCAGACTGTACCGCACCCAAGCCTATGTACCGTAGCACCCTAGACAGACCAAGTTACCAGTCCTGATAAAGAGCTTTGTGGAACAAGTGAGTTGTGAATGATTAGCAGACTGCAGCAGAAGGGCAGCAGTCAAGTATAATATTCTTTCTATATTTGGAAGAAAGAATATTATACGTGTACAAGCCTATTACCGTACCACTGATACCAGTCCTGAAAAGAACCTTTGTGGAACTAATAGTAACAGCAAGTCTTTAAAATTATCCTCACTGCCTGACACACTGCTTCCTGCCTGTCCCTATACAAATTGGCAAAAAAGAGTAGGCTGGAACGATTAGCTGGAACAGCTCTTTTGTGGACCTGATAGTAACAGCTAATGATGATGATGATGATGATGATGAAGAAAGACTAATCTGGCTGAGCTGTCCCTAAAATAGCAGCATACAGCGCTCTGTCCCTTTATCTAAACTGACAAAAGAAACTCAGGCTGCTGACCTAACACCTATACCAGTCCTGAAAAGAACTTTTGTGTACCAAATAGCTAGCGTTTTCTCTGTCCCTACTCCACACAGGATCCTTTCCCTACAGTGACAGAAGAAAGAATGTAAAATGGCCACCGGATCGGGTGTATTTATAGGTTAGGGGGAATGTCCAAGTGTCCATGAGCTGTCATGTCTCAATTGGTTGTCCTGTAACACATGATAAACGTGTCACGAAAGGTTAAAGTTCTTGTATACATTAAACACGTAAGTCCGCCGGGGCGAACGACGGAAAAAGGCGTTCGAACCCGCGGACGGCGAAAGTCGGAAATTCGCCGCGAAACGACCGCCGGGCGAACCTTTCGGCCATCACTACTCCACTACAGACAGCTATGGCCTTGTTAAATGAGTCAAAGTACAAAACACTGCTGGAACAGCTGGCTATCTTCTTTCTGGACTCTACTCCAGCAATGGCTGTTTCACCAATTGCTAGAGAAACCCTTATTGGTCTTTGCCACCAGCAGGGAAGACTACAGTTGCAGAGGCAGTGTTGCCAACCCCTCGAAGTGAAATATAGTGGCAGGATGCCGAAATTTACAAATGGCACCAATTTTTTTTCTGGTACTGCAAAAAAGTACCTAAATTACAGTTTTCAGTGCCAAACAGTGCAAATATCAATATTGAAATTATAAACATATAGCTAGTGCTATTAGCAATGTATTTAAGTTAAACAAAAGTAAAAAAACTTATTTCTCCATTGACATGAAGGTTAGGTTACTGTAACCCAGCCAGCACAGAGTTCTTTCTTACAGAGTCTGCAGGATTCCCCCTTACAGTGAAAGGAAACTCTAAAGGGGAATGCTACAGATCATGATCTAAGGGGGAACTCTGATGTAGAGGGGGGGCTCTGGTGTTCTGTCCATCAGAGGTTTATACTGACTATTTGTACCTGTGTTGTTAAATTTACATGTATAGTGTGTAATTTACATAAGACAATCATAAGTAGTGTGCAGTCTCTATCTAGCATCCCTTTTTGGTATTGCTGCAGTTCTGTTTATTTGATTACTGTATGTGTAGTTAAGGCAGTTGTTACTACATAGGAAATTCTGGGTAGAATTTTCACAGGAAGTGAACCAGTCACCATTTTTACAAGACATTGCAAGAAGCAAAACGTGTCTTTCTCAATCCATCGCCATCACCCCTTATGCCGCGTACACACGATCAAACAATCTGGTGGAAAAGTCCGGCGAACTCAAGTCCGCCGGACAATCCCCCCCGTGTGTAGCCTCCGGTGGACTTTTTTTACCCAAAAGTACGGCGGACTTAGAAAGTAGTTTTGCACTCCAATCTTCCCGTCGGACACGCATTTCGGCGGACAATCCGGCCGTTGGTATGCCAGTCCGCGCGGAGAAAAGTCTTCTCATTTTCAGCGCGTCTCCAGGTAGACGGGGCCAGCGAAGGAGGCGTTGCTGGCCCCATCACCTGGTATGGACTTAAAGGGGAACCCCAAAGCCGAAAAAAACGGCGTGGGGGTCCCCCCCAGGTCCACATCAGACCCTTGTCCGAGCACGCTATCCGGCCAGCCAGGAAAGGGGGGGATGAGCGAGCGCCCTCCCCTCCTGAGCCGTACCAGGCCGCGTGCCCTCAACATGGTGGGGGGTGCCACCCCAAAGCACCTTGTCCCCATGTTGATGAGGACAAGGGCCTCTTCCCGACAACCCTGGCCGTTGGTTGTCAGGGTCTGCGGGCGGATGAATGTGAATGAGTATGGGGTACAATGTACCCCTACCCATTCACCTGTAAAAAAAAGTAAAAAAAAAACACAACACACAAGGGTTAAAATAGTTTATTGCACAGCTCTGGGGGTCTTCCGTCTTCGGGGGTCTTCTCGACGGACTCCTCCGCTATCTTCTTCTAGCTCTTTTGCTAGCGGAGGAGCCCGGCTTTCTTCCTCGCCGCCGCCCTCTTCTTCCGACTTTGGGGGTCTTGTCCTCCTCTTCGGGGGTCTTGTCCCCCTCTTCGGTTCTTCTTGCCGGGCCACCGCGCCTTCTTCTAGCTCTTTTACAAGCGGTGGCCCGTTCTTCTGTCACCGCTGTCGCCGCTTTCGCCATCTTCTGTTTTTCTCTTCAGATGTTGCCTCGTCGCATCCTCCGCTCACAATGGCACGGACGCGACGCGCGGCGACTTATATAGGGACATCACCGGATGATGTCCCCGCCCTATCCACCTACATAGCTCTTCTCTATTTGAGCCATCTGCCATCTGCAGGAGTTATTGGAAGTTGTGTGTGCCTCCAGCACAGCACAGTATACATCTGTATTTACCCTTTATTGCTGGTGTTCTATAATAAAGGCATCTGCAGGAGTTAGTGGGTGTTTTGTGCCTCCAGCACAATATACACCTCTATCTACCCTTTATTGCTGTTCTCTAATAGAGCCATCTGCAGGGCTTAGTGGGTGTTGTGTGCCTCCAGTACAGTATACCCCTTTATCTACCCTTTATTGCTGGTGTTCTATAATAAAGGCATCTGCAGGAGTTAGTGGGTGTTATGTGCCTCCAGCACAATATACACCTCTATCTACCCTTTATTGCTGTTCTCTAATAGAGCCATCTGCAGGGCTTAGTGGGTGTTGTGTGCCTCCAGTACAGTATACCCCTTTATCTGCCCTTTATTGCTGGTGTTCTATAATAAAGGCATCTGCAGGAGTTAGTGGGTGTTGTGTGCCTCCAGCACAATATACACCTGTATCTACCCTTTATTGCTGTTCTCTAATAGAGCCATCTGCAGGACTTAGTGGGTGTTGTGTGCCTCCAGTACAGTATACCCCTTTATCTACCCTTTATTGCTGGTGTTCTATAATAAAGGCATCTGCAGGAGTTAGTGGGTGTTGTGTGCCTCCAGCACAATATACACTACCCAATTGCTGTTTTACCCAACTCCCTTCAGGCCATTACCATGTCTAGAAGGCCAGCAAGGAGAGGCAGACAGGCGCGAGCCGATAAAAGAGGGCAAGCAGGCTCTGTGTCTAGAGACAACAGTGCTGGTCGTGGACGCGGTGCATCGTCATCATCAGCACGTGGCCATGGGACACGCTTGTCCTTCTTTTCGGCAGCTGGATATGTTGAGCCGCAACATGCCAACGACTTGGTAGAGTGGATGACCAAGCTCTCTTCATCCTCCTCATCCTCTCTCACCCAGTCTCAGGGTACTAGCAAAGCAGCTGCCAACGCATCGTCTTCCCTCGTCTCAATGTCATCATCAGTGACTCCTTCCCTAGACCCACCACATCCTCCTGAGGAGTCTCCTGATCTCTTTGAGCACAGTGTTGGGTACATGCTCCAGGAGGATGCCCAGTGTTTTGTAGGTTCTGATGATGATAATCAGCTAGAGGAAGGCAGTAGCGTGAATGCAGAGAGAGGGGATGCTCAAGAAGGACAGCAATCTGGCAGTCATGTTCCACAAGCTGCAGCATACTGCCAGGTTTGCTACAGCGATGAAGAGGGAGGGGATGATGAGGGCACTGACTCCACGTGGGTACCTGGTAGGAGAGAGGAGGAGGAGGAGGCACATGTCCAACGAGGCAGGATGCCCTCCGGGGGCCAGCTTAGGGGCAGCACACCGACTGAATCACACCGCAGAGCTCCGCCTGTGCAGGGCGCTGCCTCTGCGCGTTATTCTAAAAGTTCTTTGGTGTGGGCCTTTTTTGAGACGAGTGCATCAGATCGCACCACTGCTATTTGCAACATATGTCTCAAGCGTATCTCGCGTGGCCAAAACATCAGCCGCTTGGGCATCACATGCTTGGCCAGACATATGTTGACCTGCCATGCAGCTCGTTGGCAAGCGTACCTCAAAGACCCACACCAAAGAACAAAGTGGGCCTCTCCTTGCTCCTCATCAGCTGGCATCTCCAACCCCACTAGACCTTCAGTCCTCTCTGAAACCTGCTCTGAGAGGAATGAAGGTGTAGAATTAGGTGTGTCACAGCCAAGTGCTTCTGGGCACTCTGCTAGCAGTACACCCACGTCTGATTATAGCAGGCAAATGTCCCTGCCTCAGCTGCTGGACCAGCGAAAGAAGTTCACTCCCAGCCATCCACATGCCCAGCGGTTGAATACTAGCTTGGCTCAGCGGTAAGGTGCATATTACCGCTGACTCATGGTCCAGCAGGCATGGACAGGGACGTTACCTGTCTTTCACGGCCCATTGGGTCACTCTTCTGGCAGCTGGGAAGGATGTAGGACAAGGTGCAGTAGTGTTGGAGGTTGTTCCGCCACCACGCCTCCAAAATGCTACTATTGGTTGTGACACACCTCTCTCCTCCACCCCCTCCTCTTCTTCTTCCTCCATGGCCTCTTCCAGTGCTCTGTCCTCAGAACCAGCGGTGCTCCGTGGGCGTTCTAGGGGCTACGCAAGTACGCAGGCAAAATTATGCCATGCCGTGCTTTCGCTGGTTTGTTTGGGGGACAGGAGCCACACTGGGGCGGATGTTTTGTCAGCTCTGCAGGGGCAGGCCGAGAGGTGGTTGACGCCACGCCAGCTTAAGCCAGGAATGGTGGTTTGCGACAATGGCACCAACCTCCTCTCCGCCGTCCGACAGAGACAACTGACCCATGTGCCCTGTGTAGCTCACGTCCTTAACCTGGTGGTGCAGCGGTTCTTTGGCAGGTACCCGGGCTTACAGGATGTCCTGAAGCAGGCCAGGAAAGTCTGTGTGCATTTCCGCCGATCATTTAATGCCTGTGCTCGGCTGGCTGAGCTCCAAAAGGAGTTGAACCTGCCCAAGAACCGCCTTATATGTGACATGCCCACCAGGTGGAACTCAACGTTGGCCATGCTGCAGCGGCTGCACACGCAGCAGAGGGCCATCAATGAGTACCTGTGCGACTACGGCACCAGGACAGGGTCAGGGGAGCTCGGTTTTTTCTCACCACGCCAGTGGAGCATGATCAGGGATGCATGCACTGTCCTGTCACCGTTTGAGGAGGCCACAAGGATGGTGAGCAGTGACAGTGCATGCATCAGTGACACTGTACCTCTTGTCCACCTCTTGGAGCATACGCTGCGTGGAATAATGGACAGGGCACTTGAGGCAGAACAGAGGCAGGAAGAGGCCCCCTTTATCCAGACAGTGTTCCTGCTGTGCCACCCATCACACAGGAAGAGGATGAGGAGGAGGAAGAGGAGGAGGAGGATGATTGTGTCAGTATGGAGGTGGAGGCTGGCACTCAGCATCAGCAGCAGCAGTCTTGTAGGGATGATTTACAGTCCCAAGAAACCCGTGGACTTGTACGTGGCTGGGAGGAGGTAGCTGCGGATCATGTTGTCCTTAGTGACCCAGAGGACTCCGGACCGAATGCCTCAGCTAACCTACGCTGCATGGCCTCCCTGATCCTGCAAAGCCTGCAGAAGGATCTTCGTATTCTTCGGATCAAGGAGAGGGACCATTACTGGCTGGCCACTCTCCTTGATCCACGGTACAAGGGTAAGGTTGCCGACCTTATCTTGCCATCGCAGAGGGAGCAGAGGATGAGACATCTCCGGGAGGCCTTGCAGAAAGGTCTGTGCAACGCGTTCCCAGAGACTGGGAGGTTACAAACTCCTGGTCCTGGACAACGTGTTGCGGAGGCATCGGTCAGAAGGAGCGGTGGAGAAGGTGGCCGTCTGACTGATGCTTTCAGACAATTTTTTAGTCCGCAGCCCCAAGGTATGATCGGTTCCAGCAACCATCGCCAGCATCTGATTTACATGGTGCAGGAATACCTAGGGGCAAGGTCAGACTTGGACACCTTTCCCATCCTCTGGCTTACTGGGTCTTGAGGATGGATCACTGGCCAGAGCTTGCACAGTATGCAATTGAGCTACTGGCCTGTCCTGCATCCAGCGTTCTTTCGGAACGCACCTTCAGTGCTGCTGGTGGCTTTGTTACCAATCACAGGGTGCGCCTGTCCACCAAATCAGTTGATCGACTGACCTTCATCAAGATGAATCAGTCTTGGATAACCCACAGCTACCAAGCACCTGAAGCTGATGTAACCGAAAAATTTTTTTTGAAATATCACATCCCTTCAAGACTGCCTATGCTGATGCTGAGTGACTGTCCTGTTATGTTGATTGTCTATCCTCTTCCTCCTCCGCTGATATGTTGGAAGAACATTTCTGGTTCTGGGTGATGCCATCAGCCTAATTTTTCTGCCCCTGTTTAACAGGGGCGTTTAACCACTTCAATACAGGGCACTTTCGCCCCCTTCCTTCCCAGCCCAATTTTCAGCTTTCATCGCTCTAGCGCTTTCAGTGACAATTGCGCGGTCATGCTACACTGTACCCAAATTAAATTTTTATCATTTTGTTCGCACAAATAGAGCTTTATTTTGGTGTTATTTATTCACGACTCTGTTTTTAATTTTTTGCGATATAAGCGCAAAAAAGCGGAAATTTGGAAAAAAAACAATATTTTCTTTTTTCTATTTTAAAAGAAATCCAATAAAATCAAATTTTGTCATAAATTTAAGCCAAAATGTATTCTGCTACATGCTTTTGGTAAAAAAAATTCCGTTAAGTGTATAATAATTGGTTTGTGTGATCACGGACATATGTACGCAAATGATCATGTACATATGTGTGCAGGTGATCACATACATATGTGTGCAGATAATCATTGGGACATGTGATTTTAGTGGGACATATGTGGGGGACATGTTTTTATTATTAGGGACATGTGTTTTTATTATTTGGGGACATGTATGTTTTGGGGACATGTGTGTTTTGGGGACATATGTGGGGACTGTGTTTACACTGTGTTGTGTGTTGTGTGTTTACACTAGACTGATGATCAGTGAGTAAAAAGCTGTAAAAAACAGCTCATACTCACTGATCATCAGCCGGCTGCAGCGTTCTGCTCTCCTCTCCTCAGCGATGACTTCCGTGTGAGGAGAGGAGAGCCGATTGCCTAGCAACCGGCTGTTTGTTTACATCACATGACGGACACGGCCGTCATGTGATCAGGAGGGCCAATCACAGAGCCCTCCTGCCGATGTGAGATGTGCCGTGTCCGGGTGACACGAGCACATCGGGATCGCGCCGCTGCGCGGGCACGCTCCTTCTGAAGGATGTTCCTGGTGGGACGGCCGGATGGGAAGTGGTTAATTACAATTGTTGATGCAATGCTTTGCAGCAGGGCTAATTCCTGCAATAAAACTAGAGTATATGGGAGAGGTTGCAGTGTGGTGGCACCAGCACCAGTTCCTAAGGCCCAATTTTTCTGCCCCTGTTTAACAGGGGCGTTTAATTACAATTTTTGATGCAATGCTTTGCAGCAGGGCTAATTCCTGCAATAAAACTAGAGTATATGGGAGAGGTTGCAGTGTCGTGGCACCAGCACCAGTGCCTAAGGCCCAATTTTTCTGCCCCTGTTTAACAGGGGCATTTAATTACAATTTTTGATGCAATGATTTGCAGCACGGCTAATTCCTGCAATAAATCTAGAGTATATGGGAGAGGTTGCAGTGTCGTGGCACCAGCACCAGTGCCTAAGGCCCAATTTTTCTGCCCCTGTTTAACAGGGACATGTAATTACAATTCTTGATATAATATTTCACAGGAGGGCCGGTTCCTGTGCCCACCAAGAGTAACTGTGAGGACTTATAGTGTTGTGGCACCAGCACCACAACCACCAAAGGTCAATTTTTCTACCACTGTTCAACAATGGCATGTAATTACAATTCTTGATATAATCGTTCACAGCAGGGCGCTCCAGCGCCCACCAAGAGTCACTTTGAGGGCTTACAATGTTGTGGCAAAACCAACACCTTGTTCCGCCATTTCTGCAGAGCATATAGGGCAGGCCCCTACTTTCAAACATCCAACTTACAAACATCTCCTACTTGCAAACGGAAGGAGACAACAGCAAGTGAGATGAAAAAAGATGGATGACAAAACAAATTATACAGGGGTGATAACCCTTCCCTATGTTTTCCAAAAAGCTTAAAAATAGTTTTTTTGACTGGAGCTACACTTTAAAAATGTACCAGTTGAAAATTACAAACAGATTCAACTTAACACAACAAACCTACACAGTACCTGTCTTGTTTGCACCGCCTGTATACTGCTGTTCTGAGTATATAGGGCCTGGGGGCCACACGCATTTCCTTTTTTAATATGGGTACGGGGTTCCCCTTAATATGCGTACAAGACCCAAAGGGGCTGGTAATGGGCAGGGAGGGCTACCAATGCCATTTTTCTCAATGATTTTCAATAGTGATGCACCGAAATTTCGGCCGCCGAAACATATCGGCCGAAAATGCCCTTTTCGGCAATTTGCTGAAAGAGAAAAACGGCCGATAATGGAGCCGAAAATGGGGCGTGGCCTGGGTGGGGGGCGGGGCTCCGCCCCCGCCCCTGGTGACGCCCATAATAGCGCAGGAGCCACCTACGCCGCCTTTTTGATAACAACGCCGGGAACATCATAGCTTTCATTTCAATTGCTGTGTGTTCCCGATCGTGCGCCGTCACACGCAGCCCCTCCCCCTTGTCCGGGCACTTAGATAGACAGATCATCCGCAGGATTGGACGGATGATCTGTCTATCAAAGTGCCGGACAAGGGGGAGGGGCTGCGTGTGACGGCGCACGGCCGGGAACACACAGCAATTGAAATGAAAGCTGTGATGTTCCCGGCGCTGGCATCAAACAGGCGGCGGAGGCGGCTCTCTTCCCTGCACACAGTGCACAGGCTGGCTGCAAAATGGCACACACTGGCTGCAAAATGGCACACACTGGCTGCAATGGGGCACACACTGGCTGCAATGGGGCACACACTGGCTGCAATGGGGCACACACTGGCTGCAATGGGGCGCACACTGGCTGCAATGGGGCGCACACTTGCTGCAATGGGGGGCACACTGGCTGCAATGGGGCACACTGGCTGCAATGGGGCACACTGGCTGCAATGGGGGATGCCTCCTGTACCACGTCCCCAGTCTCTGACCATCTCCTGTACCACGTCCCCAGTCTCTGACCATCTCCTGTACCACGTCCCCAGTCTCTGACCATCTCCTGTACCACGTCCCCAGTCTCTGACCATCTCCTGTACCACGTCCCCAGTCTCTGACCATCTCCTGTACCACGTCCCCAGTCTCTGACCACCTCCTGTACCACGTCCCCAGTCTCTGACCACCTCCTGTACCGCGTCCCCATTCTCTGACCACCTCCTGTACCGCGTCCCCAGTCTCTGACCACCTCCTGTACCGTGTCCCCAGTCTCTGACCACCTCCTGTACCGCGTCCCCAGTCTCTGACCACCTCCTGTACCGTGTCCCCAGTCTCTGACCACCTCCTGTACCGCGTCCCCAGTCTCTGACCACCTCCTGTACCGTGTCCCCAGTCTCTGACCACCTCCTGTACCGTGTCCCCAGTCTCTGACCACCTCCTGTACCGTGTCCCCAGTCTCTGACCACCTCCTGTACCGTGTCCCCAGTCTCTGACCACCTCCTGTACCGTGTCCCCAGTCTCTGACCACCTCCTGTACCGTGTCCCCAGTCTCTGACCACCTCCTGTACCGTGTCCCCAGTCTCTGACCACCTCCTGTACCGTGTCCCCAGTCTCTGACCACCTCCTGTACCGTGTCCCCAGTCTCTGACCACCTCCTGTACCGTGTCCCCAGTCTCTGACCACCTCCTGTACCGTGTCCCCAGTCTCTGACCACCTCCTGTACCGTGTCCCCAGTCTCTGACCACCTCCTGTACCGTGTCCCCAGTCTCTGACCACCTCCTGTACCGTGCCCCCAGTCTCTGACCACCTCCTGTACCGTGTCCCCAGTCTCTGACCACCTCCTGTACCGTGTCCCCAGTCTCTGACCACCTCCTGTACCGTGTCCCCAGTCTCTGACCACCTCCTGTACCGTGTCCCCAGTCTCTGACCACCTCCTGTACCATGTCCCCAGTCTCTGACCACCTCCTGTACCATGTCCCCAGTCTCTGACCACCTCCTGTACCATGTCCCCAGTCTCTGACCACCTCCTGTATAAAAATATTTTTTAAAAACAGTCATTTTCGGTATCGGTGCTGTTTCGGTATCGGTTTCGGTTTTCGGCCTAGTGTATTTTTCATTTTCGGTACCGGTTTCGGCACCAAAAAACCCATTCGGTGCATCCCTAATTTTCAACCATATTGCAGGAACCAGATATAACATTAAAACTGCAAGCAGTTTTAAATGATGTTATTTCCGTTTAATGTCATTTTGTGCAGGGACTGTTCTAAACACAGGAAACACGTGGCACTTCACAGGCATACTACAGACACCCCCCAGGCACGATATTTAAAAGGAATATTTCACTTTTTTTTCACTTTAATCGTCATTAAAATCAGTGCTCCCGCCAAAACGGCCATTTTTAAAAACATTTTAGGCATTGACCCATGTCCCCTGGGGCAGGAGCCAGGTCCCCAAACCCTTTTTAGGACAGCATCTTGCATATTAGCCGTTAAAATTAGCACTTTTAATTTCGAACGTTCGAGTCCCATAGACTTCAATGGGGTTCTAAAGTTCGTACGAATTTGGGGTCCATTCGAAAGTTCTGGTGCGAACCGAACCGGGGGTGTTCGACTCATCCCTAGTAATATTGTACTTATTGAGGTCTATTTCTGTTATTTTGTAGTTTCACCTGGCTTGTTCTAATAAAACTGAGATCAAAGAAATATGGTATCTGAAGTTATTGGGACAAGAAGGTTAGCTATATGTCCTTGACACAGAACAGTGACATTTTTAAGATGACCTCTGAAGGAAGATAAGCTGACTTCGGACGTCTGTACAGCCCGGGGCTACGCAGTATCCATACAGTCAGAAGCCTTAAAGAAACAGGCCTGCGGCAGGCGAAGCGAGCCGCCACGCTACACAGAGACGCGCTCTATCAAGCAGCATCAACACTAGAACGGTCTGTATAGAGCAAGACAGCTTCTTCCCCGCAGCCATGAATCTTCTTACAAAACACGATTACGAGCAAGCTCATCTATGCCATCTGTCGCAAATGCAGCAGCTATCGCCCATTCAAAAAGCTGAAGCAGCAAGAGCCAGAGCCGCATTCGCAGACCAAGAGCTACAGATGAAAAAAGAAAAGGCCCACCTTGATGCAGAAAAGGTGAGACAGGAACAAGAGAAAGAGAGAAGGAAAGAGCTCAGCAGGAGGCATCTCTGAAACTATGACAAGCTATCTTAGAAGCTAATATGGAGAAGCTGGCAGTGGACCGAGACGCTGCCACCGCCATTGCAGAAGCAGAAGCTTTAGATGCAGCTGTCTACGATGAACCAAGAGTAGACATCGGCATACCGGCTCTAGAGGAGGACCAACAAGATGCATCGCAACGCACGTCAGATTATGTCTACCAGCACTGTGACCCAAGCAGCATCCCACAACAAGAAATTAAACAACGCCTGAGTCACATCAAATAAAGCAGCAACAATACAACCTTGGAACCCAGTGCTACAAGCAAGAAAAATCTGACAGAGTTCCAGACTTTTCGGTCCCCATCAAACGTTCTACTCCACAAGGTACCCAGCCTTCATACAAACATAAAACACCAGTCTTTACTCCAAAGATGTATGCAACAAGCCAGTACAAACTTCTAACCTTTTGCAAGTTTGAACACAGTGCACCTAAAGAAGAGACTTCTAACAGGTATGCCTTTACACCGCACCACAATACACCAGCAGCCTACCCCAATGCCAATCAGGTTACTGTAGACTTTGCCAAGTTCCTGGCCAAACGAGAGTTAGTTACCCAAGGACTTGTCAAATTCAGTGATCGCCTCCAACACTACAAGGCGTGGCGATCCTCTTTCCAGAGTGTCATTCAAGGTCTAGATCTACCCTGCAGTAACTAGATAGACCTCCTTGGCTTGGCAATGATTCTGTTAAATATGCCAAAAGGATCAGAGACATTAACATAAACCACCCTGAGATAGGCTTTGCATACATCTGGAACAGACTGGATAGATGTTATGGCTCACCAGAGGCTATAGAGAGTACACTGTTTAAAAGGATAGAAGACTTCCCAAAAATACCTAGAAATGGTTATTAAAGACTCAGAGAATTAATTTACCTGTGTATGGAGCTACAAGTTGCTAAAGCAGAAGGAGAGTTACCTGACCTTTCTTATCTTGACTCTGCTAGAGGTATTAACGCCTTAGCACAAAAACGTCCTTATGAGTTACACGAAAGATGGATTAATCATGGCTGTAACTACAAGTGAAAACAGAATGTGCCTTTTCTACCCTTTAGTGAGTTTGTAGACATACAAGCAGGGATGAAAGACTACCCCAGCTTCATTTTTCCAGTGTCTTATACCACTTCTTCTGGCTCTAAACAACTCAGAGCTCCAGTAGCAGTGCACAAAACTAACATTTCTTCCCACAGATTTGCAGAGTCTCAGGAAAAATATCAAGACAGCGACCCTACTAAGTGCTGCCCTCTACATAAGATGCCACATCCTCTTCTGAAATGCAGAGCCTTCAGACCTTCAGGACAAAAACCATCCAGGATCGCAAAACTTTCCTCAAAGAGAATAACATCTGTTACAAGTACTGCTCATCGCCCACACATTTCGCCAAGAAATGTAAGGTCAGTGTTAAATGTACAGAATGTGACAGCACAGAGCACAATACAGCTCTACATCCAAGGCCTACTCCAAGAACTTTCCCACCTGTTCATAGGGACAAGGAGCAAGGCAGGGAGACCAAAGTCTCTAGTACAGATGCAATAGCAATCACTTCACAGTGCACTGAAGTCTGCAAAGGAAGTACAGGTGGCAGATCCTGCTCTAAAATCTTTTGTGAGAGTTTACCCAAAAGGACGCAGAGACAAAGCAGTCAAGCTCTACGTCATCTTGGATGATCAGAGTAACAAGTCATTAGCTAGATCTGTGTTTTTTGACATTCTAAACTTTAAAGGCCCCAGCAGCCATTACTCTCGTGGGGCTTGTGCAGGTACAGTGGAAACAGCGGGGAAATATGCCCAAAAACTGGATCTCAGGTGGGTCATTATAGGTGATGTTTGCCTGGAAGGTGTATACAAACCGGCATCTGTTAATAACCTGATCACTAGTACCCTCGAGAATGGTCGTGCTTCTCTTTTCCAACCCTGTCAAAATCACATCCTCATAAAGGAGCTACCACACAACAACCCTGTACCTCTTCCCTTCCTAAGTCCCTTCTGTGACAGTACCTATGACGATGACCAAAGCGACTTAGGAAGCAGAGTGTTCAAGAGAACAAAGGAAGATAACCAGGCAGCAATGTCCATTGAGGATAGGCTCTTCCTAGAAGTTATGGAAAGGAGTATGGAGAAAGACGGGACTAATACCTGGGATGCACCTCTTCCCTTTAGACCACAAAGATGACGTTTGCCTAACAACAGAGAACTAGCATATAAACGCCTCACTTCCATAAGGAAAATCTTCAAAAGAAACCAGAGATTATGAAACATTTCTTTTCCTTCATGGAGAAAATAATCTAGAATGGTCATGCTGAGATAGCCCCAAACCTTAAAGACCCCATATTTGGGGTCTATCACCCTAAGAAGCCAGGGCAGATTAGAGTGGTGTTCGATTCCAGCGGCAATCATGAAGGTGTCTCTCTAAATTATGTCCTTCTCTCTGGTCTTGACCTTAACAACAGACTAGTAGGAGTACTTCTCCGCTTTCACAAAAATTTAGTCGCATTCATGGCAGAAGAACACCAAAACTTTCTGAGGTTTCTCTGGTTCAGGGACAACAGCCCCTCTGGAGACATCACAGAATACCGCATGAGGGGGCACATATTTGGCAACAGTCCTTCCCCTGCAGTTGCTATATATGGCCTCAGACACTCTGCTAGAGTGGGAGAGTTAGCCCACATACACACGGTCGGAGATTTTGGCAACCAAATCCGTCGGATTTTGTCCGTCGGATTTAGTCCGACGGATTGTGTCCGAAACTGTTGCATACACACGGTCGGACTAAGTTGTCGAAAAGTCCGATCTTTCAGAACGTGATGACGTAATTTCGTTACGATGGGACTACATTCAGGCTAGTATCCAATAGCTTTGATGTAGGAATTTGATCTGAGCATGCGTGGCACTTGGTCCGATCAAAATTCGCTACACATGATCGGAGTATGTCCGATCAAACCAGTTGGTCGGGAAATATTTCCAACATGTTGGAAAATTGGGTCCGACGGAGATTCGGACGGAATCAGTCCGATGCATACCACACACAGTCGGATTATCTGACGACATGGTCCGATAAGACCCATTCCGACGGATTCTCCGACCGTGTGTACAAGGCTTTAGAGTATGGGTCAGATGTCAGACAGTTTGTGGGCAAGGATTTCTATGTAGATGATTGCTTGAAATCACTACCCACAAATGAAGCCGCAATCAGTCTCCTCAAAAGAACTCAGGCAATGCTTGCTTGTTCTAACTTAAGACTCCACAGGATTGCTTCTAATAGGTAGGAAAGTTTTAGAAGCCTTTCCTGTCCAAGATCATTCTAACAAGTTAAAGGACTTAGATCTAGGCACAGACTCACTTCCCATGCAACACAGCCTTAGTTTGCTTTGGGACTTAAGATCTGACACATTTACTTTCCAAGTAAACACAGAAGAAAAATCCTTTACCCGTAGAGGTGTCCTGTCTACCATAAACAGCCTCTATGATCCCTTAGGCTTTACAGCACCTGTCACTATCCAGGGTAAGGCACTACTTAGAAACTTAACCTGTGAGTCGCTAGATTGGGACCACCCTCTTCCCACCGACAGGAAGAACTTATGGCTAGAGTGGAAGGAGTCACTAACAGCTCTATCCAACCATAAAATTCCACGCCCATATGCCCCTCTGCCATCTGCTGACATTCAGATGCAAAGACTGTGTGTGTTTTCGGATGCTTCTGTTAAAGCAATTGCTGCTGTAGCTTACCTGAAAATCATAGACACTAAAGGACAATGCCACATAGCGTTCATAATGGGGAAAGCAAAACTTGCACCACTTCCCAAACACACCATACCCAGGCTGGAACTTTGTGCTATAGTATTAGCCACAGAACTGGCTAAACTAATTGCAAACAGAGGCCCAGTGAAACTCATTCGCTCTGACAGAGGGTCTAACTTTGTGGGAGCAGTAAAAGAACTTCAAATTCCTTCTAAGTTGTATGTTCTCAGAGTAGAAAGATACTTGAGTGAACAAGACTGCACGTGGATCTTCAACCCACCTCACTCTTCTCACATGGGAGGTGTTTGGGAGACGATGATAGGCATAGCCCGCAGAATTCTCGACTCTATCTTCCTACGAGTAGGAACTGCAAGGCTTACTCACAAATGTTTAGCGACATTTATGGCAGAGGTTACAACTACCATTAACGCGAGACCTTTGACATCAATTTCAAGCGACTCTGAAGATCCAGTGGTCCACACACCTGCCATGTTGCTCACGCAAAAGACTAGTCTTGCTGGGGCTCCAGCTGGAGAGATTTGTGAGAAGGACCTTTACAAACGTGAATGGAGACAAGTACAAATCCATTCCAATATCAGAGTCCACTGTTTTATCTTTACAGCAGAGTTCCCACTTATATCAGGGTCGGCAGACTGAGTTCCCCCTTGCAATGTAAGGAGAATCCTGCAGACTCTGATGTAAAGGGGAACGCCAGAAACTCTGATGTGGAGGGCACTCTGGAGACCAGAGACCACCTTCCGTAGAGTAAATACACTAAGGTAAGGGGAGATCACTAATATAGGGGAAGACCTTTATATCAGTGCCCCTTACATTATTGTATTAACTCCCCCTTACATCAGCAACCCTCCTCCCCCCTCAGACTGGCCTGGTGATGCTGTCACTGACCTCCTCTCAGGTGCACTATGCAGGGCTCAGTCAGATGGCTCCAGCTTGGTGGCTCTGGTTTTATCCTATAGTTTCCTCTCCATAGTCCACACGTCTGACTTCTCCCATGACCCCCATCCTGATTGCGCTCCCACTCTTGACTCCTCTCCAGACTCCCTCCTCATGATACAAGAGATGGTTAGAGGGGGATGTGGAGGATATGATAAAAGGAGATGGTTAGAGGCTGCGGACATGATAAAAGGAGATGGTTAGAGGCTGTGGACATGATACAGTAGATGGTCAGAGGCTGCGGACATGATACAGGAGATGGTCAGAGGCTGCGGACATGATACAGGAGATGGTCAGAGGCTGCGGACATGATGCAGGAGATAATCAGAGGCTGCAGACATGATAGGAGATGGACAGAGGCTGCGGACATGACACAGGAGATTCTCAGAGGCTGCGGACATGATACAGGAAATGCTCAGAGACTGTGGACAGGTTACTGATCTGAAAAAAAAAGCAGCAAGGGGAATAGAAGGAGAGAGAAAGAGAGAGAGAGAGGGGTATTTCGGCAAGCAAGGTAGATGGGTATACAGGGCCAGCAGTGGGGTAGGATGCTGCCAAAGAGAGGGAGAAATAATAAACAAGCCAGCATCCTTCCCAGCCAGCACACCCCCTGCTCTGACATATGAGCTTGCTGTGGGAGGCTAGGAAAAAGAAAAATCTTTAGGATCAGAATGTCTTAGTCCTCCTAAGTCTACCCGAAGCTCGTCTTTTTTGTGCAATCTGCAGTGCACAGCCACTCACCGTCCGACACTGACCAGGGCACTCTGTGTCTCTATAGTGTACTGGCTGGGCAGGTTACAGGCTCACATCAGCAGTCCGACTCCGCCGCACTGTCCTTAGCTGCTGTCTGCTGCTCCATCCACTGACTCAAACGTGAGGCTCCTCTGTCCATCTGCCCTCAGCTCCTGCTTTTTTTTTAAAGTCTGGCGGGCGGCATGGCTGACATCATCATCGGGCAGTGCCATTGGGCAGAGGCAGCTCTCTTGGATCGGATTTTCTCTGCGATTTACGCAAACTGTGCATGCGCCGTCACCACCATTTTTTTACTGGCGCATATCTGCTGGTACGGACATTTACGGACGGGAGAAAAATGCCCTGTATTTATGGGCTGCCCGTACATCTACGGGTGGTTGGCAACACTACACGTATGCCGCGTGTGGAGGCTCCCGTGCGCATGCGCGGGAGTGACGTCATCGTGGCTCGTCGTCGAGCAGCGAGACCCACCAAGAAGATGGATGTGCCGGACTACAGGGGATAGCGGTGACTTCGCTGGCTCCTGTGTCAGGAAAGTGACACATAATGGACTACTATGCGATGCATAGTAGTCCATTATGCTTTATCTTTGCAGGGAATGAAAGAGGAAGTAAACTCATCAGTACTTCCTCTTTAACCGAGGGCAGCTATCTGCAAAGTACTCTGACTCTGATGTTTGAAATGTTGCCATTGCCTTAAACATGTTTATTGCAGTTTCTATTGTTCTTTCCTGTGTTGTTCTGCTGAGGACAGCATCTGTCAAAGAGTGGATGCGTGTAGGCAGGTGCAGTCTAGTTTTTCCACTGCAGCTGGTGCTCATCTGCAGCGGCAATGCGGGTGGAGGATGTCAAGAAAAGTATTGTTCCTCTATGATCTCCTTGGTCATAGGCAACATCCAATTGGATGCTGGTGTCCCATGTGACTTTGACAGCCATCTTGCGTGAGGCAGAATCTATTTAGAACCCTGGCTCCTGGATTTGGCATGCATTTCGTGTGGACAGAGTAGGTACAAGTCAGCTGTTTGTCACAGAGAGGTTCCAGATGAGAATGGAAAGTGCAGGGACATGCCAGCCTTCCTGGAATTCTCCCAACTTGAAGCCAGGCTGCATTCTGCCCCTCAAGACAGATGCTGTCAGCACACCTGGGACATGCTGCTACTACTCGTCGCTGTACATCCTGTGAGTGTATCCGGTTGGGTTGACTTCCTGCCGGGCTTGTTGGGCATTTCTGACCTTCTATTTCAATACAATTATGTTTTCTGCAATCAGACTATTTTTTTTATATAAATTACATTCTTTAATTGCGTACTTAAGCAAAGCAGTATATCTTACAGAGGAGACAAAGAAATAACAAAAACTTAGGGGTGCATCTAGTATCCCAGTCATTGTAGAACAGTATTAATTCCAGCATGTATCAAATTCCCAGCAATAAAAATTAAGATAAGGCAAACCCATCACGTAATAAAAGATGACATTCAGATAACATTTAACTGGTGAAGAGAGTCCCCTAATAAATCAATTCAGTAAAGACATATGCGCAAAGATCATAAGATTATGCTACCTCTTGAACAAGGACTTGCCTACGTACGTTTCTGTTTTTTCTTATGACAGATCCTGCAACCAGAGTGTTTACTGCCACCCCACCACGCTGCACCTATCCACATATGCTCCAATACCCAGAACTTCTGGAGCTTTGAAATTTAGAACAGCCCAGCATTTGACCATTACAGGAACATTTCAGAGGCTGCTGTTATGTGCAGGTACCTCTAGATGTCTGCACTTCATACCTGCAGCAGTTTGCCCCCCTTCACCCCATTTACAAAGTCTTTTTAAATATGTGCAGATGCCATAACCATACCTCTACAGTATATCCTATATCATAAAGAACATCTAGCATGTTATAATCATAGTAAGTAATCAAATCTAGAAAAAGACTATCAGGTTTCAGTGATTACATTTCTAGCTCAATTCTCTGAATAGTAATTAAAGGTTCTGCAGTACTGTTTCATTCAGCAAAGAACTTGAGCTAATCCTATCTAAAGGTGAGAGGGAAAATTGGAAATGATCATGTGCTCTTACACAACCAGTTTTCCCATGAAGATTTATTGCATTAGGCTAAACCACAAAACACGAACAGGAAGATCATTAAGAATTCCATTAAACAAGTGGGCAACCCTATAAACTTGCTTCAGAAATTGTTGCTTGGAGAAAAAACCCCAAACAAAACAAAAATTTGTATTTAGAGCATTCCTCTTCGTAGATATATAGGGCGCTTGCATTGTAGTAATGACAAATGCCAGCAAAGGCTCTTTGAATGAATTGGTATTAAATTATGGTGTAATGACACTAGAAGGGACAACATTCAGTTCTCCGTCCAAAGCCATCCCTTTCTCACAGGCCCAGAGGCCAACAAGACAAAGCATCACAAGATTCAGAGAGGTTACCGTCATAACATTTTATTACATTAACATAGAGCAATGTGTTGATGTAAACATTGTGATCAGCTATTTCTCATTTCCTGGGAAACCCCTGATTTAAAAGCCTTTTTCTCTTCCATTGTATTATTCAGAGCAGTGAAGTGTTGGCTGCCTAAGGGCAACTAGAGGTGAGCAGTTCATCGTAGCTCCTAACTGTCCATCATATGGAGAAACCGTCTTCCTTTTGGAACTAAATCTTTTTTCACTCTTGCATCCTCAATTGTCCCTCTTTTTAGTCTATAATAAAAAATGCCCAATTTTATACTTTTCACCAAAAGAATTATACTGCATTAAAATGTAATCCAATGTCTATAGTATTACATTTGTTACTTTGAAAAGCCAGTAAAAAAAAGCTGTTTTGGCTTCCTCAATTATTTTTGGCAATTAATTCTTCTGTATAGATGGGTGTTGGAAGGGGTGGTTGTCTACCTACATATTTTGTCCTTTAATGTGTTCTACTTTCTTATGCCCTGTACACACGATTGGAAATTCCACCAGCAAAAGTCAGATGTGAGCTTTTGGTCGGAAATTCTGACCGTGTTTATGCTCCATCGGACTTTTGCTGGCGGAATTGCTTATATAAGAGAGGAAATGTGGAAACAGAGCTGCATAAACAATAAGGGCAAAAGGAGCAACTTTCTCTGGCACACCAGCTCGTGGGGTGGGGGGCATTAGAAGTTTGCAACCTGGGCTGAAACTAGTAAATCTGCAGGTGCACAAATTTGTAAATAAGCAGAAAGGGCTGAAATCTCCTCAGACCAGGTGCCTCCGGAGAAAAGAAGAAAATCTTCCATTCTTCCTCATGTTGTGTGAAGAAGTATTATTATTAGTATTCAGAATTTATATAGCGCCAACAGTTTGCACAGTGCTTTACACATGGGGGCAGACAGTACAGTTACAATACAATTTAATACAGGAGAGATCATAGGGCCCTGCTCGTTAGAGCTTACAATCTAGAAGCAAGTATGATGTGATAACATGATTGAAACATGAGGGAAAGAGGCGATCCCCTACTCAACGACTGCATTGCATAAAGCCTTTCTCTGGGGAAAATCTTCCCCTGCTGTGGGAATTCCCCCACACTGCTAGGGTTAAAGGGGTTGTAAAACCTTGTTTTAAAAAAACAATAATAAACATATCATATGTAGCGGATGACATTTGGGATCAAATCTCATACACATGTAAATTTAGTTTTGGCCCCAGAACAATAAAGGTTCTGAGGGTTAATTGTGTAGGTAGGCCTTAACACCAGTCTGGCCAGGCTGTGTTTGGAAGTTCTGCCTGGTCATGTGAATGGTGAGGTGCACATGACAGGCCAGAACCAGGTCTGGTTGGATGTTTAGGTTTCGGCCTTCTTGGAGCCAATCAGTGTGAGTGCCGGGCCCGCTGAGGAGTCTGGGAAGGGGTACTTAAGGGGTTGTGGGTTACGTGTTCGGGTTCCTGAGTTGTTTGTGAGACCTGTGTGGTCTGTTCTGGTTCCAGGACCGGGGTAGCCCCGTGAGCGGTCCCGGTCACGGGGTATTCGACACCCCGCAACATGTTCCTGTCAGTGGCCCCTGATAGACCTGCTTAGTCTGGGGTAGGGATCCGTCCGTTCCCGAGTCTCGGAACCTGCTGGTCTGAGGCGCAGTAACTGAGGGAGTATTCAAAGTGACCGGGTGTGCTCTCGGCCTGGAGGGACACCGCAGCTCGTGAAAGTGACCGGGGGAGGACTCTTCGGAGGAGGGCCGGCAAATGGCATCCTGAGAAGTGCCTGGTTACTGAGTTGAGAAGGACATTGACAAATTCACACTTTTCCAGTACCATTGAGGAGACGGGAAACGTTCCAGGTAAGGAGGAGAAAGGTTCTTATTCACCCTTAGTTGATTGTTCAAGTTTGAGTCAACGTGCTGACTGCCATGATCTCTGGCTAGAGATCTGTTCAGCCTTGAAGCACCCAGCTGCAAGTGGCTACTTTCTGGGTGGAAATAGAGACTTTGCTAGACCTGCAGTTCTGCACCCGTGCCCTCTGTTCCCTAAGAGACTGTGTTAATTGAGAGTTCTTACTGCAAAATAAAACCTTTTAAAGAGGACTTCATCTGTGTCAGTGTTCAAGTCATTGGGTATCAACCCTGGGAACCCCTAGAAGTGGAAGAGCAGGCCAAGAGAAGGTAGCTGGTAAGCCCATAAAGTCAAGGCCGCCCTGCAACGGGTTATGGCCGTTACACATACTTACCTCCACTGTGCAGTTTGTTTTGCACAGAGTGGCCCTAATCCTTGGCTTCTGGGGTCTCCCAACGGCGCTAGCGGCTCCTCCCCGCATCATAAAACCCCGTAAGAGAAGCACTCTCCCTGGGGGTTACTGCGTGGACATGCTCCCGAATCCAGAATTTGCATCTATAGACACGGAATGCTGGACTCGGCCCTGCCCCCCGGTGCCTACGTCATTGGATTTGACTGACAGCAGGGGGAGCCAATGGCTGCGCTGCTATCAATCTATCAATCAAGAGCAGAGAGCCTGGCCAGAGAGGGTGTGCTCTTCCCCAGTGTGGGAATGAACGGGCTCAGTTGAGTAAAATGGGGGAGCTGGGGGCAGGAGCATTGCTAGGTCTACAATACATCTGGGGCTAGAGCCCATAGCAGCGTAGTAAAGAAAGTCATACGCTTGGGCGGGCATAAAGATGTATATACAGTAATATATATGTGTGTGTGTGAATATATCCCCAGAGAGGCCCCCACTTACATCAGGGTCACCAGAGAGCCCCCCCTTACATCAGGGTCCCCAGAGAGCCCCCCCCCCCCTTACATCAGGCATAGGATGCATTAAGGGGGAAAAACACAAGGGTTTACAACCCCTTTAAATACTAATTTAGGTCTGGGGTACCGGTAAAAGCAGTTTTCTTACCTTATCTCCTGCTGCCCCAGTGCAAATGAAGATTTTTCCTTTCCTTATGCCATGTACACACAATCGTAATTCCGGCCAGAAAAAGACCGATGAGAGCTTTTCATTGGAAAATGCGACCATGTGTATGCTCCATCGGAATTTAGCTGTCCGAATTTCCTCCAGCCAAAAATTGATAGCATGTTCTCAATTTTCCATATGGAAAAACTTTCTGTCGGAAATTCCGATCGTGTGTATGCAATTCCGACACGCCAAAAATCACGCATGCTCAGATTCAACTACGAGACAGAAGCTATTGGCTACTGGCTATTGAACTTCCTTTTTCTAGTCCCGTCGTACATGTTGTACGTCACCGCGTTCTAAACAATCGGAATTCGGTGTGACCATGTGTAGGCAAGACAGCTTGAGCGGAATTCCGTCGGGAAAACCATCAGAGTTTTTTCCACGAGAATTCCGATCGTGTGTACGCGGCATTAGATATAGGCTTTAAACAACAGGACAAAAGAGAGTCCACTAATATGGAGTCATGGACTAATATGGAGTTAACAGGACACCATCAACAGTTTAATTTATTTTATATACACCAGTAGTCTTCCAAGCTGCGGCTCTGGGTCCCAATGTGACCCTTTGCTTGCCTTAATCAGGCTCTTGGGACACTATTCACACCCTGCCCCCCCCCCCCCCCCTGTTATAAGGAAATATTCCTTCTACACTCACAATGGGGAATAATTCATGCCACTAATACCAGCAAAAGGGCCCTTTTTATTACACTGACCCCATTACACCAATGATGGGACACTATTCATCCCACTGATCCCACTGATACCATTGATGGGGCACTAGTCCTTTCCCTGATACCAACAATGGGGCACTATTCCTCCCACTGACACTAATGACGTGGCACTATTCCTCCCACTGACATCAATAATGGGGCACCATTCTTCAGACTGATACTAAAGATGAGACACTATTTCTTCCCCTAATACCAACAATTAGGCAATATTCCTCCCACTAACAACCAAAGATGTGGCATTCTTTACTCACATTGATGCTGGGGCATTTTCTACTTACACTGGCCACAGTAAGGCCCCCTCAAAGTAAAATGGCCCTTTATTCAGAAAGCTTGGAGACCCCTGATATACACAATATTTACTTACTGCGCACTTTATTAGTTGTGCCTGTAAATGAAGCATGATGTGCGATATAACTATAGCATTTAAAGCAGAATGATAAATGACTTACCTTTTTTTAAATTGTTTAACTTTAGTTTATGTGAAGATTAATTTATATTAATAGGCCCAAAGTGTGCCAGGAAAACACTGTTGGCACAAAGCAGACTGGGCCCATGGACTCATGCTTTTATGACTTTACCATCTGTGCATCTTAGCAGAAATTGTGATTCATCAGATGAGGCTGCATTTTTCTGCTCTTCAGCTGTCCAGTAGGGATGAGCGAACTTATGCTCGGGCCGAACTTTTGTTGTTTGAGGATTCGGCAAACAGCCGAACAAACAGGTCGCTCAACCATTTGTTCGGCCCCCTGAACCGACCGCAATGCATTGCGGCACTGAACAGTGCATTGCAAGCCCTGATTGGCTGAAGAAGGGAAAGTTTCAGCCAATCAGGGCACAGAGGACTGTCAGAGTCATGATTGGACACTGTCATCATGACTTTATCCAATCATGGCTCATTCTCACTCCACAGTATAAAAGTATTCTTTCAATGGCAGCCATTTTCAGTGTGATTTTGGCAGGGAGAGAGATAGAACAGGGATCTGTTCAGTGTTATTAGTTAGTTAGTGTGCTATACTGTGCAATTTTTCTCCAATTGTCAGTGTAGAATATTAGTTTAGTGTCAGTCTAGGGATAGTGTGAGTGTAGTCAGGAGGACCATCATTTAGCTTTGCATAGTGTGCAGCTAGAGTGGGGACAGCTCAGATAGTTTCAGTGTAGTGTAGTGAGACCGTGTTAGTAACCTTGACATTAGAGTATAGCTAGCGTAGGGACAGTTCAGATAGCGTCAGTGTGGTGACGGCTGAATACCGTCTATTTTATTGCATTACTGCCAGTTTAGCGCAATTTACTTCTGTGTGCGTTACTGCCAGTTTAAAGCCATATAGTTCTCTGCGCGTTACTGCCAGTTTAACGCCATATAGTTCTGTGTGCATTACTGCCAGTTTAACGGCATATAGTTTTGTGTGCGTTACTGCCAATTTAACGCCATATAGTTCTGTGTGCATTACTGCAAGTTTAACGCCATATCGTTTTGTGCGTTACTGTAAGTTTAATGCCATTTACTTCTGTGTGCGTTACTGCAAGTTTAACGCCATTTATTTCTGTGTACGTTACTGCAACGTTAACGCCATTTACTTCTGTGTGCATTATTGCATGTTTGACGCATTATAGTGCAGTATATTATAGTGTATCCGTGGAGTGTGTCTGTGTAGTGTGAGTACTCAAATTAACGTGCACCAAACACCACTTTACATTGTTTAAAGTGCATCTACGTACATATTTCCACTTCTTCTTTACATTTGCTGGGAGGACAACAAGGAGAGGCAGACATTTCCTTGACACTGTAAGGGGGCCAGCAACAAATGTGTCCACAGGCAAAGGTGGATGTGGTGGTCAGTCCTCAGGCAGGGCGTCATTTCCTCTGTTTAGTGAGTTTGCTCATGCTATCCAGCCACAGCATGCAGAGGAGGTGGTGGACTGGCTTACTAAACCTACCTCATCTTCTTCCTCCTCTGTCACCCAAGCAGAGACAAGTATGCAGTCCCCTGCAGTTGCCAGAGTGGATAAACGTGCCTCCTTGTCCACATCTATTCCTGCCATAGCCCCAACATCAGCCATGGAGCAGTTAGCTGAGTTATTTGACCAGAGCGTCAGTCACTTGCTCCTTGATGATGCCCAGCCATTACTGGATTCAGATGTGGGTTCTGAGGATGAGGGTGACAGAAGCATGAGAACACTGGTAGACAAATTCTCCAGTGGTAATGATGATGATGATGGAGGAGGAGATGATGATGATGATGAGGTCACTGATGTGACTTGGGTGCCAGGTAGAGCAGAGGAGGAAACTGAATGTGAGGGGTCAAACCCCAAGGAAGCCGACATTCAGAAAGAGTAGAGAGCAGCCACCCTATTCCATCACATTCTGCAGCTGTTATCTCCCAGCCCACTACCCAAAGCTCAGCTGTCTGGGCCTTTTTCAGAACATCTGCAGCAGATCGCACTGTTGCTATCTGCAAACTGTGTCTCAGGCACATCAGACATGGCAAAAACACCAGCCATTTGGGTACCGCATGCTTAACAAAGCATTTAACATCCGACCCCTTGGCAAGAGCACCTAAAAGCCACACAAATCTGTCCCTCTTCCTCCTCCTTACCCACTTCAGTTTTCCCCTGCTATACCCAGTCATTTCCTCTCAGCAGCCTCCACTGACAGGGATGATGGTATAGCCAGGGGGGACTGACCCATCGGTCATTCGGGCGTGGACGAGCGCCCATGCTGCTATGGGGCCCGTAAGAGCTTCTGCACCTGCAATACATGATGCAGTCTAACATAGATTCAGCAGGACGCGGCTGTGACAATACCTCTCACAGCGAGCTGCTCCTTGCCGGCTCCTCTTTCCCTCCCTTCCACCCCAGATGCTTGTACATAACATCACCTGGGATGTATTCAGGCATCGGTGAGGCGCTGTTTCTGCTGGAGGTACCATGGATGATCATCGGAGGGATTGGGGGGCGTGGCAGACAGTACAGGTCCCAGGCACCAACAGGACCACAGGAGGCCCTGTGATAGTCTCCCAGTTACAGTGGGTGTATTGTGCCACCTGCACAGTATACATCTGAAGCTACCCTCAATTGCTGCTGTTGTGTTCCTATACCACAGGCATCTGCAGCAGTTACAGTCGGTGTATTGTGCCACCTGCACAGTATACACCTGAAGCTACCCCCAATTGCTGGTGTTGTTCTAGTCCTATACCACAGGCAGCTGCAGCAGTTACAGTTGGTGTATTGTGCCCCCTGCACAGTGTTTACCTGAAGCTACCCCAATTACTGGTGTTCTTTCTGGTGCTATACCACAGGCAGCTGCAGCAGTTACAGTCGGCTTATTTTGCCCCCTGCACAGTGTTTACCTGAAGCTACCCCAATTACTGGTGTTGTACTGGTGCTATAACACAGGCAGCTGCAGCAGTTACAGTCTGTGTATTGTGCCGCCTGCACAGTGTACACCTGAAGCTACCCCCAATTGCTTGTATTCTTCAGATCTTATACCACATGCAGCTGCAGCAGTTACAGTTGGTGTATTGTGCCACCTGCACAGTATACACCTGAAGCTACCCCCAATTGCTTGTGTTGTTCTGTTCCTATACCACAGGCAGCTGCAGCAGTTACAGTTGGTGTATTGTGCCACCTGCACAGTATACACCTGAAGCTACCCCCAATTGCTGGTGTTGTTGTGTTCCTATACCAGAGGCAGCGGCAGCAGTTACTGTTGGTGTATTGTGCCACCTGCACAGTATACACCTGAAACAACCCCCAATTGCTCGTGTTGTTCTGTTCCTATACCACAGGCAGCTGCAGCAGTTACAGTGGGTGTATTGTGCCACCTGCACAGTATACACCTGAAGCTACCCCCAATTGCTGGTGTTGTTGTGTTCCTATACCACAGGCAGCTGCAGCAGTTACACTTGGTGTATTGTGCCTTCTGCACAGTATAAACCTGAAGCTACCCCCAATTGCTTGTGTTGTTCTGTTCCTATACCACAGGCAGCTGCAGCAGTTACAGTGGGTGTATTGTGCCACCTGCACAGTATACACCTAAAGCTACCCCCAATTGCTCATGTTCTGTTCCTATACCACAGGCAGCTGCAGCAGTTACAGTCGGTGTATTGTGCCACCTGCACAGTATACACCTGAAGCTACCCCCAATTGCTGTTGTTGTTCTTGTCCTATACCACAGGCAGCTGCAGCAGTTACAGTCGGTGTATTGTGCCCCCTGCACAGTGTTTACCTGAAGCTACCCCAATTACTGGTGTTCTTTCTGGTGCTATACCACAGGCAGCTGCAGCAGTTACAGTCGGCTTATTGTGCCCCCTGCACAGTATACACCTGAAGCTACCCCCAATTGCTGATGTTGTTGTGTTCCTATACCACAGGCAGCTGCAGCAGTTACAGTCGGTGTATTGTGCCACCTGCACAGTATACACCTGAAGCTACCCCCAATTGCTGGTGTTGTTCTGTTCCTATACCACAGGCAGCTGCAGCAGTTACAGTTGGTGTATTGTGCCACCTGCACAGTATACACCTGAAGCTACCCCCAATTGCTGGTGTTGTTGTGTTCCTATACCACAGGCAGCTGCAGCAGTTACACTTGGTGTATTGTGCCTCCTGCACAGTATAAACCTGAAGCTACCCCCAATTGCTTGTGTTGTTGTGTTCCTATACTACAGGCAGCTGCAGCAGTTACAGTGGGTGTATTGTGCCACCTGCACAGTATACACCTAAAGCTACCCCCAATTGCTCATGTTCTGTTCCTATACCACAGGCAGCTGCAGCAGTTACAGTCGGTGTATTGTGCCACCTGCACAGTATACACCTGAAGCTACCCCCAATTGCTGGTGTTGTTCTGTTCCTATACCACTGGCAGCTGCAGCAGTTACAGTTGGTGTATTGTGCCACCCTCACAGTATACACCTGAAGCTACCCCCAATTGCTTGTGTTGTTCTGTTCCATTACTACAGGCAGCTGCAGCAGTTACAGTTGGTGTATTGAGCCACCTGCACAGTATACACCTGAAGCTACCCCCAATTGCTGGTGTTGTTGTGTTCCTATACTACAGGCAGCTGCAGCAGTTACAGTTGTTGTATTGTGCCACCTGCACAGTATACACCTGAAGCTACGCACAATTGCTGTTGTTGTTGTGTTCCTATACCACAGGCAGCTGCAGCAGTTACAGTTGGTGTATTGTGCCACCTGCACAGTATATACCTGAAGCTACCCAAATTGCTCTTGTTCTTCAGATCCTATACCACAGGCAGGCAGCTACAGTAATTGCAGTCAGTGTACTGTGTCATCTTCTCAGTGCGCACCTAAAGCTACCCCAATTGCTGGTGTTTTCAACTCCCTGCAGGCCATTAGTATGTCTGGAAGGCCAACAAGGAGAGGCAGACAGTCACGAGCCAATAAAAGAGGGCAAGCAGGCTCTGTGTCTAGAGGCAACAGTGCTGGTCGTAGACACGGTGCATCGTCATCAGCACGTGGCCATGGGACACTCTTGTCCTTATTTTCGGCAGCTGGACATGTTGAGCCGCAACATGCCAAAGACTTGGTAGAGTGGATGACCAAGCCCTCCTCATCCTCCTCATCCTCTCTCACCCAGGCTCAGGTTACTGGCAAAGCAGCTGCCAACGCGTCCTCTTCCCTTGTCTCAATGGCATCAGTCGCTCCTTCCCTAGACCCACCATGTCCTCCTGAGGAGTCCCCCGAACTGTTTGAGCACAGTGTTGGCTACATGCTCCAGGAGGATGCCCAGCGTTTTGAAGGCTCTGATGATGATATCCAGCTAGAGGAAGGCAGTAGCATGAGCCCAGAGAGAGGGGATGCTCAGGAAGACAGCAATCTGGCAGTCATTGTCTTTTTTCATCTCACTTGCTGTTGTCTCCTTCCGTTTGCAAGTAGGAGATGTTTGTAAGTTGGATGTTTGAAAGTAGGGGCCTGCCCTATATGCTCTGCAGAAATGGCGGAACAAGGTGTTGGTTTTGCCACAACATTGTAAGCCCTCAAAGTGACTCTTGCTGGGCGCTGGAGCGCCCTGCTGTGAACGATTATATCAAGAATTGTAATTACATGCCATTGTTGAACAGTGGTAGAAAAATTGACCTTTGGTGGTTGTGGTGCTGGTGCCACAACACTATAAGTCCTCACAGTTACTCTGGGTGGGCACAGGAACGGGCCCTCCTGTGAAATATTATATCAAGAATTGTAATTACATGTCCCTGTTAAACAGGGGCAGAAAAATTGGGCCTTAGGCACTGGTGCTGTTGCCACGACACTGCAACCTCTCCCATATACTCTAGTTTTATTGCAGGAATTAGCCCTGCTGCAAAGCATTGCATCAAAAATTGTACTGAAACGCCCCTGTTAAACAGGGGCAGAAAAATTGGGCTAATGGCATCACCCAGAACCAGAAATGTTCTTCCAACATTTCAGCGGAGGAGGAAGAGGATAGACAATCAACATAACAGGACAGTCACTCAGCATCAGCATAGGCAGTCTTGAAGGGATGTGATATTTCAAAAAAAATTATTCGGTTACATCAGCTTCAGGTGCTTGGTAGCTGTGGGTGATCCAAGACTGATTCATCTTGATGAAGGTCAGTCGATCAACTGATTCGGTGGACAGGCGCACCCTGTGATTGGTAACAAAGCCACCAGCAGCACTGAAGGTGCGTTCCGAAAGAACGCTGGATGCAGGACAGGCCAGTAGCTCAATTGCATACTGTGCAAGCTCTGGCCAGTGATCCATCCTCAAGACCCAGTAAGCCAGAGGATTTTCGGTGGGAAAGGTGTCCAAGTCTGACCTTGCCCCTAGGTATTTCTGCACCATGTAAATCAGACGCTGGCGATGGTTGCTGGAACCGATCATACCTTGGGGCTGCGGACTAAAAAATTGTCTGAAAGCATCAGTCAGACGGCCACCTTCTCCACCGCTCCTTCTGATCGATGCCTCAGCAACACGTTGTCCAGGACCAGGAGTTTGTAACCTCCCAGTCTCTGGGAACGCGTTGCACAGACCTTTCTGCAAGGCCTCCCGGAGATGTCTCATCCTCTGCTCCCTCTGCGATGGCAAGATAAGGTCGGCAACCTTACCCTTGTACCGTGGATCAAGGAGAGTGGCCAGCCAGTAATGGTCCCTCTCCTTGATCCGAAGAATACGAGGATCCTTCCGCAGGCTTTGCAGGATCAGGGAGGCCATGCAGCGTAGGTTAGCTGAGGCATTCGGTCCGGAGTCCTCTGGGTCACTAAGGGCAACATGATCCGCAGCTACCTCCTCCCAGCCACGTACAAGTCTACGTGTTTCTTGGGACTGTAAATCATCCCTACAAGACTGCTGCTGCTGCTGATGCTGAGTGCCATCCTCCACCTCCATGCTGACACAATCATCCTCCTCCTCCTCTTCCTCCTCCTCATCCTCTTCCTGTGTGATGGGTGGCACAGCAGGAACACTGTCTGGATAAAGGGGGCCTTGAGAGACAAGGAAGTCCTCCTCTTCCTGCCTCTGTTCTGCCTCAAGTGCCCTGTCTATTATTCCACGCAGCGTATGCTCCAAGAGGTGGACAAGAGGTACAGTGTCACTGATGCATGCACTGTCACTGCTCACCATCCTTGTAGCCTCCTCAAACGGTGACAGGACAGTGCATGCATCCCTGATCATGCCCCACTGGCGTGGTGAGAAAAAACCGAGCTCCTCTGACCCTGTCCTGGTGCCGTAGTCGCACAGGTACTCCTTGATGGCCCTCTGTATGTGCAGCCGCTGCAGCATGGCCAACGTTGAGTTCCACCTGGTGGGCATGTCACATATAAGGCGGTTCTTGGGCAGGTTCAACTCCTTTTGGAGCTCAGCCAGCCGAGCACAGGCATTAAATGATCGGCGGAAATGCACACAGACTTTCCTGGCCTGCTTCAGTACATCCTGTAAGCCGGGGTACCTGCCCAAGAACCGCTGCACCACCAGGTTAAGGACGTGAGCTACACAGGGCACATGGGTCAGTTGTCCCTGTCGGAGGGCGGAGAGGAGGTTGGTGCCATTGTCACAAACCACCATTCCTGGCTTAAGCTGGCGTGGCGTCAACCACCTCTCGGCCTGCCCCTGCAGAGCTGACAAAACATCCGCCCCAGTGTGGCTCCTGTCCCCCAAACAAACCAGCGCAAGCACGGCATGGCATAGTTTTGCCTGCGTACTTGCGTAGCCCCTGGAACGCCTATGGAGCACCGCTGGTTCTGAGGACAGAGCACTGGAAGAGGCCATGGAGGAAGAAGAAGAGGAGGGGGTGGAGGAGAGAGGTGTGTCACAACCAATAGTAGCATTTTGGAGGCGTGGTGGCAGAACAACCTCCAACACTACTGCACCTTGTCCTGCATCCTTCCCAGCTGCCAGAAGAGTGACCCAATGGGCCATGAAAGACAGGTAACGTCCCTGTCCATGCCTGCTGGACCATGAGTCAGCGGTAATATGCACCTTACCGCTGACCGCCCTGTCCAGCGAGGCAAGGACATTGCCTTCCACATGCCGGTAGAGAGCTGGAATCGCCTTCCGTGAGAAAAAGTGGCGTTTGGGGACCTGCCACTGAGGAACCGCACATTGTACAAACTCACGGAAGGGGGCCGGGTCTACCAACTGAAAAGGCAGCAGTTGAAGTGCTAGCAATTTAGCCAAGCTAGCATTCAACCGCTGGGCATGTGGATGGCTGGGAGTGAACTTCTTTCGCCGGTCCAGCAGCTGGGGCAGGGACATTTGCCTGCTATAATCGGACGTGGGTGTACCGCTAGCAGAGTTCCCGGAAGCACTTGGCTGTGACACACCTAATTCTACACCTTCATTCCTCTCAGAGCAGGTTTCAGAGAGAAATGAAGGTCTAGTGGGGTTGGAGATCCCAGCTGATGAGGAGCAAGGAGAGGTCCGCTTTGTTCTTTGGTGTGGGTCTTTGAGGTACGCTTGCCAACGAGCTGCGTGGCAGGTCAACATATGTCTGGTCAAGCATGTGGTGCCCAAGCGGCTGATGTTTTGGCCATGCGAGATACGCTTGAGACATATGTTGCAAATAGCAGCGGTGCGATCTGATGCACTTGTCTCAAAAAAGGCCCACACCAAAGAACTTTTAGAATAACGCGCAGAGGCAGCGCCCTGCACAGGCGGAGCTCTGCGGTGTGATTCAGTCGGTGTGCTGCCCCTAAGCTGGCCCCCGGAGGGCATCCTGCCTCGTTGGACATGTGCCTCCTCCTCCTCCTCTCTCCTACCAGGCACCCACGTGGAGTCAGTGCCCTCATCATCCCCTCCCTCTTCATCGCTGTAGCAAACCTGGCAGTATGCTGCAGCTTTTGGAACATGACTGCCAGATTGCTGTCCTTCTTGAGCATCCCCTCTCTCTGCGCTCACGCTACTGCCTTCCTCTAGCTGAGTGTCATCATCAGAGCCCACAAAACACTGGGCATCCTCCTGGAGCATGTACCCAACACTGTGCTCAAAGAGTTCAGGAGACTCCTCAGGAGGACGTGGTGGGTCTAGGGAAGGAGTCACTGATGATGACATTGAGAGGAGGGAAGACGATGCGTTGGCAGCTGCTTTGCTAGTACCCTGAGACTGGGTGAGAGAGGATGAGGAGGATGAAGAGGGCTTGGTCATCCACTCTACCAAGTCGTTGGCATGTTGCGGTTCAACATGTCCAGCTGCCGAAAACAAGGACAAGCGCGTCCCATGGCCACGTGCTGATGACAATGCACCGCATCCACGACCAGCACTGTTGTCTCTAGACACAGAGCCTGCTTGCCCTCTTTTATCGGCTCGCGCCTGTCTGCCTCTCCTTGCTGGCCTTCCAGACATGGTAATGGCCTGAAGGGAGTTGGGTAAAACAGCAGTGTAATGGAGTCACACAACACCCACTAAGCCCTGCAGATGGCTCTATTAGAGAACAGCAATAAACGGTAGATACAGGTGTATATTGTGCTGGAGTCACACAACACCCACTAACTCCTGCAGATGCCTTTATTATAGAACACCAGAGATAAAGGGGTATACTGTAATTGAGTCACACAACACCCACTAAGCCCTGCAGATGCCTCTATTAGGCCGCGTACACACGGGCGGACTGTTCGCCCAACTTTGTCCGCTGAACAGTGTTTCAGCGGACAGTCCGCTCGTGTGTGGGCTTCAGCGGACAGTTTCAGCGGACAGTCTGACGAACAACGTTTTTCGGAATTTCCGTAAGACTGTCCGCTGAAACTTGGTTTGAGCGGACAGTCCGCTCGTGTGTAGGCTTGTTCGACAAACTAAGTCTCGCGCATGCTCAGAAAGAATTTACACGGCGAAGGTTGCATTGCAGTGTATTGGACGTCGAATTTCTCGTCCCGTCGTACGTGCCGTTCACGTCATCGCGCAAGTTTTCAGCGGACTGTTCGTTCGTCGTGTGTGGTCAAGTCCGTTCATGCTAATTTTGAACGGACTGTTTGTCAAACTGTTTGACGAACCTAGTTGGGCGGACAGTCCGCCCGTGTGTACGCGGCCTTAGAGAACAGCAATAAAGGGTAGATACAGGTGTATATTGTGCTGGAGGCACAAAAAACGCACTAACTCCTGCAGATGCCTTTTTTATAGAACACCAGAGATAAAGGGGTATATACAGATGTATACTGTGCTGTGCTGGAGGCACACACAACTTCCAATAACTCCTGCAGATGGCAAGTGGGCTCAAATAGAGAAGAGCTATGTAGGTGGATATAGCGGTGTGTACTGGGTACAGAGCACGCAGACAGCACGCACAAGCTCCTAACACTACTGACTGCAAGCTCTATTATAAAAGATAGATCACTAGCTATATAAGTGAGGTGAATATAGCGGTGTATCCTGCGGTCAGGGCACACAGACAACAACCACTACACAACAGCAAGATCGAAAATCGGCCGAAAACGATCGGTGTGTACTGTGTTGAAGGTACACAGAACACCCACTAACTGCTTCAGACGCCAACACACTACACTAGGCCGCCGCGCTGGCGGCCTTATATAGTGTGGGGCGTGTACTACACAGCCTGAGCTATGATTGGCCACAGGCATCCTGCCTGTGGCCAATCATGGCTCTCCTCGCTGCTGGCGCTGTGATTGGCCAAGCATGCGGGGTCACAGTGCATGCTTGGCCAATCATGAGCCAGCAATGCACTGCTATGACGCAGTGCGTTGTGGGCCGTGAGCGCCACACGAATTTGGCGCGAACGGCCCATAACGTTCGGAATTCGCCGAACGGGCGAACAGCCGATGTTCGAGTCGAACGTATGTTCGAGTCGAACACGAAGCTCACCCCTACTGGCCAGAGCTTGCACATTATGCAATTGAGCTACTGGCCTGTCCTGCATCCAGCGTTCTTTTGGAATGCACATTCAATGCTGCTGGAGGCTTTGTAACCGATCACATGGTGCGCATGTCCAACGACTCGGTTGATCGACTAACCTTCATAAAGATGAAGCTGATGTAACTGAATAATGTTTTTTGAAATGTCACATCCCTTCAAGACTGCCTATGCTGATGCTGAGTGACTGTGCTGATAGCTTGGAAGAACATTTTTAGTTCTGGGTACCGCCACCAGTGGCTAAGACCCAATTATTCAGCCCCTGTTTAACAGGGGTGTATAATTAGAATTTTTGATGCAATACTTTGCAGCAGGGCTCATTCCTGCACTCCATCTAGAGTATCTGGGAGAAGTTGCAGTGTCTTGGCACCAGCACCAGTGCCTAAGGCCCAATGTTTCAGCCCCTGTTTAACAGGGGCATGTAATTACAATTTTTGATGCAATACTTTGCAGCAGGGCTCATTCCTGCACTCCAACTAGAGTATCTGGGAGAAGTTGCAGTGTCGTGGCACCAGCACCAGTGACTAAGGGCCAATTTTTCAGCCCCTGTTTAACAGGGGTGTGTAATTACAATTTTTGATACAATATTTTGTAGGAGGGCTCATTCCTGCTCTCCAACTAGAGTTTCTGTGAGGTGTTGCAGTGTCGTGGCACCAGTGCATAAAGCCCAATTTTCAGCCCCTGTTTAACAGGTGAATGTAATTACAATTTTTGATATAATATTTCACAGCAGTGTCCATTCCAGCGCCCACCAAGAGTAACTGTGAGGACTTACAGTGTTGTGGCACCAGCACCACAACCACCAAAGGCCCAATTTTTCTACCACTGTTCAACAATGGTATGTAATTACAATTCTTGATATAATAGTTCAAAGCAGGGTGTTTCAGCACCCACCAAGAGTCATTTTGAGGGCTTACAGTGTTGTGGCAACACCAACACCTTAGGCCCAAATTTATGCAGAGCATATAGGGCAGGCCCCTACTTTAAAACATCCAACTTACAAATGTTTCCTACTTGCAAACGGAAGGAGGCAACAGGAAGGGAGATGAAAAAAGATGGACGGCAAAAAAAAAAAATTATACTGGGGTGATACCCCTTCCCTATGTTTTCCAAAAAGCTTAAAAATAGATTTTTTTGACTGGAGCTACACTTTAAAAATGTACCAGTTCAAAATTACAAACAGATTCTACTTAACGCATCAAACCTACACAGTACCTGTCTTGTTTGCACCGTCTGTATACTGCTGTTCTGTGTATATAGGGCTTGGGGGCCACACGCCTTTCCATTTTTTATTTGGGTACGGGGTTCCCCTTAATATCTGTACAAGACCCAAAGGGGCTGATAATGGGCAGGGGGGGCTACCCATGCCATTTTTCTCAAAGATTTTCATCCGTATTGACGGAACCAGACATTACATTAAAACCGCAAGCAGTTTTAAATTACTTTTTTTTCTGTTAAATGTCATTTTGTGCAGGGACTGTTCTAAACATGGGAAACACGTGCCACTTCACAGGCATACTATAGACACCCCCCAGGCACGATATTTAAAGGAATATTCACTTTTTTTCACTTTAAACATCATTAAAATCAGTGCTCCCGAAAAAACGGCCATTTTTCTAACTTTTTTTTGCATTGATACATGTCCCTTGGGGCAATAACTTGCATATTAGCCTTTAAAATTAGCACTTTTGATTTCGAACGTTCGAGTCCCTTAGAATTTAATGGGGTTCTAAAGTTCGGTCCGTTTGAAGGTTCTGGTGCGAACTGAACCGGGGGGGGGGGAGGGGGGTGGTGTCTGGCTAATCCCTAGTGAATTGCAGAAGTTTGGAACCACCAAAACTCTTTCTAAAGGGCTGTACTTCATACTCCTCATGGTTCTCATCCTGTACAGGTTGAGGATGAAGCACTAATGTGGTAAAGCAGTTGCAGACCAAAGGTTTTAATAAGGAGACATGAAATACATTTGAAATACGCATATTAGAAGGAAGGTCTAATACGTAAGCCACTGGGTTAACCCTGCGAAAAATATGGATAGGCCTAATAAACCGAGGTGCGAACTTTAGAGAGGGAACACAAAGTTGGAGGTTGCGAGATGACAGCCAGACCCTGTCCCCAACCTGGTAGGAAGGCGCAGGCAGGCATCTGCGGTCAGCATGGAGTCTGTACCTATCATTAGCATCTCGTAAAACCTCCTGGACTTGTGTCCAAGTGGAACGAAGACCACAGAGATGCTCCTCTAATGCAGGAATACTCTGCGAAACAAACAAGCCAGGCAACATGGAAGGTTGTAAATCATAGTTCGTCATAAACTGGGACAATCGGGAAGCAGAATTCAAGGCACTATTGTGAGCAAACTCCGCCCACGGTAAGAGGTCTGACCAGTTGTTATGATGGTCAGAAATATAGCAATGTAGGAATTGCTTTAAGGCCTGATTGGCTCGTTCTGTGGCCCCATTAGACTGCAGGTGATACTCAGAGGAGAAAGCAAGTTGAAGAATGGGAATTGAAGGAGGCCAGGGTGGGACTGAAAAATTCTGAGACAAATGTACAGGAGGCTTCCGCAAGCGCTCCTTAAAAGGAAGTCTTTCTCTGAGTCTGGATTCAATGAGGATGGCAAATGTGATCAACTTCTCCAGATCACTGGGTATATCTCGGACTGCTATCTCATTCTTGATGGTATCCGAGAGACCATGAGAGAAAGCAGCCATGAGGGCCTCATTGTTCCAAGCAACCTCTTCTGCCCGAGTACGGAATTCATTGGCGTAATCGGCAAAAATTTGATGGACATGAGGCACTTGGCAGCAGAAGTGGAGCATGCGGGAATGTCAAATACCCTTTTAAAAGAAGCCACAAACTCTGGGCACTCAAGACAACAGGTGTTTACATCTCCCATAGAGGGTTTGCCCAGGCCAAGGCTCTCTCAGAAAGCAAAGATATCATGAAACCTACTTTTCTTCTGTCCGTGGGAAACACCTGGGGCAGCACCTCGAAGTATATCTCAACCTGGTTGATAAACCCTCTGCTTTGGACTGGATTGTCCCCCAAAGCTGAGTGGAACCAGACATACCTCTTATAGAGCTAATACTCGAGGCGGGTGCCTGCACAGAGACTGGAGCAGCAGCAGGGACGGCCTGCAACACAGGTTGTACTGGAGCAGCCACGGAGATTCCAGGTGAGCCATGTGACTCAGGAGCATTTGTAACGCCATGGCAAACTGATCCATGCGGTGATCCTGCTCATCCAATCTGGAAAAAATATTACTAACAAGTGGATTGACTGCATCTTCTGAATTCATGGCCTTCGCCTTGTCATGGTTATGCAGTAATCTCTGTCAGCCTACCTCTCCTTATGTGTTCAGACTAAGAGGCCAGCCACTCTCACTTAGCTGTCTTTGTAAGCTCTCCTCTAAGCATGGCTCCACCCCTGGCCCTATCAGGGAACCCTATATTAACCTGTGCACTGAAAACCAGCTGTGCTGATCAACCATTGTGTATTCATTGGGTTTTTCTCTTCCTGTTTCCTGCTTGCCGTGTGCTCTTTGTTTGTCTGTTACCAACCTTGGCGTGTTCTAGACTATTTCTGTCTGCTCACGGCCCTGACCTTTTGGTGTGTCCCTGACTATCCCTGTTAGCCTGTGACCATGAACCTTTGGCGTGTACTCTGTTGTTCCTGTCTGGTAGTCACCTTGACCTCTGCCTTATCCCATTTACTATCCTTGTTGTTCCAGCCTGCTGCTTCCTTCTCCTGTAGTCTACTGTGAGCGCGAGCTGTGAGACCCTAGGGGCTGCGACCTGGAGCCAGACTGCAGCGCAGTCCATCCTCACCACCAGAGGCTCTGGTGAACACCTGCTGGCTCTTATGCTGTGTACACGCGACCAGACTTTCCGGCAGACAAGGTCCGAAGGTCTTCCCGACTGACTTTTGGCAGACGTCCGACGTACTTTCCAAACAAACGGAACTTGGTCACATACAATCACACCAAAGTCCGACGGATAAGAACGTGATGACGTACGGCCGGACTAGAATAAGGAAGTTCATAGCCAGTAGCCAATAGCTGCCCTAGCGTCGGTTTTCATCTGTCGGACTAGCATACAGATGAAAGTATTTTTCGACCGGACTCGAGTCTGTCGGAAAGATTTGAAACATGTTCTAAATCTAAAGTCCGCCTGATTTTTCGACAGCAATGGTCCGATGAAGCCCACACACGGTCGAATTGTCAGACGAAAAGTCCGGCGGTGTGTACATGGCCTTAGACTCCACTCCCTGGGGGATCTATGCTCTAGCTCCCACTGGGATCTGTGTTAGTGATCCAGTGGACCTGCTTCCTGAACCTCCCTGGGTATTATCTGCAGCAGTCAATCCTAGGGTCCACTATCTTAGTGCTGCACTTCCGATTCCTACAGAGCGCATCTGTCACCTGGTCTCAGGGGACCTGACAGTTTAATCAGCCATGGACCCAGCTGACGTGCCTCTTCCTGCAGATGATCCATTACAGGGCTTAGACCGCAGACTTATGACCCAGGAATCGCATCAGACTCAGGTGATGTGATTCCTTCAGGATTTGGCCTCCCGTTTTGAACAGGTTCAGGCCTCAATAGGATCCCCAGGTCAACAACCTCAATCACTATCTGCTGCTGTTACTATTGCACCAGTCGCAGCCACACATTCATTACAACTGCCAGCTCCGGGCCACTTCTCTGGGGACTCCAAGGCCTGCAGGGGGTTCCTTAGCCAGTGCACAATTCAATTTGAACTCCAGCCCCAAAACTTCCTGTCTGATTGGGTGAAGATAGCCTACATTATATCTCTACTGTCCAATGAGGCATTAGCCTGGGCTGCTCCTCTGTGGGAACTGAATGGTCCAGTGGTTTCTAGCCTGTCTGATTTCTTGAAACTTTTTCAGAATATCTTCGAGGAACCGGGTCGTGTCTACTCAGGGGCCTGCGCTCTTTTACATCTCTGTCAAGGGTCCGCTTCTGTGGGACAGTATGCTCTTCAGTTCTGTATCCTCACAGCTGAATTGAGCTGGAATAATGAGGCCCTAGTTGCAACCTTTTTACATGGCCTCTCTGATAGAGTGAAGGATGAATTAGCAGGAAGATCCCTCCCTGCTGATCTGGACAGTGTCATCACCTTGTGTAACCAGATCGATATTCACTTTCAGGAGAGGGCCCTGGAAAAAAGACGCCATCACTCCCCGTTCTTTAGGCAGCCTGAGCTCCCTGTCCCTTCTCTTCAATCCGAGGAGCACCCTCTGCCTGCTGAGGAACCTATGCAGCTGGGCCGGACGAAGTTATCTCCCGAAGAACTCGCTAGGCGCAGAACACTGGGCCTGTGCCTCTACTATGGGGTCAAAGGTCATTTTCGTGACACTTGTTCTCTTTGTCCGGAAAAATGCTCAGGAAGGTGGAGTATTAGACCCTAAGATATCACTTTTACCTTCTTGTCTTCTCCTTTCTGTATTCCTTCATGTCGGCTCTTCCACTCGTTCGGTCTCGACACATCTGGATTCCGGAGCCGCTGGCAATTTCGTGGATTGGGAAACTGCATCTTCCATGAGAATTACCCTTTTGCCCCTTACAACGCTGTTGGTGGTCTTGGCGATTAATGGCACTTTTCTCCCAGGGGGCCCTATCTGCTTCCAGACCCTCCCTGTTAAGATATCGGTAGGGACACTCCACCAGGAGTGGATATCCTTCCTCGTCTTACCTAAGGCTTCATCTCCTATAATATTAGGTCTTCCTTGGTTACGGCTCCATTCTCCACACGTTGACTGGACTGCTGGACAGATCCTGGCTTGGGGTTCCTCCTGTTCCTCTTCCTGCCTACTCAAGGTTACACCAAAAGAGAAACTTCCTGTTGCCACCATCCCAGTATCTTCTGCTCTTCCCGCTGTATATAGCGATTTCTGGGATGCATCCTGCAATAGTGGGACTGATGCACTCTCTAGATCATGTGGCACTCTGGATGAGGAGCCCACCTATGAACCTGAGCCGATCATCCACTCCAGTCTGCATAACCGTTTACCTTTCTCTGTCCCTAAACTCCCTTGGACACACAGCCAGGCTAACTTGTCTGCAAGTTCCACAGGTGCTACGGCCTGTGATGCGATTGAGATAGTCGCTACACTTGGTGATACTATTCAATCAGCCCCTGCACCAGCTATGCCAGTCCAGCCCATGCCCAGTGAGCTTCCTGCTTTTTCTTATTCAGGACCTTCTGTAACCTAGTCTCGCCCTACTACTACTTTTTCCATTCAAACCTGTCTAAGAGGCTCAATCTATCCTTTGGATAGACTGCCCCATTCGGCCAGGTGGGGTTTTCAACCTTTTTTTCAGGACTGTCTGCATTCTGCTTGTGTTTCAGCTATCCAGCTTGACTCCTGTTACACATCACCTTCTAACCAACCTGGTCTCAGGGATCCACTGACCTCTGCCCAGTCTGATGATCCTGTGCTGGATGTCCAGCTCATCTTTAAGGGTCTGGGGGACACTGCTCAGACTCCTGATGGTCTTCTCATGCCCTTACCCATTCCTAAGAAGCCTTTAGTCCTCAATAAGTCCTCTTGTCCTCTCCACTTCCGAAAACACACCCGCCACTGTAATTCAGATGCCCGCTGCCTGACAAGGGGTCGGACACCTGAAAAGGGGCGGCAACGGCGACAATAGATAGATTCATGCAATACATGAATCTATCTATTGGTGATAGAGCGGTGCAGGAGAGAGGGGGGCGGCGCTCCTGCGCCCTCTATAGACACACCACCACTGCTCCCTGGGTATTATCCGCAGTCAGTCCTAGGGTCCACTATCTTAGCGGTGCACTTCTGACACCTACGAAGTGCATCTGTCACCTGGTCTCAGGTGACCTGACACCCCTACTGTCATAAACCATGAATCAGACAGAGACAGAAGTACAGTTAAATCACACTTGTTTAATAATAAAAGTAAAAAGAAGAAACAGTCAAAACATAGCCAAAGTTCAGTAACCGGAACGGATAGTCAGCCAAGCAGAAGTCAGGGATTAGTGGAACAGCAAGCAGGATCTGGAGCCAGAAGGAATGTCAGCTAAGAAAGTCTTTAACAGGAACACAGGAGAGCGTCTCTAGAGAGGTGACCAAGGCGAAGGCAGAGATCATCTGGGCTGGATGGCTTAAGTAGGCAGGACTGACAAGCAGGATATCGTCAACAGGTGAGTCACTGTGGAGAGATAGGAGCTGGCAATTAGCCGATAGCTGAGCGGTCAGCTTTGAGAAGGAAGGGCTGAGCTGAACCCTGACAATTTTTTCTTGCAAGGAACATTTCTGTGTTTACTCAAACTAGAGAATGCTCTCCAAAGTTTTATGTATGCAGTATTGCAGCTTTTTTTTTTAGCAATAAAACACCATAAGAGACACTCTACACTATTGGAGTTTTTTTTCCTTTCTGCATATTATTACTTCCTGCCGTTGATGTTGTATGGCTATCATCTGATGTGCACGGATCTTTCCGGAGGGGGATGCCAGAGTACTCCCTCAGTGGATCCTTGATCCTACTAAGCGCTGACATTGTTTGGACATTTTGACATTGTGGGGACATTGCTTCAATTTTTGGCTATATACAGATTGCACATTCATTGCACATTTGCACTTTATTTGACATGTAATTTATGTATAGGGTAATTTTGTGCACAACCTAGTGCTGCACTTTATTGTTTGCAACGTTACAAGGACTCTTGGACCTGGAACGAAGACATGCTCCTTTAATGCAAGAATTTTTTGAGCAGCAAATAAGTCAGGCAACATGGATGGTTGGAAACCATAATTTGCCAAAAGCTGAGACAATCGGGAAATGGTATTGACAGCACTATTGTGAGAAAACTCTGCCCAAGGTAAGACCAGGTCTGACCAGTTGTCATGGTGGTCAGAAACATAGCAGCGTAGAAACTGCTCCATGGCTTGGTTGGCTCATTCTGAGGCCCCATTGGACTGCGGGCGATACGCAGAGGAGAAGGAAAGCTGAATTCCCAACTGTGCACAAAAGGCTCGCCAAAAATCTGTAGAAAAACTGGCTGCCCCTGCCCGAGGTGATAACCTTGGGTAGCCCATGTAATCAAAATATATCCAAAAATAAGCAAAAATGGACGCCAGATGTGGGCTGTGGGCAACTTCTTAAGTGGAATAAAATGTGACATTTTCGAGTTACGGTTAACCACCATAAGCATAACTGTGTTGCCCTGGGAGTTGGGTAACTCCACAAGAAAATCCATAGACAGGTGGGTTCAAGGCCTCTCTCCATTGGGTATTGGTTGAAGGAGACCCACTGGAAGGGGTTGTGGTGTCTTACACTAAGCACACACGGAACAAGCGGCTATGAAAGTGGCTAGGCCACCAGAATTATTGGGAAATGGCCCAAATGAGTTGATTCTTAGAAGGAAAACATAAAAAGTGGGGTTAATGGCGCTACCGTTAAACGTAGGTTAGTTTTCTCCAGTCATACTGGGATCTATTTTACATGAAAAAACACCTACATATAGTGTAAATAGGGGTGCCAACAAAATATATTTGTGTATATATATATATATATATATATATATAATGATCCCACCTAAACCTCCAATACTATAATCCTCTTATTAAGTAAACTTGACTGAGTTGATACATACTAGGTGTATTAGTACTAGTGCTATATCCAATATCTTATAAGTGCAATCATTTAGATAATATACTTTGTGTCATTCCACCAGTAACTTAAACCAAAAAAATGCCTCTACCAAGAAATCTAGAGTCCTTTAGACAAGACAAAAAGAGAGAAAAAAAGTGAAAAAAGTTATCAAAAATTAAAAATCAAAAAGTCCCACCATGCTGTAACCAAAAATGGTATATACAGAGACCTAATAAAATATAAGTGAACCTTCCATTTTCTTAAGCATTGAATATTAAACAGTGTATATGTACTGACATTTTTTATATATAAAGTCCACTCTGCCCAGCTCCCGGGATTTTAAACAGCATGCAAAGCGTTCCGTTTTTTACGTGTGTCGGGTATGTGCAGGTCCAGTCCTCATAAGACACAAAGGATGGCTCCCATAGTGTAATAAGTTCAAAAAACAGTTTCCATTTATTTAAAAAAATATATATAAATGAAAAATCAATTACACAAAACCATCCAACTAGATGTGCCACCAGACACTATACCAGCCGGTAAAAAACGTTAAAAATCAAAAAATAAAACACTCCAAAGAAAACTGTAGCAAACATCCCTCTGGGTTTAGATCAATGTTTCCAGATACAGGGCAGCGATTGGTGAACACGCAGCGTGCGCTCCAACTGCGTTCCACCCGATCGGATTCCCGTTAGTGACGTAGTATGCGTGGTTCCGTCGTACGCGTTTCATCATTGACGTCCTCGGCGGCAGTGCCACGCATACTACGTCACTTCCGGGAATCCGATCGGGTGGAGGACGCCAATGATGAAATGTGTAAAAAATTTAAAATGAAAAAAGTTAAAATGTAAAAAAATCAATAATTAAAAGTAAAAAAAACGACTGACACCATCCACTGCCACCCACCCTCACCCCCTTCCCCTAATAAGAAAGTGATTTAAATAATATTTTGATGCGGAGGGTGGGGGGGAGGGGCATTTGCAGGCGCGAAGTGCCACCTCCCTGTAATGAGTTTGCCACCTCTCTGAAATTTGTTTTTGCAGATTGGGATGTTTGGGGTGTGAACACCAATGCAATCCGATTTTGCTGCGGATCAGAAAAGGGGTCCTGTGCTATCCGATTCCTGTCCGAATTTTAAGTTCACACTGCGATATGCAAACTGATTTGGGGGTGTCATTAACTTTTAATTGACACTCCCAGCAGTTCGCATAGGGCAGTTTTAACTGCCACCAGGAGACATGAGATACGGGAACCCGCAGTGGATTTGCAGGGTTCCTGCATCACTGCAGTGTAAACCAGCACTTAGGCTCTGTTCACACTGGTACGATGCGAACCCCCGCATCACACATGACTCGCAGGCGGTTCACACTGCCTTATGTGAACCGTCCATACAAAGTTAATGCCACCCCCAGATCGGTTCACATATCGCAGTGCGAACTGCTAATTCAGACATGAATCGGATTGCATGGGTGTGAACACCCATGTGATCTGATTCTGGTGCGGACCAAAAAAGGGTCCTGCACGACTTCAAATTCAACCATTCTATCTGTATGGCTGAAATCGCATAGCACAGATTTCACATGTGATTTGCACTGCAGTGTGGTGTGCATCACATGTGAGATCACATGGCACACTGGTGTGAACCGAGCCTAAAGACTGCCCTATAACTGTAGCGGCCCCAGGGCTATGGCGGCTTAAGCCGCCACCTCAAAGCGCCAGGATAGAGGGGGCAGTAAAACCCTAATCCCCAGCCCACTTGCTGGGGATTCTGATTTTTACAGTGCTGAATGTTTTTTTTTTTTTTTGTTAAACACTCCCAACCCCTATAGCAGCAAGGTGTGTGTACTAGTAAAGTCAACTGTCACCTTTCATGTGGAAGTGTCACACAGTGGCTGTGAAGCCGCCTATCACTTCCACCACTGACACGATGTGCAACCCCTTTCACCATATTTACCGGGCACCACTGTCCACCACTGCGGGCCCAGTGCTGTCATGGTGGGTGGCACTGGGAAGGGCAGCGGGAGCTCAGCAGACCTTCGTCCACTCAGCCACCCTCCAGTACCCAGACCGGGAAGTGTCATGTATGATGTCAGGGGCAGGCTGTGACAGGGTGCAGAGTGGCAATTGCCCCCTAGGCCACCCTAACCTATGTTGAAAACAGCCAGCAGCCGCTACCTTTTTCTTCTGTAGGAAGGACTACAACTCCCGTCCGCTGTTGCATTCCGGGAGTTGTTGTCTGCGCTCAAGCTCCCGAGCAGTGCAGAGGAAACTACAACTCTGGTAAGCCTGCATTTATGGACACTGGTGAGGCTGCACTGATGGGCACTGATGAGTCTGCATTTATGGGCACTGATGACGCGGCACTGGTGAGGCTGCATTGAAAAAGCAGGTGGGTATGGATGAGCCGATCCAGTGGTTCAATGGGCCACTTGACTGGACAGGCTGCCAGCCCTCCCCTGTATGACGTCACTTCTTGGAGTGGGGATAAGTAAACAAAAATCCTTGCAGTTTGTTGTTGCCATTTAAAGTGGAACCCCACCTTCTGTCATTTCTTTGAGAGCACTCGAAAACCACTAGGAAACTGCTATTGATTCCTTTAGACACGTTTAGAGTACAGTTGTGTTGCAAAATATTGAGTTACCTATTCTCATACTGATTTTTCTGCTATTGATATAGAGCTGCTTTTATAGATATATTTGTTTACCTTTCTTACCTGAGGGCAGTTCTACTCTGCTTTGTGAACCGCACTTTTTGTCATTTATGTAAGTTCCTAATTATATCCTACAGTAAGGTGAAAGGTACTATATCCTATGTGTGCCTGTAGTGATTCAATCAACCAGGTGTGTCAGAGGCAGAGGTGTAACTAGAACCTTTAGGGCCCCAGTGCAAGAAACCGTGAAGGGCCACCCTGACCCCAGGCTGGGACCTTTTCTCACTGGCCTGCGACCTCTCCCCCGAAGCCCGGTGATGGAGAGCCAGGGATCGGTCGCTACTTTGCGACCTTGGTAGTTCTGCCACTGGTGTCAGTGTTCATTTTTTTTTTTTACAATATTTTTTTTAAATATTTTTAGAAGCTCTGTTGGGGGGCTTTGGTGAAATATTGGGGTCTAAACAGCCTCAGCTGCACATAATCTTCCCTTTCTTTCACAACCTGAAGCATTGTAAAGATAGTTTACTATGCCTCAGTTATGAATGAATGGAGTCAGTGATCGGTACCTATCACTGACTGATTCAGAGAAGGAAGGGGGCGGTAAATTATATATTTACCAGCCCTTTCCCTGGTTTCTATCCTGAAAAATCCCCTGGCAGTGCTGCGGGGGAGAGAGTACAGGAGCCCACGGGGAGCAGAAAGAAGCTGGATAGGAGGGGTGGCGGGGGAGGCGTATAGAGGAATCAATCTGTACAGATGCTGGGTGGGGGATGGGATCAGTGGCAGATGCTGGGGGGATGGGATCAGTGACAGGTGCTGGGGGGGGGATCAGTGGTAGATGCTAGGGGGGGTATAGTGGCAGATTCTGGGGGGTCAGTGGTAGCCGCTGGGGGGTATAGTGGTAAATGCTGGGAGGGAATGGGATCAGTGGCAGACACTAGGGGGGGATGAGTGCACACACTGGGGGGGGGGCAGTGGTAGATGCTGAGGGGTATAGTGGCAGATCCCTGGGGGGATGGGATCAGTGGCAGAAATTAGGGGGGGTCAGTGGCAGACAACGGGAGGGATCAGTGCAGACACTGGGGGGGGGGGTCAGTGGTAGATGCTGTGGGGGTATAGTGGCAGACACTAGGGGGGGTCAGTGGCAGACACTGGGGGGGATCAGTGCAGACACTGGCAGACACTGGAGGGGGTCAGTGGTAGATTCTGGGGGGGTATAGTGTCAGGTGCTCGAGGGGGATTGGATCAGTGGCAGACACTGGGAGGGATCAGTGGCAGACACTAGAGGGGGTCAGTGGCAGACACTAGGTGGATCAGTGGCAGGTACTGGAGGGGGGGCAGATCAGTGGCAGTGTTGGTGTGTGTGTGGGGGGTGGATGTGACACTGGTGGTGGGATGGGAGCAGTGACAGTGCTATGTGGGGGAATTGGCAGTCTGGGGGATGATGGGATTAACAGCAGTGTTGCTAGGGGTTGAGATCTATGGCACTCGCTCTCTCACTTTCAGCTTGGGACTCTGTGTTTCAAGTTCCATGTATGCTCCGGCTCCCTCCACGTGTCTCCAGGTCACTATCCCAAGAAGGAATCTCCCCAGATGGCGGAGACCTCCTCTGGCTCCTCCCCTTTACTCCACCTGGTCAACTGACAAGAGTAAACAGCTTCTGCCTCTCGATTGGCTATGGAGGTTTGCAGCTGCAAACTCAGTGGCTCTGAGTGAGCGGTCCACTGTGCAGTTACTATGGCAGCATACAGTAATGCACAGTGCAGCTGAGAAGTCAATGGGCGGAGACGCTGGGTGAGCAGTCGGCTCCCCGATCATTGCCTCTGGGTAAATAGCAGAAGATCCTTCTGACGGTGGGGCCCCCCATACTGGTAGAACCCAAGGGCCCAGTCGCAAGTGCAACTGGTACGACCCTGGTTGTTCCACCACTGGTCAGAGGGGCTGAGGAACAGGGTTCCTGCAGAACAGGAAACCCAAAATTATCAAGCGGCTCCTTCAGGGGTAGTGCTATCAGCATCCGTAACTACATGAAGAGGAGAGACAGAAGCTACCGGAATAAACATAGACACGCCATTCCAGTCATTCAGGAACTCATCCCACATGGCCAGATCAGCGATAGCCGATTGATCTAGTCTAGGGACTTGGTCTGAATCCTGATCCTAGTAAAAAGCCAGAAGTCGTTAAATGAAAGATCGACCCTGAGGAATGAACCTCATAGCAAAATTAAGCATGCCCAATAAGGACTGTAACTCCTTTTTGTACCAACCTGCAAACAGGCAAAAGTGTATATAACGGACCTAATGCGTGTCAACTTGTCAAGTGGAAGGCTGGCATGCATGGAACGAGTGTAACAAAATGCCTAAAAAAACTGTGAAGGATCTTCTACTTTGTGTTTTGCGATGGGCACGCTGAGATTACCAAATAATTATTTTATTTTATGTGCAAATCTGTGGGGGGTTTGTCAGGCCTCTCGATCTAGAGAAAATTGTCCAAATAAACAATGACCTTCTGACAATGAGCTCTTTGGGACAAAATCCAAGTCAGTGACTGAGCAAATATATTGAATAGTCATGGACTACTTTTGGAGCTAAAGGTAAGTTTGATGGCGAAATAATATAATTCCTTCCACTTAATGCCATTGCCACAAGGACAGATCTATAAGTAATAACTTGAAGTCATCCAAAATCTCTGCTTTGGACAGCCACCCACCCGCTCCCATGCAAACAATGCATTGTATAACTTGATTGATAGATGCGTATTTGAGTGAGAATTCCTCAGACAAAATCAGGGAATTTAGACTGGGGATGTGAGTAGAATGAGGAGCGGACAAGTCGTAAATTAGCTGGTTTATTTGAAAATTTGCCTTTAACAAGCCTAATGGGGCTAATTCTCCAAGAACTAAAATGGGGGAACAGAGAAAGGTCCGATGATAAAACCTCTGTCTAGCTCCATTTGTAACAGAGTGTCAGCAGTTTCTGGGTCAGCGGTGGCAGACAACAAATTTTTGCACTCGTGGGCAGCCTGTGGTAGGATGATGAGACCAGTGTGAAACCCAAACGAAAACCATGTGCTAAAAAATGCATGAGCGAGCGAGACGGGTGTGAGGAGAGATAGTTAACCAACCATTGTACGTTCACTCAGTTTAGTCAGGTGGTGTTGAGATGTTAGAGAGTGCATGCAGATTCGGGGTATAGCAGATAGCACATGACCAAGGTACCCCAGATGAATCCGACCCTTTAGTATAACTGCATGCAGCACCATCAACCCATTACCCCAACTAGACCTTACCCAAAAAATACTCTGACACAACCGTTTGAGTAAATTGGTTGTTTCGGCCCTTTATTTAAAACAAATAACAAATTATTTAATCAATATTTACCAAATAAAAAATATAACACTTTTTAAAATTGCCGATCCAAGGCACCAAGTATAAAAATGTTCCTTGCATCTGCATAATTACTTTCATGGTCCCTGCCGCACTGCACCAGGTCAGGGACAAACCACAATCCACTGGGGACTCCATACTTTAGATGGGTCCCTAATAATCTAATAACAGCAGATTGTTTTAAAAAGGCCTCAAAAAACCAAACTGCCACAGCACAAAGTGTGAAAACCTCACACCTTTGTGCCCCGCCAAAAATGCTATGCCATCTGTACCCCGTCTTGCAAACCCATGGACCACAAATCCATGCCCACCGCGTTCAGATGGACCCCATCATTGCAGAGATATGACCATGTATCCACCTCCAGCTCCCGGTGCCGTACTACGAAACCGTCGTTTCGCGCTATCAACTTCCCAACCTCCTTGTTAACCTTACTCTGGTCCTGTTCAACTTCTCCATAGACCTGGCAAAACACCAAGTAGTGCGACCAACAATATCAGACCAAACCACCAGAGTGTGAGGAAAGGCCATCTGCAGGTGGAGTGGGTCAAACTTGACGTCTCAAATGTGATGTCTGTAGGGCCAAACCCCTAGATCATTGCCTCCAGCATGCAATACCAGGACGTCAGGGGGCCTGTCCCACCTAGAAACCCTATTCCCTTCCTGGACCACCCTGCTCCATAACAATGCCAGGACCCCTATCCACTTGATGCTGGCCTCGCACCTGGAAAATCCCAGCTGATGGCCATTAGGCCTGTCATCAGCCCTGTTGGCCCCCAATGAACAAAGGAACATCCCAGAATCCACACGAGGCAAGCGTGATCTGAAAAGAAATACAGAAAAACATAACACATAACACAGAACATACCAAACACACAACAGCACATGTAATAGAAATAACATCCCCAGAGAACCCGGGAATTTTAAATCAAGTGAAGATGCACATAAAGTTTAAACCAGTCCGACTCCCACCTGCCAATACGTTTCACCACTGCATTATCCAATCCCCACCGGGCAGCCTCAGTCGCAGCCCCTATGCGGAAAGAATGAGAAGAGTAGCTGTGTGGCTCCAAGCCGGCAGCCATGAGACAGCGCCGAAGAACCAATACAAACTGAAATTTAGACAAGGCTGAGGCATCCAAATGAATAAGGAACCAGGAACCCCGGGTGAAAGCCGTATATACTCCTCCACCACTGCAAACAGGCAGATGGGCAAACCAGGAATACGTAGAAGCCGGATGTGAGCACCCCTTCGCACTTGATCCATCTTGGATCAGCGAATAAACAGTACTACAGAAAAACCATCACAGCGAACGTTTGCCTTGAACCTGGGGAATCCCAGCTGATTGCCATTAGGCCTGGGGAGGCTGAGCCAGCTGGGCTGGAGGGTCCAAATCTGGGTTCTCTGGGTGGCGTTGGGCTCGTGGGGAAATAGAAGGGCTAAATCGCTCCAAACACGTCTACCCTGTGTCTCATCCAAAGATGATTCCGAAGATCCCAACAGGGTTGCAATCTGGCTCTGCAGCCAATCTGTCCCCATAGAGTCCGCCATGGAGCGGACCTTTGCCTCTAGATGCCGGGAATCAGCCATGGGAGAGCAGTGGAGGAACGCTTCTCCTCATGCCCTGGATGTACAGTCCCCCTTGCTTCCTCACAATCTGACCATTGCGGACCCTCCCGCTCGCTATGCTGACCATTGCCCTGCAGCCCAAGTTAAAAGAGACAAAACTGTTAACCCTCTCTAGCCCGGCTGCCTTCCCTCATGTCCCTCCTCATGTTAGCCCTGCACTAATTTTTTTTTATGCTTCGGGCTATACTGATGTGTAACAAGGCTACATTGCTGTAATGCCGCGTACACATGATCGGACTATCTGGCAGACTTGGTCCGGCAGACCAGAGTCTGCCGGACAATCCGCTCGTGTGTGGGCTCCGGCTAGCACACAGACGGCCGACTTTTTTCCCAAAAGTCCAGCGGACTTAGAAAGAAGTTTTGACTAAAAATTGTCCCCTGGACAGCAGAGTGTCCAGCCGTCTGTGTGCTAGACAGAATTTGAAGCGGAGGTCCGCCGGACTTTCCGAACAAGCGTACCTGCCCACACAGGACCGGACTTTTCCAGCGGACTAGGTGCGGCAGACAAACCACCGGAATTTTGGAATGAACGGACTTGCCTGCACACGGAGAAAAGTCTGTTAATTTTGAACGTGGTTCAAAGTAGACGGGACTAGCGAAGGAGGTCAATGTCGCCGCCTCCATTGGTGAGATTGACACGTTGCTGGTCCCGTCACCTGGTATGGACTTAAAGGGAAAGCCCTACGCCAAAAAAACGGCGTGGGGGTCCCCCCCCAAGGTCCATATCAGACCCTTATCTGAACACGCAGCTCGGCCGGACAGGAAAGGGGATGGGGACGAGCAAGTACCCCCCCTCCTGAGCCATACCAGGCCGCGTGCCCTCAACATGGGGGGTGCTTTGGGGAACTCCAAAGCACCTTGTCCCCATGTTGATGAGGACAAGGGCCTCTTCCCGACAACCCTGGCTGTTGGTTGTCGGGGTCTGCCGGCGGGGGGGCTTAGCCCCCCACCCTATGTGAATGAGTATGGGGTACAATGTACCCCTACCCATTCACCTGGTGAAAAAAATGTAAATAAAACACAACACAAGGTTTTAAAATAATTTATTGCACAACTCCGGGGGTCTTCTTCCGACTTCGGGGGTCTTGTCCCCCTCTTCGGGGGTCTTATCCCCCTCTTCGGTTCTTCTTGCCGGCCTCCACTTTCTTCTCCCAGCTATTTTAGTAGGCGGTGGCCCGGTCTTCTTTCGCTGCTGCCTCTTCTTCCGACTTCGGGGGTCTTGTCCCCCTCTTCGGTTCTTCTTGCTGGACCTCCGCTTTCTTCTTCCAGCTCTTTTACTAGCGTGCTCGCATAAGGGTGTGTTATGGACTTTGGGGGCTTCCCCTTTAAGTCCATACCAGGTGACGGGGCCAGCGAGGTGTCAATGTCGCCGCCAAAGGTGGCGACATTGACTTTCTTCGCTAGTCCCATCTACATGGAGTCGCGTTCAAAATGAACGGACTTTCCTCAGTGTGTGGGCAAGTCCGTTCATTTCAAAAGTCCGGCCATAGTCCGGCGGTTTGTCCGCCGGAAAAGTCCGGTCGTGTGTGGGCAGGTCCGCTTGTTCGGAAAGTCCAGCGGACCTCCGCTTCAAATTCTGGTGGTTTGTCCGCCGGATTAAGTCCACCGGATAGTCCGATCGTGTGTACGCGGCATAAGTGCAGGTGGTGTAATTGAAATTGAATATCTGCCTTTCCGAGCAACTGAATAGGCCGACCTAACTTAACCACTTGAGGGTGCTGTGTGGGAATGGGAAGAATGGTTTATGAAGATATAAATCCAACTCTTCCCTCCTGTTAGGACTAATTGAACAAAGAACATCTTGGAAGATGCCAAAGGCCAGAAAGACTTCCGTGATGGACAACTTCCTGTTGAGCCTAGGGTCTTTGGACCTAAACACTACTGAAATATCCAGACAATCATAAGACATGTTATCGGCAAAATCATTTGCGGCAATGAGGAGTGAGGCCATGTTCATGTCCCTGCCCTCTAGAATATCTTTTTTGATGTTGGCTGGGATGAAGTATGTTAGATACCCTGTGGGGTTGGGATCCATCGTACCTTTAATCTGGACTGCTGACACTGTAACTGCTACTACCTCTGGAGTGGCGGCTGCAGGGCAGGAATCTAAGACCTCCACTCTAGCTTGGATATCATGGATAGACGTGGATCATCACATGTACCTGAGTGAGTGCCGTGGATATGGACTTTAGAGAAACTGGGTCCGAGTTAGGTCTGGCTACTGATGAGAGCGGAAATAACACTTTAAACTGCTCTGCTTTCCAAGCTGTGGCTGGGTAGGGAATGCCCCTATGCTGTAGCTCTGCCATAAGCTTCGGAATGGTCCAGCTCCTTTTCTTTTGAGTGCTGCCATGCCCCGAACGCCTGGTAGGTTTAGTAAGGGCAGAAGTGGAATTGTTGCTGTGAGAAACTCGGGATATGCTCCAGCTACGAAAAAAGTCTAGAGTAGTTGTAGTCAGAAAAAAGAAAGAAACGTAACAGAAACAGTGTAATGCAGGAAAAGCATATGAGTTGAACACATGAAGATATGACAAATTTGGAAGACTCATGGGGATGCATGGCAAACTGAGATTTGCCAAGGGTGACTGGCATTGTTAGACAGATTACTCAGATTGCCCAGTCTGTGACATGAACAGACCAACAGCATGAACCATAGGCCCAGGGCATCCTGGGTGGGGAATTCCCTATGTCTGGTATGTAACGATTTAGCAACTGGATGAATGTATAATCCACGGATGCAACAGCTTGTACTGCACCCAAGATAACTAATTGCAACCGTCCAGCTCATAAAAGAAGGCAACCCTCAAATTAAAGAACAAGACAGTACCTAAATGCCAATGACCAAAATGCCAAATACTGTGTGTGTGAAGTAAGGAGGTGTAAACAATGATGCAGAAGGGATATGCGAAACGAAAAAGAGATAGAGAGAGAAAAAAGAAAAGAACTGTGGGAAAATGAACACTACACACCTGAATTATGATGGCAAGACTGAGAATTCCCAGATCCTAGCTGTGATAGTTCAAACAACCAGTGGAAGGCAGCTTTAAGATAAAGGTAAAATATAACAGCCCAAGGCCTGATCCTACAACAAAAATAAGGGAATGTGTAATCCCTGAGCACATATATTATATATTTTCTTGATGAGAATCTGGGTACCTAGAAGATAGAGTCTGAGTGGATTATGGAGACTTTGTAGCTAGATGATAAGAAGCTTATGACTAATGATCTGAAAAAGAGGAAGACGGAAATACACACAATCTAATAGTGGAGTATGTATGTGAGTGATCGAACGAATTTGCGAGTTTGGAAAAGTGGGAAATCGACCATGGAGCTTTGTTGAAGAAGACTGACAGAAACTGAAAATGCTAACTGTTTGAAGCCACTTTGCAGATGATCACAAAAAGAAAAAAAAAAGAAATTGGAGACAAGGGATGAGAATGAGAATGAGAATGAGGGGGTTGTAAGTTTGTGACAGAATGGAGAAAGGAGACCGTGTGATTTTTTTTCTTTTTTATCTGAACAACTGTCCATGAAATGTGTGTGCAAGTGATCGATGCAAGTTACAAAGTTAATAATGTGGATGATGGAGCCTCATAAAGGGAAAGCTGTCAGAAATCGAAGAAAAAATTGGGGTGCGGACTGTTGCACCAATCCTGCAAGATGTAATGAAAATGCGAGATTGGAAACTCAGACAGAGGACAAGTTTTTGTAAAAAAGTGTGTAGAAGTAGAACCGTAGATCGTGATAGAAAGAGGAAGGAAACCATGTGATAGCGATTGAAAGAAAGTGCGAACATGTTGAACTGCAACAAAACTTTGAACCAAACGGCATCAGATATGGCAAATAAGATTCAACCTGATTGCTGGTGCGGTGAGTCTGACTGAAGTGCGTGCATGAAATCCGAACCAGGCGACCAACATGAGAAAAACACAAATGGGACTGGAAATGCAATGTGGTTAGGTAACTAAATGAAAGGTGAACATTGAATATGAATGAAAATATGAATGGCTTGCCCACAGCAACGAGCGGGTTTGAAGCGAAGACGAGTGGTGCCTCTATGAGAAGGCACGAATGGAACCGGAACTATGATGCTAAAAACAATGAACGAAGAAGCAACATTGATTAACGGCAAGCAAATTCGAATGGCTTACCAATGATGACAGGCAAGTTTCCAGAATGACAGTGAGCGGCATCTCTGGAAAGAGCCTTGCGACAACACGAATGGAACCGGAACTGCGATATGGTGAAACAATGAATGAAGAAGTAACATCGACTATCGAACAAGAAAAAATTTGAATGCTTACCAATGATAACCAGTGAGTTCCCAAAACCGTCGATGAGCGGCGTGTCAAGAAAGAGCCTTGCGAGAATTGCAATAGGTGGAACAACGAACTAAGACACCACCTCGACTATCGAACCAAAAATTCAAATGCATACCAACGGTAACCAACGTTAACAAGCGAGTTTCCCGACTGAAGATGCTAGGTAAAGCAAGGAAGTGTCGGCTTGGTGAAGTCAGACGTATCATGCAGCAGAAACCGACATCGATATAGGGGAGTGAGTGGAATATATACCCTCCAAACTCCTCCAATAAATGCAGGCCACCATGCTGGCCTTCTTATTTACGTTTTTGGTTGTAACATTAAAAAATTTGGAAAATTCCAAGGGGTGTGAATACTTTTTCAAGGCACTGTACATTGATTTTGTTCGTTTTTTATATTTAATAAATTTGCAAAGATTTTAAACAAACTTCTTTCACGTTGTCATTATGGGGTATCGTTTGTAGAATTTTGAAGAAAATTATGAATTTAATCCATTTTGGAAGAAGACTGTAACATAACAAAATGATGTGAAATGTGAAGCACTGTGAATACTTACCAGATATCCTGTAAAAGGACACGCATTTCCCCTACAATCTTATCTGTTTTGTTGGACTATCTTGTTTAACATAACCGTACAACAGTTTCCAGAGAAACTATACAACAGAAACAGACCTGTTTAGACTCACAATATTTGGGCAGTAGCAGCTGCAAACACTAAAGCCTCGTACACATGATACGATTGTTGGCCAACCGAGGGTCTGATTTTTGTCCAAAGGGCGTGTGCCAGGAACTTGTCTTGCATACTAACTAACGGTACAAAATTGTCGGCCAACAAATACGAACGTAGTGACGTACAACAAGGAATTTCAGCTCTTGAGTGCCACCCTTTGGGCCACTTCTGCTAATTTCATGTTTGGTGAGCATTGATTCCGAGCATGCTTTCGACTTGTGTGACGGACGTGTGTACAGACGATAGGAAAATCAGTCCGCTGAAAATTTACTAGCCTACCATCCAACATTTGTTGGCTGAAAGTTGGCCAACAGTCTGTCATCACACAATCACCTGCCAACAATTGGATCACGTGTAAGAGGCTTATATCTCCTGCACTCTTTCTGAACACACGGGGAGATATGAAATCTTATCTAATAATTCTATCACAATTTATCTGATGACACAGCATTTTACCATCATGAAATTATTATTAGGTAAAATTTGTTTTTTAGTTTGTATATTTGTACATGTTATAAATGATGTCTCTATGCAATGATTCCATAAAAATATAATTTCCTTGACTCATCTTTAGAATAGGCAACAGACAACCCTTGACACCAGCTAAGCGTTTAAATTCTGGGCTATAAACAGTGAACTAAATATACAACTCTTTTCTTTTTTTATAATGGTATGCTGTTCATTATACCATGCAGCAGAGTTTCTCAGTTTCCCAGTTGGGGGAATGAGTATTCCTAGAGCTACTTCTGGAAGGCTCATGGGCTACTAAACTGTCAAACAAGTTTACGTTTTAAGAAAAGTAGATCATATTCCAAAAACCTTTCTTGAAGAGTGAAGTAACAGATTCATTTTATAGCCTCAATTTACTTTAAGGAAAAAAAAAAAAAGAATAAAAGGACAAGCAATGTGTTCCTTGTTCTGCTGTGCCCTGGTTTACCAGAAATCCTCCTCTGACGCTTTCTGACTGATGTCCAATCCCCACCTTCTGCAGTAATATGCTGGATTAATAGAACTGTGATCTCTGATGGCATATATCAAGAGTGCCAAATTATGCCCACTCTTTCCACCCAGCCTCTCCTTTGGTAGAAGCCAGTACTACAGCTTCTGTTAATGGAGGAAGGGCAAGGTCTAACTCCTCCATTTATAGACTGGCTAATGTCAGCTTAATGTCGCAGCCCTTAACCACTTCAATACCAGGTACTTACATCCCCTTCCTGACCAAGCCAATTTTTAGCTTTCAGAGCTGTCGCATTTTGAATGACAATTGCGTGATCATGCTACACTGTACCCAAACAAATTTTTTATAATTTTGTTCCCACAAATAGAGCTTTCTTTTGGTGGTATTTGACCACCGATTGGGTTTTTATTTTTTGTGCAGCAAATAAAAAATACCGAATGTTTAGAAGAAAAAAGGTTTTTTTCTTTGCTTCTGTTATAAAATTTTGTAAATATGTTTTCTCCTTCAATGATGGGCACTGATGAGGCAGGACTGACAGACACTGCTAAGGCGGAACTGATGGGCACTGATGAGGTGGCACCAATGAGGTGGCACTGATGGGTACTGATGATGGGCACTGATAGGCACTAATAGGTGGCACTGATAGGTGGCACTGGTAGGCAGCAGTGATGGGCACTCATAGGTGGCACTGATGGGTGCTGAAAGGCTGCACTGATGGGTACTTATGGGTGGCACTGATGGCATGAATGGGCACTGATAGGTGGCACTGATGGGTGGCACTGATGAACACTGATGGGTTGCACTGCTGGGCATCACTGATCTGGCAGGCATTCATAATGGGTACTGACTGGCACCATTTGTGGGCACTGATTGGCATATATTGGGCACACTGTGGCATCCCTGGTGGCCATGGGGGACATACCTGGCCATCCATGTGCTGGGGGCTTCCCTGGAAATCTCGGTGGTTGGGAAGCCCCCAGCACATGGATGGCCAGGTATGTCCCCCATGGCCACCAGGGATGCCACAGTGTACTGACTGGCACCATTTGTGGGCACTGATTGGCATATATTGGGCACACTGTGGCATCCCTGGTGGCCATGGGGGACATACCTGGCCATCCATGTGCTGGGGGCTTCCCTGGTAGTCCTGGCGACATCCCTGGTGGTCCAGTGTGGGCATCCATGGGGGGGCTGCACTGATATACAATCAGCGCAGACCCCCCTCCTGTCAGGAGAGCTGCCAATTGGCTCTCCTCTACTCTTATCTATCAGACGTGGGTGAGGAAAAGCTGATAAACGGCTCTTCCTGTTTACATTGTGATCTGCCGTGATTGGACAAGGCTGATATCATGTGGTAAAGAGCCTCCGTCAGAGGCTTTTTACCGAGATCGATATAGCAGTGTGTCAGACTGACACGCCACACCACCAACCACCGAGATGCGCGCGCATCGGCAGTTATCCTGCTGGACATCATATGACAGCCAGTCAGGATAACTGAACCATCTCCCAGCCGCTGTTCTGCTATACGCCGGGCGGGAAGTGGGTAAAGAGGTTGTAAACCTCCATGGGGAAGTTGTATCTATAGGTGCTGTAAATATCTCCTAAACATGTGCTGTTCATGAGATATTTACTGTTTGCTGTGCCAATGATGTCATCAGCGCATGCGCTCTGAAGGAACAGCCACCCATGCCGTTTCTTCAGGTGAGTGTGCCGTGACCGACAGCTCCTGTGCGAATGCCAGTCACAGAGCCGGAGTCCGTGGCCCCGGAAAAACGGACGAAGATGGATGCGGCCTGCAACAGGGACAACGCAGGCTTTGTTTACAGGTAAGTGTTACATAATGTGCTAGTATGTGATGCAAGAAGAAGAAAGGAAGAAAACCCCACCAGGATTTACTTCCTCTTTAAGTGGGAGTGCTGGCCATCTAAATTTTACACCATTTACCTTGGCCTTCTGGAAGTACTGTATGGGACAAATTCTGTCCTTATTCCAGTTTCATTTCAACCAGTGCCTGCCCTTCTGTACCATTATGGGACCTATCTTGGGCTTGGCTGTTCTGTTTCAGGGACCATTGGCCTCTCATTCCTTAGTAAGACCTTTGTGCAAGGTGTCATACACATATTGCCCCTGTACATTCCCCTGTGACTCCATTGGACCTTTACCTGGCTCTTTCAGCCCTTTAGAGTCCACCTTTTTAAATTTTTATGCCCTGTACACACGAGCGGAATTTCCTTCGGAAAAATCTTGGATGCTTTTTCCAACGGAATTCCACTCAAGCTTGGCTTGCATACACACGGTCACACAAAAGTTCTCTGAACTTTCGACCATCAAGAACGCAGTGATGTACAACACTACGACGAGCTAAGAAAATGAAGTTCAATGCTTCCGAGCATGCGTCTAATTTTTTCAGAGCATTGTGAGGGGTTAGCTCGGCAGCGGGTGTGTGTGACCCCCTGGATGGGTTCACAACACAAAATCAGGCACAGCAGACAGCGTTGTAGGTGCAAAAAAACAAAAGATGCGGTTTATTTATGCTACATGCAGTGATACATATAAAAGCCAAACAAAAATAAAACATGAAAATAAATCCTGGTCAGCTTGACCTCTAACTACACACTTAGATTCCCTGTCTAACAACTGAGAACAGCCTTGTGCTGCCCCAGTCCCTGTCCCTGTTGTAGAGGTTTGCCACACAGGCGTTAACTCACCGCACAGAACAGGTGTCACACTCCCCAGTCTATACAACACAAAAACTGGTTCCAGGATGGAGCATCTCCCTAAGCATGCTGGGGTTTTTTGTAGAGGTCTTAATGAGCCCACTTACTTCAGCTGGACTCATTAACTCTTCCCCTCTAATTGTAAAGGTCTGCATAAAGCCTGAATCTAGGGCACACATATTTCCCATCCTGGATACAGCCAGGTGACTTTACCTGCTTGCTGCCACATACCCCCCCCCTCTTGTTTCAACCTCGGGGTTGTAACACAAGCAGTCAGACACGCATGTATCCGAGACAAAGCATCCACATTCCCCATTTTAACACCAGGGAGATGCTTAACTGTAAAGTTAAATTCTTGTAGGGCCAGGAACCACCTATTTACCCTTCTGTTGGTCTCCTTGTTCTGAGCCATCCACTTTAAAGGAGCGTGATCAGTCACCAGGTCAAAGTGCCTACCTAGCAGATAGTACCAAAGGGAATCTAGAGCCCACTTCACTACTAAACATTCCTTCTCAATCGTGGCGTAATTTACCTCATGGGACTTCAACTTCCTGCTGAGGTAAATGACTGGGTGCTCTTCCCCGTTCCAGACCTGGGATAACACTGCTCCTAACCCAACGTCTGACGCATCAGTTTGTACCACGAAGTCCTTAGAGAAGTCTGGTGAGTACAACACTGGCTGGCTACATAAGGCTGTTTTTAAGGACTGAAATGCTTCTTCAGCCTCTGGGGACCATTTAACCATGACAGACTCTTTCCCTTTTGTCAGGTTGGTGAGGGGCACAGCCTGAGAAGCAAAATGGGGAATGAATCGTCGATAATAGCCAGCGATTCCCAGAAAGGCTCGTACCTGTTTCTTGCTGTTGGGATGTGGCCAACTCTGTATGGCCTCGACTTTATTGACTTGGGGTTTTATCACCCCCCTCCCAATAGTGTACCCAAGATATTTGGCCTCCTCCTGTCCAATGGTACACTTCTTTGGATTGGCCGTAAACCCAGCTTCCCGGATAGAGTCTAGGACTGCTTGTACTTTTGGCAAATGTGAGACCCAGTCTGTGCTATGGATAATCACATCATCCAGGTAAGCTGCAGCATATTTCTGATGGGGCCTCAGAATCTTATCCATTTTCCGCTGGAATGTTGCCGGTGCATTCTGTAACCCAAACGGCATTCTCTTATATTGGAATGCCCCATCTGGGGTTACAAACGCAGTTTTCTCCTTGGCCGACTCGGCCAGGGGAATTTGCCAATACCCTTTGGTGAGATCAAGAGTTGTCATATATCGGGCTGTTCCCAGCCGGTCAATCAACTCATCTATACGCGGCATGGGGTAGGTGTCAAATTTTGTAACTTTATTTAATTGTCGAAAATCGTTACAAAACCGCCAGCTCCCATCGGGTTTGGGCACTAGTACGATAGGACTGGACCAGTCACTCTGGGACTCCTCTATCACACCCAATTCCAACATCCTTTGAACCTCCCCACGTATTGCCTCCCGTCGGGCATCTGGTATTCTATAAGGTTTTAGTTTTACCCTTTCTCCTGGCGGGGTGATAATGTCATGCTCTACGCCAGATGTTTGTCCCGGAAGCTCAGAGAAAATCTCTTTGTTACGAAGTACAAACTCTTTAACCTCCTGTTGTTGGGCTTTCGATAAGGTGTCTGCTATTCCAACCTCAGGAACTAAGCAATCAGGCTGTACTTGTGACAAAGTCTCTGCGACTAGGGATTCCCTATCCCTCCAGGCTTTCAGCAGATTGACGTGATAGATCTGCTCCGGCTTTCGCCTTCCTGGCTGTCTAACCCTGTAGTTCACCTCACTAATTTTTTCAATTACTTCATATGGACCTTGCCATTTGGCCAGAAATTTGCTTTCAACCGTAGGGACTAGCACCAAGACCCTATCCCCCGGGGAAAAAGTATGGGTCTTGGCCCCACGGTTGTACACTCTCTGCTGTGCTAACTGCGCTTGGGTTAAATGTTCCTTTACAATTGGCATTACCTGTGCAATTCTATCTTGCATCAGGGCGACATGCTCAATCACACTCCTGTGAGGAGAACTCTAATTTTCCCAAGTTTCCTTGGCGATATCCAGCAGCCCTCTTGGGTGTCTCCCATAGAGCAACTCGAAGGGTGAGAAACCCGTAGAGGATTGGGGTACCTCCCTAATGGCAAACATCAGATAGGGTATTAGACAGTCCCAATTCTTTCCATCTCTATCCACCACCTTCTTTAACATTTGTTTTAGGGTTTTGTTGAATCATTCAACCAACCCATCTGTTTGGGGGTGATACACAGATGTACGCAATTGCTTCACTTTGTACAACTTGCATAATTCTTTCATAACCCGGGACATAAAGGGTGTACCTTGGTCCGTAAGCAGTTCCTTACAAATACCCACGCGGCTAAAAACAAGAGATAGCTCTTTGGCTATGGTTTTGGCCGAGGTATTTCGGAGAGGAATTGCTTCCGGATAACGGGTGGCATAGTCCAATATAACCAAAATGTACTGATGGCCCCTGGCGGACTTCATTATCGGACCTACCAAATCCATTGCGATCCTTTCAAAGGGGACCTCAATGATAGGAAGAGGTACCAGCGGGTTACGGAAATGTGGCATAGGTGCCGACTTCTGACACACAGGGCAGGAGGAACAATAATTTTCTATTTCCTTCATGACCCCAGGCCAATAGAATCTCTGCAATACCCTCTCTCTGGTTTTCTCTGTCCCCAGATGACCTCCCAGAATGTGCCGGTGAGCCAATTCTAACACCAACTTCCTGTAAGGTTTGGGCACTACAAGTTGCTCAATGGTTTCTTCTGCCCTTTGAGCCACTCGATACAGCAGGTCCCTTTCCATAGTGAAGTAAGGATAAGGGCAAGTCTTATCTGGGTTCACTAACTCGCCATCTATTTTCACCACATTTTCCCGTGCCTTTATTAGGGTGGGGTCTTTTAACTGTTCTGTGGCAAAATTTTCCCTGTGAACCTCAAGATCCGAAAACTCCACAGACGGCATGTTTTCATCTGAGGATGTTGGCTCCTCCCCAGTTTCTCGAGTTTCCCCCGCCAATACCGACAAGGGAAATTCAGGAGAGTCCTCACCACTCCCAGAGGAATTCTGGTCATCTTCCTGGTTTATAGGGGCACCAGTGGGGGGCTCAGGACAATCCCAGAGTTCCCAGAATTTTGGAAAATCCCTTCCCACAATAGCATCATGTGGTAAGTGAGACACTAACCCCACCTGATGAGAGAGGTTACCTTTGGGGGTCTCAAAAAACACTGAAGTTACAGGATACTCTCGGGTGTCCCCATGCACACAAATAACAGCCACCCTGTTCTTCCCAGAGACCTCTGTAGTAACTAATTCAGCTTTTATCAATGTTACCAGGCTACCTGAATCCAGCAACACATCAACATTTCTACCATTAATACACATTTTACATAAATGTTTCTCAGGTCCCCGAATGGCAGTGCATGCAACTGTCGCAAACAGCGACTGACGTCTCTCCCTTATAAAGTCACATTGCATAGGCTCATCCACAACGGGGCAATTGGCTGCAATATGTCCCTCTTGCCGGCAGCGGTAGCAAATAATCTTTTTCACTGTCTCTTGCAGCATGGGCTTCCTGGGCTGCTCCCGCCAGACCTTAGGTAGAACCCCCACCCTCTCACTCTCTCCACCCTCACCCCTTGGAGTCATCTTACCCGCCACTGGGGATGATCTGGTCTTAGGATGGAAAGTCCGTGAGTCCCTGGAAGAGATGGTCAAGTTCTCTGTAGCCAAGTACCTCTCAACCAGATCCACAAGTTTATCTGCATTTTCTGGGTCTCCATGGCTTACCCATTTTTGGATGGCAGTAGGAAGAGCTCTCAGGAAACGATCCATAACAACACGTTCCACAATTTTTGGTGCGGTCAAAGTCTCTGGCTGCAGCCACTTCCTGCTCAGGTGAATGAGATCATACATTTGAGACCTGGGGGGTTTTCCAACCTGAAAAGTCCAATTATGCACACGCTGAGCCCGGACGGCCAGGGTGACACCCAGCCATGCCAATATTTCTGCTTTTAGCACCACATAGTCTTTTGCTTGGTCAGGCTCTAGGTCATAATAAGCTTTCTGCGATTCCCCAGTTAACAGAGGGGCCACCAGTCCAGCCCATTGCTCCTTAGGCCACTTTTCCCTTTCAGCAGTCCTTTCAAATGTGGTCAAAAACACCTCCGGATCATCCTCTCCAGTCATTTTTGTCAATAAACGGCTCACACCAAAGGATGCGGTATTATTGTAACCACTTGCTTCATTGGTCTGCGGACGTTGCTGTATTAATGTCTCTATTTTCTGTTGAAAACTCTGCTCTTGCTTCTGCAACAGGTCTATAAAGCGGGCTTCAGATTGCTGCTGGGCTTGTTGCTGAGCTTCCAAACTCTGCTGGTGAGCCTTCTGCTGATTTTCCAGACTCTGCTGCAAAGTTGCATTTGTCTGCTGCTGGGCTGCAAGGCTCCTTTGTAAACCCGCATTTGTTTGCTGCTGATTTGCATTTGCTAGAGCCAGCTGTCTCAGTATCTCCTCCATGCTGGCCTTTAAAAAAAAAAAACTGCCAAAATTCTCCACCAACTGTGAGGGGTTAGCTCGGCAGCGGGTGTGTGTGACCCCCTGGATGGGTTCACAACACAAAATCAGGCACAGCAGACAGCGTTGTAGGTGCAAAAAAACAAAAGATGCGGTTTATTTATGCTACATGCAGTGATACATATAAAAGCCAAACAAAATTAAAACATGAAAATAAATCCTGGTCAGCTTGACCTCTAACTACACACTTAGATTCCCTGTCTAACAACTGAGAACAGCCTTGTGCTGCCCCAGTCCCTGTCCCTGTTGTAGAGGTTTCCCACACAGGCGTTAACTCACCGCACAGAACAGGTGTCACACTCCCCAGTCTATACAACACAAAAACTGGTTCCAGGATGGAGCATCTCCCTAAGCATGCTGGGGTTTTTTGTAGAGGTCTTAATGAGCCCACTTACTTCAGCTGGACTCATTAACTCTTCCCCTCTAATTGTAAAGGTCTGCATAAAGCCTAAATCTAGGGCACACATATTTCCCATCCTGGATACAACCAGGTGACTTTACCTGCTTGCTGCCACAGCATGCATAGGAATTTTGCACGCCAGAATTGCTAAAGACAATTGGAATTTACGAACGGAACCTTTTTCCGTCAGAAAAATAAAGAACCTGCTCTCAATCTTTCGCTGGCAGAAATTCCGCCAGCCAGAGTCCGTTGGAGCATACACACGGACGAAATTTCCGACCAAAAGCCCACATCAGACTTTTGCTGGCAGAATTTCCAATCGTATGTACGAGGCATAAGGGATTTTCCCTTGTCTGACCTCATATGCAAGGTGGCATTTCTATTGGCTATCACTTCTGTGCAATATTTCTCTAATTAAGTAATCTTTTCTTGTAAAGAGTCTTTACTGGTATAATACAAGGACAGGTTTATCCTCAGGCCTAAAGCTTTTTCTCCTTATAGTGATTTTCTCCTTCCACTTTTTTGGGGACTTTGTTCTCCCCTCCTTATGTCCTGCTCCAAAACATCCCAAGTAATTTCTCTTCACTGCCTTTACATGGTACACATTGTAACAGCCTACCTTTCACTTACAGACTCTTTTTCGACAATCAAATTTCTTCCTTTATTTCACAAGGGTTCGCACAGAGTATTCCACCATTGATAGATGGATAAGACATCATGCATTCCTATAGTGTACAGGACAACGCTGTATCTTGGCCTAGGCCAACAATGCCCAGGCCTAAGGCGGCACTTTGGAGGGGGCAGCAAGAAATCCGCCCCCTGCCCCGCATATAAAAAAAAGTCCCCGCCGGCTTATGCTACACTTTTAGTGTAGCGCGAGTCTTATGGGGCAGACTGGGCCGGGAGGGGGGCTGATTATTTCACTTATTTGTATAATGACAAGGGAATTCCTAGTCATTATACAAGTGAAATAATCCTATGATTACAATCAGTGGCAGCAAACACAAGTCCAAATATCTTACAAGATCCGAGTAATTTTACTAATCCAGGGACATGATAGCACATATAGGAGAGCAGGTCCCAGTTTAACTAAAACAAATTCCCAGATAATATCTTATGTATTAGCTAAGATCAGTAGTATAAATAATTCTTCTCTACAACATACTGTGTAATGTGCAATGCATATTATATTATCCGTGTCAAAACTCGGTTTTATATAAAACTGAATTTCTCATTGTTAATTCTTGTAGTTATTAAATTATTAAATGTTTTATAATCTGAAGATTTTATAGCATATATATATTCTACAATCAAGGGAAATGTATATATATATATATATATATATATATATATATATATATATATATATATATATATATATATATATATATATATATATATATATATATATGTATATATATATATATATATACTATAGAAAATGTATTTGTTGACAGGGCGGGTCTTAAAAAAGGAGGGGTGTGGCCCTGACAAAAACTGGTGGTTCATATCTAAATTAGGGGAGCACAAGTTTAGTCAGGCCTAGGGCAGTACAAAACCTAAATACAGCACTGGTACAGGATATGGATCCTTTCTATCCCTGTTTGAGTACACTCTACCAAATATCAGATGCATCAGACATCTGTTTCGCAGATTTGTAAGGCTGCCATCCGGTCTTCAGTTAACAGGTTTTATCAGGTGGATGTTCATCACCAAGTACAAGGTGCTACAAGCTGCTCTCTGAGTTCTGTGAAGTGCTCCTTGACCCACTGGTTACATGGACCTGTTTGTTTTCTGTTATGAACCCCCCTCAGTTGGACTGCTTTTGGATGTCTCATGGTTAAAGACTAAAAATCCTTTGTCCTGTACTGTGCTTCTAAGAAAATATGATTTTTCTGAGACCAGTAAAATTTTGTACAGCACAAGTCACGTACCTGTAGAAACTAAAGTGATGAGATATTGATTACTAACCACCACCCTAACAATACTTCGAAAAGAACAACTTTCAAGAACAAATTTAAAACCAACCATCCAAAACAGTGCCCTGATCAACACTAGATCAGCAGTCAAGCACAAACACGAAATTCAAGATTTTATCACTCAACACAACACAGACTGTCTCTTCATCATGGAAAGCTGACTAACACCTGACTGTGACACCATTCTAGCAGAGTTAGGGCCTGAGAACTACCACATCCTAACTGAGCACAGAGTCGGTCAAAGAGGAGGTGGCCTAGCAGTGATCTACAAATCTCACCTCACGTTCACAAAACCAACTTTACAGAGCTCACTGCAATTCATGGAAACACTCACACTTCAATGTCAAGCAAAACCCCAGGACACCTTTCACATTCTACTGTGCTACAGACCACCGGGACCAAAGACACACTTCCTTGCGCCTTTTATCGAATTAATCTCTACATATACCTTGAAAATCTCCTGCTACTTGGGGACTTTAATCTCTGAGCAAACTCCTCCCAGGACTCCATCGCTACCACTTGCATCAACCAACTGAAAGCACTAGGCCTGCAGCAAATGATAAATGCTCCCATGCATGCTTCAGGCCATACCCTCAACCTCATCTTCAAACAAAACATGGATATTAACACACTTGATAACATGCCATTGCCTTGGACTGACCACCACGTGATCAAATTCAAAATAAACATCACTTACCAAATACCAACACACTCAAAGACAATACAATGGACAAGATCACAGAAGAAACTATACTCACAACTCTTCAAAACTACACTATCCAACAAAATAGCGGTGTTAACCCATAACTACTCAAATGAAGACACACTCAGCTCCCTTAACACAGCATTATTACAGACAGCAGACATAGTCGCACCGATACGCAGAACACCCACCCGCAAAAACAATTCGGGCTGGTTCAATGACTCTCTTACATCACTGAAACAAGAACGCAGAAGAGCTGAAGGAGCAGGGAGAAGGAACCCAACAATGGAAAACCACAGAAAATTACAAATAACTCACCACAAGATACCACAAAGCCATCTTCATAGCAAAAAAAGAACATTTCTCCAAAACCATCTCAAAAGCCATAAACCGCCCTCGAGCAATCTTCAAACTAGTCGCCCAGACTATGAACCTCACCTGTTTAGAGTCTCCAGCAAACGAAACACAAGAATTCTGCAATGAGTTATCTGATTTTTTCATTGACAAAATTGAAACCATTTGGGAAATAATTCAGCAGAACATAGCAAATAACCCCACTGGGCCAGAACAGGAAGAAAAAAGCACACAAAGATTCTACAACCACCATTGACACCACCAAAACCATCATCAGAAACCCCCGAGACAGCACAGCACCAAACGACATAATTCTCACAAAACGTCTGAAAGAATGTACTGACATCCTGGCACCTATTATAACATACCTCATAAACAAGTCATTTAAAGAAGGAATCGTCCCAACCTCCCTCAAGCAAGGCACAATCAAACCCCTCAGAAATAAGCCCAACCTCGATCCCAAAGACCCAAACGACCACAGACCTGTCACAAGCCTCAACACCTTCTCCAAAATTCTTGAGAAAACAGTAGTAAACAGTTACAACTCCATCTGGACACCCATAAACTCTTGGACCCACTATAATCGGGTTTCTGTCCTGGCCACGGGACAGAAACTGCACTCCTCAAAATCTGGGATGACACCCTCGAAGCAGCAGATGAAGGAGAATCGTGTCTCTTGGTGCTGCTTGACCTCAGTGCAGCGTTCCACACAGTAGACCACAAAACCCTGCTCACTTGTTTCACAGAAGTCGCTGGAGTTGCAGACCCAGACTTACCCTGGTTCGCATCCTTTCTAGAAAACCAATCTCAGAAAGTGAAACTAGGAACGTTCACTTCGGAAGCACGGAAAATTACATGCGGAGTCCCTCAAGGATCACCCTTGTCACACGTGCTCTTTAACATCTATCTCCGCCAACGCCTCAAAATCACCAGCAACCAAGATCTACTTTATCACTCCTACGCGGATGGCATCCAACTTTACCTACGCATCACCAACAAAAAAAGACCAATACCAGGCACTGGAAAACTGTCTCTCATTGATCGATGATTGGATGATGGAGAGCTCCTTTAAACTCAACGGATCTGAAACAGAACTCCTCTTCCTTCACGCAAACCGAAACAAAAACCCTGGCACGATGTGCACACCACTCACCATCCTCGGACAACCTATTACCCCCAGCACTAAAACAAAAAGCCTCGGAGTCAGGGCTGGACTGGGACAGAAATTTGGCCCTGGACTTCATCCAGACCGGCCCACTTACATTGTGAGAATCCCATCAGCACTCCCTTACATCAGAGTGTCCCATCACCAGCCCCCTTACAACAGAGTGTCCCATCAGCACCCCTTACATCAGAGTGTCCCATCAGCACCTCTTACATCAGAGTGTCTCATCAGCACCCCCTTACATCAGAGTGTCCTGTCAGCACCCCCTTACATCAGAGTGTCCCATCAGAACCCCTTACATCAGAGTGTCCTATTACCAGCCCCCTTACATCAGAGTGTCCTATCAGCACCCCCTTACATCAGAGTGTCCTATCAACACCCCCTTACATCAGAGTGTCCTATTACCAGCCCCCTTAAATCAGAGTGTCCCATCAGCAGCCCCCTTACATCAGAGTGTCCCATCACCAGCCCCCTTATATCAGAGTGTCCCATCACCAGCCCCCTTACATCAGAGTGGCCCACTGAGCCATCGGCCCACCGGGAAACCCCCGGTAGTCCCAATGGCCAGTACATGCCTGCTCTGAGTCCTCTTTGACTCAGACATGACGATGGATGCACAAATAGCATCAGTAGTCAGCGGATCCCACTACCTTCTTTGCCTACTGCATAGACTCACACCCTTGATCCCGGAATGAGATACAGCAGCAGTAGTTGGAACAATAATCAATTCCCGACTCGACTACGCAAATTCCCTCTACCTAGGACTTCCAAAATACCAAATTTCAAGTCTACAAACCGTCCACAGCAGCTAGCCTGGTAACTGGAAAAAAACCATGGGAATCAATCATCCCATCCCTGAGGACCCTCCATTGGCTAGCCGTGAAGGATCAAGTTACATTCAAGACCCTCTGCCTCACTCACAAATGTGCACAAGGAAAAGGCCTGTAATACCTCTGTGACAAAATAAAGCACTGCACCCCAGGTCGCACTCTCCAGTCAACTAACCAGAACCTCCTCCACATCCCCAAGACCCATTACAAATTAAAAAGGGAAGGAAAGTTCATAGTACAAGGACCACGGCTATGGAATGCTCTGGCCGCGGACATCCGCTCAGAGGAAAACTATCTGGCCTTCAGGGAGAAGCTTAAGACCCATCTCTTCTGAAAACTCAGACGGACACTGGCAGCAAAAGCACCCTGAGGCGATTTAGTTTGCATATGTAGCGCTAATTCAGAGGGCTCACCCTTACACATCTTGTCTTTTTTGCCCCCCGGGGATTGGTGATAGGGTAGGACAGGGCAGAGAGTGTCACGGGCGCTGTAGTAAGTCCAGGAAAGCAGAAGAACTGGATCTTGCGATAAAATAAAAGCTGAAGAGCGGGAACTTGTGCCAGATGTCATAACAGGCCTTGAAGAAGCAGATGGCAGGAATGTGGTCAGACAGGTAGACATTGGCAAGGGGCAGTGTCAGACTTCCACTTACCAAACCAGTGAGTCTGCTTGGGCAGAGGGTGGTCTCCTGTAGGTGTCCAACTCACAACCCCTGGTAGAGTAGACAGGTGGATGGGAGTGCGGAGTGGTATGAGAGCCAATGAAGAGGGTCTAGGAGCTGGAAGTAGGGTGAACCCCAAAGCAGCAGGTGAGTAGGCTGAAACAAAGGCAATCGGGTGCAGAGCAGGGGCTGAACAGGCATGACCTGCATGCTTTGGCCAATCACAGCACGCTCTGTTGCATAATCATGGTTTATGGGGACTCAGTCCACGCCCCACACTAAATAAGGCAGCTTACATAGTGGCCATGTGTAATGTGTGACTGTGCACAGAGATAGACTGAGTTAGATTAAGCAGACAGGTTAGTGGCAGTGTATTTATATATATATATATATATATATATATATATACACTCTGCATTTAGTCTAGACTAGATATTCAGCATATTGAAGTGGTTAAGGGGAACCCCGTGAGATTTTGGCATGGCAACAGGTCTGTTATAGATTTTAAGGGGAACCTCACGCCAAATGCTATGGTTCAGGAGGTGGGAGCCCTCACTCATCCCCCCCCTTTCCTGGCCTGCCATGGCTGCTTGCTCGGATAAGGGTATGGTATGGATTTTGGGGGGGGGGTCATGCCATTTTTTTTATTTGGGCGTGGGGTTCCCCCTATAATCCATAGCAGACTGGAAGGGTCGGGTATGGATTTTGGGGGGGGGGGGGCATGCTGTTTTTTTTTTAAATGTGGGCATGGAGTTCCCCTTAATATCCTTACCAGACCCGAAGGGCCTGGTATGGACTGGGAACCCACACCAATTTGTTCATTGATTTCTATCTATATTGCCGGGATCTGGCAATACATTACAGCCGCAAGCAATTTTAAATTAAATTTTTTCCTTTAGAAATGTAATTTTGCTGTGGCGCAGTAAAACACACGAGAAAGATGCACCACTATACAGGAAAACTAAGAGGACCCCCCAGGTGCAATATTTAAAGGAATATTTTGTTTTTATTGTTTCACTTTAAGCATTATTAAAATCACTGCTCCTGGAAAAATGGTCATATTAAAAATGTTTTTTTTGAATTGATACATGTCTCCTGGGGCAGGACCCACGTCCCCAAACACTTTTTATGACAATAACTTTCATATAAGCCTTTAAAATGAACACTTTTGATTTTTCACGTTCGTGTCCCATAGGCTTTAATGGTGTTCGCATGTTCGCACAAAATTTTTGTCTGTTCGCATGTTTCGGTGCGAACCAAACTGGGGGGGGGGGGGGGGAGTGTTCTGCTCATCCCTACTGAGGAGGAAGATAATGGCTAATAATGGCTATCCTACTATGATGTGTGCTACAAATCTAGCAGAATGTACAACCTGTGTGTGTGTAGACATACATGTTGCAAAAGTACAAAAGCTAGGTAAAGCCAAGTGTTATTTCTATCATCAGAAATGCAAGGAACTGAATTTCAAAAGGGCCAACTTCTCTAAACTAAAAAAATTGCTAGAATGCATAAATTGGGATAAAATCTTAGAAACAAAGAACACAGAGGAGAGATAGGTTTGCTTTAAGAGCATATTAAATAAGGGCATTAGCCAGTGCATCCCATTGGGTAATAATAAATTTAAAAGAGCAAACAAAAGTCCTGGATGGCTTAACGCCAATGTAAAAAAGGATATAAAAGCAAAAGAGAAGGCCTTCAAAAAATACAAGGTTGAGGGATCATCATTAGCATTCCATCTTTGTAAAGAATTCAGCAAGGAATGTAAGGCCCCTTTCACACATGCATCCGTCTTTTCTATCCGTCTGCAGAGCGGATCGGATGAACATGGACAGACAGTCCGTGTTCATCCGATTCCCCATAGAGGAGAGCGGAGATCTGACAGGGCAGTCCCTGCACAGTGTGCAGGGACCGCTTTGTCATCCGCCGGCTCAGTGGGGATAAACAGAGCGATCCCTGCTGAGCAAACGGATGTTCATGGGGCGGATCATTATGAATCCGTCCCGTGTGAAAGGGGCCTTAGGGTGCAATTAGGGCTGCTAAGATAGAATATGAAAGACACATAGCGAAGGAGAGCAAAAAAAATCCCAAGAAATTCTTTAAGTATGTAAACAGTAAAAAAGGGAGGACAGACCATATTGGCCCCATAAGGGAGATGGCGGAGGTATTGAATTTAATCTTCACAAGAGAATCAGGGAGGCTTCAGTAATCAAAACTAAAAACAATAATACACACTTCCACTCTCACACCTGTGTATCATCACTGCGCTTACACAAAAAAAAAATAATGTCAAACAAAACAACAAAAACACTTGCTGCCACTCTAAATAAATAATAATGTGCAAAAATCCCATGATTAGGTCAATTCTATGACGAAACATTTCAGGGGCGTGGCTACAGAAAGATCATTGAGGTAGACACGGAATGCTGACCAACATACACCTAGTGCAGTGATAGCGAACCTTGGCACCCCAGATGTTTTGCAACTACATTTTCCATGATGCTCATGCACTCTGCAGTGTAGATGAGTATCCTGGGAAATGTAGTTCCAAAACATCTGGAGTGCCAAAGTTCGCCATCACTAACCTAGTGGTTACTGATGGGGGCAGGGACGAGGAGTAGTGAGCCTTACAGCTGCTATCTTGCTATCTCATAAGCCATATCCAGCTACTTTGGTCTTGGAGTGCTGTGCAATTTGTTTATTGTGTGCCTTTGATATTCCACATGTGAGTGCAATGCAGTGAAATTTTATGAGATTAAAGTGTGTGAAGGTTTTACACTATCGGAGGCTGTGTTTTTTTCATTTACATGTGGAGTGTGTAAAGAGGATTAATCGGGAGCTGTGCATTTGCCTCTGACTGACACCTGAAGATCTGTCACTCTTCATCCCTGTGAAAAGAGGGTTTAAGCATCTGTAGCCAAACACGGCAGTGTGAGGCATAATCAGCTGGTGAGTGTGTACACATAAGGGGATTGAAGTCACAGTCACGACGGTGTGGTGGAGGAGTGTTTCTGGAAGTCTTTGTGAATTATAATTATAATTGATTCACTGGTCACTATCTAATGAACGTTGGACTCTTTGTGTTTTGTCTTTGTCCTTGTGCTAACAGAGGACAGAATTAGAATTAGACTTGGGAAACCTAACATCAATAAATCACCGTGCCCGGGTGGATTGCACCCGATGGTACTTAGAGAACTCAGTCAAGTAATTGCCAGACCATTGTTCCTATTTTTTACTGACAGTCTACTGACTGGAATGGTACCAGCGGATTGGAGAAAAGCCAATGTTGCACCAATATTTAAAAAGGGCCCAAAATATATCCCTGGGAATTACAGACCAGTTAGCCTAATATCAATAGTATGCAAGTTCTTGGAGGGCATAAGGGATTATATACAAGATTTTAGTAATGAAAAGGGTATCATTAGCAGAAATCAGCATGGATTCATGAAGAATCGTTACTGCCAAACCAATGTATTAACCTTCTATGAGGAGGTGAGTTGCCATCTAGATAAAGGAAGGCCCGTAGACGGGATTTTGCAAAAGCATTTGGCACAGTTCCCCATAAACGTTTACTGTACAAAATAAGGTCAGTTGGCATGGACCATAGGGTGAGTACCTGGATTGAAAACTGGCTACAAGGGTGAGTTCAGAAGCTGGTGATAAACGGGCAATACTCTGTTCACACTGCCTACTTTGACTGCCAGCCACAGGAAAATGCAAACCCTGCCAAAATCATGCTGTGATTTTGCAGCAGTTTGTGTTTTCCAGCAGCAGGCAGTCAAAATGTGCCCATCCGAACGTGATTCTTCTGCATTCAGGAGAGGGAGGTTGAAGCTCCCCTAACTGCAGCAGTTTAGGAAACTTTGGGAAAAGACCCATGAACATTGACACTGTAGGCTGTTAGGGAGTTGAGTTTAGCAGCTTTAGCCAAAAAGCTTTAGCCGTTTTCTATGTATTTGTTACACCTACGCCTGGAATTTATGGCAGCCAATTGTGACAGATTTGTAAAGGTCTCAGCAGATTTAGCACTGTAAAAAAAAATAGATTTTCAATCTAAACAGGTGCACAATTTAGGAGTGATCAGCAGCAGATTCTATTCTGTCAAAGGGCTATATAGAGAATCAGAGGAAGGAATTGGATCAAGTTGTAACCACAGTAAATCTGTCTCACTGCACCTGTTAAACAGTGGAGGGGGTTTTACTAAAACTGAAGCACTCAGAATCTGGTGCAGCTGTGAATGGTATCGAATGGGCTTTGAACTTCAGTTTGTTAGATTAGAAGCCACTAGGTACTAAGACACAGAGTACAGTAGATAGGCTCACTCTCAGTTCCAGTGCCACACCATCGTTTTTTGCTGGTGAGAAGCTGTATTACAGGCTGGTTTGACAACAGTTGGAGGATCTCCCCATCAATGCTGATCCTGTTTTTAGGTCTTCAGCATTAAGATGGACGCCACATTGCGTTCATCCTCAGAGGCCCCTGAAACTGAACTTTGCTGCAACATTCACCAGGTCTGGTATGGATTTTAAGGAGAACCCCTGCCAAAATGTAAAACAAAATATGTCGTGGGGTCCCCCCAAAAATCCATACCAGACCCTTATCTGACCACGCAACCTGGCTGGCCGCAGGAAAAGAGGGAGGAATGAGAGAGTGCCCCCACTCCTGAACCATACCAGGCCACATGCCCTCAACATGGGGAGGGTGCTTTGGGGTAGTGCCCCCCCAAAGCACCTTGTCCCTATGTTGATGAGGACAAGGGCCTCATGCCCACAACCCTTGCTCAGTGATTGTGGGGGTCGGCGGGTGGGGGGCTTATCGGAATCTGGAAGCCCCCTTTAGCAAGGGGACTCCAAGATCTCAGCCTCCCCCCTGTGTGAAATGGTAACAGGGTACAAATGTACCCCTACCATTTCACAACAAAAGTGTGACAATGGTAAAAAAACAAAAAAACACAAGACATGGCTTGGGACAATTCCTTTATTAAAAAATAAAAAATAAGTGTCCCATGAAATCCATTCATCTTCTTCTCTTGCTCCGATGGACCGAAAAAGAAAAAAGAAGCCACATGCCACCACCAATCTGCCTCCAATGACTGCCTCTCAGGTGACAGCTTTTACAACTGAGGGCGGGTCCACACGATGACATCGCTGGGTTACCCCCGCCCCCCTCTGACACACAGGGACATCCCTATGGCTTTCCCATAGCGTCAGAGGGGAGCAGGGTCATTTGGTTACGTAACCGGATGGCCCTGCCCCCCTGTGACGCATGGGGACAGCCCTATGGCTGTCCCCGTGCGTCAGAGGGGGCGGGGTCACCTGGCAACATCATCGCGTGGCCCCACCCTCAGTTATAAAAGCAGTCACCTGAGAGGCAGTCATTACGGTGGGTGCCTCCCATGGAGCCAGATTGGTGGCGGCATGCAGCTTTTTTTATTCTTTTTCGGATCACAGAAGCCAGTTATCGGCTTTTTATTCCTCACTTGAGGAGAAAAAAATAAAGCCAGTTACTAGCTTCTGTTAAATGGACATCCCATACAGTGCCCACCAGTGCTGCTAATTAGTGCCCACCAGTGCTGCTAACCAGTGCCCACCAGTGCCACCTACCAGTGCCCATCAGTGCTGCAAATCAGTGCCTTGTCATTAGTGCCCATCAGTGCTCATCATTGCCCCCTCACAGTGCCACCTCAGTGCTGTCATATTAGTGCCCATCAGTGCAGCCTATCAGTGCCACCTCATCAGTGCACATGAATGAAGGAGAAAAATTACCTGCTTGGAAAATGTTATAACAAACCATTAAAACAGGTTTGTTTTTCTAAATTTATGGTTGTATAGCAAAAAATAAAAAACCCAGTGATGATTAAATACCACCAAGAACGAAGAAAGCTCTATTTGTGTGAATAAAATGATAGAAATGTCATATGGGTACAGTGTTGCATGACCACACAATTGTCATTTAAAGTGTGACAGCGCTGAAAGCTGAAAATTGGCCTGGGCAGGAAGGGGGCGAAAGTGCCCAGTAAGCAAGTGGTTAAAGTGATTGTAAAGCTTCGTTTTTTTTTTTTTTTCTTTTAAATAACAAACATGTTATACTTACCTCCTCTGTGCAAGGGTTTTGCACAGAGCAGCCCCGATCCTCCTCTTCTGGGGTACCCATTGGCACTCCTGGCTTCTCCTCTTCTCCAGTGCCCCCACGGAGAGCCGCTTTCCCTGGGGGTACTCATGCGGGCCCGCTCCCAAGTCCTGCTGCATGCGTCAAATTGACACAGACAACAGGACTCGACCCCACCCCCGGCTCTCATGTCATTGGATTTGATTGAAGCAGCAGGAGACAATGGCTCCTGCTGCTTTCAATCTACCCAAAGAGGACCCAAGACAGTGGCTGGAGCTGCTCTGTTCATCCCCATCGCTGGAACGATCGGGCTTAGGTAAGAAAAAGGGGGGTCTGGGGGGACAGCTGCAGCACAAAAGGTTTTTCACCTTAATGCATTCTATGAGGGTTTACAACCCCTTTTAGGTAGATTCCTAATACATTGTGATGGATCCTATCCCACACTTCACTGAGTGCTTCTGTCAGTAATACCGTTTCCTCCAGTCTGACCATCAGAGAGATATATTATTATAGCTGAATTGAATACATTTTTTTTTTTTTTTGAAAAGCCAGTGTGAAACCAGGGAAGGTCCTTACCCTGATCCTCTGGGGCATTAGGCTCCAGACAGGGAATGAAGTACATCACATGGGTCCCACTGGCCTATGTCCCCCCCCTCCCAAGACTTTCAGGGTTGGCCCAAGGACCGACACCCTACTCATCACACTGATAAAACGTGACAACACCAAACAAAAAAATACATAAAAGTGACAAATACGGGGATAAATGAAAAAGGAAGTGGGGAGAAGGAAAGTGGGAGAAGTGAAAAGTGGCTATTGTGCAGTACAATGACCGGCCTTTCCACTGAATACAAGTCTAGCCAAAAATAGCTTGTAGAATCTTGAATGATTTATTGGATAGAATACAGCCTTTTTATACACCTTTAACACAAGGGGTTAGATAATGAGGTAGGGCTGGCTCATGGAAACTCCCCCTCCCCTCCAGCAACAACTTAAAAGACAATTATATAATCAACATGTTAATTAACACAGCACTTAAGGCAGCCTAGGTGACCAGGCAGTCCGTCTCCACAGGTCAATGTGATTAGCTCTTTCAAGGATCATGTATTGTTCAGAATTAACAACCAACAATAGTTTTTGGGCAAGAAAACCATCAAAGAAAACAGTCTCTCAAAAATGTAACAAAAAAGATGAATATAGCAATACCAAATAATAGGGTGAATCTGGACAGAAAAAGGTCCTTGCAGCCAGTGTCCGTGACAAACATATAAAATGCTCATTGCATCAATGGAACATTAGATCTCAGCTTATGCAGATGATCTACTGTTGGAAATAGACAGGTTTGGCCTTATACCTAAGGTTAAAATAAATATTGAGAAATCGGGGTTGATGTTGAGCCATGTGTCTGAGGATGAGGAATACTCTGCAACAATTGTTTCCTTTTGTTTGGCACCTCGATTCTATATTCTATTAGGCGATTTATATCTCTTCACATGTAAAGTGCCTATATGGTCTAAATTATGCACCGTTGGTGGTATCTATATTAAAAGACTTGCAGAAGTGGAGAAGCCATATTCTGACGTGGTTCGGCAGGGTAAATGCGCTTAAAATCAGTGTAATCCCTAGACTTATTTATGTTTTACATACCGTACCTATAACACTCCCACCAACATTCTTCAAACAAAAATGAAGGGCTTTTATAACCTGTGTAAGGAGATAAACACAAACATATGAGATTCTAAGAAGACCAAAACGGGAGGGTGGGGTGGGACTTCCGGACATAGTGACTTATTACAGTGCCATGGCCCTGGTTCATATTATGAACTGGTGCAATGACTCTGGTAGTAAACTTTGGGTGTCTCTGGAGAAAACACTAGCAGGTAGTAACCTGGCCGGAGCCCCCTGAATGCCGGTTTCATATAGGGCAGTGATGGCGAACCTTGGCACTCCAGATGTTTTGGAACTACATTTCCCATGATGCTCAACTACACTGCAAAGTGCATGAGCATCATGGGAAATGTAGTTCCAAAACATCAGGGGTGCCAAGGTTGGCCATCACTGATATAGGGGGTTATTGAAATACGCATCACCAATGATTAAAACACTATGCATTTGGGACAGAATGAATAGTACAGGAAAATTTGCCCCCCCCCCCCCCAATATCCCCCATGACACCAATGGAAAGATTCACTTGGTTTCCCCGGGTGGAAGAGAAAGTAAGTTTAGACCGTTGGGGGATGGATGGGAAGGGTAATTGTGCTAGCATGGCCCCACAGGGTAAATTGCTACCAGTGACAGAATTGGTTTTGAGATTGGAGGAAATACCAATGGCTGTATGGAAATATCGTATCAAGAATGAAGACAGGGACAAAAGGGTAAACAAAACCCCGGGACTTTAAAGGTGCTGTATGATGTATATAGTAAATAGATATTCACAGAGTATGTATCATAAAATCACAATTTTTTTTTTATTTTATTAACAAAAGTACAAAATAATATTTACAATATATAAAAATTGTTATATACATCAATACTCTATGATGAAACAAAAGAAATAATATTTATCACTTCAGAGTATACCACTCGACATGTTTCACTCCTCTGAGCTTCCTCAGGAGTTAAAGGTACACTTAGTGGACAAAATAAAAGTAATAATAGAGAGATGCGGATCAAAAATATATCATAATCAAATTTACATTTCCATTAACAATAAACTGATAAAGATAACATACTCCAATAGTATCCAATTCATGGGCACAACAACATTGTATGAATATACAGTGTTCCAATATTTGTTCAATTTATATATTTTTAAACTTAGGTCCACATAAGATCTTACCAAAAATATGCCAATTAGCCAGTTGCACCACAAAAGTATAGCAGCCACCAAGTAGAAAGTACTGTAACAGGATTTTAAGTCACAGATAGGTATTTCTGAATCCGGGGGTGACAGGAAGGCTACTGATACATGTATTGATCTGTATGAATAAAAATATTGTATCGTATGACGGATCTGTTTAATAAGTGGAAGAATCAGGTTAGGCCAGCGAACTTGCTTACTTTTTTTTGGAGGGGTTATTGTGGTTTGTGTTCATGAAAGGATTTAAATATTTACCTTGTGCAATGTGTCCCTTTATGCTGTATGTTGGTAACTTGTCTTAATATAGAAAAAAGTGATAAAAAAAACCCTAAAAAACATATAAAATGCTAAATTAAGAAAAAAAAATTAAAACAAGTTTAATATCACATTTACTACATGTCTTTAACACTAAACACTGTGCCATTCAATTAGGCCTCATGGTGTTACCACAGTAACGTTACATACAGTAACGCCAGTGTAGGCATAGTCGGAGGAAATGGTATTGAACTGACAGACAATAACAGGTAGCTGTGCCTGCTGTCCCACTGAGTTCCTGTCCTGATAAAGGCAGCATGTGACCATATGGCTTCATGGAAATAGAAGAAGCATATAAAAGGAGCAACAATGATGTCACGGGAACTCAAATGGTTTCTTTACATAGTATCCTTGTGCAGTTTATGTCTACCACTGTGAAACTGGAGAAGCGTGCAGGAAATCTATATGTACAAATCCCCTGACGAGCTATAGAAAGCTAGGGGAGGTGGGGGTTAAATGCGAACCATCCTACAGGAACAGCTGAAAGATCTTTTTAGTTTAAATTATATATTTTTTTTTCTTTTGCTAATTGTAATTAGTCTAAATGGAAAACTTTCTTTCCTTGAAGTTGAATCTGTCTACCACTTTTTTCCCTTAAAATAAAATATAGAATGGTGACTCAAGTCAATGTCGATCATCCTTTTGTTAAGAAGAAACTCCCTAAAGAAATTTACTTTACAAATTAAAGTGGTTGTAAACCCTTACAAACCACTTTGACCTACAGGTAAGCCTACATTAAGGCTTATCTGTAGGTCCAAGAAATATCTCCTAAACCTATATGGTTTAGGAGATATTTACAAAAAGACAGCCACCACTGTCTACGGCGCATAGGCGCACTGGCAGGCCGCAGATCGCGGCGATAGGCCGCAGATCGCGGCGATATGCCGCGAGTGACGGCTCCCGCGCGCACGCGCAGGAGTGACGTCATCGCTGCTCCGGCGAAATCACAGCGCCGGAGAAGCGAGACCCGGAAGTCACTCCGGGATCCATGGCAGTGGCGGACATGAAGACGGAGGACCGCTTCGGGGGCTTCATTCTCAGGTAAGTTATTGATAATGAGCTAGTATGCTATGCATACTAGCTCATTATGCCTTTGCCTTGCAGGTTGCTTTTTTTTTTTTTTTATTCACATGGGTTTACAACCACTTTAAAGAAATGTAGAAAAAACTTCTTGCTAAAGTTCAACCATAGAATGTCCTATTGTTCACATAGTCACAGCTGCCCCTCTGTGAATGTTATCTAGGAATTGTCTCAACCTGTGTTGCCCATAGCAACCAATACTTTCATACTGCACTAGGTAAATGAAACAATCCCAATGGGAAACTGCCCAAGCCAATTTTCCCCAAGCCATCTTTTAGGACAACATCCTTTACAAACTTCTGTGCTGGAACAATACCAAGTTACTAACTCAGATTTTTCCATCATCTTCCAGGAAGGAAGGGTGTCATGCTTATGCAGTAATATTCTCTGTCAGCTTACCTTTCCTCATGTGTTCAGACTAAGAGGCCAGCTACTCTCAACTGGCTGTTTTTATAACCTCTCCTCTAAGCATGGCTCCACCCCAGGCCCTATCAGGGAGCCCTATATTAACCTGTGCACTGCAAGCCAGTGGAGCTGATCAACCATTGTGTATTTTTGCTTCCTGCTTGCTCTTCGTTTGTCTGTTACTGACCTTGGCGGGTTCTCGACTATTCCTGTCTGCTTTTGACCCTGCCTTTTGGCGTGTCCCTGACTATCCCTGTTTGCCTGTGACGCTGAACCTTTGGCGTGTACTCTGTTGTTCTTGTCTGCTAGTCGCCCTGACCTCTGCCTTATCCATACTATCCTTGTTGTTCCAGCCTGCTGCTTCCGTCTCCTGTAGTCTACCGTGAGTGCAAGCTGGGATACCCTGAGAGCCACGACCTGGAGCCAGACTGCAGCACAGTCCATCCTCACCACTAGATGCTCTGGTGAAAACCTGCTGGCTCTTAGACTCCACACCCTGGACAATCTATGCTCTAGCTCCCACTGGGATCTGTGTTAGTGATCCAGTAGACCTGCTTCCTGAACTTCCCTGGGTACTATCCGCAGCAGTCAGTCCTAGGGTCCACTACCTTAGCGGTGCACTTCCGAATGCTATGGAGTTCATCTGTTACCTGGTCTCAGGTGATCTGACAGTTTGATCAGCCATGGACCCGGCTGATGTTACGCTTCCTGCAGATGATCCGTTGCAGGGTTTAGTTCGCAGACTTGAGACTCAGGAATTGCATCAGACCCAGGTGATGCGATTCCATCAGGATTTGACCTCCCGTTTTGAACAGCTTCAGGCCTCATTAGGATCCCTAGTTCAACAACCTCAACCGCTATCTGCTGCCGCACCTATCAAACAAGTCGCAGCCACACATTCGTTAAAACTGCCAGCTCCAGGCCGCTTCTCTGGGGACTCCAAGGCCTGCAGGGGGTTCCTTAGCCAGTGCACAATTCATTTTGAACTCCAGCCCCAAAACTTCCTGTCCGACCGGGTGAAGGTAGCCTATATTATATCCCTCCTGTCTGGTGAGGTGTTATCCTGGGCTCCTCCTCTGTGGAAACTGAATGATCCAGTGGTTTCTAGCCTGTCTGATTTCTTGAAACTTTTTCGGAATATCTTTGAGGAACCGGGTCGTGTCTCCTCAGAGGCCAGCGCTCTTTTACGCCTCCGTCAAGAGTCCGCTTCTGTGGGACAGTATGCTCTTCAGTTCCGTATCCTCACAGCTGAATTGAGCTGAAATAATGAGGCCCTAGTTGCAACCTTTTTACATGGCCTCTCTGATAGAGTGAAGGATGAATTATCAGGAAGATCCCTCCCTACTGATCTGGACAGTGTCATCACCTTGTGTAACCAGATCGATATTCGCGTTCAGGAGAGGGCCCTGGAAAAAAGACGCCAGCACTCCTCATTCTTTAGGCGGCCTGAGCTCCCTGTCCCTTCTCTTCAATCTAGCAGCACCCCCTGCCTTCTGAGGAACTTATGCAGCTGGGCCGGACCAAGTTATCTCCCGAAGAACGTGCTAGGCGCAGAACTCAGGGCATGTGCCTCTACTGTGGGGTCAAAGGTCATTTTCCTGATACTTGGTCTCTCTTCGTCCGGAAAAACGCTTAGGGCTAATATATCTGGAAGGTGGAGTATTAGACCCTGAAATATCAACTTCACCTCATCTTCTCCTTTCTGTATTCCTTCCTCTCGTTCAGTCTGGGGTCAAAGGTCATTTTCGCGACACTTCTCTTTGTCCAGAAAAACGCTCAGGAAGGTGGAGTATTAGACCCTGAGATATCACCTTTACCTTCTTGTCTTCTCCTTTCTGTATTCCTTCATGTCGCCTCTTCCTCTCGTTCAGTCTTGGCACTTCTGCATTCTGGAGCCGCTGGCAATTTCATGGATTGAGAAACTGCATCTTCCATGAGACTTACCCTTTTGCTCCTTACGCCATTGGTGGTCTTGGCGATTGATGGCACAGTTCTCCCAGGGGGCCCTATCCACTTCCAGACCCTCCCTGTTAAGATGGTTCATCCTAGAACCCAAGATTACATGTTTTCTCTCTCGCTTGCTAAACACCAGAAAGACGGGACTCCTACCTTTAAACTACAACACATGATACAGCAACTTGATCTTCTATTGCCAGTGAGGGCTAAAAAGCAAATCTGCTGCTCCTAAAAGCAATTTAAATAATATATTAAAGCAGGGCTTGACAAATTTGCTTGGAATCTAGGAGCCAGCTAAAAAAGTTAGGAGCCAGGTCGGTAACGGCTATCCGGACCTGTCCCTGGCCTGACATGGAGACGAGTGAGGGGAAGATAGCCCCCCACCTGTCTCCAAGTCATTGCCCATAGCTCTTAGAGGGACATTTTATTTATTTATTTATTTTTCAAATGAAAATTTATTTTTAAATTGCATTTTAGTGTAAATATGAGATCTGAGGTCTCTCTGACCCCAGATCTCATATTTAAGAGGACCTGTCAGGCTTTTTTCTATTACAAGGGATTTTTACATTTCTTGTAATAGGAATAAAAGTGACACACATTTTCTTTTTTTTTTTTAAAGAACAGTGAAAAAAATAAAAATAAAAGTTAAAATAAGAAAAAATAAAAAAATTTAAACGTGCCCTGTCCCACACGCATACGAAAGCTGTGTTCAAACCACACATGTGAGGTATCGCCGTGATCGGTAGAGCGAGAGCAATAATTTTAGCCCTAGACCTCCTCTTTAAATCAAAAGGTGCAACCTGTAGAATTTTTTAAACGTCGCCTATGGAGATTTTAAAGGGTAAATGTTTGTCGCCATTCCATGAGCGGGTGCAATTTTGAAGCATGACATGTTGGGTATCAATTTACTCGGCGTAACATTATCTTTCACAATATAAAAATTGGGCTAACTTTACTGTTGTCTTATTTTTTTATTAAATAAATTATTTTTCCCCAAAAAAGTGCGCTTGTAAGTCCGCTGCGCAAATACGGTGTGACAGACAGTATTGCAACACCCACCATTTTATTCTCTAGGGTGTTAGAATAAAAAAAATATATAATGTTTAGGGGTTCTAAATAAAGGGAAGGAGATAGGCAGGGGAAGCTCCATTAGCATTGCTGGTTGTCATACCAACGGCCACCACAAGAGGGTGCCAGATTCCAGAAGGAATCATAGGACCGCAGAAGGCCTCAAAGCCGCAGTCTCAATTACCGGCCGCCGGCAGAACGGCCCGAAGCGATCACGCCGGGGGGGGGGGGGGTCCACGGAGACAGGGTACCCCCAGCTGTGCTGCCCCAGGCGCCAGGTCGCTAATTCTAGTCGCAAATGCGACCTGGCGCCTGGGTTTTGTCGAGCCCTGTATTAAAGGCAACAGATCTGATTCTGTGTTAGCCAATTGCCTGTGAAACCTTGGGAATATGTTCTCAGCTCTCTCCGCTTCAACATCGGCAACTTCGGTTCCACTAGCAAACCTTCCAAAAGTTGAAGATTTCCATAAACACTAAAGATCTCTGTATCCCCACATCTCCTTTCAGCCAATCAATTATGTGAGAGTTCTTATTTAAGCTCCATCCATTTGGCTTGGAGTCGCTGATGTCAGACGAGCCCACCACTTGATTCATCTAGATCAGAGGGATCCAAACTTTATAAACTAGAGGCCAGTACTTGAATCTTACCTTTGACCTGTCTGATTGGCAGGATATAGCCTATGCTTTATCTAAAGTATCTGTTAATACTGCACTGATTGAAGCAAATTACAAAACTCTACTACGATGGTATTTAGTACCAACCAGGATAGCTAAGATGCATCCATCTGCATCCCCCATGTGCTTTAGACGGTGTGGTCAGCTGGGTACAATGTGCCACATTTGGTGGCAGTGCCCGATCATAGTCAGATTTTGGATTCGTATATTTAACCTTATATACACGGTTACTGGGGTTAATATTCGTAGAGCTCCGGAGGTAGCGCTTTTTCAAAAGCTCCCAGATGGGGTTCCCAAGAAATCTTTCAAACTGATCACATATATAATTCTAGCTGCTAGGATTACTATAGCTAGATATTGGAAGCAGTCGGTGGTTCCTCTTGATTCTGTAAAACTCAAGCTTAACTGGATTATGGTCAATGATAGACTCACCTGGACCCTTCGTAATAATTCCAAGAAATTTAACGTAATTTGGGATCCGTGGATCACATATATTTCTCCACTGTGACTTGCCGCTGGTTGACCCTCCCTCTTTTCCTCTTTTCTTTTTTCTTTTTCTAACAAGATATTTTATAATTTGTAAAAAGGTCAGGCACCATTCTGTGCGGTCGTTCCTAGTGGAAGGGGGGTGTAGGGGAGTTCTCCCCACCCTCCTTGTTTTTCTTTCTTTTCTTTTTTTTTCTTTTCCCCCCTCTGTTCTGCTCCGTTTTCTGTTCTGTTATTATTCTTGACAATATGGGTATTAAAGATTCTCTGGACAAGATCCAATTGGGTCTAACAGTGGGTGGGATGTGTTTGTATATTTGATTGGTGGAACACCATACTTTTTTGAGCTACTTTGTAATGCGTAATCTACCATTATATAGATTACGTTTAGCCTATTTGCCTTATAGTTTTACACTCTCATGTTTTACTGTTGATTGACCCGGCTGCTGTGTGGGATAAGGGTCATATTTTTCAGATTTCACTTGTTCATTGACCGTATTACTTGTGATATTTTCTTACTGTCTCACCTTGATTTATAAATAAAAAACATATTGAAAGTAAACTAGAGGCCAGTGACAAAGACTGTTCCAAATGTCAGTGAAGGTAAACAATGCCTCAGGCTTGGTGGTCAGTAGGAGAAATATTGCCCCTTATTAGTTTCAATGGGAGGAATGGTGCCCAGATAAAGGCCAGCAAATGGTCCACAGGCCTCAGTGGAGATAACTGATCTAGATAGATTGTGAAACCAACCAGCCAGGCCTTCCTTTTAACAGTGTGTCTTGGCCAGACCTTACATCACTTTTAGAGGCTTAGGCCCCCATTTTATAGCCTTGATGATATTATGATCCTTAGGCCATCATCCAGTACACTGGTGTAGATCCCCCCCCCCCCCAATACAGGGAGGTCTTATGCCATGTACACAGGACCAGAAAATGTCCAACGGAATTATTTCATCGGATATTCCAATAGTGTGTGGGCTTCAGCTGACCTTTTTCAAAAAGTCTGACAGACCTAGAAATAGAACATGTTTTAAATCTTTCCGACGGAATCAATTCCTATCGGGAAAACCGTTTGTCTTTATGCTAGTCCGACTGACCAAATACGACACAAGGTAAGCTATTGACTACTGGCTATTGAACTTCCTTTTCTAGTTCTGTTGTACGTCATCGCTAGGGATGAGCCGAACACCCCCCGGTTCGGTTCGCACCAGAACTTTCGAACGGACCCCAAATTCGTACGAACGTTAGAACCCCATTGAAGTCTATGGTCATTTTAACGGCTAATATGCAAGATACTGTCCTAAAAAGGGTTTGGGGACCTGGCTCCTGCCCCTACAGAAATGGCGGAACAAGGTGTTGGTTTTTCCACAACATTGTAAGCCCTCAAAGTGACTCTTGGTGGGCGCTGGAGCGCCCTGCTGTAAACGATTATATCAAGAATTGTAATTACATGCCATTGTTGAACAGTGGTAGAAAAATTTACCTTTGGTGGTTGTGATGCTGGTGCCACAACACTATAAGTCCTCACAGTTACTCTGGGTGGGCACAGGAACGGGCCCTCTTGTGAAATATTATATCAAGAATTGTAATTACATGCATTGCATCAAAAATTGTAATTAAACGCCCCTGTTAAACAGAGGAAGAAAAATTAGGCTGATGGCATCACCCAGAACCAAAAATGTTCTTCCAACATATCAGCGGAGGAGGAAGAGGATAGACAATCAACATAACAGGACAGTCACTCAGCATCAGCATAGGCAGTCTTGAAGGGATGTGATATTTCCAAAAAAATTATTCGGTTACATCAGCTTCAGGTGCTTGGTAGCTGTGGGTGATCCAAGACTGATTCATCTTGATGAAGGTCAGTCGATCAACTGATTCGGTGGACAGGCACACCCTGTGATCGGTAACAAAGCCACCAGCAGAACTGAAGGTGCGTTCCGAAAGAACGCTGGATGCAGGACAGGCCAGTAGCTCAATTGCATACTGTGCAAGCTCTGGCCAGTGATCCATCCTCAAGATCCAGTAAGCCAGAGGATTTTCGGTGGGAAAGGTGTCCAAGTCTGACCTTGCCCCTAGGTATTCCTGCACCATGTAAATCAGACGCTGGCGATGGTTGCTGGAACCGATCATACCTTGGGGCTGTGGACTAAAAAATTGTCTGAAAGCATCGGTCAGACGGCCACCTTCTCCAACACTCCGTCTGACCGATGCCTCAGCAACACGTTGTCCAGGACCAGGAGTTTGTAACCTCCCAGTCTCTGGGAACGCGTTGCACAGACCTTTCTGCAAGACCTCCCGGAGATGTCTCATCCTCTGCTCCCTCTGCGATGGCAAGATAAGGTCGGCAACCTTACCCTTGTACCGTGGATCAAGGAGAGTGGCCAGCCATTAATGGTCCCTCTCCTTGATCCGAAGAATACGAGGATCCTTCCGCGGGCTTTGCAGGATCAGAAAGGCCATGCAGCGTAGGTTAGCTGAGGCATTCGGTCCGGAGTCCTCTGGGTCACTAAAGACAACATGATCCGCAGCTACCTCCTCCCAGCCACGTACAAGTCCACGTGTTTCTTGGGACTGTAAATCATCCCTACAAGACTGCTGCTGCTGCTAAGTGCCAGCCTCCACCTCCATGCTGACACAATCATCCTCCTTCTCCTCCTCATCCTCTTCCTGTGTGATGGGTGGCACAGCAGGAACACTGTCTGGATAAAGGGGGCCTTGAGAGGCAAGGAAGTCCTCCTCTTCCTGCCTCTGTTCTGCCTCAAGTACCCTGTCCATTATTCCACGCAGCGTATGCTCCAAGAGGTGGACAAGAGGTACAGTGTCACTGATGCATGCACTGTCACTGCTCATCATCCTTGTGGCCTCCTCAAACAGTGACAGGACAGTGCATGCATCCCTGATCATGCCCCACTGGCGTGGTGAGAAAAAAACCGAGCTCCCCTGACCCTGTCCTGGTGCCGTAGTCGCACAGGTACTCATTGATGGCCCTCTGCTGCGTGTGCAGCCGCTGCAGCATGGCCAACGTTGAGTTCCACCTGATGGGCATGTCACATATAAGGCGGTTCTTGGGCAGGTTCAACTCCTTTTGGAGCTCAGCCAGCCAAGCACAGGCATTAAACGATCGGCGGAAATGCACACAGACTTTCCTGGCCTGCTTCAGGACATCCTGTAAGCCCGGGTACCTGCCCAAGAACTGCTGCACCACCAGGTTAAGGACGTGAGCCACACAGGGTACATGGGTCAGTTGTCCCTGTCGGAGGGCGGAGAGGAGGTTGGTGCCATTGTCGCAAACCACCATTCCTGGCTTAAGCTGGCATGGCGTCAACCACCTCTCGGCCTGCCCCTGCAGAGCTGACAAAACATCCACCCCAGTGTGGCTCCTGTCCCCCAAACAAACCAGCGCAAGCACGGCATGGCATCGTTTTGCCTGCGTACTTGCGTAGCCCCTGAAACGCCTACGGAGCACCGCTGGTTCTGAGGACAGAGCACTGGAAGAGGCCATGGAGGAAGAAGAAGAGGAGGGGGTGGAGGAGAGAGGTGTGCCACAACCAATAGTAGCATTTTGGAGGCGTGGTGGCGGAACAACCTCCAACACTACTGCACCTTGTCCTGCATCCTTCCCAGCTGCCAGAAGAGTGACCCAATGGGCCGTGAAAGACAGGTAACGTCCCTGTCCATGCCTGCTGGACCATGAGTCAGCGGTAATATGCACCTTACCGCTGATCGCCCTGTCCAGCGAGGCAAGGACATTGCCTTCCACATGCCGGTAGAGAGCCGGAATCGCCTTCCGTGAGAAAAAGTGGCGTTTGGGGACCTACCACTGAGGAACCACACATTGTACAAACTCACGGAAGGGGGCCGAGTCTACCAACTGAAAAGGCAGCAGTTGAAGTGCTAGCAATTTAGCCAAGCTAGCATTCAACCGCTGGGCATGTGGATGGCTGGGAGTGAACTTCTTTCGCCGGTCCACTAGCTGGGGCAGGGACATTTGCCTGCTATAATCAGACGTGGGTGTACTGCTAGCAGAGTGCCCGGAAGCACTTGGCTGTGACACACCTAATTGTATACCTCTCAGAGCAGGTTTCAGAGAGAACTGAAGGTCTAGTGGGGTTGGAGATCCCGGCTGATGAGGAGCAAGGAGAGGTCCGCTTTGTTCTTTGGTGTGGGTCTTTGAGGTACGCTTGCCAATGAGCTGCATGGCAGGTCAACATATGTCTGGTCAAGCATGTGGTGCCCAAGCGGCTGATGTTTTGGCCATGCGAGATACGCTTGAGACATATGTTGCAAATAGCAGCGGTGCAATCTGATGCACTTGTCTCAAAAAAGGCCCACACCAAAGAACTTTTAGAATAATGCGCAGAGGCAGCGCCCTGCACAGGCGGAGCTCTGCGGTGTGATTCAGTCGGTTTGCTGCCCCTAAGCTGGCCCCCGGAGGGCATCCTGCCTCATTGGACATGTGCCTCCTCCTCATCCTCTCTCCTACCAGGCACCCACGTGGAGTCAGTGCCCTCATCATCCCCTCCCTCTTCATCGCTGGAGCAAACCTGGCAGTATGCTGCAGCTTGTGGAACATGACTGCCAGATTGCTGTCCTTCTTGAGCATCCCCTCTCTCTGCATTCACGCTACTGCCTTCCTCTAGCTGAGTATCATCATCAGAGCCTACAAAACACTGGGCATCCTCCTGGAGCATGTACCCAACACTGTGCTCAAAGAGTTCAGGAGGACGTGGTGGGTCTAGGGAAGGAGTCACTGATGATGACATTGAGAGGAGGGAAGACGATGCGTTGGCAGCTGCTTTGCTAGTACCCTGAGCCTGGGTGAGAGACGATGAGGAGGATGAAGAGGGCTTGGTCATCCACTCTACCAAGTCATTGCCATATTGCGGCTCAACATGTCCAGCTGCCGAAAAGAAGGACAAGCGTGTCCCATGGCCACGTGCTGATGATGACGATGCACCGCATCCACGACCAGCACTATTGTCTCTAGACACAGAGCCTGCTTGCCCTCTTTTATCGGCTCGCGCCTGTCTGCCTCTCCTTGCTGGCCTTCCAGACATGGTAATGGCCTGAAGGGAGTTGGGAAAACCAGCAATTGGGTAGTGTATATTGTGCACGCAGACAGCACGCACAATCTCCTAACACTGACTGCAAGCTCTATTTAAAACGAGCAAGATAGTTAGCTATATAGGTGGATATAGCGGTGTATACTGGGTTCAGAGCACGCAGACAGCACGCAGACAGCACGCACAATCTCCTAACACTGACTGCAAGCTCTATTTAAAACGAGCAAGATAGTTAGCTATATAGGTGGATATAGCGGTGTATACTGGGTTCAGAGCACGCAGACAGCACGCACAATCTCCTAACACTGACTGCAAACTCTATTTAAAACGAGCAAGATAGTTAGCTATATAGGTGGATATAGCGGTGTATACTGGGTTCAGAGCACGCAGACAGCACGCACAATCTCCTAACACTGACTGCAAGCTCTATTTATTTAAACGAGCAAGATAGTTAGCTATATAGGTGGATATAGCGGTGTATACTGGGTTCAGAGCACGCAGACAGCTCGCACAATCTCCTAACACTGACTGCAAGCTCTATTTAAAACGAGCAAGATAGTTAGCTATATAGGTGGATATAGCGGTGTATACTGGGTTCAGAGCACGCAGACAGCACGTACAATCTTCTAACACTGACTGCAAGCTCTATTTAAAATGAGCAAGATAGTTAGCTATATAGGTGGATATAGCGGTGTATACTGCAGTCAGGGCACGCAGACAGCACGCACAATCTCCTACCACTGACTGCAAGCTCTATTAAAAAAGAGAAATATAGCTAGCTATATAGGTGAATATAGTGGTGTATACTGCGGTCAGGGCACGCAGACAACAACCACTAGAGAAGAGCAAGAACAAAAAATCGGCCGATAACGATCGGTGTATACTGTGTATACTAACTCCTACAGACGCCAACACACTACACAAGGCCGCCACGCTGGCAGCCTTATATAGTGTGGGGCGTGTACTACACAGCCTGAGCTATGATTGGCCACAGGCATCCTGCCTGTGGCCAATCATGGCTCTCCTCGCTGCCGGCGCTGTGATTGGCCAAGCATGCGAGGTCACAGTGCATGCTTGGCCAATCATGAGCCAGCAATGCACTGCGATGGCGCAGTGCATTGTGGGCTATGAGCTCCACACGAATTTGGCGCGAATGGCCCATAACGTTCAGAATTCGCAGAACGGGCGAACAGCCGATGTTCGAGTCGAACGTATGTTCGACTCAAAGACAAAGCTCATCCCTAGTCATCGCATTCGAAACTAGTAGACTTTGGTGTGATCGTGTGTAGGCAAGTCCGTTCAGTCGGAACTCCGTCGGAAAGACCGTCAGAGTTTATTCTGATGGAAAGTCCGGTCGTGTGTAAGTGGCATTAGTTTGCCTTAGAAGTGGAACCATTGGCCATCTTTTAACCCCCCCCCCATGTGTAGGGGGCAGGGCCTCACCATAAGATATGCCTTTTTGCTAATGAAATCTTGCCGTTTCATACCAACCCAGCAATTTCTTTCCCCAGTGTGGTCAAGCTCCTTAAAGATTTCTCAGCTATTTCAGGCACATATCCCTTGCATCAGGCCAATTGCAATCCATCCAATCTAACTACTCTTATTATTATACAGGATTTATATAGCGCCAACAGTTTGCGCAGTGCTTTACAAACATTATAGCAAACAGTACAATTACAATTCAATTCAATACAGGGGGGAATCAGAGAGCCCTGCTCGTTAGAGCTTACAATCTAGGAGGGAGGGTCAAGTTACACAAAAAGGTGATAGCTGTGGGGGATGAGCTAATGGAGAAAATAGTGCAGTTGTTAGATGGAGGCAGGATAGGCATCTCTGAAGAGGAACATTTTCAGGGATTGCCTAAAAGTGGATAAATTAGGAGACTGTCTAACAGATTGGGGAAGGGTACTCCAGAGGATGGGAGAGGCTTGGGAGAAGTCCTGGAGGCAGATATGGGAGTTGATGAGGGAACTAGAGAGCAGGAGGTCGATTAGGTTGGTATTTTGAGATTAGGCTAGTGATGTAGCTGGGGGCAGAGTTGTGGATGGCATTGTAACTTATTGTTAGTATTTTGAATTTAATTTGTTGGGCGAGTGGCAGCCAATGGAGGGAATGGCAGAGAGGGGTAGACACTGAGCGGTTTGTAAGGTGGATGAGTCTGGCAGCAGCATTCATGATGGACAGAAGGGGGATAGCTATTTAAATGTAAGCCAATGAGGAGGGAGTTGCAGTAGTCAAGGCGAGAGATAACCAGGGAGTGAATCAGGAGCTTTGTGGTTTCATTGGTTAAAAAGGGTTGTAGTTTAGAGATGTTGCAGGGGTTGAGGCGGCAAGCTTTGTAAAGTGATTGGATGTAGGGCTAAAAGGAGAGTTCAGGGTCCAGGATAACACCAAGCATGCTGACATGTGGGGATAGGTGGATGGTTGTGCCATTGCTCTTGACAGAGAAGTCAGGGGAAGGAAATATTGTAAGGTCAGTTTTGAACAAGTTGAGTTTGAGAAGTGGTGTGGCATCCATATAGATATGTCTGTTACTAAGTTTGTGATGCATGAGGAGACTGATGGGGTGAGCTGAGGGTGTGAGAGATAGATTTGGGTGTTGTCAGCGTAGAAATTACATTGACCCAGTGGATCTCTGATATACCTCACCCCCACAATAGACTTACTTTATGAAACCAACTTTGGTTCACCTCTACACCAACTATCTTTGACTGGAGTCCTGGAAAAGATGCCTAAATCTCCTGGCTGGAAAGAATTGCTGCCCTGAAAAAAATAAAAATACACTTCTTGCAAAGATCCTATATCCTTTCCAGACCCTTCCGATTAATGATCCCCCCACATATCCCAAGATCTGTCCAACAACTGTGCCTCCAGTTTATTTGGAAGGATATATATATATATATATATATATATATATATATATATATATATATACACACAGTGCCTTGCGAAAGTATTCGGCCCCTCGGCCCCCTTGAACTTTTCAACCTTTTGCCACATTTCAGGCTTCAAACATAAAGATATAAAATTTTATTTTTTTGTGAATTATCACCAACAAGTGGGACACAATTGTGAAGTGGAACGAAATCTATTGGATAATTAAAACTTTTTTAGCAAATAAAAAACTGAAAAGTGGTGCGTGCAAAATTATTCGGCCCCTTTACTTTCAGTGCAGCAAACTCACTCCAGAAGTTCAGCGAGGATCTCTGAATGATTCAATGTTGTCCTAAATGACTGATGGTGATAAATAGAATCCACCTGTGTGTAATCAAGTCTCTGTATAAATGCACCTGCTCTGTAAAAGTCTCAGGGTTCTGTTGAAAGCGCAGAGAGCATCATGAAGACCAAGGAACACACCAGGCAGGTCCGTAATACTGTTGTGGAGAAGTTTAAAACCGGATTTGGATACAAAAAGATTTCCCAAGCTTTAAACATCCCAAGGAGCACTTTGCAAGCGATCATTTTGAAATGGAAGGAGTATCAGACCACTACAAATCTACCAAGACCTGGATGTCCCTCTAAACTTTCAGCCCAGACAAGGAGAAGAGATGCTCAGAGATGATCAGAGATGCAGCCATGATCACTCTAGATGAACTGCAGAGAACTACAGCTGAGGTGGGAGAGTCTGTCCATAGGACAACAATCAGTCGTACACTGCACAAATCTGGCCTTTATGGAAGAGTGGCAAGAAGAAAGCCATTTCTCAAAGATATCCATAAAAAGTTTTGTCTAAAGTTTGCCACAAGCCACCTGGGAGACACACCAAACATGTGGAAGAAGGTGCTCTGGTCAGATGAAACCAAAATCAAACTTTTTGCCCACAATGCAAAACGATATGTTTGGCGTAAAAGCAACACAGCTCATCACCCTCAACACACCATCCCCACTGTCAAACATGGTGGTGGCAGCATCATGATTTGGGCCTGCTTTTCTTCAGCAGGGACAGGGAAGATGGTTAAAATTGAGGGGAAGATGGATGCAGCCAAATACAGGACCATTCTGGATGAAAACCTGTTGGAGTCTGCAAAACACCTGAAACTGGGACGGAGATTTATCTTCCAACAAGACAATGATCCCAAATATACAGCAAAATCTACAAAGGAATGGTTCACAAATAAACATATCCAGGTGTTAGAATGGCCAAGTCAAAGTCCAGACCTGAATCCAATCGAGAATCTGTGGAAAGAGCTGAAAACTGCTGTTCACAAACGCTCTCCATCCAACCTCACTGAGCTTGAGCTGTTTTGCAAGGAAGAATGGGCAAGAGTTTCAGTCTCTCGATGTGCAAAACTGATAGAGACATACCCCAAGCGACTTGCAGCTGTAATCGCAGCAAAAGGTGGCTCTACAAAGTATTAACGCAAGGGGGCCGAATAATTTTGCACGCCCCACTTTTCATTTTTTTATTAGTTAAAAAAGTTTCAAAAATCCAATAGATTTCGTTCCACTTCACAATTGTGTCCCACTTGTTGGTGATTCTTCACAAAAAATAAAAATGTTATATCTTTATGTTTGAAGCCTGAAATGTGGCAAAAGGTTGAAAAGTTCAAGGGGGCCGTATACTTTCGCAAGGCACTGTGTGTATATATATATATATATATATATATATATATATATATATATATATAATAAAACATTTAAAAAAAAAGAGGCGTTGTCCCCACTATAGCAGTGGGGAACCAGAAGACCAAATGAGCAACATAGCATGTATTATAGGGATAATAGAAATGATTTATGGGAAGGCTGGCCGTAGCCTGTATTTGTGGGAGGAGTCTGAGAGACTATTTAACCCTCCTCTGTCAGGGCCAGGGTTGGTGTTTTCTAGGTGACGGTCGGCCACGGCAATGGAGGCCGCCCTGCCGTATACCATCGCGGCCCAGGTTCCAGCGGGGGGAGGGTGTTGCCGCCCGCCCGCCCGCCGTCTCTCCCGGATGCCGGCGTGGGGCCGTCCATTCATCCTCCACTACCCACGGCTCCCTTTGGATAGCATTCCGCCCGCCTCTCCCGGCGTCCATGCTGGGGGTGGGGGGAGGGGCCGTCCATCCATCCTCCACCACCCATGGCTCCCTTTAGCTAGCATGCCGCCCGCTTCTCCCGGCGCTCATGCCCGGGGCAGCGGGGTGCATCCTTCGTTCCAGGTGCATGGCTGCACTCTCCCTGCCCGCCCACTCCCCATGCGTCTAGCTCCACGAGGGAGCCGGCCACCCGCCTCCTCTGTCCCCAAGCTCCTGGCACTCCACGTGGTGACCCCGGCAATTCTCTGGTGCGTGTGTGTGTGGGGGGGGGTTGATCGGCCGCCGGCTCTGCTCCCCACACATCTGCAAAGGGGGGGGGGGGTGCCTGCCTAGTTGTTCGGCCGCACGCCAGATCCCCTCTCCCCTTGTTTTATATGGGAGGGATTGGTCGGTGTTCCATATGTGCATCCATCTTCACTATCCACACGCCTGGTGGGTCCCGGTGCTCACTGAGGGGGGATGGGCGGTCTTATATGTTCTTATATTCTTTGGTAGCGTTCTGTCAGCGTTCTGTCACAGCGTTCGGTCCAGCATTTCTGTCGCACCGTTCTGCTCTGCATTTCTGTCGCACCGTTCTGCTCGGCATTTCTGTCGCACCGTTCTGCTTGGCATTTCTGTCGCACCGTTCTGCTCGGCATTTCTGTCGCAGCGTTCAGTCCAGCATTTCTGTTGCAGCATTCAGTCCAGCATTTCTGTCGCAGCGTTCAGTCCAGCATTTCTGTCATAGCGTTCTGCCCAGCATTTCTGGCACATCGTTCTGCCCAGCATTTCTGGCACATCGTTCTGCCCCGCATTTCTGGCACATCGTTCTGCCCAGCATTTCTGGCACATCGTTCTGCCCAGCATTTCTGGCACAGCGTTCGGCCAGCATTTTTTCTGTCATAGTGTTCAGTCCAGCATAGCGTTCAGTCCAGCATTTTTTCAGTCATAGTGTTCGGTCCAGCATGGATTTCTGCCTTAGCGTTTCTTCCCCTGGATGTCTGTCTTAGCGTTTCTACCCCTGGGTGTCTGTCTTAGCGTTTCCGCCCCTGGATATCTGTCTTGGCGTTTCCGCCCCTGGATTTCTGTCTTGGCGTTTCCACCCTGGATTTCTGTGTTGGCGTTTTTCCCCTGGATTTCTGTCGTAGCGTTTCTGCTCCTGGATTTCTGTCGTAGCGTTTCTGCCCCTGGATTTCTGTCACGGTGTTCTGCCCCTGGATTTCTGTCACGGTGTTCTGCCCCTGGATTTCTGTCACAGTGTTCTGCCCCTGGATTTCTGTCACAGTGTTCTGTCCCTGGATTTCTGTCGTAGTGTTCTGTCCCAGGATTTCTGTCGTAGTGTTCTGCCCCTGGATTTCTGACGTAGTGTTCTGCCCCTGGATTTCTGTCGTAGTGTTCTGCCCCTGGATTTCTGTCGTAGTGTTCTGCCCCTGGATTTCTGTCGTAGTGTTCTGCCCCTGGACTTCTGTCGTAGTGTTCTGCCCCTGGACTTCTGTCGTAGTGTTCTGCCCCTGGACTTCTGTCGTAGTGTTCTGCCCCTGGATTTCTGTCGTAGTGTTCTGCCCCTGGATTTCTGTCGTAGTGTTCTGCCCCTGGATTTCTGTCGTAGTGTTTCTGCCTCTGGATTTTGTCTCGGTGTACAGTTTCTGTCATAGCATTTCCTGCCCCAGTATTTCTGTCAGTGTTCTGTCTAGCATTTCTGGCTCAGCATTTTTTGTCATAGCGTTTCTGCCCCAGGATTTTCTGTCATGACATTGCTGCCTCAGCGTTTCTGCCCCAGGATTTTCTGTCATGACATTGCTGCCTCAGCGTTTCTGCCCCAGGATTTTCTGTCATGTCATTGCTGCCTCAGCGTTTCTGCCCCAGGATTTTTTATTATTGCATTTCTGCCTCAGCGTTCTGCTCCTGGGTTTCTGTTTAGTTTCTGCCTCAGCATTCAGTTTCAGCGTTTCTGTCATGGCGTTGCCTTCTGTCATAGCGTTTCTGCACCAGGATTTATGTCATTTTGTTTTTGCCTCAGCATTCAGTTCAGCATTTCTGTTGCAACATTCTGTCATAGGGTTGCTGTCCTTGCATTTCTGGCCCAGCGTTTCTGTCACTCATGGCATACTACGGTACCTGTTTTCATATTTGTTGGTTGTCATGTCTCATCGTGCCTGTGTTCATGTTTGTACCTAGGGCAGTTAGCTAGGGCTCACACATGACACAGGATCTGTCACGTCTACAGATCTATACGGGCTGAGGTTTCGTTATTAATGATTGTTGACCACAATCTTCTCGCCCGTATACCATACTTCATACGATGCATGTTCATTCACCACGCCTGTACGTCTACCCACTACAGTCTGTGGGTACTCTAGCCCTGAGTTTCTGTTAATTACCTGTCTCTGCGCTGCAGGTTACTCGGGCTAACTCACTACTCACACGGGGGGGGGGGGGGGTCATCATCAGGTTCATTTATGCGCTGTGGTCTTGACTTTTCTGCTAATGTTCTCATTCTTAGGTAGGCAGAGGGGCGTTGTTGTTCTCATGTCTGGTTGTCTGTCTTTCCTTCTAGTTGCATTCTCAGGTTGGGCCGTCTTGGCATCCATACCGATATCAACCATGCCTGCACTCACTTACAGATGTCGTTTCGCCACTGGGCTCACCCTTCGGTCGGAAGCAGACGTTTGTTTCACGGTGCTTCTTCTGGTGTCCGTTGTAGGTTTTTTTCAGTCTGCTCAGCCATCTTCTTGCAGGAGTTCCTCGGGTCAGCCCTTGCTCCCTTTTCCCCACGTATTCTCTCATTCACAAGCAGTTCATTCTCATGTCTGGGTTACCTTGGGCATCAGGCTCACCCTATCCTTCACGGGACGTTCAATTGGGTTTGCGTAGCTTGCCGGCTCTAAGGGGGGTTCCTTATCATCTCCAGGTCAGGAGTCGGTGGGTTCTACTCTCACAGCAGATACTTACCGGTTACTTACGGTTGGCGTTTGGGCATACGTCATTTTATGGATGGGATCTTTACCTTCCCTTTTCCACCTAAACTTGTGTCTTTTTGCTCTCTTTTCAGGCATACTGACCATCCAGGCCATGGCACACCTCAGGCCTTGTTTCTTAAGTAATATCGCATTTCCCACTTGAAGACTCCGATTACAAATTAAATGGATAAAAATAAACTCCTCCATTGCAGGAGCCAATTATCCCGTGACTACTGCACTAAACAGTCAATGGATACGGCAACACACACCACAATGTACATAAACAAAAAAAACAGTCGAAGGCCCACCCCCAGTGTCCAGACGAAGCTATGCAATGCATTTTGTGAAACGCATTGATAGCACAAGATGCCTTTTTCTCCATCGTGTCCCGGAAGAGCACTTACTGCGAGCAGCACGAAGTGTGCCACGAGATTGAGGATATATGCGCGGTTCAGCGCTCATACCTTAGGACAGCTGGAGGTCAACATTTGACACAATACTGCCTAGCATGGTGAAGTGAGAGGGCTGACTACCCTGATTATTCAGTATTGACTGCAGGTTTGACAGAAGTGTGGAAAGTAATAATTGAAACCATTCTAGGTGGTCAACTGCATAGTGGTCTATGGTCTTTCTTCTTTCACCTCCAGCTGTATAGTCTGAATTGCATACCACACAGTCCTCCAAAGAAACTGGTTTAGAACTCTAGTTCTATATCACTGGTATAGAAGAATCTTACCTATTGATGAACATTGTTCTTTGTATTAACTATACACCCACATTGCTACTTTGTGGACAATTTTTCCATCACGTTGTATTCGCCACCCCCCTCCATTATTAACTATTTTTTCAGTAAACTCAAGCCCCCAGGGACCTCTGGACAGGTGTTCGTGCCATTTATAGCTATAGACATAAAGTCATGACATGAACAGCTGTGCATAGATTACCTGGACAATTGTTTTTTGTTGTCTAGGTGCATTGCCATATCCATTGTTTAGTGCAGTAGTCACTGAATACATTTCTTGTTATGTGCTCCAATTGAGGAGTTCATTGAATTTTTAACTATTTAATAAATAATCTTTTCTATTATGCCTACACTGCATGCCATGATGCTCATTTGTGCTTCTACACATTATATTTATATATATATATATATATATATAAATAAATATATATAAATAAATGAATGCAGTTTGACTAGAGCGATGCTGCCTATACCAGGTAAACCATGTTTTATATGGGATATCATTGTGTGTTTATCACATACATTTTTATTTTATTTTATTTTTTTGCCCTTCAAACCCCCTTTTTTGGGTTGCATTATTTGGAGGGGCTCCAGACCAAGAAAGTCCTTTTAAGAGCAAAATCTGGAGAGCCTAGCTGTGCCCCAGATTCATTACCGGGCAGGACAGGATTTGCACCATTAGTGGCCTAACATGTGACAGGCAATACACTGTTGTGGGTGCCCATTGCCATAGACACATCAGGACACACAAAAACATTAGCAACGCATTCTCTGAAAATATGGGACTTCTTTAATGTGGTTGTTAACCCACCAATACATTTTATATAATCCTCTTGTTATCCTAGGTACTCCTGTTTTTTTTTTTTTTGTTTTTTTTTTTAAATATAAAGATTTTATGGTGAGTACAAAAAAAATCCTATTATCTGTAGTTCACTGACTGACACAGCTCCTTTACTTAGACCATCGGGTTGTTACACCACTTTCAGGAGAGGACTAGGCAGAACAGGTTACCATGTACAACAAAACCAGAACTTTCAGCCTGCATAATGCAGCCTCAGTACATCAAAAAGCAGTATAACATTAAAAAAATAATAAGAGGAGAGGGTGCTGTGTCAGTCAGTGAACTACAGAGAAAAGGATTTTATGGTGAGTACAAAAAATCCTATTTTCTCTTACGTTCACCGACTGACACAGCTCCTTTACTTAGACCATCAGGACATCATCCCCAAGCAGTGCCAAAACGAGGGGTGGGAAACAGCATAACTTCCCCCACAAAGGCATGTGGAAAACAGCATAAAGCTTCACCAACAAAAACGGAATGTGGGAACAGCATAAAAATGTTACCCACAAAAACAGAGTGCTCCTAAACAGGGAGTCACCACCTTATCTAACCGCCTCGGAACTTGCGGCAACAATGCATTTACTTAAAGGTAACTGTTTCTTGTCAAAAAAACCATAGAAAATGTAAGTGCAATTGCAAATTACACGGCCACCTGCAAAACTTTAAGGCCAAAACAGGCATCAGCCGATGCACTGACATCTTACCTTGCAGAATTTTGTAAAGGTGCGACCAAGTTGCCCGCTTTACACACTTGAGCAGCAGACACTTGATGTTGGAAGGCCCAAGGCGTTCCAATTGCCCTGGTGGAATAGGCCGTGACCAGAAAGGGGGGCGCCTGTACGTCAATTTGTCTGATCCACTTGGAAATGGTGGCAGACGAGACCGCCATGCCTTTTTTCGGACCAACCAGCGAAACAAAGAGTCTGACTTCTGAAAGGGAGCCGTAGCAGACAATTGCACCCTCAGAGCCCAGAACACATCCAAGGAATGGAGGGCCACTTCCTTAGGATGTGTTGGTGTAAGACAGAGATGGTAACACAATGTCTTCATTGATGTGAAACGCCACAACCACCTTCGTCAGAAAGGAAGTTTGCGGACGCAACACTAATTTATCCTTGTGGATAACCAGATAGGGCGACTTGCAAGACAAGGGCCTGGTGCTTAAAGCCAATTTCTGCTCTACTCCCCACTGTAGAAACAGCAGGATCCTGAATATAGAATAGGAACACGGACACCATCCTTTCTCTTCACACATGGAGATGTAGGCCTTCCAGGTAAGATGATATATCTTCAGAGAAAAAGATTTCTGTGCTCTCAACATAGTTGTAATCACCGAGTCCGATAGGCCCCGGTTCCTTAGCACCTGGCTTTCAATAGCCATGCCATTAAAACCAGCGATGGTAAAGCAGGATGGAGAATCTGACCTTGAGACAGAAGGTCCTCTCGTACTGGCAGTCGCCAGGGGGCATCCGCCACCAGGCGCATTAGGTCTGCTGAGGCCAATCTGTTGCAATCAGAATTACCGGAATCCACTCTGCAAAGCAGACGTGGTAGCAGTTTTAGCGGAGCAAAGGCATAGATCAGCTGGTACCGACCCCATGGAGCCACCAGCGCGTCTGCCCAAGGATCTCTTGTCCTGGACACAAATCTCGGCACCTTTCCGATTGAGTTGGGAGGCCAGAAGATCCACGTCTGGTGTGCCGCGCCCATTCTCCTGGGTCCAGCATCTGGCGACTTAGGTAGGCCACTTGTCAGTTCTCCACTCCTGGGATGTAAATGGCCGATGCATGTTGCTCTGCCCACTGAAGGATGTGAGCAGCCTACCGTGCGGCGGCCGAGCTTGTTCCTCCTTGATGATTGACATATGCCACCACCGTGGCGTGGTCTGACTGGATCCTGATCAGACACCCTAAAAGTCTTATTGACCATGTGGAGATGCATAGCCTGATCACTCGTAGCTCGAGCACACTGATCGGCAACTTGGATTTCTCCTCTAACCAGAGGCCCTGGGTCGACTGCACTCCACCCCAGCCAGTTAAGCTGGCGTCCGTTGTGATCACTGTCCAATTCAGAGGTAGGAAAGACTTGCTGGACCGAAGTGCTGGGGATCTCAGCCACCAGATCAGGGAGTCCCTGACTGGCTCACCTGAATCTGCCGATCCAGGGATAACGGAGCTTTGTCCCATTTCATCAAAATCTTTCTGCAAGACTCGTGTGGAACTGGGCATATGGTACTGCCTAAAAGGTGGCCACCATGAGCCCCAGCACTCGCATGCAGAAGCGTAGTGATGACCACCTGCCGTTCACTAACAGTTTTACCACAGCTCTGAGAGTCTGCAGCTTGTCTGGAGGGAGAAACACTCACTTCCGTGGAGTCCAGCAGTAGGCCTAGGTACTCCAAGTGCTGAGTCGGTATGTTCACCAACTTTTTTTTTAGGTTCAACAGCCACCCAAATTCCTGCAGTGTCTGCATGGTGATTGCCACATCCTCGTCTAATTCTGAGGAGGAAGATACTCTCAGGAGGAGATTGTGAGTGTAGGTTACATAGACAATCTGGTAGTGGGCTTCCCCAACTGCAAATCGCAGAAACGTCTGATACCGAAGGCATATGGGTATGTGTAGGTACGCATCCTGGATGTCCAAAGACGCCAGGGAGTCCCCTTGATGGAGTGCAGCAACTACTGATTCCGTTCTGAATCTCTGTACTTTTACAAAGTAATTGAAGGCCTTGTCTAGGGCTGCTTTTTACCACCTTTGTGCCCACACACCACCTCCATCTTGGCAACAAATGTATTGAAGACTGCTGACAAAGCATCCAGAGGCACTGCCTGCAGGCGAACTGGTTGCAATTGCCTGGATTTTGGGGAAGACACCAGTTTCTGACCCTACCCCATATGGCACCTGTTAGGAGGGTGGGACATCACTGTCCTAACCACCCCAACTGCTGCAGGCTGAGGGGCCCACACCGCTGGACTCACCACCCTGACCAAGTTCTGCGCCGCCCAGCTAGGCGTGTCTGTCAGCTCCCAGATGCTTGTGAGAAAACCGTGCTTTGCCCCAGAGAACAGCGCTGAGCATGAAAAACGTGTTTAGGCGTCAACAAAATGGCTGCCGGGCAACCAGTATAAAGGACATATTCACAGGGGAAAAAAAAAAAAAAGGCAGTCTGACCATGGCCGCTGAGCACTGTATGCAATGAGACTGAAAACAGGCAGAGGAAATGGTAACAAACAGTACTACAGCGATCAGCAGACAGACCTCCAGGGAAGAGACATTCATGGCACAGCCACCCAGCACAGCCCCCACCAGGCCCTTGTCTGACACTGCTCAGCAGCATCCCCTATGGGGGAGGGGGGGGGGGGGGGAGAATGCGGAGAGGAGAGGTGAGGGACCCCCAAATTGACCTCCCTGGGAATGCCCAGCCCCACCCAGGCAGGGAGCGCTGTACTTACCAGTCCTGACGAGCTGGGGGAACATTCCACCACACGCTGATCAGTACGGGGTGGCTGCTGGCCTGGCACACTGACGCAGACATCAGTAGCCTGGTCATGTGTGCCCCGGAGCATCAAGCTCACTGACAACCCCTGGAGCCGGGGGGCATGTTATGGCCGACCCAGCGTGGAGCTCTGGTCTGCACATACTAGCTGGCCAGGCTGGGGAGACTACAAGGAGAAGGGTATCCATCCCGTCACCCAGCTGGCTGTTGATAGCAGATCACAGGATCTAAATCTTGAGCAAAAGGCACACTTGTTTTTTTCCCCCTCTGCAGAAAAGATAAATCCCTGCACTAGGCAGAAAAACTGAGGCTGCAGTATGCAGGCTGGGGGTTGTTACCCAAGGGACCACCTGGTTTTGTGCTACATGTTAACATGTTCTGCCTAGTCATCTCCTGAAGATAGCATAACAACCCGATGGTCTAAGTAAAGGAGTTGTGTAAGTCGGTGAACGCATGGAAAAAAAAAAATAAAATAAAATAAAAGCCTGCTCACATGGCAGGCCGCTTCTCTTCCCTTTTAATCTGACAGCTAGAGCAGGCAGGGCTGAGATTCCCCTGCTGCCGTCAGGAAAAGAAAAGGAAAGAGCCAGCCAGTCACGTGAGCGGCACTGAAATAAAGCTAGAGCAGGCTTTTTTTTAATACACAGACACATGAGCATCTAGGATAAGAAAGGATTATATAAAATACAGGTTATTTCAGCAGCATGAGGGGAGGACAGGAGAGCTGTGGCTGACAGAGGCATGTGAACTAGCCATGGTGTCAGGGCTCAGCCACCATGATAAACTGGTAAGTTTACAGAGGGAAGGCAGAACCAGCCAGGTATTTCAAGTGACACAGTGGGCCCAAATTACACAGCACAGGCACCATGCTTTAAAGAAAGCTTAAAAAAAAAAAAAAAAAAAAAATGTTTAATATAAATAATTGATCTTGAATGAACACTCACACATTAAATACACCAGGAAGCTGATGTTTCAACCCTTAAATTGGCCCAGGCCTAGAGGCAACTTCAGTATCTGAGATTCTACCACATCTTGACCTAGAAACATGGCATGTTCTTCCTATAAGACATCCTGCCCATTATCTTCAATTACTCAACTTTATTCAATCACACCCGAGACACAGGTTTCCTGCTCACTCATCCATTGTTCCTCATCTATAAATCCTTGTTGTCCAGGGATACATCTACCTAGTCACCTTACACACACCACTTAGTGGGAGACAGACTGAGATCCCACTAGTAGCCCAATGGTCTCAAAGATGAGTCACACACTAGTCCAGTGATTGTGAACCTTGGCACCCCAGATGTTTTGGAACTACATTTCCCATGATGCTCATGCACTCTGCAGTGTAGTTGAGCATCATGGGAAATGTAGTTCCAAAACATCTGGGCTGCTGAGGTTTGCCATCACTGCACAAGTCAAACTCTTCCTTCTTGGAGGAAAATTACAAACTTGTGCTGTGAGGGTGCATGGTACTGTCTAAAGTTACCTAAAGTGCCTCAGACCACTGCTTTGGGGGGGGGGGGGGGTGAATAGTTCATCCGGCATGTGTGGTGGGATTATACAAAGGTGTATCAACTCATCTACAGTTTTGCATGCCAGTATCACCGAAAATCTTTGAGGCATTGCTCAATTTGAAGCCAGTCAGTGCACTGCAAACCATTTTGATGAGCACACATCACTGCTGCTCACCCTTGGCCAACCGGGGGTGGTTGCTGTCCATCCTAGTTTGGGTTAAACAATTTCTGCAGCCCTCTGTACCTCTTGCTCAACTCTGATGCAAGATCAAACTTTCCCCTTAAGGGAATTGTTAAATTCTTTGTTATCCACACAAATGTCTAAAAACGACTGAAATAAAACTGGTAGGTTAATTTTCTTCTACCCATAGTCTGACTGGCATATGTCTATTTAGCCATGAACTGCAAGTCACTTCATCCTATGGACCATGTACATGTTTGTTCCAAGTGCTTCCCCTATTTATAGCCAAACCTTAAAATTACAATTTTTTGCTTTTCCGTCATGTTGATTTTTAGCTGGCAATAAGATTCCCTCACATACCAAGTTATGTAGTGAAATATACTTTTTTTTAAAAAAATGTTTATTAAGAGATTAGAAGGTGCGAGACAAGATGAGCACTTCCAGTATCCACCTAGCAAAGGATGGACAAAGCACACTGCTAGAGATTTTCACCTAGCAGTTTGTGGTAAGAATTGCACAGGAAGCCAAGTAAGGAATAAAGGAAGAGGAGACAGCACAGCTGAGCCCACTGGAAACCAAGCCCACCTTAAGTTGAGCCTGCTGGAAAGGAATCAATACAAGTTGGTGCAGCAGTACAATAAAGAACTCATGTCTAGTTCCTCCTGTTATCCCCATTTTCACATACAGGTAAACATTTTTTAAATCTCAAAGTTGGGAGAGCACCAGTTAGTGTCTAGCACTGGTGGCACAAGCTGGAGTAGCTTGATGCGGGTTAAAATGTCCAAAGAAATAAAAAAAAAAAAAAAAAAAAAAAAAAGTTTAAAGACATCTACGCCAACAGTCCTGATTTCTGCCTTTGAGAAGGCTCATCTGAAATAGAGTCCTGGCTGTGGGACAGCTTGATGCGTCAGTGGAAAAGGCATTCATTTTGAGAAGACGTCTGAGGACTCGGACAGAACTCTTCCATCTTTGGTCTCAACGGTTTTCACTACAATGCTGCGTTTGGTTCTGGAGGTTTCCAGGGGAGAGGAACTGACACTGCTGGCATATGAGTAATTGCCCCCAATTCCACCACCAAATCCACTTCCATATCCACCACTACCATAACCACTACCGAATCCACTTTGTAGTCCACCACTGTAGGAACTAACTCCTATGGGAAAGAAAACAGGTGTCACCCACATGCAGTAAAGCAAAACAGACTTTTTAATCAGAAAAATTTCATTGCCACAAGCGATCACTGCAAGTTTTATTGCAACATAACATTTTGAGTCATTCGTGAGCTAGCTTTCACCAGCTGGACTACAATTAGCTGACTAGATTTTTTCCAGCTATGCATTACTGTATATAAAATTGGTGTGTTTAAAGCGGTAGTAAACCCGCAAATTATTATTATTATTATTTTTTTTTAAACCTGCAAAGCAAAAAGGCATAATGAGCTAGTATGCACCGCATACTAGCTCATTATGAAATACCTTAGAACGAGGCCCCGACATCTGGCCCGATCCACGCCGAGGGAGCCGACATGCTCTCTGCGTTTCTTCCGGGTATCGCGGCTCCAGCGCTGTGAGTGGCCGGAGCCGCGATATCGTCAATCCTGCGCGCGGGAGATTTCAGTTCGGCCGCTGCCGGATTTTCACGGCGAGAACCCCCTTGTGCGCATGCGCCGCTGCAGTCAGCGGCGCATACTGAGGGGAATATCTCCTAAACCGTACAGGTTTAGTAGATTTTTTTTTTTTTACCTACAGGCAAGCCTTATTATAGGCTTTCCTGTAGGTAAAAGTAAAAAAAATTGAGCATACAACCACTTTAAAGGATAAAAATGTGTAGGCTGTCATTGCCAATCCCTTTCTGAAAACAGTATAGCAAAAAATTTAAAGTAAAACAGTACCTCTCATTGCAACACCCCAAGGAACACAAATGACACTACCCTACGCACTAAAGGTTTGAGTGACTAGTGTGAACAGGCCATAAATCCCTAATTATAAGTGGGGGGGGGGGGGGGGGGGGGCACAGATCAGGTGTTAATACGTCACTTGATTCATGCTTGCTCTGCATCAATAGATCAGAAAAATATGGATATAAAAACCAAAATAAAAAAACTAAAGCAGCTAACATTTTTTTAGAAGGTCAGAAATGGCAGATGCCGCATCATGAAAGGCCACCTTTTCTATATCTTCCTGTTACATCTGGAACAAGTCCTTCAGGCATCATCCATCTAGTCTCTTGATGCATACACCTATAGGGCAAATCACTAAGGCAGCATGCACGTGCAAGTCTAATATAAAAGGCAAGTTCAGCACAAATGCCTATTCTTAAAGCTGTGATGACAGCCATGAGATGGTCATTGTGGCTCAGTGACTTTTGTAGGCTATATGTGCCATGTATAGCATGTATCCAGTGTGGCACCATAGGCAATCCACCCAACAAGACCCTGCCTGTCACTCCGCTTTGCTTCCTAGCTCCAGTGGCAGCTGTCTAATGGTTATATGAATACAGAAGTGATTTTAAGTTAAGATTGGATTACCTGAGTAACCGGTGGTCTTGGTCTGAATACTAAGGTTCTGAATACCTGATTCCAGCCTGTAAATAAAAAAAAGTTTTAATGTAAAAACTTATAGATGACATGAATATTCTAATAAAGTGCATGAAGTGTAATGTTACCTGCTCTCCTCTCCTTCCAGCAGTTTCCTGTAGGTGGCAATCTCAATATCCAGAGCCAGTTTGACATTCATCAGTTCCTGGTATTCTCTCAGTTGGCGAGCCATGTCCTGCTTGGCCTTCTGTAGAGCACCCTCCAGCTCAGACAACTTGCCGCGGGCATCCTTCAGTGCCAGTTCCCCACGCTCCTCAGCCTCTGCAATCTGTGCTTCAAGGTTTGCGCGCTGTAGGAATAGATAACAAAATTACACAGGAAGTCCACAGATGGCCAAGGTCTTTTACAATTTGATATTTTGTCACTTGGGAATTTGTATGAGGAGCCTCCCAGTACAACAAACATTTCAGTAACTGAAGCTGATGAATGTTCCATGGAAAAAAAATTATACTGAATCTTAACTCTGAATACAGTCTCAACTCTAGAGCTTTTTCACATAAAAAAAAAAAAAAAAAAAAAATCTTAATAGGAATACTTTAAATAACCATTTTAGCTTTCAAAAAGACAAATATGTTTAACTTCTTGGTTAAATGATTTATATGACCCACCTGTGCTTTAAGGGCGTCAATCTCAGACTGCAGCCGTGTGATGTAGCGGTTGAGTTCGCTGATTTCAGTCTTTGTGTTCTTGAGGTCATCACCATGACGTCCAGCAGATGCTTGAAGTTCTTGGTACTGTAGGACATAACGGAGGGGGAAATCAGCAAAACAATGAAAGATGGTCAGGGAAACCTTGTGCTTGCAACCTCTGATTCTCATGAGTTTACCTACAATTTCCTTACAGCAGTTGCTCAGTGTATTAAAATATGCCTGCTCGGGCCAAAAACACCAGTGTTTGACCACAAAGCCAACTGCACTCCATGCTCTAACAAACCTGGTCACACATCCTTTCAATTCTGCCAGTGCAAATACCCCTTGTGATAAAGTGCACTAGTGTGGGAGGGCAGAAGCACAATTCCACTCAATGAAAATGTAAAGGCAATCCCAAATCAAAAAACAGTTAAGAATTTTTATATAGGGGGGGGTCCATCACATCCAACTGGTCATGGTATTAAGAACCTACGGACAGTACCATAACAGCAAATTCTCTGCACTGTATACTCGTGTTGTGGATTTGCCTTTTGTACAGTTTTCTAAAGCCAGCCAGTCATTACAATCTCCTTTAGATTTTACAAGGTTATGCAATACGAGAGTCTATCCAATTTAAATGGCAGGCCATACATTGAAATTTTCTCCTCTTCAACCACTGCTGCTCCCTGCAACACCACTGTTATGCCCACAGGCAGAATATAATGATCACTGCTGGCAGTTATAGCGAACCTTGGCACCCCAGATGTTTTGGAACTACATTTCCCCATGATGCTCAGCTACACTGCAGAGTGCATGAGCATCATGGGAAATGTAGTTCTAAAACATCTGGGGTGCCAAGGTTCGCCATCACTGGCCTATGGCAATGATCAGGAGAAGAAAAAAAAATTAAAAATAAAAACCCACACCCCACACACGGTTTGACTTCAGTACATCAGTACTTCAGCCTGCTCATAGACTGATTGAAATGTCAATCTGTCTATGGCCAGCTAAAGACTCTTCACTTGCACTACAAAGCTTTAAACATCTTAAGATTGTACAGTCAAATTTGCAATATGCATTGTCCTGTTCAACTCAGCCAAAACCAGATAAATTTGGTATTTGCGCCATCCACCTGTAAACATTCAAATTTGTTTACACCATGGGGCCCAAAAGAGATTGCAAATTATAGTCTCACCTTCAGCTGGTACATGCCCTCAACTTCAGCACGGCTCTTATTGGCGATCTCTTCATACTGAGCTTTCACTTCTGCAATGATGCTGTCCAGGTCCAAGTTTCGGTTGTTATCCATAGACAGGACAACTTGAGTGTCAGAAATCTGGGACTGCAGCTCACGAAGCTCCTGCACAGACCAGGCGGGGAAAACAAAAAAAAAAAAAAAAAAAAAAGTTAAAAACCAAACAGCATATAACAGCTTGATGGCAACAAAACCCAAAAGCTTAAGGCTTCACAAACGGGATGAAAAGGTTTGCGCTGTACAAAACCCATCTGTGTGCACCTTCCTTCAAAAGCTGGTTACCATTTTTTCTAAAGCTTGCAGGACACCTGGAAAGAACCCTTTTGCTCAATGGGTTAGGAAAACATGCAAGAACACAATGGCAGCTAACATTTGAGTGTATCGTCACCTAGAGCAAAAATGCCTGAAATATGCTCCGAGCTCAAAACATGAGCTTCTTTGGGGCAAATTAAAGGCGCTTTTCTGACTTTTACATTGGTGCCTGAACAAAATTGTGTGACTAAAACTACTGCCATCGTGTTCTTAACCCTTTGAGGAAAGGCATTCAGCCCCATAATTTAGCCACTGCTATATATGCATGCGCCAAAAAAAAAAGATTCTCATATAAAAGCATTATGACACCAGTTTACAGAGGTCTTGAGATGGTGTGGCTTCTACATATATTTGAACTTAAACCTTTGTTTTAAATTCAAAATGTTTGTCAATTTGGTTGTTTTTTTAGCAGGCTAGCTAGTAAAGTGTGCTGGGAACAGTTTAGGATGGAAAGGTTTCCAGGAACGTAAAATGTGTAATTTATAAATTTTGACTTGAACATAGATCTGATATAGGCTGCATGCAGGTCTGAAATTGACAATTTCATTGAAGGATGGAATAAAGCCAAAGTCAGCATTGTACTATATCAAAATGCTATACTGATAGCATGTTCTACATATAGCAGTATCTGTAGCTCTTGTCCAAGTGTAAATTAGGTTTGCTTGATATTTAAACTGAACCTTAAAGAGTAGATTAGTAATTTTGAGGCAAAAATTTGGTTAATTGTAAGTACGGGTGAACTAGACTGAAGGAAAATATACACCAATTTCAATTACATTTTATCAAAGCTCTTAACTTGCATCAGGCTCTTGAATGTCAGGATCATTATACATTAAGGCTGGGATCAAACTTGTGCAATGACAGACATCACATGTGATTTGCACAGGTCTATGCAATGCAAATTCAGCCATACAAAGTGTATGGCTGAAAGCACATTGCATTCTCAGCAAAATGGTGCAGTAGCTTTTTTTGGTCTGCACTGGAATCAGATCGCATGGGTGTCCTACGCAATCGGATTCCTGCACCATTTGATCTGTGGGTGTCATTAACTTTATATAGACGCCTGCAGCAGTTTGCAGATATCAGTGTGAACCACCTGCAAGTGACATGCTATGCTGGAACATGCACTGGAATGGCGCTGGTTCCTGCATCGCATATGTGTAAAACAAGACTAACTAATAAGCTCCATTTGCATTACAGCAGGAAAAAAAAAATTATGATAAACAGACCTCTAGGCATGAGAGTCAGATGCTGTGGGTTGGCTGACATTGCAACACCCCCTTTTCACATTTGCCTTCATGATCTTGAAGGCAGGTGTACGTCAAGTAAAATTTTGCGGTCTATGATTAGCATTTTTTTTTTTCTTTAAAAAAAAAAAAAAAAAAAAAAAAAAAAAAAAAAAAAAGCAGACGTGCACACATTGTCACGTTCCGAAGAAAAAAAAAAAAAAAAAAAAAAAAAAAAGCAGACGTGCACACATTGTCACGTTCCGAAGAAAAAAAAAAAAAACAAAAAAAAAAAAAAAAAAGTTGAATGTTCTTTAAACTGAACATGTTTTTCCAACCAATAGGATTTTCATCTTGTAACAAAAAATAAAAATGAATGGCCATGTCTCACCTCCTCATAAAGATGACGCAGGAAGTTAATCTCATCTGTTAGACTTTCCAGTTTTGCCTCCAATTGCACTTTGTTCATGTAAGCCTCATCCACATCCTATAGACAAAGCATTAGGAGTTACTGATCATACTATGCACAGAGAATATCAAGAAGTTGAAATGTCTTTATGGTCTCACCTTCTTCAGCAGGACAAAATCATTCTCCATTTCAGTACGCTTGTTGATTTCATCTTCATATCTGGGGGGAAAATAAAAAAAGTTTGAATTCATGGTGTTAAAGTTAAAAGCAATTAAATGGTGGAAGGGAAGCTGTCACTTTAAGATGAAAATGAAAAGTTGGCAGAATTTCTTGAATATGAGGTCTCCAGACATGCTTTTCTCTGCACCAGTTCTCAGTGCCCATTTATGGTTATAAAACTTCTCAATTTCGTCAACCCTTCTCAAGGAGCTCCATCCCTCTTATTTAGAAATTCAATCCAAGCACAATATTTTCTCAAATGCAGACAGTAGGTCATATTAAAATAGATTACACTGAAAACTCCATAAGTGGGGAGAGAATGCGATTGTAACTCATTGGTTATAAAGAGAAGTCTAAACAAAAAACCCCACACCCACCACTCCTGACAGCTTTGAGCTGTTCTCCCTCCCATAAAAACGCTAATAAAATGCAAACGCTCCTTAAATGCTACTACAAGCTGGCACAAAAGTGATCAGCGTTTCTCCCCTAAGCATAAAAACCCTCCAGTATGCATGGAGCATAACTGTTTAAGTGCAGTTTCTTGTTGGGCTGCATTGTGCCCACGGCATGCACAGCTGGTGTGCCAGGGCACACTAATCACAATGTGCAGTGCCAAGTAGAGCAAGGGGCTAGTAAATATGTCATTCACCAGCGCCTTCCTTTTCTAAAGGAACACCGAACACTGTTCACACACAAAAAAAATAAAAAATAAAGATTTACTATGCTTCAGTTTGAGATTGAACAGGAAGCCACTCAGCACAGAGCACTTCCCATTCATTTACTGTCCAGTGCAGATGAGGCTGCAGAGAGAAAGGCACGTGTTTGAGCTTTAGCATGCACACCCTAATGCAGTAGGCTGCACACCTATGATTGTGGCACACAGTCCCAACACAAAAACAAGGCGATTTGCCTTATATTTGCGTTCATACCAACATGCTGTGTACTGAAAAAAAAAAAAAAAAAAAAAAAAAAGTTGTGTTATAGCACATTGCAACAAACTGCAAACACTGCTGTGTATAGAGCTGGTTGTCACAAGCTGGACTTCATTCCTCCATCACATAGTGGCTTGATGCGACAAGAAAAATGTATGTTTGTGCTGCCAGGAAGTGACAAGGACATTCTAGCAAGAACAGGTATTCCCCGTACTTACTGAAAATGTTTCCCAAAATAAAACAATGCCTGGCATTTTACCAAAAGCCTATTAGGTTACTTCAGAGCCTCAGTCAGGTCTGGTTTTAATGAACACCAGGGAGAGAGTCTTGCATGGACTAAACACTACACATTAGCAACAAGCAGGCACTCACCTGTTCTTGAAGTCCTCCACCAGACCCTGCATGTTTCCAAGCTCAGATTCCAGACGCAGCTTCTCCTGGCCCAAGGTGTCGAGCTGGCGGCGCAGGTTGTTAATATAAGCCTCAAACATGCCATCGATGTTACTGCGGGTTGTTTTTTGGTTCTGAAGAAGGCCCCACTTGGTTTCCAGCATCTTGTTCTGTTGTTCCAAGAAGCGAACCTACAAGGACAAGAGATGGATGCAATTATATGATCCATAAGCAACACTACACACACACGATCTGCTAAAAAAGCAGTGAAAATACAATACAGTGAGGCAAAATGTTCTGCTGAGGAAATAAAGTTGATGAAAAAGTATACTAGTCATGGTGTCAAAATGCATTTCAATCTTCCAGTAGTTTTCAACCAGGTTCCATGGAAGCCAATGGTTTGTCTATTTTTATTATAGAAAGGTGTTCCATGAGCTGTGACAATTATCTGATCTCATGGTGCCTGTATAGTTTCAGGTCAAACCACTTTTGACAGCCAGCAATAATCTACGGCCACTACAACTATGACCTTGCTTTAGGCTAGTGTTTCTCACCGCCAGTCCTCAAGGCACACCAACAGGTCATGTTTTCAGTATTTCCCTCAGATTAAATGGCGGTGGGAATTACCAAGGCAGTGAAACTGATTAAATCACCTGTGCAAAATAACGGAAAGCCTGAAAACATGACCTGTTGGGACGCCTTGAGAACACTGCTTTAGGCTACTTTCACACTGCGGCAGTTTAGGCATTTTAGCGCTAGAAAGACTAAAACGCTCCTGAAAACTGCCTCCCATTCAGTACAATGAGTGCCTTCACTTGCATGGCGTTAGAAAAAGTCCTGCAAGCAGCATCTTTGGGGAGGCTATAAATAGCGCTTCTAAAATGCCTCTGCCCATTGAAATTAATGGGCAGCACTTCCAAAGTGCCTTAAAGGAGAAATCCGGCCTGGGCTCATTTGGCTGGGCTTCTTCTATGGGAGACAGGAGTGCAGTTAGTTTTGTACTCCTGTGACCCATTGCCAGCAGAGAGTGGTCTGAAGTTTGCCATCTGCTGACATCGCCAAGTTTAGTCCAGGCACCGCATCATCCGACTTCTGAAGTCTGGATCCACCAGGTGCCAAGATGGCCGCTCCCTGCCCCTCCACAGCTCAGCGCTCCAATGAGTGTGTAGGAGAAGAGTAGGAGAGCTGCTGATTGACCAGCAGCAATGCTCAGAGAGGTGAGAAAACTGAGCCATCGGTGGCTTGGTTCTCAGTAAAAGGGCAACGGGGGACAGATGCAGCATTATACCGATACTGCAGCCACATAGGCAAGTATTATTGGCAAATAAAAAAATACTCTTAAAATAAATTTTAAAGAGCTGCAAAACAGGTCTTCTGTTTTTGACGGTCCCGTTCTCACATTATCTTGTGAAAAAAAAAAAAAAAAAAACACAGCCCACTAATTGAAAGTGTTTAGGTTTGACCTCATGGTTTTGATAAGTCTAATGGAAAATTTGACAAGAAAAATTGTACAATGTATGGCCAAAATAGTAAACCTGGCTCAGGATAGCCAGGCGCCTATACCTTCAGACACAAGTTGGCAACAGCAGCTCTAATTTTACCATCCTTTAGACCCCTTTCACACTGAGGCGCTTTAGTGCTAAAAATAGCGCCTGGAGCGGTGCACTGGCAGGACGCTCAAAAAGTCCTGCAAGCAGCTTCTTCGAGGCACTGTAGGAACAGTGTATATACCGCTCCTAAAGCGCCCCTGCTCATTGAAATAAATGGGCAGTGACACTTGGCACCCTTATTTGGCCGTTAAACACACCCCACTAGTGGCCAAAAAGACTGTAAAACTGCAGCTAAAAATGGTGCTTTAACGCTGACGCTCAGTGTGAAATTGCCCTTAGACTAGATAAAAACTAAAGTATATTGCCAATAGACACTTTAGAAAGTTTATTTTCTACAATTTACTTATATTCCAGACCTCTGTGCACTGGATCTCTACCAATAAACAGTGCTTTACCCAACAAGGGCAGAACTTAAAGCGTAACACTTTTTTATAGTTAGATGATATACTTACCTGTTCTGTGCAATGGTTCTGCACAGAGCAGCATTGATCAGCCTCTTCTGGGGTCCCCCGCTGATGCTCCTCCATGGCACTTTATGTGAGCACCCATGCAGGCTCACTCCAAAGCCACCCTGTCTGCATCCAGCAACAGACCTGGCAGCTTGATTCACGTAGCATTTACTTCCTGGAATCCATCTGCCCTCAGGTCAAGCATGCAGAAGTGTGCCTAACTGAGAATCTAGCCTAGGCCAGAAACTAGGAAGTAACAAAAAAAAAAATGATATGCACTTACCCATTTACTAAAGCAATGTTGATTGGCAGGGTGAAGTTCCACTTTAACACATAGCCAATCAAAATGAAATACCAAGGGGAACCCCAAGTTCTGGTGGCAACTGTCTAAGAGGGGGGGATAGCTCTCTTCCTGTCCCATAATCACAACAGGAAGTCAAGCAAAAATCAGAAGTTCTAACCCTCCTGTGTATATACACATCATATAATTGAGTGTGGCCATCCAAATCCATAGGTGGCTGTAGAATCTGGGCTAACCAGGCAGAGTTGGTGGTGGCTCAGGGTGCCCATATGGAAGAGCCCTTTGCACTACATTGGCAATGCTGCTCATTGCAGGCATTTCCAAACCTCAGGCTCTTTTAGGAGGATAATGTATCTACACTTTCACATAATGGCTGCATATACCTGGAAAGGATTATATGCTTTAAGGAAACGGCAAATTAAGACAAATTAACTTTTCAGAAAGGGAATCTCACTTGAAGCAGAAGCTTATATTAGCAGCATTGATATATTGCAGTTATGAGGTGTTGCTGAATCATCTGGCAGAAGACTTAGGCCCAGTTCACACCACATGCAGTCCGGTGTGTTTTTTTTCTGCATCAAAAGTAGGTTAAATGGTTTTTAATTGCATAGTTGACACGAGTGCTTGCAGTTCCAGGACAAAATAATGTAGACCATGCAGCAGTTTTCCTACACGGACTATACTGGAACACTGAAACGCATCAAACATACTTGTTCTTATTTAAAGGGGGGGGGGGGGGGGGGAATGCACTGGGCAGCAACAAAACCTTGCACGCAAAAAAGCAGACTGCATGTCTGATGTGAACTGGCCCTAACAAAAAAAAAAAAAAAAAACCCCATCTATATAGCAGCTATCAGGCAGGTTACTTTGTATACTTTCATTTTTTATTCTGCGCCATGTCACCATTTTGCAGAGCGACTGATGAAACTATTAAGCACAGGACAGTTTCAGTTTGCAGGGTGACTTTTCTCTGCACACTGGCTTTGTGTACTTTGTGACATCAGGCTGTTTGCACAGGATAATGAGCCGGGCACAGCGAAATAAAGAGCCGACATTGCCCTATAAGGCAATCTCTGCAGGTAACCATTCACTGTAGGTGCCCATCCCTTCTACAGCAAACTGATAAGAAAATGACAAATGACATTCTCAAACTGATCTAAAGATTACTAGTTGGCAGCTGATCTCGATTTTACCCCACCTTGTAAAGTGTTATGCTGGGCACACAGTTTACAATCTCATTGTACAATGTAACAAGATTTACCAACTAGTACATGGGTCTACTTGGCATTTAAAGGACAACTACGCCTTCAGTACAGCTGTCCTTTAATGCTCCCTACCACCTGGTTGCATACTTACCTTCTTCACAGTTCCAATCTTTGACTGCCATACTTCATACAACTGAGCAAAACCAAGCGATTTATACATTTTCCAGCTACTCCCATTAAAGTATATGGGGCCCAAAAATGTGACGCTGCCCCAAAGAAACGCATGTACTTTGAGCTTTATGAAGCCAGGGGATGATGCTCAGGTGTGAATGGATGACGCCTTGAGAAAATAGAATAGAGCCTTTATCTCTACTGTTGTCAATCTTCAAGAATCATGTAGTAAACGTTCAGGGGTAAATGGGGGCTGCCTTGTGCTTCTGTCCATGATCCCATTCATTCCCTTGGGAAAGCCATACTCTGCTGGACCACTGGTGGCCACCATGGAAATGAATGATGCAGAAGAGGACCTGGGGGGAAGAGCAAAGATCAGTGGACCTGCTAGGCAGGCAAGTACACAAGATGGACTGCAACAGGGGGTGCTGGGATTAAAGGACAACTTTATAAAAAAAAAAAAAAAAGTTTACGTTTATACATTTTCCAATTGCACCAGTCTCACTGGGGACATTGTCATTGGAGCAGATGTGAGGCAGCCATCTTGGAAACAGTCATGAGACTCATATGAAGGCCAATTCACCTTTCATTGTGTCTTATTTGTAAATCTGAGGGCTATTGCACAGAGATTATACAATCATTTGGATAGCACATAGCCAGCCTTTAGCTCACTGATAATGCCAGATTGGCATTTGTGTACTCTGAGGATTTTTAATTAAAACTTACATTGCTCAACCCTGCAGGGCTACATCTGCTTAGCACAGTATCAATGTGGAATTGTACTGGGACACCAGAAGGTTTGTTAAAGTCAATACAAAGACCATATTGTTGTAGAGGGTGCAGTAAAGTTAGCCTTCAGATCAGGTGGCCCAATGTGCAACAGATTAAGGCACCCATGTTGGTAGCCCATTCAACACATGAGCAGTCCGAGAATGTGCAGCTACCAAGACAGGGGAAGCATGTTAATGGCGGTCTATACATGCACACATCTACAAGATTAACTCTGCATATAGCAAACAAAAAAGGACCACCACTGAAATGCACTTAGTGGTTACGGGCCAATAGATTTTGAACATTGCTCTTATCCTTAAACGTAATTCAAGACCTTATACAATGACTTGACGTATGGAGTGGGCACCCTACCCACTCTGGGTCTACAGTGTGTTTTTTTTGCCAAAGGCTAGAGATTAGACTGCAATCACAATGCAAAGCTAAACTAGCAATGCAGAGATTCAAACGAAAAAAAAAAAAAAAACCCACACACCACTGTCACCTAAGCAGATCCTGCTCTCCCGGAAAAACCGTCTTTTGAAAACATGCTTATCCCACAATCAGGTGTGAGGGCTGGTTTAAGAACACATACTGCCTTAATCAGAATCCATCTTACAATGGTCCGACTTCAGCAAATGTTAGCTGAAGTGGTTGCTATGGGATACCGCACAAAAATAAAAAATAGAGTCACATCTTTACTTAAAGGTTAAAATAAATGAAGAGCAGAATATGCAGGTGCAATTTCTACCGAATCCCTTTGTACCTCTTGCACATTCAGTAGAGAATATTTTAAAATGGAGTAATTTGTTGTTTTAGAAATCCTTAACAATAAGATACAATTTAACATTTATACTATTTATGGGTACTTTTTTTTTTTTTTTTAAGCCTTCCAGAACAAGTGGCGTCACCCCCCATGTGTTCTACAAGCTGAGCATCCAGCTGTTACTTATGGCTACGTGTGAAAAGAAATGCCAACCATAAACCTGTACAATGATCTACAAGTGGTCACATCTATAGAGGGGTGCGTCTGTGTCCTACAACTAGTTAGGAATATAAAATGAGCCCAGGTTCTATTTTGATACATTGGATCTCTTCCTCTAGCAGGAAGGCTGGCAATGTCACAATGAGTAGGCACATCTCCCAAAGCCATTAGAGGTCTCCAGGTCTGGGATTAGTGCCGTCTGCTGGGGAGGTCAATGGCCACCAGGAAGACGGCCTGGAATTTGGCACCGTGTCACCGCCATGGGTGTGGCATTCATAAAGCGTTACAAAGAATCATTAGGATTGTAGATTAACAAAAAAGCTGTTGGCTTCAGAATACTGAAGACTATTGAGCATCTAATAAAATGATTAGAATGCAGGTAATACACAGCAGGTTCTGTAACTTTACACAATCAGAACTACATGTAGGAAGTGCATTAGAAGCTCCGATAACCGGCTGGTGAGTTTTCAGAGCCAGGCTAAAATCGGAGATTTGATTGGAAGTATTTTATCTAAAGAAAACGTAGCCGGAAGTCAAATCAGATCATCGGCACTACGAAAAATCATTTCTATAAATTTGTACTTGTGATTCATTTCTCAGTGAGCATTGCCGGGGCTTCTTTCCTCAAATATTAAATGCAGCACGAGGACACAGGTGTGTGCGGTCACAACCAACTGTACACAACACATTAACAGAAGACAGACACTTAAATTGATAGTAACCATGTACAAGATAATGTACCAAAGCCAGGAGAGCCCTGTGCCAGGCATAGGGTACTAAGAGTTCCAGCTTCCTGTGCCAGGTATAGGGGGTAAAAGTAAGGGGGTTCTGCTCCACATTAAGCATGCATATTTGTGTGCCTGGGATAGGGTGCTATGGGGGGGGGGGGGGGACCTGTGCCTGGTATAGGGTGCTAAGAGTTAGAGCGTCATGTGCCAAATGGGGGGGGGGGGGGGGGGGTATGAAAGCAAATCTTACGCCACGTATAGAGTGCTGATTGGGAGGGTGTTCTGTGCCATGTAATAGGTGCCAAGAGGATCTTGTGCCAGGTATAGGGACACAAGTGGGAGGACCCTGTCCCACAAATAGGGTGGTGAAGGTAAAGAGGGTGTGCCAGGTACAGCATGCAGATTATGGAGGGGGTCCTATTCCACATTTAGGGGGGCTAAAGTTAAAGCTTTCAGTGGCAAGTATCCTGTGCCAGGTACAGGGGGGTGTGGTGAAGGTATAGCAGGTCCTGTGCCAGGTATAGAGGGGTGTGGTATAGCGGGTCCTGTGCCAGGTATGGGGGTGAAGGTATAGCGGGTCCTGTGCCAGGTATGGAGTGGTGGTGAAGGCATAGGGGTCCTATGCCAAGTATGGGGGTGAAGGTATAGCGGGTCCTGTGCCAGGTATGGAGTGGTGGTGAAGGCATAGGGGTCCTATGCCAAGTATGGGGGTGAAGGTATAGGGGGTCCTATGCCAGGCATGGGGGGGTGTAGCTCTCACCTTGTCAATGAAGGAGGCGAACTTGTTGTTGAGGGTCTTGATCTGCTCCTTCTCATGGGTGCGGACCTGTTGGATGTTGGGGTCGATCTCCAGGTTGAGGGGGGCCAGTAGGCTCTGGTTGACACTGACATTGGTGATCCCGGCAGAGCCCAATCCTCCCCCAAACCCGGCTCCCCCATACGCCGTCCTGTAGCCGCTGCCGAAGCGGGACCCCCCTCCATAGCTGGAGCCCAGAGAGAAGGACGCCTGGCTGGCTCTGGCTCCGGCCGGGGCTCCGCTATACGAGTAGCTGCTGAAGCCGGCAGAGCGGGGCACGGCACTGCTGGAGGTGCGGTAAGTAACTTTGCTCATTTTCACCGACGACATGCTGATGGTGACGATAGGAGGCGCTGTACTGAATGGAGATTAGAGGAGTGCGGGACAGACTGCGAACCGCTCTACACTCCGCACTTATATGTATGCTGCCCTACACAAGGCGGGGCGCCCGCCTGTCCTCACCTGAGTGGCTGACTGTGCCAGGGAAGGGGCGGGGACAACCACCTGCCGGGGAACGCCGACACTAGGGGGAGCGCCTGAGGACTCTCCAAGAGGATCTAGCATTGAGGGTTCGAGCAGGGGGGGGAGAGCCCAGAGAGCAGGGGGGAGAGGAGAGGACAGGGTAGAGAGGAGAGCCCAGAGGGCAGGGGGGAAGAGGAGAGCCCAGAGGGCAGTGGGGAGAGGAGAGCCCAATCTTCCCATATTATCTGCCAAGACTATAGTGATGTTCAGACTCTGGGAATTAAAGTGATTGGACCATACATAGCTCAGATCTGTATCCTGTAATAACATTCAGGGTATTATCAGCTGTCAGATTGGTTCTATATTATGATAGATCTATGCTCAGTAGAGATGGCCACACACGGATAGACCTGTGATCAATCTAGCTACAAGTGATTCTTCGTTTATTAGATAAAAATTAATAAAACTGCACAATCGATTTTTATTTACTTAATCTTTTTTTCTTGCATTGTGCAATGGGTTAGAAACCATTAAGAAGTCTATAAACATTACAATCACATTTAAATTGACCAAAACCATTAAATAGGAGAACAAACCTTTACAACCCAATGAATTTCCATCAAATCACACAGGCTCTCACATTACATAGTTGTTGGTGGATCCTTAAAGGAGATTGTACAATCAGATTGTAGAGTGTATGGACAGCTATAAATCTCATCACAGGCTTACTAAAATGAATGCCTGTCATTTATGATTCTATTTCAATTCGATAATTTTTAAAAAAACATTTAAATTGATCATATTGATATTTGTGTGGCCATCTTAACATAGCTTTCAATTGAATTCAACAAACATCAGCGAGTGGATTGGCTGTGGTGAAATGTTATCTATAATTTCTAATCAATCAAATCAATTCCTGGTCTGGACAGAATATCTGATCATAAAGGAAACAGATCAATATGATTGTTAAGTGCAGTGGCGGCTGGTGATCAAAATCTTTGGGGGGTGCAAACAAACTGAAATTCAGAAAAAAAAAAACCCATCAATTGCAGCCTCACTGTGCCCAACAATTGCCGCCACTGTGCCCATGAAACGCAGCCACTGTGCCATCAAATGCAGCCACTGTGCCCATAAATTGCCACCACTGTGCCATCAAATGCAGCCACTGTGCCCATCAAATGCCTACACTGTGCTCATCAATTGTCACCACTGTGCCCATCAATTGTCGCCACTGTGCCCATCAATAGCCATCACTGTGTCCATCAGACACAGCCTCTGTGCCCATCATTTGTCGCCACTGTGCCTGTCAGACACAGCCACTGTGCCCATCAGACACAGCCACTGTGCCCGTCATTTGTCGCTACTGTATCCATCAAGCGCTGCTACTGTGCTATCAAACACTGCCACTGTGCCCATCAAATTCCACTGTGCCCATCAAATTCCACTGTGCCCATCAAATGCTGCCACTGTACCATCAAATGCTCTCACTATGCCCATCGAATGTTGCCACTGTGCCTCCGCCCACTTGATATCTGCCTGACATTTACCCTGTCTCGGTGGGGCAGCAGGTGATGGTGGCAATCGGTATCCTCCATGTCCTTGATGTTGTCTCCTATCCTCTTCTATGATTGAACACCTGATAGGCGTCCAATCTCAGCGCCTGTGGTTTCAGCCAATCAGGTGACAGGTAACAGACCTGAGCACCTGATTGGCAGAGAGGCGGTTCAGTGTTAGGAAAACGAATATTCATTTGCTTTTCTAACACACCTGGGTGAACTGCGAGCGCCATGCATGGCGATGTTGGTGATATGTTGATATATGTCGGTGATTTGTTTTTTAATCCAAACACATTTGAAATCAATGTTTAGCCAACAGACTGCATCCAACAAACGTATATACCAATATTTTGTAAATATTTATATGTTACATAGATAACTTTTTATTATACTTGTGTTTTGTGGATTACAATACGTCACATAGGATCCAAACTGGGTCCATCAGTTTTTGATATGCTATTGATCATATTGTGCGATTTTTAATTAGTGTGTTGGTGCATGATCAATCTTCCAATCATATGTTTCTCCTACACAGTAAATCATTTAACAATACATTTGTGAATAAAATAAAATAGTTCCGTGTATGGTGACCATTAGAGTGTGTTTGAGTGTGATTCATGTTTTAGTTCCCAACTACCAGTCATTTGGAGGAACTGTCACTTATTAGGAACAAAATCCCTCCGTCCCTTACTCAGTGTGTATAAATACAGATCTGTGTCAGTCATTGTACTATTTAGTCTTCATGCACACTGGACGTTTTTACAGCTGCTGTTTTTGGCTTCAGATGTTTTGTTCTGCAGCCAATAAACTCCCCCATCTGTCTCCATGCACACATAGACTGTTATCAGCAGTTTTTGGCAGGGGCATTTTCTGACCAGAAACCCCCCCCCCCCCCCTCCCCCAGAACTAGCTGCTTTTGAGAGGAGTTTTTCAGCTGGAAAAATGCTCTATTGCCCTGCACACCCGGTCAGACTTTCTGACGGAAAATGTACCATCAGACTGTGTTGTCGGAAATTCCGATCGTGTGTGGGCTCCATCTGACTTTTTCCATCTGAATTTCTGACACACAAAGTTTGAGAGCAGGATCTAAAATTTTCTGACAACATAATCAGCTGGTTTAAATTCCGATTGTGTGTAGACAATTCCGACGCACAAAGTGCCACGCACGCTCAGAATAAATTACAAGACCAAGGCTATTGGCTACTGGCCTCTTCATAGTCCCGTGTTCTACGTCACCACGTTCTGAATGATCAGATTTTCTGACAACTTTGTGCGACCGTGTGTACGCAAGACGAGTTTGGGCCAAAATCCATTGGAAAAAATCTGATGGATTTTGTCATCGGAATGTCCGTCCGTGTGTACAGGGCATAACTCTGAAAAAAGATTAAAAATGCAAAAAAAAACGCAGCTATTCGGCATTTACCAGCGTTTTTGAGCCATAAGCTTTTGTGGGATTATAGTTTTGTTTAAAAAAAAATTAAAAGACGCTACAGCTGAAAAACGCTAAAATACGCTAATGCAAAAACGCTGAAATACTCATTCTACAGCTAACGCCACTGGCCTTTTAATACCGTCCAGTGTGCATGAGGCCTTAAAGTCATATTAAACCCTCCATTTTTAATCACTGAATATGTAGCTTCTTTATCTTTAAGACCCCTTTCACACTGAGGCAGTTTATAGGCGTTTTATCACTAGAAATAGCACCTGAAAACTGCCCCTCATGTCTCCCCGATGGGAAAGCCTGAGTGCTTTCACACTGGTGTGGTGCGCTTGCAGGACAGGAAAAGAAGTCCTGCAAGCAGCATCTTGGGGTGGTGCGGGAGTGGTGTATTCACCGCTCCTAAAGCGTCCCTGCCCATTGAAATCAATGGGCAGCACTTCCGCAGTGCCTGTAAAGCACTTCAGTAACTACGCTACGCCCTTTCTTCGGTCACTAAATGAGCCCCGCTAGTGGCAGCAAAGCTCTACTAAAAAAAGCAGAGCTTTACCACTAATGGACCCACCTCCCCAGTGTAAAAGTGGTCTTAATCCTTGTTAAATTTGGTGCCATGACCACTGCCCCTTGTTTCTTGTTTCAGGGTGGCTCCTTTCTCCTGCAGGATCCTATGGAGCCACCTTTGTATGCAATGACTAGAGTTGTGTCTACCTACACTATGTGCATCAATAGAGACACACAGCCCTGTAGTCTAAAATGGTAAGGTACCCCTTTGCTCCTCTCTCTTCTTCCCAACTTCCATTGTCCAAGCTAAGACCGGGCCATACACAGTTCAAATATTTGCCGATTCAGCAGGATCGATCAACTTGGGTACAACCAGACTGCCGGATTATCTTGTGATTATCTCTAGCGGCTGCAATATCACTGTCTTCTCCCAGCGGGGAAGGCTTCCCCTTCTTGGGAGAAGACAATCACTGATTCCAGTGCCAGCACTGTCTGTGTTGATGGGGAAATCATGCAAATTTCTTTCCTGCAACCCATGGTTGCAGGAAAGAAATTTGCACCATGTATGGCCAGCCTAACTGATTGAATGGAGGCTGCACTGTCCTCTGTTAACCCTTTCCTGTGAAGTTCAGGGAAGAGCAGGAGCCACTAGAAATGAATGTTGTAAAACGCAAGTGCTGGGGTAGGAATTTTCACAAATAGGTTAACGGAGAATGTTTATTTTATTGTGTTTATTGTTAATGTTTATTCAATGTGTTAAACTAAATAACGCTTATGCCCCATACACACGATTGGAATTTTGGACGGAAAAAGCTCTCATGGTTTTCTCTACGGAATTCTGCTCAAGCTGTCTTGCCTACACACGGTCACACCAAATTCCGACGGTCAAGAATGTGGTGACGTACAACACATATGACGGGACTAGAAAAAGGAAGTTCAATACCCAGTAGCCAATAGCTTCTATCTCATAGCTGAATTTGAGCATGCGTGAGTTTTTACGTGTCGGAATTGCATACACACGATCGGAATTTCCAATAGAAACTTTTTCCATCTGGAAAATTGAGAACCTGCTCTGAATCTTTTGCTGGCGGGAATTCGGCCAGCAAACTTCCGATGGAACATGCACACGGTCGCATTTTCCAAAGAAAAGCCCTCATCTTTCTTTTGCTGGCTGAAATTCCGACCGCGTGTACGCGGAATTAGAGTTTTTTACTGCTCTAACTGATAACGTTTTTTTATGTTGCACTAAAACTTCCCCCAACGCTTCGGACCATTGCATTGGTCATTTTATAATGCTAGTATAGTAATAAATAGTAGTAAAGAAAACATTAGTGTGGATAACTGGTGATTGTTGTGCTGTAAATCTTTATGGTTTGTACTCCTAGGAGGAATGTTTTACCTAAATAAATTGCACTAAAGGTTGTCCTTCTTCCCTAAAGCTGGGAGGTAGACAATGTAAAGGTGTCCATTGGTTGCATAAGACAATTGGATGTGCAGAGATAAGTGACTACCTTTAGAGACCAATAGGTGCATAAATACTAAGGAAGGGCATAGATGATATGATTTTCTTTCCTTCCATTCTGGTTGGAAAGAAAGAAAAGTGCGCAATTCCCCCATCAACACAGTCAGTGTTGATGGGGAATGCCTCCTGCCATGTTATTGTGTGCTGACCACGTGGTGTGTGGCACAGCCAGCAGAATAAAATGGTTACTGCTAGCGGCTGCAGGGGGATGGGGCCAAGTCCTGCTGTCTGTGTCAATGGACTCGTGAGCTCACCCGCACAGGTGCCCCCAGGGAAAGCCGCTCTCCATATCCATGGGGGCACCTGATGAAGAGAAGGAGCCAGGAGTGCCGCCGGGGCACCCAAGAAGAGGAGGAGCCAGGAGTGCCGCGGGGGCACCCGAGAAGAGGAGGAGCCAGGAGTGCCGCCGGGGCACCCAAGAAGAGGAGGAGCCAGGAGTGCCGCGGGGGCACCCGAGAAGAGGAGGAGCCAGGAGTGCCACCGGGCACCCGGGAAGAGGAGAATCTGGGCTGCTCTGTGCAAAACCTTTGCACAGAGGAGGTAAGTATAACATGTTTGTTATTTAAAAAACAAAAACAAAAAAACAACCTTTACAATCACTTTAAGCTTTGGCAAAAAAAAAAATGAAAAACTGGAAGCCAATTGGTTTCTATGCAGTGCTGCACCAGATTTTGCACTCTCTAGCTTTAGTATATCAACCCCGTATGTAGAAAAATCTGACATGCTGGTTGTACCCAAATTGAACGATCGATCGATCAACGATCAGCCTGCCCATACATGGTTTGAATCTCGGTGGGTCCCTGCTGAACTGGCTGAGATTCTAAACATCTGTGGCCAGCTTTACACCCCGCTTAGTTAGGCATTCGTATTTACAGCTTACCAGTGTTTCTCAGCCAGGATTTCTTGTGCAGTGAACAATAGTGAACAATAGTGGATTGATCTCCCACCAATATAAAGGCTCCCTTCTACATTGAACACTAATGTGATTGGACTGTCTGCCTTTCTTTTCTGCAATTATTATTTATTTCAAGAATACTGCTGAAAATAAATAGGGGGTTGGTAAGTTATCTTCCCTGGGTGTCAAATATACTGGGTATACCACATTACTTAATCTTTTATTTAAAGTAGAATTGCAGCCTAAACCTAAAGTATAACTAAAGTCAAAGCCTTTTTTTTTTTTTTTGGGCATGCAAAAAATTAAGTTCAGCGCTATTTATTTATTTATTTATTTTTATTAATATTGTTTTTTTTTTTGCATTTGTTATTTTGTGCCCTGTATCTGGGTTATAGTTCTTAGCTGCAGGTTATTAATTAATAAATGTTTCACATTGTTTAATTCATCTATCACTTAGCGCACATATATCATTTTTATTTCATTTTTTTTTTTTTGTTGATAGATTGGAGAGGGATTAGAACATTTGTCGGTTTATAATGCGGTCTGTGCCCCCGTTAGAGAGATTCGCCCTCTCTATTTGTCCTCTTCACTGTTATGATTGAAAGTTAAAATAAAAGAAAATCACTAATTTTAGGTTGTCCCCAGAAAAGTAATAGAGGAGAAATCTTCCAATGGGAACACAATTTCTGGTGACATTGGCGGGCCCCAAGGGACTACCTTACCTTGCAGTGATTTCCCCTCACTTCCTGTTTTGGCTATGAGACAGGAAGTGAAGGCAAATCTCCGCAATGGGACACAGATGGCAAAAGAGGTTATAAACTTCCTAAAATGTATCCAAAATGGAAAAAAAAAAGTTTTGCTGATAGTTCCACTTTAACTGCTCCTAAAAATGTTCTCTGTCCTTCCTATCACCTAATCTGACTAACCTGTGTATAAAAAAAAAGACGTATATACTTAAGTATTTTTAGCCTACTCTCTCCTGGTCACGTGACCCAACTCTCCCGTGTCAGCCAGTGATCACTGCAGGGGAGTGGATAGAGTGCTGACAATGACTGGGCCATGGGAGCCTGCAGGTAACGTCACTAGTGATGGACGAACTTCCGACGGGACGTTTCGCGAACGCGAAACGCGAACGGACACAAACGTTCGCGAAAACGACCGTTCGCCGCGGGCTCCATTGACTTCAATGGGAGGCGAATTTCGCAAACCTTTAGGTCGAATTTGCGGCCACGGGGTAATTATTAGGGGGTAGCACGTAGTCCCACCACCTGGACAATAGCATAATACATGTATGAGGTGAATTTGGGATCGATAACTACAAGCATTTTTTTTTTATTTGGGAAATTGTTCTGACAATTCAGGACTATGGAGCTAATGAAGGCAATGGAGGAGAGGGAAGGTCAGGGACCAGGGTAGGCAAACAAGAGGGTGCAGGAGATACAGAGCACTGACAGCAGCACCGTAATACAGAGCACTGACATCAGCACCGTGACATACAGCGCTGACAGCAGCTCCGTGACATACAGCGCTGACAGCAGCTCCGTGACATACAGCGCTGACAGCAGCTCCGTGACATACAGCGCTGACAGCAGCTCCGTGACATACAGCGCTGACAGCAGCTCCGTGACATACAGCGCTGACAGCAGCACCGTGACATACAGCGCTGACAGCAGCTCCGTGACATACAGCGCTGACAGCAGCTCCGTGACATACAGCGCTGACAGCAGCTCCGTGACATACAGCACTGACAGCAGCTCCGTGACATACAGCGCTGACAGCAGCTCCGTGACATACAGCGCTGACAGCAGCACCGTGACATACAGCGCTGACAGCAGCTCCGTGACATACAGCGCTGACAGCAGCTCCGTGACATACAGCGCTGACAGCAGCTCCGTGACATACAGCGCTGACAGCAGCTCCGTGACATACAGCGCTGACAGCAGCTCCGTGACATACAGCGCTGACAGCAGCTCCGTGACATACAGCGCTGACAGCAGCTCCGTGACATACAGCGCTGACAGCAGCTCCGTGACATACAGCGCTGACAGCAGCTCCGTGACATACAGCGCTGACAGCAGCTCCGTGACATACAGCGCTGACAGCAGCACCGTAAGCAGCCCCAGGAGGAAGTCAGCACAGCACAGGGATGGTGTGATCCCCTCATAATAAGAACCCCCAGGAGGAAGTCAGCACAGCACAGGGATGGTGGGAGCCCCTCATAATAAGAACACCCAGGAGGAAGTCAGCACAGCACAGGGATGGTGGGAACCCCTCATAATAAGCAGCCCCAGTAGAAATATGACACCGCTCAACCTCTTCAAAGAGGAGGGTAGGGGCATATAGTACGGTGTGCTTTTTTGGGTCAGGGAAGTGAGCCAAATGAATTAAGAAGGTCTGTGTGCTTGATTCCAAAAATTGTTTATAGACATATACATGGTCTACTGATCACATGTGTTGAATTCCTCCGAGATCCATGCCTCATTCATTTTTAGAAATGTGAGGTAGTTAACACTGTGGTGAGCTAGGCGAGTACGCTTATCGGTCACAATCCCCCCTGCTGCGCTGAACGTCCTTTCGGACAGGACACTGGATGAGGGGCAAGCCAACAGTTCGATTGCAAATTGGGCAAGCTCTGGCCAGAGGTCAAGCCTGCCCACCCAGTAGTCTAGGGGTTCATCACTCCTCAGAGCGTCCACATCGGCCGTTAACCCAATGTAGTCGGACACCTGACGGTCTAGGCGTTCCCTGATGCTGGATCCGGATGACACCTGTCGATGGGTCGGCTGAAAGAATGACCTCATATCCGAAGTCACCAACACATCTTCAAACCGGCCTCTTCTTGCAGGCGCTGTTGGATTGGTACCCGCAAATCCTTCTCTGGGAGTGGGAATTGCTCCTCTGCCAGCGCACGCAAAAGCAGAATGCAGCATTTCTCGAAGCAAGGCCTGGAAGTGCTGCATTCTGACAGCCCTCTGCGACGGCGGTAACATTTCCGCCATTTTGTGTTTGTACCGGGGGTCTAAGTACGTTGCCACCCAGTACTGGTCCTTGACCCTCATGCTTTTTATACGGGGGTCCCTATTAAAACACTGGAGCATGAAGGCCCCCATTTGCACTAAAGTGGAAGCGGTGTGGTGGCCTGGCTCCTGCTCATCATCCAGGATAATGTCGTCCTCTTCATTCTCCTCTCCCCATCCTCGCACAACAGGGATCCCAGAAAGGTTTAAAGCATGCTCTTCTTGCTCCTGCTCATCCGCCCCGGCACCATCCTCCTCTGACTCCTCATCAGACTCCTGTTGTTGACTTGTCTCAGATAGAGTAGCCCCCCCTGGGAATTCATCCAGCATTGCGACTTCCTCATCTTCCCGCTCCTGCTCCTCCACAGCCTGATCAATGACACGACGCAATGCACGCTCCAGAAAGAAGGCATAAGGTACCATGTCACTGATGGCGCCATGGCTGCGACTGACCAGTTTGGTGATCTCCTCAAATGGCCGCAGAAGTCTGCATGTGTCGCGCATGAGCAGCCACTGGCGCGGTGAAAAAAAACCCAGCTCCCCAGAACCGTTTCTTTCGCAGAGTTCATACAGGTAGACGTTAACTGCACGTTTCTGCTGGAGCAGCCTATCAAGCATATAGAAGGTTGAGTTCCATCGCGTCGGGCAATCGCAAATAAGACGTCTGACCGGCAGATGGTGTCGCCGCTGAATGTCAGCAAGGCGAGCCATGGCCGTGTAAGATCTTCTGAAATGGGCCGAGATTTTCCTTGCCTGCCGCAAGATGTCCTGGACCCCAGGGTATTTGACAAGGAATCGCTGCACGACCAAGTTTAAGACGTGTGCCATGCACGGCACGTGCGTGATTTTGCCCTGTTTCAATGCGCTAAGCAGATTGGCACCGTTGTCACACACCACTTTACCAACTGTCAAATTGAGCGGTGTTAGCCACTCATCTGCCTGTGAACGCAAAGCTGAAAGGAGTGCCGGGCCAGTGTGGCTCTTTGCTTCCAGGCACAACAGACGCAGCACGGCATGGCAACGTCTCACCTGGCATGTGGAATAGGTTCTGGGGAGCTTGGGCGGTGCAGTGGAAGAGACGCTAGCAGCGGAAAAGGAGGAGGCAGCTGAGGAGGAGAGGGAGGAGGATGGAGTAGGAGGAGGAGAAGAAGAGTCAGGCCTGCATGCAATCCGTGGCGGTAAAACCAAATCTACACGGGTGCCACGGGTTACATGCTTGACGGCCGTCAGAAGGTTCACCCAGTGGGCAGTAAAACTGATATACCTTCCCTGCCCGTGTTTGCTAGACCACGTGTCTGTGGTCAGATGTATCTTGGCACCGACACTGTGTGCCAGAGATACATTCACTTGCCGCTGAACATGGCCATATAGCTCTGGGATGCCCTTCTCTGAGAAATACTTCCTTCCTGGGACCTTCCATTGTGGTGTTCCAATGGCCACAAATTTGCGAAAGGCCTCCGAGTCCACCAGTTTATATGGCAGTAGTTGGCGGGCTATGAGTTCTGACAAGCCAGCCGCCAACCGTTGGGCAAGAGGGTTATCCGGCGTCATCATTTTTTTACGCTCAAACATTAGGCCCACGGAAGCCTGCCTTTTTGCAGAAAAATGTGAGCTTGGCGTGATGGAAGGTGGAGTGGAGGACAATTGTGAGGAGAGAGGAGAAGGAGAAGTAGAAGACGAGGCTGGACGGTGAGAGCCTGCAGTGTGGCTTTGTGTGTTCCGTTGCTCCCACTGGGCTCGGTGATGGCTGCTCATGTGCCTTCTTAAGGCGGTCGTCCCTAGGTGAGTATTGGGCTTACCGCGACTAACGCGTTGACTGCAAAGATTGCAGATGGCAACGCTATTGTCAGCAGCGGACACGTTAAAAAAAGCCCACACTGCGGAGCCATGTGCCGGTGTCCTGGGAGCGCCAGATGTGACCGTACATGGTCGATGACTCGCTCCTGATACATTTGCAGTCTGCTTTGTCCCTGCTGTGCAATGTAAGTCATTGCTGCTTCTCCTCCCTATCTGCTGGTCCATATCTCCCTCTGAACTCCCCTCCTCTTCCTCTCTTGTGGGCACCCACGTGACATCACTAGACACGTCATCATCAACGTCACCTTCCCCACCGCTATAAGTAGAGTAGGCAGCAACACCGGGGACCAACCTCCTCCTTGGGCTGATCTGGGTACTGGCGTCAGACTGCTGAGTAGCGCTTGTTGCTACCTCCTCTTCCTGATCCAATACCAAGAGTGGCTGCGCATCAGAAATGTCCTCTTGATATGGATCGGAAAATAATTCCAGTGACTCAAGCGGAAGGTATGTGGTGGTGGTGGTGGTGGTCGTGTTGTTGGTGGTAGTGTCTTTGGGGGTGCACATAGCAGAGAGTGAAGAAGAGGGTGCAGATCGAGAGGATGAGGAGGGTGCAGAAGAGTAAGGCTGAGCGAGCCACTCAACCAAGTCTGGTGCATCCTTTAAAGTAATTGAACGCACCTTCTGCAACTTCCCACTTTGGCTCAAGCCTGTTGCTCCTGCCCTACCCCTACCACCCCTGCGGAAGGGCCTGCCTCTTCCTCTGCATGTCATTTTTTAAATGACCCTGTGACAAAACTCTTAGTCCCTATACCGCTGAAGGACTGCTGCAGTATAGGTGAGCGGTCAGCAGTGGTGCACGTCAACCCTATCTATTGTGGACCTATAGCGGTCCTTACAGAACAGCAGACTGTACCGCACTCAAGCCTATGTACCGTAGCACCCTATACCAAGTTACCAGTCCTTATAAGAACTTTTGTGGACCAAGCAGGTTGTGTATTAGTGTTTAGCAGACTGTACGTCAGTCCCTATACCGCTGAAGGACTGCTGCAGTATAGGGCAGCGGTCAGCAGTGGTGCACGTCAACCCTATCTATTGTGGACCGATAGCGGTCCTTACAGAACAGCAGACTGTACCGCACTCAAGCCTATGTACCGTAGCACCCTATACCAAGTTACCAGTCCTTATAAGAACTTTTGTGGACCAAGCAGGTTGTGTATTAGTGTTTAGCAGACTGTACGTCAGTCCCTATACCGCTGAAGGACTGCTGCAGTATAGGGCAGCGGTCAGCAGTGGTGCACGTCAACCCTATCTATTGTGGACCGATAGCGGTCCTTACAGAACAGCAGACTGTACCGCACTCAAGCCTATGTACCGTAGCACCCTATACCAAGTTACCAGTCCTTATAAGAACTTTTGTGGAACAAGCAGGTTGTGTGTTAGTGATTAGCAGACTGTACGTCAGTCCCTATACCGCTGAAGGACTGCTGCAGTATAGGTGAGCGGTCAGCAGTGGTGCACGTCAACCCTATCTATTGTGGACCGATAGCGGTCCTTACAGAACAGCAGACTGTACCGCACTCAAGCCTATGTACCGTAGCACCCTATACCAAGTTACCAGTCCTTATAAGAACTTTTGTGGACCAAGCAGGTTGTGTATTAGTGTTTAGCAGACTGTACGTCAGTCCCTATACCGCTGAAGGACTGCTGCAGTATAGGGCAGCGGTCAGCAGTGGTGCACGTCAACCCTATCTATTGTGGACCGATAGCGGTCCTTACAGAACAGCAGACTGTACCGCACTCAAGCCTATGTACCGTAGCACCCTATACCAAGTTACCAGTCCTTATAAGAACTTTTGTGGACCAAGCAGGTTGTGTATTAGTGTTTAGCAGACTGTACGTCAGTCCCTATACCGCTGAAGGACTGCTGCAGTATAGGGCAGCGGTCAGCAGTGGTGCACGTCAACCCTATCTATTGTGGACCGATAGCGGTCCTTACAGAACAGCAGACTGTACCGCACTCAAGCCTATGTACCGTAGCACCCTATACCAAGTTACCAGTCCTTATAAGAACTTTTGTGGAACAAGCAGGTTGTGTGTTAGTGATTAGCAGACTGTACGTCAGTCCCTATACCAATGAAGGACTGCTGCAGTATAGGGCAGCGGTCAGCAGTAGTGCACGGCAACCCTATGTATTGTGGACCGATAGCGGTCCTTACAGAACAGCAGACTGTAACGCACTCAGGCCTATGTACCGTAGCACCCTATACCAAGTTACCAGTCCTTATAAGAACTTTTGTGGACCAAGCAGGTTGTGTGTTAGTGATTAGCAGACTGTACGTCAGTCCCTATACCAATGAAGGACTGCTGCAGTATAGGGCAGCGGTCAGCAGTAGTGCACGGCAACCCTATGTATTGTGGACCGATAGCGGTCCTTACAGAACAGCAGACTGTAACGCACTCAGGCCTATGTACCGTAGCACCCTATACCAAGTTACCAGTCCTTATAAGAACTTTTGTGGACCAAGCAGGTTGTGTGTTAGTGATTAGCAGACTGTACGTCAGTCCCTATACCAATGAAGGACTGCTGCAGTATAGGGCAGCGGTCAGCAGTAGTGCACGGCAACCCTATGTATTGTGGACCGATAGCGGTCCTTACAGAACAGCAGACTGTACTGCACTCAGGCCTATGTACCGTAGCACCCTATACCAAGTTACCAGTCCTTATAAAAACTTTTGTGGACCAAGCAGGTTGTGTGTTAGTGTTTAGCAGACTGTGCGTCAGTCCCTATACCGCTGAAGGACTGCTGCAGTATAGGGCAGCGGTCAGCAGTAGTGCACGGCAACCCTATGTATTGTGGACCGATAGCGGTCCTTACAGAACAGCAGACTGTAACGCACTCAGGCCTATGTACCGTAGCACCCTATACCAAGTTACCAGTCCTTATAAGAACTTTTGTGGACCAAGCAGGTTGTGTGTTAGTGATTAGCAGACTGTACGTCAGTCCCTATACCAATGAAGGACTGCTGCAGTATAGGGCAGCGGTCAGCAGTAGTGCACGGCAACCCTATGTATTGTGGACCGATAGCGGTCCTTACAGAACAGCAGACTGTAACGCACTCAGGCCTATGTACCGTAGCACCCTATACCAAGTTACCAGTCCTTATAAAAACTTTTGTGGACCAAGCAGGTTGTGTGTTAGTGTTTAGCAGACTGTGCGTCAGTCCCTATACCGCTGAAGGACTGCTGCAGTATAGGGCAGCGGTCAGCAGTAGTGCACGGCAACCCTATGTATTGTGGACCGATAGCGGTCCTTACAGAACAGCAGACTGTAACGCACTCAGGCCTATGTACCGTAGCACCCTATACCAAGTTACCAGTCCTTATAAGAACTTTTGTGGACCAAGCAGGTTGTGTGTTAGTGATTAGCAGACTGTACGTCAGTCCCTATACCAATGAAGGACTGCTGCAGTATAGGGCAGCGGTCAGCAGTAGTGCACGGCAACCCTATGTATTGTGGACCGATAGCGGTCCTTACAGAACAGCAGACTGTAACGCACTCAGGCCTATGTACCGTAGCACCCTATACCAAGTTACCAGTCCTTATAAGAACTTTTGTGGACCAAGCAGGTTGTGTGTTAGTGATTAGCAGACTGTACGTCAGTCCCTATACCAATGAAGGACTGCTGCAGTATAGGGCAGCGGTCAGCAGTAGTGCACGGCAACCCTATGTATTGTGGACCGATAGCGGTCCTTACAGAACAGCAGACTGTAACGCACTCAGGCCTATGTACCGTAGCACCCTATACCAAGTTACCAGTCCTTATAAGAACTTTTGTGGACCAAGCAGGTTGTGTGTTAGTGATTAGCAGACTGTACGTCAGTCCCTATACCAATGAAGGACTGCTGCAGTATAGGGCAGCGGTCAGCAGTAGTGCACGGCAACCCTATGTATTGTGGACCGATAGCGGTCCTTACAGAACAGCAGACTGTACTGCACTCAGGCCTATGTACCGTAGCACCCTATACCAAGTTACCAGTCCTTATAAAAACTTTTGTGGACCAAGCAGGTTGTGTGTTAGTGTTTAGCAGACTGTGCGTCAGTCCCTATACCGCTGAAGGACTGCTGCAGTATAGGGCAGCGGTCAGCAGTAGTGCACGGCAACCCTATGTATTGTGGACCGATAGCGGTCCTTACAGAACAGCAGACTGTAACGCACTCAGGCCTATGTACCGTAGCACCCTATACCAAGTTACCAGTCCTTATAAGAACTTTTGTGGACCAAGCAGGTTGTGTGTTAGTGATTAGCAGACTGTACGTCAGTCCCTATACCAATGAAGGACTGCTGCAGTATAGGGCAGCGGTCAGCAGTAGTGCACGGCAACCCTATGTATTGTGGACCGATAGCGGTCCTTACAGAACAGCAGACTGTACTGCACTCAGGCCTATGTACCGTAGCACCCTATACCAAGTTACCAGTCCTTATAAGAACTTTTGTGGACCAAGCAGGTTGTGTGTTAGTGATTAGCAGACTGTACGTCAGTCCCTATACCAATGAAGGACTGCTGCAGTATAGGGCAGCGGTCAGCAGTAGTGCACGGCAACCCTATGTATTGTGGACCGATAGCGGTCCTTACAGAACAGCAGACTGTACTGCACTCAGGCCTATGTACCGTAGCACCCTATACCAAGTTACCAGTCCTTATAAGAACTTTTGTGGACCAAGCAGGTTGTGTATTAGTGTTTAGCAGACTGTGCGTCAGTCCCTATACCGCTGAAGGACTGCTGCAGTATAGGGCAGCGGTCAGCAGTAGTGCACGGCAACCCTATGTATTGTGGACCGATAGCGGTCCTTACAGAACAGCAGACTGTACCGCACCCAAGCCTATGTACCGTAGCACCCTAGACAGACCAAGTTACCAGTCCTGATAAAGAGCTTTGTGGAACAAGTGAGTTGTGAATGATTAGCAGACTGCAGCAGAAGGGCAGCAGTCAAGTATAATATTCTTTCTATATTTGGAAGAAAGAATATTATACGTGTACAAGCCTATTACCGTACCACTGATACCAGTCCTGAAAAGAACCTTTGTGGAACTAATAGTAACAGCAAGTCTTTAAAATTATCCTCACTGCCTGACACACTGCTTCCTGCCTGTCCCTATACAAATTGGCAAAAAAGAGTAGGCTGGAACGATTAGCTGGAACAGCTCTTTTGTGGACCTGATAGTAACAGCTAATGATGATGATGATGATGATGATGAAGAAAGACTAATCTGGCTGAGCTGTCCCTAAAATAGCAGCATACAGCGCTCTGTCCCTTTATCTAAACTGACAAAAGAAACTCAGGCTGCTGACCTAACACCTATACCAGTCCTGAAAAGAACTTTTGTGTACCAAATAGCTAGCGTTTTCTCTGTCCCTACTCCACACAGGATCCTTTCCCTACAGTGACAGAAGAAAGAATGTAAAATGGCCACCGGATCGGGTGTATTTATAGGTTAGGGGGAATGTCCAAGTGTCCATGAGCTGTCATGTCTCAATTGGTTGTCCTGTAACACATGATAAACGTGTCACGAAAGGTTAAAGTTCTTGTATACATTAAACACGTAAGTCCGCCGGGGCGAACGACGGAAAAAGGCGTTCGAACCCGCGGACGGCGAAAGTCGGAAATTCGCCGCGAAACGACCGCCGGGCGAACCGTTCGGCCATCACTAAACGTCACCGCTCCAGGCCTTTTCAGCTGTGGAGTGCTCTCTCCCCTGCAGCCCTCACTGGTTGGCACAGGGGATCACATGACTGGACCAGAGTGGACTGAAAATAGGTAAGTATACACATCTTTTTTTACACAGGTTAGTCAGTATAGGTGTTAGGATGGGGGAGGGGACATTTTTAAAAATAGGTAGACTTAGGCTGACATTTTATCTTAACACTTTCTTCAACTTACTTATCATTCTAGGGTACTATGAGCTGTGGGTAAAATCTCTATAGCATGGGTTCCCTGAGAAACTGAAAATTATTTCAGAGGTTCCTTAGGGGTAAAAACATTGCCATAGACCAGTGGTCTCCAAACTGTGGCCCTGGGACTGGATGTGGCCCTTTGCTTGCCCTTATCTGGCCCTTGAAGCACTATTGCATCCACAACTGCCACTAATGATAGGGCTCTATTCCTCCCATTGACACCAATGATGGGGCACTATTTTTCCCATTGACACCAATGATGGAGCACTATTTTTCCCATTGACACCAATGATGGGACACTACTCCTCCCATTGACACCAATGATGGGGCACTGTTCCTCTCATTGACACCAATAATGGGGAACTATTTCTCCTATTGACACCAATGATGGGACACTATTCCTCCCATTGTCACCAATGATGGGGCACTATTCCTCCCATTTACACCAATGATGGGGCCCTGTTCCTCCCATTGACACCAATGATGGGACACTTTTCATCCCATTGACACCAGTAATGGAGCATTATTCCTCCCATTGACACCAATAATAGGACACTATTGCTCCCATTTACACAAATGATGGGACAATATTCCCCATTGACAGTAATGATGGGGCGCTATTCCTCCTATTGACACCAGTGATGGGGCACTATTCCTCCCATTGACACCAATGATTAAGCATTATTCCTCCCATTGATACCAATGATAGGGCACTATTCCTCCCATTGACACCAATGATGGGACAATATTCCCCCATTGACAACAATGAGGAGGCACTATTCCTCCCATTGCCACCAATGATGGAGCACTACTCTTCCCAATGACACCTAAGATGTGGCACTATTTTCTCCCATTGACACCAATGATGGGGTGCTATTCCTCTCATTGACACCAATGATGGGGCACTGCTCCTCCCATTGCCACAAATGATGGGGCACTGTTCCTCCCATTGACACCAATAATGGGGTGCTATTCCTTCCATTGACGCCAATGATGTGGTGCTATTCCTCCCACTGTTAGCAACTTTGGGGCACTATTATTACCACTAATACCAACAATAGGGTACTAGTCATTCCACTAAAACCAATGATGGGACATTTTTTATTCCCACTTGCCACAGTCTGGCCCCCCTGAAGTCTGAAATACAGTAAACTGGCCCTTTGTTTAGAAAGTTTGGAGACCCCTGCTGTAGACAGTGGAGGGAATCTTGACAGTCACTGCTTTCGTAAATACGAATGACCACGTCAAGCAATGTACTGCAGTCACTTCTGGTACCATCTTATAGATAACTATATAATTAATAATAACAGTAATCAGACAAGATTTTCCAACCTGTCCAAACGCACTTCATTGAAAGGGACCTCAGCTGATGGTGTCTGCAAGCACCCCACAGGCTTTAGAAGGTGGCTTAATGTAGCCAAGAAACGGCTAGGTTGGGAGATTGCCCTCTAATGTGTATGGGTTCTATAAGGCCACACAGGCCTTATAAGGGGCAGTAAAAGCAGGTGATTGATCTGTGTTTTACCACCCCTTGACTATTTACCTACAAATTTGTACAGTGGGCACTCAGGTCAGTTCACATTGCCATTGCCGCAATGGTTTGCAGTATGGCAAATTTAACTCACCATGTTGCATTTGGCAGGCATTCCTCTGGCCAAACGTGGTCACGGATATCAATGGGGCAGCACTGCACAGGCCTCAAGTCCTGCGGGAATGCATGGGAACGGAGTTCCTGTACTTTTTTCACAACAGGAACTCAGTGTTCATTCAAAACATTCAAAGCCTGCAACAGTCATTTCATGTTTATAGGTAGCATAAAAGACTCCTTCATTGCTTGTCTTATAAAGAATTGAACTGTTTTTACATATTCGTTTTTAGCACAGGTTTCATTTGATAATCAGAGTTTGAATACTATCATCTACTAATGATTAGTAGGCAATATCTTCCTAAAATTCCACACACATGATCTGGAGAACTTGGACATGGTGGGTGAGTCATTCCCAGTCATATGAGCAGTTGCTGCTTATAGAAATAATTTTATGCTTTAGCAACATAAACTTGCCAGCAGGCTGGATATAATAAGTAACAGTTACTAGCATTTCACTGTCTGTACACTGATTGTCACTCATTAGTCACGGCAAGTGACACCCATGTCTTCAGTATATTCTATAACTGCACATAGTATGAGTGTCCTGAGGCACTGTCTACAGATCATCTTAAATCATTTTATTTCTAGGTGATCTATATATATGGCCTGACAACCAACAGCACAGCTGCTATTGTGATATCAATAATAATAATAAATCAGTATTCATTTCAGTGATGGTGCTTCATCTTCTATTGCACTGAATGGGGCGGCTGTCAGTATAATCGGGTGGAAGAATGTGTTGTTTTAGGCAAAAAGCCTGCAGAGAGCATATTATCAGTCAAAGGTGTGCTAAGGCTAAGTGCAGAAGGTGTAGGATTAATGGGTGGTTAAGGGTGTGACCGGCACACGTATCACATACCTGCCCTGCAGCAGGGACTACACCTGCTGCACAGGCTGTGCAGCACCTGTTTACTATGCCTCGTATCCACAAGAACGGAAATTTGCTTTCCCTCTGATTAATCTGAACTTTCTTTTTTCACACACTCCTCCCTTTCTAATTATTTATTTGCTGTGGTTTTCAGCAGGTTTTCTAATAGTATCTATAACAAAAGAGAGCAACTGTTGTGAAATGTAAACACAGTTAGTAGGAAATCTGAGTTTTACGTACTGTATAGTAGTTACAGTACTTTAATAGTGCTGCTCCTACACAATAAATGGTAAAAGAAGCTCTGGCATCTCTTCTATAGAATTCATGGACGTTGCCCTGGAATGTTCAAAAGCACCAGGAAACAGGCGAGACAAATGTAGTGTAGATGTTTTCTATATCACGAGTACCCACCACCAATGATTTCCATGACTTTTACCTATTGGAGAAGAGGAAAAGTACCAAGTAGATTATATATGAAGAAGAGGAAAGGACCAGACAGGGTATAGAGAAGAGGGAAGGACAAGGCAAGTCATACATGAAGACAAAGGAAGAACCAGGTAGGTTCTACATGGAGGAAAAGAGTAGAACCAGAAAGGTTGTACATAGAGAGGAGGGAAGAACTAGAATGTACTTGGAGAAGTGAGAAAAACTAGACAATTCATATGTAGAGACGAGGTAAGAACCAGGCAAGCTATACCACACGGGTCATACATGGAGAAGAGGGAAGAACCAGGCAGGTTAAATATAGAGTATGGGGAGAATTAGACAGGTTGTCCATAAAGAAGAGGAAGAACCAGACAAGTGGTACATGAATAAGAGGCAAAGACCAGACAGATCGTACTCGGAGAAGAGGGAAAAAACAGGACTTTTTTTAATGGAGAAGAGGGAAGAACCAGACAGGATGTATATAGAGAAGATAGAAGAACCAGACAAGTCGTACATGAATAAAAGGCAAAGACCAGACAGATCATAAATGGAAAAGAGGGAAGAACCAGGAAAGTTGTACATGGAAAAGAGGGAAGAACCGGACAGGTTATACATGGAAAAGAGGGAAGAACCGGACAGGTTGTACATGGAAAAGAGGGAAGAACCGGACAGGTTATACATGGAGAAGAGGAACGAACAAGTACAAGTTCTACATGGAGAAGTGGAAAGAACCACTTGAAGGGTGACACAGTGGTGTAGTGGTTAGCACTTTCACCTAGCAGTAAAAAGGGTTGCTGGTTCAAATTCCGACCACGACACTACCTGCCTGGAGTTTGCATGTTCTCCCTGTGCCTGCGTGGGTTTCCTCCCCCACTCCGAAGATATGCTGGTAGGTTAATTGGCTTCTGTCCAAAATTGGCCCTAGTATATGAATGGGGACCTTGGATTGTGGGCTCCTTGAGGGTAGGGACTGATGTGAGTGTGCAATGTACAGGGATAGGGACAATTGTAGGCACTCACTCAGGTTGAACTGGATGGATTGGTGTCTTTATTCAACCTTACGAACTATGTAACCAGACAGGTCATACATGAATAAAAAAAAAAAGCTTGTCCATGGAGAAGAAGGAAAGGTTAGCTAGATAGCTACAGTATCTCACAAAAGTGAGTACACCCCTCACATTCTTGTAAATATTTTATTATATCTTTTCATGTGACAACACTGAAGAAATGAAAGAACAAAATATTACAGCTCACACGACAAAGTACCCCATATTTAGCGGGTTCTACGCTATCCATAGAATGGGAGATCCTGCTTCTCTTTGTCGCAGCAAGTGGGATTAACCACCATATAGCAATATGGTGTGACCAAATCCCCATATTTTTTGAAAATGTTTAGGAGTTTTAAATAGCCTTGCCAGGAGGTAAATGTCTTTTTTGCATGTGTGCGCTGTAATATTTTGTTCTGTTGTATGATCTTATGGTTGCACCATTTTAATGCATCTTTTATGGTGTGTCCCCCAAATATCTTGTTTAACACTGAAGACATGACACTTTGCTACAATGTAAAGTAGTGAGTGTACAGTTTGTATAACAGTGTAAATTTGCTGTCCCCTCAATATAACTCAAAACACAGAAATGATTGTCTAAACTGCTGGAAACAAAAGTGAGTACACCCCTACGTGAAAATGTCTAAATTGGGCCTAAAGTGTTAATATTTTGTGTGGCCACCATTATTTTCCAGCACTGCCTTAACCCTCTTGGGCATGGAGATCACCAGAGCTTCACAGGTTGTCACTGGAGTCCTCTTCCTCTCCTCCATGATGACATCACTGAGCTGGTGGATGTTAGAGACCATGCGCTCCTCCACCTTCCATTTGAGGATGCCCCACAGATACTCAATAGGGTTTAGGCCTGGAGACATGCTTGGCCAGTCCATCACCTTTACCCTCAGATTCTTTAACAAGGCAGTGGTCATCTTGGAGGTGCATTTGGGGTGTTATCATGTTGAAATACTGCCCTGCGGCCCAGTCTCCGAAGGGAAAGGATCATGCTCTGCTTCAGTATGTCACAGTACATGTTGGCATACATGGTTCCCACAATGAACTATAGCTCCTCAGTGCCGGCAGCACTTATGCAGCCCCAGACCATGACACGCCCACCACCACGCTTCACCCGGTTCCCACCACACACGCTGAACCAAATAAGTTTATCCTGGTCTCATCAGACCACAGGACATGGTTCCAGTAATCCATGTCCTTAGTCTGCTTGTCTTCAGCAAACTGTTTGCGGGCTTTCTTGTGCATCATCTTTAGAAGAGGCTTCCTTCTGGGATGTTAAAGAAATTAAAAAGTGAGGTCCTGCGCTACTATGGAAAGATATATAACAACTAGATAGGTGCTGCACACACCGTATGAGTCAAAAAAATCTCACAGACAGGTAAAAAATATTCTAGAGTGGTGTTGCGCTCCTAACGTGAAAACGTCAATAGTTAATGTGATACAATAAATAAATATAAAAGTTAAAAAATATTCAATTATAAAGTGAATAGTGCTACCATATAAAGTGCTGCTGTGCTGCTAAATAGCCACAATACCATAAAAAGTGCTGATGTGCTATTAAATAACTACAATATTAGCAGTGATCGCAAAGAAAAAAATTGTAGAACAAGTATGGAAATATCAACATAAATAAAAATATTGTGGATCACGGACTTCTTTTATATCAATGTGCCACGCTTGTTCATTTTTTATTTATATTTATTTATGTTGATATTTCCATACTTGTTCTATAATTTTTTTGTTTGCGATCACTGTGAATATTGTAGTCATTTAATAGCACATCAGCACTTTATATGGTATTGTGGCTATTTAGCAGCACAGCAGCACTTTATATGGTAGCACTATTCACTTTATATTTGAATATTTTTCACTTTTATATTTATTTATTGTATCACATTAATTATTGTCGTTTTCACGTTAGGAGCGCAACACCCCTTTAGAATATTTTTTCTTCTGGGATGACAGCCATGCAGACCAGTTTGATGCAGTGTGCTGCGTATGGTTTGAGCATTGACAGGCTGACATCCCCCCCCCCCCCCCACGCCTTCAACCTCTGCAGCAATGCTGGCAGCACTCATAAGTCTATTTCCCAAAGACAACCTCTGGATATAATGCTGAGCACGTGCACTCAACATCTTTGGTCGACCTTGGTGAGGCCTGTTCTGAATGGAACCTGTTCTGTTAAATCACTGTATGGTATTGGCCCCCGTGCTGCAGCTCAGTTTCAGGGCCTTGGCAATCTTATAGCCTAGGCCATCTTTATGGAGAGCAACAATTATTTTTTTCAGATCCTCAGTGTTATTTGACATGAGGTTCCACGTTGAACTTCCAGTGGCCAGTATGAGAGAGTGAGAGTGATAACACACCTGAGACCTTGTAACACTAATGAGTAACATGGCACCGGGGAGGGAAAATGGCTAACTGGGCCCAATTTGGACATTTTCACTTAGGGGTATACTCTATTTTGTTGCCAACGGTTTAGACATTAGTGGCTGTGTGTTGTGTTATTTTAAGGGGACAGAAAATGTGCACTGTTATACAAGCTGTACACTCACTACTTTACATTGTAACAAAGTGTCATATTTTTCAGTGTTGTCACATGAAAAGATAGAATAAAATATTTACAAAAATGTGAGGGGTGTACTCACTTTTGTGAGATAATGTAGGTTCAAAATGGAGTACAGGAAAGAACCAGACAGGTTGTACAAAAAGAAAAGGGAAGGACCAGAGATGCTATACAGTACACGAAGAACAGAGAAGGACTAAACAAGTCATACACTGAGAAGAGGGAAGGACCAGGCAGGTCACACATGAAGGCAAGAAAAGAGGCAAATACCACACAATTCATAAATATAGAAGAGTGACGGACCAGGAAGATTCGGATACATGGAGAAGAGGAAAGAACCAGACAGGTTGCACGCAAAAGCCAGGTATGTCTTACAGAAAATTACCACCTTCTTCAAACTGTCAGTATGGTTCATTAGACTACATCACAGACATATCAAACCTTCTGACAAATAACAGGTCTGCCAATATTCCAGTGCAGGCCTCTCAATAAGCAACACACATAAATAAAACCTCTCTATCGGGGTACAGTACCATGTTGGACTGCCAAAAGTGAGCTGTGGCAGTGATTCGGGGTTCCAAAAGCTGTAGATCTTAAAATATTTATTTTCAGTCCTGACCCACAGGTAGCACACGCATGTACAATTAAAAGCATGTGCTGTAAAATATTCATATGTGATGCATATGTGATAAACTATCTATGTCTTAAAGAAATTAACTACACAGTCACATTGGATCTTTTTTGATGCCACTGCCTTCTAATGATTGCTGCATCTTCAACAAATCGGACGCACATTTGGGCCTAATGTATCATACTAAAATCTCTATGTCACCTAACCGCCAATCAGTTTAATCCCTCTTACCCCCCCCCCCCCCCCCCCCAAAAAAAAATGCTGTATAGGAGATTCTGGTTGATTGCTATGGACAACATATACACCTGTTCCTTTTGTCACTTTAATAAGTACAAACATAAGATAAAGTGTTCCTTAACAATGATAGAACAATATCACACTACCATAGTGAAATGACCAGCTACATAATTTCAGTGGCTGTTTTAGTATTTTTTTTCTTTATGCATGACATTTTTTGATTATTAAGACCAGAAACCAACTTACTAATGACTCACAAGAATTTTTACATTGGGATGAAAGCAATGGTATTTGCAGCAATAGACCTCTTGTCCTAGGTTGCTGAAGCTTAGTGCATGCCTTCATTACTCATCTGCTTCACTTCTCTAGTAAAGAGTATAATTATTCAACAAGAATAAAAACTCAATACCTTTTAGTTGGAAAACTGATTTCACCTTTTAATCTCTCTATGAAGTGTGTTCATAAAATAACTCAGTGGGTGGAATAGGGAAGGAGTGGCTGCAGGAATGCAGAGGTCAAGACACCATCGCTCTGAATAAAAAATAAGAAGTTCCCTAATTAACTTGGGAAACAGTTGCCTTGTTTTGCAATGAACAGTGGGATGCTGGGATCTGGCAGACATTTTCCTTTTTTTTTGGTCATAGTTGAAAGCATTCCCAGTAAAGATTTAAGCAAACTTAACAAAGTCCCCTGAGAAAGCATGCTAGACTACTGTGATTTTATATCAGCACATAGTCATTGTAGCCCCTAACTGTCTCTCTCTGGAACAAATTCACCGTCTCCCGATTTCCAACACATCTGTGTCTGAGGTCTGTAGAATAGTGTACTCTTTAACTACCAAAAACATTTATATAACCCTAATATACAAGTAGTGTAGTGATCTTGTACCAGCCAGATGTTCACTGTCATTTTGCCTGGCTGTCTGTGGCTTCAGAACTTTCTGAGTCAATGACCTGGAACAAGTATGCAGGTTAGAAGTCACTGACCCAAATAGTATTGAAATCAACAGATCAGCATAACTTCCAGGCAATTAGCATTTTCAGAAGCAAGGGTAAGCAAAGGCAGCCTACATGGTGTCTCATTTTAGGTTTACTTTAAAGGATCAGTCAACACAAAACCAATATTTTAGTTTTTTCGTAGATGCTAGAGAAACCACTGGACAGTTCCTGTATCCGCACACCTACTGTGGTCAGTATGAGGGGTTCCCACTCTACCCCCTTATTTTTTATTATTTATGTGATACTATGGAGAATGTAATGGCCTATTTGTCTCCACCTGTAACATATCAGTTTTGGTGGGCTTATCCTTTAACAAGCACAATTGAAAGTTTTGGTGGTATGGTAAGGAAGGACATATACTACAAATGTTGACGCCCTGGGAAAGTTGAGAGGCTGAGATTACATCCAAGATGGGGGTCCCCATTAGCATTCTCGGGGCTTTTGGAAGGCTTTTACAGGTACAGTCATAGCCAGAAATATTGGCACCCCTGCATTCGTGTCAGATAATGCACCACCTCGCCCAGAAAATTGTCGCGATTACAAATGTTTAGGCATTCTCATGTTTATTTCTTTTGTTTGTATTAAACAAAACAAAAAAAGTGGAGAAATAAGAAGCCAAATCTGACACATTCTATGAAAAACTCCAATAATGGACTGGACAAAATTATTGGCACACTCAATTTAATATTTTGTAGCACACCCCTTAGAAAAAAGTAACTGAAACAAATAACTCCCTGCAAAAATCAATGAGTTTCTTACTCTCTACTGGAATTTTGGACCACTCTTCTTTCACCAACTGCTCCAGGTCTCTCAGATTGGAAGGGTTCCTTTTCCCAACTAATGTTTTGAGATCTCGCTAAAGGTGCTGTATGCGATTTAGATCTGGACTCATTGCTGCTCAGTTCAGTACTCTCCAGTGCTTTGTCTTAAACCCATTTTTGGGTGCTTTGGGTCATTGTCTTGCTGTAAGACCCATGACCTCTGACGGAGACCCAGCTTTCTGACACTGGGCCCTACATTGCACCCCAGAATTCTTTGGTAGTCTTCAGATTTCATATTGCCACACACACGGTCAAGACGACCAGTGCCCTAAGCAGCAAAGCAACCCCAAAAGATCGGTGAACCTCCACTATGTTTGACTGTAGTAAATGTATTATATTCTTTAAAGGCCTCCTTTTGTTTTCTGAAAACAGTAGAATGATGTGCTTTACCAAAAAGCTGTAGTTTTGCTTAAACTGTCCACAACATATTTTATCAAACTCCAGATGTACCCTGTGCCTGAAGGTCAGCTTGGATTTGTCTGAAAGTTGATTAAGGTTTTATATCCACCACTTGAACAATCCTTTGTTGCAATCTTTGATCAACTTTTCTCTTTTGTCCACATCCAGGGAGAATAGCTACAATACCATGGACTGTGAACTTCTCGACAATGTTGCGCATAGTGGACACTGATCTTTGAAGATGGACGCCTAACCTTGAGATTTTCAATGCTTTTCCACAATTGTTCTCAAATACTCACACAAATCTTCTGCTGCTCTTTCTCTTCTCCATGCTCCGTGTGGCACATAGAGTCACAGAATAGAAAGGTTGAGCCAATTCTCCACCATATTAACTGGTTGCCGGTGTGATTTCTATATTGTCAGCACCTGTTAATTGACACAAGTGAGTTTAATTACAAATTACAGGAGCATCACAAACTTGGAATGTGCCAATAATTTTGCCCAGTCCATTTTGGAGTTTGGTGTAGAATGTGTCAGATTTGTCTTTTTGTTTCTCCCACTTTTTTGTATCATACCAATACAAACAAAATAAATAAATATGAGCATGTCAAAAAAATTGACAGAAATGCAGGGGTGCCAATATTTTTGGGCATGACTGTATATTACGTGCATAAAATATATTGCATGCACATAAAATCTTATGGAACGATTGGTCTGGAAGCTTTAGTACATGCAGAGGTTTAGCCAGGACCATCTTAATAGCATCATGTGCCCCTGGGCAAAGTAATGCACAGGGGGCCCCTATATCAGCTTGCCCCAATTTACCCACCGACTTTCAAGAAATAAAGTATAAATAGTTTATAGAATTAAACATAGAATCATTAGTACTTTCAATAAAATACATTTTGCAAAAGAAAAACATGCCATAAATCAAAGACTAATCAACACAGTTTCCCACAGGGCACAGTGCAGTGGGAAATGCAGAAGGGTACAGTACAAGAGGGGTCAGGAGGGCGCAATACTGGGATCAGGAAGGAGGGCATAATATAAGTTCTGGTACACTTCCCGGGACACGGCCATCTCCAGACAGTTTAGTAAAAATCATGAATGTCCCAGACAATTGGCAAATATGATGTAATGCAAGATTATTTGCAGGGCCCCGTGCACCTGGGGCCCCTGGGCAGTGTCCAGGAGTGCACTAGTATTAAGATGGTCCTGCGTTTAGCTAATCTTTCATTATTTTGTTAGGTCTAGGCCCTCCCTATACCTGGCTACATTTAAAGTGGTTGTATACCCGCAAACAAAAAAAAAAACCTGTAAGGCAAAGGCATAATTAGCTAGTATGCACTGCATACTAATTCATTATGAAATACTCACCTTAGAACAAGGTCCCCACATTGCATACCGATCAACGCCAAGGGAGCTGACATCTTCCCCTTAGAGTTTCTTCCCGGTTCCCGGCTCTGGCCCTGTGAGTGGCCAGAGCTGCGATGAGGTCACTCCGTTCTGGCAGGTTCCGACACGATACGTCAAACCTTCACTGCTGACGTCATCAGCTGCATGCATGTTGAATATCTTCTAAACCATGTAGGTTTATGACATATTCATTTTACCTACATGTAAGCCTTATTATAGGTTTACCTGTTGATAAAAATGTAAAAAAAAGGTATACAACCTCTTTAATGAAAGAACAACGTGGTATACATTTAGATGCATGTCAGTCCCATAGACAAAGCAGAAAGGTAGGGTGCCAGCTCATTATACATGAAATGCAGAGTCCAGCAAAATAAAGTGAACTGAGCATCACGTATATTTTTTTGTAAGGCTTGCAGAAGGTTGACCTAGCAATGCCGGCTCTAACAAACCTGTCTTCATTCCTTAAATCTCTCAGTGTGCCCATGCAAGACATCATAATAATATGCACTGTCAGGGGTCTTTGGAAAAGACATAAGATAGTGGTCAGAGATCACATCACCTGAGTCTATAGGTTTAAGCTGGGCGTACATGGGTTAGTTTCTTTTGATCAGCCAATAAAAACGCTGAATGGATTCTCCCATCCACACAATCGAGGTACCTAGAGGAATCCTCCCTGTTGTATTATTGTATTCTAAGCCCTTGTACACACGGTCGGAGATTCCGACTACCAAATCCATCAGATTTTGTCCGTCGGATTTTGTCCGAAACTGTTGCATACACATGGTCGGACAAAGTTGTCGGAAAATCCGACGTGATGACGTTATTTCGTTACAACGGGACTATGTTCAGGCTAGTAGCCAATAGCTTTGGTGTAGGAATTTGATCTGAGCATGCATGGCACTTTGTCCGATCGGAATTCTCTACACATGATCAGAGTATGTCCGATCGGAGCATTTTTGTCTGAAAATTTTACCAACAAGTTGGAAAACTTGGTCCGTCGGATACTCCGTCGGAAACAGTCCGATGGAGACCACACACAGTCGGAATATCCGACAAAAGGGTCCGATCGGACACATTCCGTCGGAATCTCCAACCGTGTGTACAAGGGCTAAGAGTGGGAACTCTTCCACTCTCAGAGAACACTGATTAGCGCTGCACCCAATTGGCTGCAAATTCTGCAATGCTGATCAAGCAAAAATTTTCAAAAAATCCTGTATGTGAGACGTCAATCATTATATTATTATATCAACATTCTCACAAACAAGAATGGCATAGATGGATGGAAATTCGGTCTGCCCTGCTGAACTGGCCATACTTCGATCCATCTATGGCCAGGATTACTGTACAGGCCTCCCTAATGCTGGTCCTATTTCAAAGCAACAGTAGTGATTGGCTTTGAAAGTTAAATGTGGCAATTGAGTTTATCTCAAAAATTAGCCAGGGGGTTCCCCCCCTTGCCAAAAAAATGTCTAATGGTACCTTTAGTGTAAAAAGAATAAAAAGAGTCTAAGTTAGTTCCAGTAAGCTGATAAGCAGTTTAACCACTTGCTTACTGGGTACTTAAACCCCCCTCCTGCCCAGACCAATTTTCAGCTTTCAGCGCTGATGCACTTTGAATGACAATTGCACGGTCATGCTACACTGTACCCAAATGAAATTTTTATCATTTTTTTTCCCACAAAAAGAGCTTTCTTTTGGTGGTATTTAATTACAGCTGGGAGTTTTATTTTTTGATAAACAAACAAAAAAAGATGGAAAATGAAGAAAAAAAATCATGTTTAATAGTTTGTTATAAAATTTTGCAAACAGGTCATTTTTCTCCTTCATTGAAATGCGCTAATGAGGCGGCCCTGGTGGGCACTGATAGGCTGCACTGGTGGGCACTGATAGGCTGCACTGGTGGGCACTGATAGGAACAGTTAAGGCGGCACTAATAGGCACAGATAAGGTGGCACCGATAGGCACAGATAAGGCAGTACTGCTGGGCACAGATAAGGCGGCACTGATGAGCAAAGATGGGCACAGATAAGATGGCACTGATGGGTGGCACTGATGGGTGGCACTGATGGGTGGCACTAATGGGCACTGATAGGTACCACTGATAGATGGGACTGATGGGCACTGATAGGTGGCACTGATAGGTGGCTCTGATAGGTGGCACTGCTGGGCACTGATGGGTGTCACTGATGGGCACTGGTAGATGACACTGATGGGCACGGATATGTGGCACTGAGGTGCAGCACTGTTGTTGAGGCAGATTGTGGGCACTGATGGGTGGCACTGTGGGCACTGATGGGTGGCACTATCGGCACTGATGGGTGGCACTTTTTTTCATATTTAGGTGGCACTGGCAGGGGGCAGGTGGGCACTGATGAGCTGGCCGTGACTGAAGTCCCTCTCACGGCCGCCGGTGATCGATTACCGACTCTGTTGTGACACATGATCAGCTGTCATTGGCTGACAGCTGATCACGTGGTAAGGGGTCGGGATCGACCCCTTGCTTCGATCTGTGATCAGGCAAGTCTCATAGACTCGCTGATCACAAAGCGCGCCGCGCGCGCCCCTCAGAGAGCGCGCAGGCAGCTCGTGCATGGGACGACGTAGTCCCGGCAAAGCAGGTCCGCGCTGTAGCCTTCATTCGGCTATAGCGCGGATCTCTAGAGGTTAAGAAGTGGACATTTCCAGCCTTATCACTACACTCACCCCCATTGATTTACCACAAATGAAAATGTATTGAAATATATTGGCATCTCTAGGAAATATAATACTGGCCTTACACATGAGGGACTGACACCTCAGTTTTGTTAATAGTGACTGTCTCACTCCACCTTTGTGCGAGGTCTAATAATGTAGAGCAGTGTAAATAGTAATGACCTATTTTTTTTACTAAGTGTCTACAGGCTTCTGGAGCTTCCTGCGTGCTCTGCTAGAAATGTTAAAAGTTTGCTTAATGCTTTGGAGGTAAGCTTTCAACTGGCCATATTCAACTGTGAAATCTTCACACACGTTTTTTTTTTATTATTGTTTCTACCATCCATGGCAACACTCCAAAATTGAACATTCTCACTTGGAGATATATTGGAGACTTCTAGAACATTTTACAATTGCATCCAGACAGCTATTATTATTAGAAGACGATCAGCAATGGAAGCCCTTAAATATCTCTCAGGACAGAGTTACTTTAAACCAGACTATGGGAGTTATTTACGAAAGGCAAATCCACTTTGCACTTTCAGTGCAATTGAATGTGCAGTCACTCTAAATCTAAGGGGTAGATCTGAAATGAGGGGAAGCTCTGCTGATTTTATCATCCAATCAGATGCAAGCTAAAATGCTGTTTTTTTTTTTCCTTGCATATCCCCCTCGGATCTACAGCCACTTTACTTCCAAGTGCACTTGCAGTGCAAAGTGGAGTTCCCTTTAGTAAATAACCCCCAATGCATACTGGATCAAGGGAATTAAGAACAAGGTGTTTCTGATGAATCACTCAAATTCTCTGTTATGTCTTTTGTGCATCAGAATAAACACTGATTCATCTTATCTAAGGAGAAGATCTTCAGCTTACTTATGATACATTGATACACGCCCAAAGAATATGCTGGTGAGATCTGATATATACCCACATACGTACATAAGGAACATTTGACTAACCTTGCATAAACTTTAAACAAACAAACCAACATAAAAATTGAGGCTGCTTATCCAATCTTATGAGGCAGATATTCTATTTGTATCAGTATCGGATCTACATTTAGAGTAGAAGTTCAGCAGAAAAAATCTTCAGTCATAGCTAGGACCCCATCAAATGTTTCACTGTGGTTATAAATCAATTTCACATTCACTATCATATCTGGATTTACACTTCTTCAAGAAATTGGAAAAGCATTTTGTGCTTCATAGTCCCAATCCTACATTCATCTACTTAAAAGCACGATTTAATCAATGTTCTGCAAGTCTACTAATATCAGTGTTGGGCAAGGGATAGATATTTACTTGAGGATGGACAGATATCTGTTGGTTGCTGTTGTTCTGGTATCTGCTTGTCTATGGCCAGGATGTTCTAAGGTTATCTACATTAGTCACCCCTTTTACTGCCTAAATTGCAGATAGACGTGTATATCACAACTGGCAAAGAACCATTCATTATTATTATACAGGATTTATATAGTGCCAAGAGAAGGGACTAGAGGTCACAGACCTCGGGACTTTTTAGGTGTTTGATTGTGTGTCTAACACATTATGACAAAAATTCACCATAAATTACATATACAATTTTTTATTACAAAATTCATTAAAAAGACTTTACAAAAGACAAGGATTTTGCATAATTCATTGTTGCACTTTCAAAAACTTTACACATAAATTATCAATACCACTCTTTTCTCAACATGTTTCACTCCACAGAGCTTCCTCAGGAGCATTGCGTAGTGGCTATTGAAAATATAAGCAACAGAAAATCTATATTATAAATATTTGTACTTTTCTTTAAACATGTATATATTATGTAACAATAAATTTGTATATATTATATGACAATACATTTTTGGGAAAATTAATCCACATATACAGTTTATACATTACATACAGAGAAAATAAATCATATATTAAATTTGTTAGAATAAATATAAATTTAAATTTGGGGAAAGGGGGGGGGAGGAAGGGAGAGGGGGAGGGGTTGGAGGGGGGAAAAAATGCTTACCTGAACAAAATTTCTCTCTCTCTCACTCTCTCTCTCTCTCTCTCTCTCTCTCTCTCTCTCTCTCTATATATATATATATATATATATATATATATATATATATATATATATATATATGTTTAAAATAGGATTAAAAAAATTGATGATGGATCAGAATCATATATCCCCCTCTCCTTACAAATATATATGTAGATGGAGACTGCTATTGAATATTCTGGGGCCAACAGAAGACTAGAAATAAATAAAAAAATTAATAAAATATATACAGTATATAGGTTAAAATGTTTAATTATTTAAATATTACTTATATCAGTTTCCATAGGGTTAAACAGAATACCTTACTATTTATTACATTTAAACAATAGAAGCAATCTGATAATAAAAATCACCTCGCTTTTCTCTATGGAATGCGGAAAGAGACCATCTCGCTTTAAATCTCTGATTAAGGAGTTTGAGATGCAGCATTCTTTTGGCTGCAGACAAACACTTTTGCTCAATCAGTGGGCACTTGTCTGTAGGTAAAAAGTAAATGAATAAATAAGTATAGCCTATTAATATGGAACTATTTGTAGTAAGAAAATGTATATAAATATAAATAAAGGCTTACCGCAATAATTTAAACCAAAAAGATTCGGCCAGAAAGAAAAAAAACCCACATCTTGTTTGTTTTCCTTATCAATCCTGGTCAGATTATGGCGGAAATAGCTTCCGCTTTATAGTTCCATCCGGCACGGCGGCATCTGACGTCATCACCTGCATCATGGACATTTGCAAGGAACCCCTAAAGCGCATGCGCGGCATAAGCAGGTGACCGGAGTGATGACACAGACATAAAGGAGCCTCCAGCGGCCATATTGCATAAGGGATGCCCTAATTTCACCATTAATTTCAGCGGCTAACCTGGATGGCGCTAACCAGCGTCAGGAATACACCGGTGGCCAGCTACATAATTTCTTTGCCCTAAGTGATGTTGGAAAGCTGGCAGTTGGGGGATTGGTTTTATTGAACCAAAACCACTAACAACTAAGAGACTGGAAAATTTTCAAATAGCATTATACTGCAAAGCGCAATTCCGGGGTTCCAATAGTAAGGGCAACACAAGGGAAATGGGGTATTGATTAAAACCCAAAGCCTGTATGCCCTTTGTGTCCATACATATCAAGAAAAAGGGGAGGGGGAGAAAAAAAAGGAAGAAAATATATTACGATCCATCATAAATAAATTCAGATCCATCATAAATTATACATTTTAGGTGACATATTTTTTTATAATTATATATATATTAAATTTTAATCAATAATTATTGTTATTGTTCAATTTAACATCAAGTAAATTGAACAATAACAATAATTTTTGATTAAAATTTAAATATAATTATAAAAAAATATGTTGGGTAAAATACCCAACAAGAGTATCTGTGAGGGGTTCAGTGTTGTGGAACCACCACCACCCAAGGTCCAATTTTTCTGCCTCTGTTTAACGGGAGCATGTAATTACAATTTTTGATATAATATTTCAACACAGGGCCCGTTACTGCGCCAAACAAGAGTAACTGCGAGGGCTTACAGTGATGTGGCACCACCACCACCCACACCAAAGACACAATTTTTCTGCCCCTGTTTAACAGGGACATGTAATTACAATTCTTGATATAATATTTAACAGCAGGGCCCTTTCCAGCACCCACCAAGAGTAACTGTGAGGGCTTACAGTGTTTTGGTATAACTAATGCCTAAGGCCCAATTTTCTGCAGAGTTAATAGGGCAGGCCATATAGCATATATACTGCTGTTCAGAATATATAGTGCCTGGGGGCCCCCCACGCCATTTTTTTTTATTTGGGTGTGGGGGTTCCCCTTAATATCCATACCAGACCCAAATGGACAGGGGGGGAGGGGCATGCCCTTTTTTTTTCAATGATTTTCATTTATAGTGCCTGGACCCGACATTACATTACAGCCGTGAGTAGTTTTAAATAACATTTTTTCCTTTATAAATGTCATTTTGCTGTGGTATTGTTCTAAACATGTGAAAAATGCGCTACCTTACAGGCATACTTAAGGACACCCCCAGGCATGATATTTAAAGGAATATTTCATTTTTATTGTTTCACTTTAAGCATTATTACAATCACTTCTCCCGAAAAAAACAGCAATTTTTAAACCTTTTTTTGATACATGTCCACTGGGGCAGGACCTGGGTCCCCAAACACCTTTTATGGCAATAACTTGCATATAAGCCTTTAAAATTAGCACTTTTGATTTTTCCTGTTCGTGTATTATAGACTTTAACGGTTTTTGCGTGTTCAAACTATTTTTTTTTGCCTTTTCGCATGTTCTGCTGCAAACTGAACCGGAGGGTGTTCGGCTCATCCCTACTGCCCAGTACTTGTTCTAGAATATTAATGCTACAGGTTGGGGAGAGGGTTATTGAAATAAAGCCTACAGTTTAAAGCTTACAAGCAATGAAAAACTATTATTTGAACCATATGAAAAAATTGCTTGGTTCACAGAGGATACATGAAACCATGAAGCTAGAATATGTTCTCACCACCGGGGGCTTTGCAAATGTGGAGGCAAATGTTTTAAACTGTTCATTAAATGGGTGAATAATTTTACAGCTTCATAGAAATATGTTTGAGATTATTGTTTCGACAATAATTAGGTCACAGAGGATTTTCGGATTTGATATTTTGGTAACCTACTTATGAAGAAAAATAGCTTTTACGCTTCATTTTGTGAAGTTAATGGAATATAACTGCTGTAACCAGAAAATGGACAGACACAATTTTTGGAAACATATGTCTGTAGAAGACGGCTGCTTCTGATGTCTCAAGAGTATCACAATTATGGGAAAATCCACAGTAGAAATGACAAAGGATACAAATAATACCATCTTTAACCTCTTTAGAGTGACACCAAACATTTCAGAATGTTTGCCAACCCCTGATCCCTGTGTCATGTTTGTAGCCACTTTGTTTAAACCCATTCACTGGAGATAACTTGCAGGAATTCATAAGATGAGACACAAATGGAACAATTGACCTGCATTTGACCATTAGATAACAATAGGTTATTAATGCTACTTCATTATTAATGTTGTCAGCCAAGGTCCAGATGATTAACTTAAGCTATAGGAAAAGGATACATTCATTTTTTACTCACTTACACTAGGAAAACACATTGTTTAAATTTCTTTTGCTGCCACTATTCTCAGAGCAGAGAATTACTTGACAAAACATTTCTTCTCCCATTGGATCAGCATTTTAAGTTCTACAGTTTGAACGTAAACGAATAGATAAGACAAACTAATTGAAAGTTAAGTTTCCATTCTATAGTTTTATAACCCCAAAAAAACTCTAAGCCCTTGTACACACGGTCGGAGATTCAGACGGAATGTTTCCTATCGGACCGTTTTGTCGGATATTCTGACTGTGTGTGGTATGCATCGGACTGTTTCCGTCGGAATATCCGTCAGACCAACTTTTCCAACTTGCCGGTAAAATTTTCCCGACAAAATGCTCCTATCGGACAAACTCCGATCATGTGTAGCCTACTCCGACGGACAAAGTGCCACGCATGCTCAGATCAAATTCCTAGACCAAAGCTATTGGCTACTAGCCTGTACGTAGTCCCGTCGTAACTAAATAACATCATCACGTTATGTACAATCGGATTTTCCGACAACTTAGTCCGGCCGTGTGTATGCAACATCACTTCCGGACCTCTTCCGGAATTAATCCGTCAGAATTACTCCGACGGATTTGGTTGTCGGAATCTCCGACTGTGTGTACAAGGGCTTAGAGTCCTTGGCTTGCCCCTGGTTTATGAGATACTGCTGGATATCAAATAACCTGTATGCAATTCTGTTTCAATGGAAAATTAGCTGTTATACCAATTTTATTATAAAAAAAGGTTGGGTAATTGCGATTACCTCATAAATCCTATATGTCAATGTTTTGGAAACTTTATATGTTTCTTATAAAGCATGTCAACACATGTTAATACTGATTTATAATCTTGTCAATATTGTATTCTTAGGTTACTGCAATATCCTTATTGTACTCATGCTAGTCTAAGGCCCTGAGGAAGCAGAGTTTCCCATGAAACGCATAGACCATATTTTTGATCCTTTGTACCAGGATCAGCACATCCTGGACCCAATTAACAGTAGCTGTATCTTTACAACTGTAATATGTTCTTAACTAATAGATGAAAAATAAAGTTTAAATATACTTTTTTAAATCTGTGGTATATATCTTTATTCAAACCCTACAAAGGTACATACAAAGTCCCACCCTTCCCCCACCTCTGTGCAAAATGTTCTCTTTCAAAGTTGTTCATCTGTGCAGTATGCACAAATTATTAAAATTCCACAAAGTTGCTGACTTTTAAAACATTTTAAGCTAAAGTTGAGCTATTCTGTCAAAAACAAAAAACTTTTATTTGAGGTATGTAGAAGGAGATGATTAAACAGGATGAGTTGTTACAGTACAGTGACAGTGTAATACATAGTACATCACAACATGCAGAGCCACATATTTGAAAACCATTAAGTGCATTTCTGTCGGATAACAATAAAACAAGTATCACTCCCACATAATGTGCTGCTGTCTCGGGTCTTTGTTAACCTGTCTCCAATTGTGACTGTTTTCATTGCAACTTGATTTTCAGGTCTGTTTTGCATTTATTTCACATGTATGGGTTAAAAGGAAATTAATCAGCATACAATATCCTTTTGATATACCATGAATTCATGTAGGGACCTCTTTAGTGGGACTGGCAGTAGACAGAATTATTCTTTGTCTAATCCAATTGTATAATAGCTAAACAGATGTAGCGCCCTGTACTTTAGGTAGGGAGCTCCTCACAAATTTATTTGCCAGGAGTAGTTATCCTGGTTGATTGATATAGATCTATTGATTTCTCCCTAAGCTTGGCCTTGTTGCACTTTTCTCTTTTACCACTAGGTGGCTGGGTACTTGGTGGTATTAGATATGAGAAGGGCAAACCAAGGTCAGATGGGTATGTAGGGTATCTCAGCCAATGGGAAGGGGTTTTCTTGAATCCCTTGGCCTGCTGGGAGAACCTATATATTCGGGTGGAGTCAGGTGATCTAGGCTCTGTGCCACCTGGACAATTGTCTGGGCAAATGTGTGTCATATTACCCGGGCTGCTAGGCCGGAGATTGGGCCTATACAGGGTACATCTGACTGCTAGGCTGTCTGAGGGCCTACCCAGATGTAGGTATCCCTGCATCCAATTCGCATGACAGGAGAGTGTGTCCGGCTCTCAATGGAGGGATCAGCTGCAAAGCACACAGCAAAAGGGTCTTGTGCATGTTTGGCTCTGTTTCAGGTCTGAATTCAGGTAGAAATTCAGACCTAATTCGGACCTGAAAAGGTAAACAGGGACGCACTGGACCCCCTGCTGGGAGCCGCGGCCGCAGCTAGTGTGAACTCGGCCTTAGTCATGTTGGAAAATCAGTTTGTTGCATGTTCATGGAGATTTCTTTACATAAATAAATGTAATTATTATCACTGGGATCAGCAGATGCCTAAGGGCCGGTTCACACTGCAGGCGAGGCGAGGCGACTCCGACTTGCCTCGCCGCGACCTGCCGCGGCCTCAGCGGCGACTTGCAAATGACTTCTGTATAGAAGTCAATGCAAGTCGCCCCCAGGTCGCCCAAAAGTAGTACAGGAACCTTTTTTCTGAGTCGGAGCGACTCGAGTCGCTCCTCTCAGAACGGTTCCATTGTACAGAACGGGGGCGACTTGCGAGAGCGAGGCGAGGCGAGTCGTGTTGCCTCGCATCGCCTGCTGTGTGAACCGGCTCTTATGCAATGAGGAGGTACCTGGTGAAAGTGGACCTAGTTCTCAATAAACCTCTAAATGCATGAAGTTTTCTGTGTATGATGGCTTCTTCCTAGTGGCTTGGATGCACTTTTTGCAGTGATGTTTCTGCTATTTGGTGATGGAGTTTAACAAATATATCAAAGATCAGATAATTTAGCAGAGTCTTGTACTGCGTTAGCCACCCGCAATCCAGTATGTTTAACATTTAAGTGATACCCTTTAATATCTAACTTAAATGGAATCAAAGCACTCCCATTCTTGTGCAACCAAAGAAGACACCATGTTAGCTCCTGTTTATACCTGCAGATGCATGGTGCTGCACATGTCATTAACTATAACACCAACAATTTTAAAGTGATTGTATAGGCTCAAGGTTTTTTACCTTCATGCATTCTGTATACATTATTTACATAAAAAGTCTGATCGCGATCCAGCGATGTGCACAAGAGCAGTGACTATCCTGGGTCTCTTCCTTCTCATTGGCAGCAGTGGGAGCCATTGGGTCACACTATTGTCAATTTACAGCCAGTGAACCAATGAGGAGAGAGCAGGGGCAGGGCCGAACTGCACTTTGCGTGTGAATGGACACACAGAGAAGTGGCTCAGGAGCAAGACTGCTCAGGTGCCCCTATAGCAAGCGGCTTTCTGTGGGGGCACTCAGCAGGAGGGAGGGGCCAGAAGCCCCAGCGGCGGTAGAGGAATATAAAGTGATATTAAAAGCAGACTTAAAAAAAAAAAAATAACAAACATGTTATACTTACCTGCTTTTGTAGTGGTTTTGCACAGAGCAGGTAAAACCTGTGTATATATATATATATATATATATATATATATATATATATATATAAAATGTATCCTTCACCGTGCATGTGCTGCACTGTATCATCAGCTGAATTTAACAGTATGCACAATTTCATTGGAGGCTGGAATGATCTCCAACCACCCTTCTGCCCATCTATGGCCACCAGAAATGTGATGTATTTAAGTGAACATACCAGCTGTTGTTTATATTCATACAAACAGGTGAAACCTCTTTCATAAACTGACATCTTTATTAGTATGTGTAGCGGCTTCTCACATGCGCTGCCTGCCACTCGGGTCTCAAGTTAAACCTCTCTTCCAGAACTATCCATCTGAAAGCAGAGAAGGCATCTCTGAGCCACAGTACAGGTGACCACACCCCCCACTACACTAGACACTCCCATTCCCTAATCAAAACAACCAGGCCAGGGCTGAAACACAGCTTTGGCTAAATTTACCTGCATCTTGGCCATGTGCTTAAAGAAAAAATCCTACTCTAGCCCCTACTTTTAGGTAGAGGGGGCTACATATGCTTAATGAGCCAGTCCAGTGGCTTCGGGAGGGGGGGCTGACAGTGGCTCCCCAAAAAGGCCAGAGTCTCAGGCATGCATAGTTCTATTATTAGCCACGAGCGCCGGCCCCGAGCGGGGACCAATCTGACCCCGAGCGCTGTCAAGTGACATATCAGGTCCCGCCTTCTTGAGCCTGCACCACCTGTGATGGAGGTCCCACTGGTTTAATGCGGGGACCACGGGACATTAGACGTCTATCATAGGCGCTTCATGCTCCAGAAGGTGGGAATTACAACGCAGCTGCCGCGCCACTGAGAGAAGATCCCCACTTGCCACTCTGGTGGGTGGCTCTCCTCTCCTGTCATCATGGCTCTGGATGCCTGGAGTACCTGCTGTCTACTCTACTGTGTGATGGGCTCACCGAGCACTATGGTTGAGCTGCAGGAGGAGGTCACGTCACCTGAAGTCTGGTCAGATAGGTTAATGTGTGTCCGTGTGGGTCAGTGTGTGTCAGGTAAGTCAGTGTATCTCAGGTAGGTCAGTGTGTGTCAGGTAGGTCAGTGTATGTCAGGATGTGTTGGGTAGGTCAGTGTGCATCAGGTAGGTCAGTGCGCATCAGGTAGGTAACATTCCCACACACCCCCAGTGCTGGGCTCGGACTTTGAGCTGAAGCCCCTGTTTTTTTTGCCACCTAGGAATGCCCCTGTGAGCCACTGTCCATGGGCAGCTGTTTATTGGAACATCCTCCTTCCTTCCTTCACAACTGCTGTTCAGTGACATTTTCAGGTGACTCCCATTTGGTTTGACAGCGTGTGGCTGTCCTCACTTTGTCCAAGGTGCTTCTTCAAATATAAACTTGTGACTACACCTGTGCCTGTAACAAAGGAGATCACATTAGCGTTTCAAAAGTAGCACTATATGGAATCACAGCTTTATAAATCTGTCACAATGGGATCAAGGGCAGTACAGGTAACTGTCAATAAAACACAAAAGTGTCTAGTTCTGTTACAGGAAATATAATGAATTCATGGTGACCTGGTGATCAGTCTCTGATTCGATCCTAGGTGTAATCACCCCCTCCTCACCCTCCGCAGGGCAAACACAATAGCTCAGCGAGAGGGATTTCCCTATTAACACTCACTGTAATGGGGGAATCAAGCAATTTTGTATCATCTTTGGCTGGCGTTAGGCTTTTTCTGTGTTTCAAAGAGTGAGAGTGATGATTCCAGTGGTTGCAGGTGCTAATTATAACATGTGTTATAAAACTTTCTGGTGAGTGCTTTGTTGATGTCTTATCTGAAACATGCATGAAGCAAGGGAAGTCTGAGCTTCTGATCTGTGTATTGGTTCGGGATCAATAAGTACTCAAACCACTAGATCAGTACGACAGCTAGGCAACTAACATTTGTCTAGAGGTCAAAATTGGCAGGCTAGAGTATCTCACAAGAGTACATCACTCACATTTTTGTAAATTATTTTATTATATTTTTTCCATGTGACAACACTGAAGAAATGACACTTTGCTACAATGTAAAGTAGTGAGTGTACAGCTTGTATAACAGTGTAAATGTGCTTTCCCCTCAAAATAACTCAACACACAGCCATTCATTTCTAAACCGCTGGCAACAAAACTGAGTACACCCCTAAGTGAAAATGTCCGAATTGGTCCCAATTTAGCCATTTTCCCTCCTGGTGCCATGTGACTTGTTAGCACTACAAGGTGTGAATGGAGAGCAGGTGTGTTAAATTTGGTGTTATCGCTCTCACTCTCTCATTCTGGTTACTGGAAGTTCAATATGGCACATCATTGCAAAGAACTCTCTGAGGATCTGAAAAAAAAGAATTGTTACTCTACATAAAGATGGCCTAGGCTGTAAGAAGATTGCCAAGACCCTGAAACTGAGCTGCAGCAGGGTGGCCAAGACCGTACAACAGTTTAACAGGACAGGTTCCACTCAGAATAGGCCTCGCCATGGTCGACCAAAGTCGACCAAAGAAGTTGAGTGCACATGCTCAGCGTCATATCCAGAGGTTGTCTTTGGGAAATAGATATATGAGTATGACCAGCATTGCTGCAGAGGTTGAAGGGATAGGGGGTCAGCTTGTCAGTGCTCAGACCATTTATGTTCAAAGAGCGGAACTTCTCTTTTGAACATAATTTTTCTGCAAACCCAAATGATTTGCCATAAAATGGAAACTCTCTTTTTAAAACAGTTTAAAAGTCCTAAATATCTAAATGCGTCTTTAGATATGTTTGGTCAAAGACGTTCACCCAATAAGACAAAAATCGAATGTATACTGGCACTAGACAATTCTGCAAGACCCCCTGGCAAACATATCCTAAAGTGGAGTTCCACCCAAAAGTGGAAGATGGAAACATCAGCTGCGGTGCCGACATCGCTGGACTCCAGGACAGGTAAGTGTCCTATTATTAAAAGCCAGCAGCTGCAGTATGCGTGGCTGCTGGTTTTTAATTTTTGCAGCATTGGGCGGTCCTCCACGTTAAGCCGACACACCAACAGTTTTTGTTTTTTTAAGCCGGGTACACACTAAACTGATAGCTCTTATGGGAAACACTGTACTAACCATGCAAGGTTAGTCCAGCGATCTCCCTCGCTGAGCTGTTGTGTTCTGACAGGGGGGCAGCCCCCCAGCCAGAACACTCCCATCAGCACTCTCTACCATTGGCTGAGAACGCTGATTGGGAGTCGGATGGCTGCCGGTTTTCCAGCATGCACCTCTGACATGGACAGACCAACATACACATGGGGAGAATGTCAGTCGTTTTTTTTTTTAACTGGCAAATGTCTCCCGACATTTTGCCTGTGTGGCTTAAGGAAAAATAGCAAATGATCCTACTGGAACAACTTCTATTGTTTACCTCTTGATAAATATCTGGCACCAACCCCCCTTTTCAATTATACAGTATAAACATGTATGCTCAGCTGAAACAATTGTTTTGGCTAACCAAGATTGGTCAGTACCTGCAGATCCAACCACCCTCCAATGTCTATCATCGCTTTAAGCTAGCCATACATGGATTAAAATTTGGCCATTTCAGCAGGTTCAGTTCAGGGACTTGCTGAATTTCAAACCATGTATGTACACAAGTTGACTTATCGATAGACTTGTGTACAACCAGTCTGTTGGGATTTCCTCAAATAATTAGTGCCATCCACTATAGATGGCAACACAACAGATCTGCAGGAGGAATTCCCCCATCAACGCAGTTAGTGATCCAGCAATTTTCTTTCCTGCTGTGGTGTAAGTTATGAAAATTGCATAATCTATGGCCTGCCTTAATCTATAATTGCTTGAAGAATGTAGGTGGTTTTACATCCCCCTCTCCATTCCATCATGGTTATAAGGCCTAGCTGTAAAAAACAAAACCCAAAAAAGCTATTTTTGTTTTGCCACACCCTCCCGTATTTACAGTTTAATTCTCTCTGGAATTCATCCAGTTTAGAAACATTTCCCATACGATCTGTCTTCCCATAGGATTTTCTTAGGATTCCTTCCATATTACAGTGGTTTACATGACAGATGCATTAATCATTACACCAGAAATGAGTTTATTAGGACTGGACTTAACTGCCATTTACAGTCAGAAAATGTGACTTCGAACTTTCCAGCAGTCCCATCACTGCATACCACATTCGCTTGTGATATGTGGCGCTCTCACTACATATCTGTTTGTAACATGGTCATATGCAACTCAGGTCTCAGATCTGTGATGTCACCAGCTGACTTATTATCTGTGAAATGTCACACTGACTACATGCTTCTAATAACTCATCCCAAGTATTTGTCAAACTCATGTTGTTTCTATGTGGAATCTGGACCAGTATTGACACTTGTCATTCAAACTTTGAAGTAAGTTTCAATGAGACAAGGAATAGAAAGAAGATGCAATGTTTGGATATAACCGAAAAAGTCAAACTTGGGATGATTTCTGGGAAGATTTGACGAAGATCACGCGAATAATCTAAACTGTTCAATGAGCATTCTTCAATAAATATTTAAAACAAGATCTTATTTTAAGAACTTTTTGCATGTGAGTCACCCAACCTAATTGGCCAACAAATGTTCTTCTCTATGTCCGCTATTAACATCAAGATAATAGACTTTTTTTTTTTAATTCTTAATGGTGCATACATAGAAGAATGTTTTCAGGCAACATAGACCTAACTTCCTCCCCTCCCCACCTATATAAATAAGCCCAGCCATCTCCTAAAGCTACCAGAGGATGTCTGGATTGTACCAGCATGGCTGATTGCCCTCCTTCGTGCATGTATCATCAAACCAAGAGGTGCTTCTGGCATAAAAAGCCTTGATGAAATCAAATCAGCAATAGTAGCTATAAAAAGCCACGGGCGATGACATACATTTCCTCATATACAAAAGAAAGAATGGCATTTGTCTATCAGAGCCACCCATAGACAGGAAGATGTGTCACCAAGAACTCTGGTCAGTGACACACCTATCCTCTCCGGCACTGGAGACGCGCCAGGATCCTCCACAATTTTCTCCTTGACTCCATTGGATGGATGCAGCAAATATGTCGGGTACACATTGTTCCACAGAAAAAAAGGAAACAATCGGTGCCTGTTTGCAAAGGAATTTTCCAACATGTTTCCACTATGGTCTAATGATTTGTTGTTTATCACATACAGTGCTCGTATCTGTCACATGCAGCTATTGTGCTCTTTGTGCCCACCATTATAGCTGGTCTATTAGGTTTTTGTTGCGGTCTGTGCCCCACTAGCGAGATTCACCCCTTTTTTCCTGGTAACCACTGTCACCGGGACTGAATGTGAGGGAAAAATCTAAAATGCTGCATTTTAGTCACCAAAACAATAAAATAAGGAAATGATAGACTTGTTGCCATGACAAATGTCTCAGAGAGGTTTTCTCTCACGTTGCAGAGGTTTCCCATTGTTTACTATTGTGTATACAAGATAATAAGGGAGTGGAAATGTCCCTAGTGGGTCACAGACGGCAAAAGCAAAAAAATAAATAAATATAAATTTACATGGATTTTACCATTATCCAAAAGAAAAAAGTTTTGCTTTACATATACTTTAATAAACACTTAGCAATGTGTAAATTTTTCTGCAAAACTTGGAATGTACCTAATACACATAGAAAAGAAAACTTGAAAACCTAAATAGTTAAATAAATAATAAGGCCAGTATGGTGGCCTGAATTTATGGGAGGATCCTGGAGGGTATTTGAGCAGCCCACTCGCCCATACTCATTGTCGGTTCCAGTGCGCGTTTCGTTACGTCAGCAGGCCGACTCTTCAGCTCACTTTGTGTTTGTGAGTCTGTTGTTCCCGAATACAGTGTGTTGCGCTTGCTTATTCATAGCTTTCCATTCAAATCTCGCTTGTGGTCTCAAGTAGGAGTCATTACTCTGCATTCGTATCATGTCCTAATTGTTGCCATTCGTTGTATCCCCCATGTCATGTGTTCAGTTCGCGCCATGGAACTTACTAATCATACATACACAGTTCTTCCCCCCCCCCCCCCGTTACTTGCCAGAACAAGTTATCTTGTGTGCATCATGCACGGTGCCACACCACATTCTTTGGATACGTTGCATATCCACTTCGGACCAATACGGACCCAGTCGCATGGCCATTGTCGCAGGTAGAATTAGTCACCATGTTGCCGTGTCAATTCGTAGCCACTCGCAGTGTCACCCATACCATGTCTTCAGATCCTGCAGTGAAACTTACGAATCGTTCGTAAACACTTCTCTCTATTTTTTCACAGTCGGAATCATGTCGCAGGAGGGCAGTGATGACCTCACACCCACTCCTCTGTCATCCTCTATGGGCTCAGAGAGTGGTAGCCTGCAGTCCATCCGCACTTGGACCATCATTCCCAACATCATAGCTGAGCTTAGACACAAGGCCAACCCCTAACCTGCTACGGCAGGAAGGCAGAGCTATTTAGGCTTCTCTTCCCGCCGACAGCTGCTACAGTACCCAGCGCCCTTCAGGCATCCTTGCAGTTCATATCCGGAGCCATCTCCCAGCTGCATTCCATGGTCTCCTCGCTGTCAACAGTTACTGACATGCATACCAGAGTCACAGCCCCGGAGGCTTGCCCTCCCATGACCCTCCCTGACCCAGTCGTGGTCCCAGTGCTAGAATCCCCTCCTACAGGTATGCCAGAGTCCTCTTCTACCATCTAACAGGAGGGAAGAGCTGGACCTATATCTCCATTCAGTCACAGACCTAGGGTACAAGTATGGAGGGTACGCTTTTAATAACTACCACGGCTCATTTTCGACCAAAGCAGCCGCCAAACTCAGCCAGTTCCAGGTCAAGACAGACTGGAGCATTTCTGACATGGAGCTATTCTGACCCCATTTTGCAGGCCTCCGCTCGCCGCTGTGCACCATTTGCTAGTCCACTACCCACATGGTAAATTGGTGCTCTGAAGCGACTACAAGATGCCCCTTCTACCCTCCTTCCACCTTCAGCACCAGTCAGGGCCCCCCGGTCAATCACGACCAGCAGAAAGATTAGGACGGCCTATCTTTTCTCTAGGAGGAGCCTCCATTTGCAACAATTTTAATCACAGCGGATACTTCCAAAGCCAGTGCAGGCTACTCCATATTTGCACAGCATGCCATAAAGCTCAGCCGAGCACCGTCTGTCAAGTTAAACAGTCCTGACTAGGCCGCATAGATGTCAGCTGGTTTGGGGTTCCCACCTCTCTACACACCTCACTCCCACACTGGCCATATTTCTGGTTCACGGCTTCAGAGGGGTTCCACACTGGCCTCTTCACTTTACCCCTCACTACACACGAACCTCCAGTCAGCAGCCATCAACACACAAGCAACTGACTCCTTACTGCAGTCAGAAGTGGATAAAGGCTTTATTATCGGCCCCTTCCCACAGTCCCCTTTCCCAGTCTGGAGAGTCAGCCCTATTGGGCTTCCGCTTAGTGTATGACTTGTCAGCGCCTCATTCTTCTCACATCCCCAGCCTGAACTCCCTGATTCCCACTGAGGAGTTTTCCCTCAATTATGCCTCAGTTGACTTGGCCATCCAAACCATTGTTGGGATAGGTCCCGGTGCCTGGCTATATAAATCAGATATATCGGATGCGTTCAAGCTCCTCCCTATCAAACTGTCCCTCTGGCGGTGGTACGGGATTAAGTTGAGGAAGTCCTACTACTTTGCCATCAAGTTGACCTTCGGGCCCAAGAGCAGCCCTTAGCTGTTCAACATTTTTGCTCAGGCCCTCACATGGATTCTGTCTCACCAGGCCCGCTGTCACTCGGTCATCCACTACCTTGACGACTTCCTGCTTATCAAGCAACCAGGCACACCCCTGGCAGATATAGACAAGTTAAGATTAGTTTTCAACAACCTCAAAATGCCCATAGCCAAGCACAAAGTAGAAGGACTGGCACATTTCATTACCTTTTTAGGTGTCATTCTCGACACGCGAGCTATGCAAGCTAACCTGCCATTGGACAAACTTCACTATCCATGACTTCACCCAGTCACAATGGTGCACCAGGAGGCAGTTGTAGTCCTTATTAGGGATAATGAACTTTTGCGATGAGGATTATTCCTCAAGAACGGTCCTTCATATTATGGCTTTTAGCCCTTGTACACACAGTCGGAGATTCCTACAACCAAATCCGTCGGATTTTGTCTGTCGTATTTTGTCCGACGGATTTTGTCCGAAATGTTGTATACACACGGTCGGACAAAGTTGTCGGAAAATCCGACGTGATGACGTTATTTCGTTACGACGGGACTACGTTCATGCTAGTAGCCAATAGCTTTGGTGTAGGAATTTGATCTGAGCATGCGTGGCACTTTGTCCGATCGGAATTCTCTACATATGATCGGAGTATGTCCAATCAGAGCATTTTGTAGGAAAATTTTACCAACAAGTTGCAAAACTTGGTCCATCGGATACCCGGATGGAAACAGTCCGATGTAGACCACACACAGTCGGAATATCCGACAAAACGGTCCGATCAGACACATTCAGTCGACCGTGTGTACAAGGGCTTAGTCTTTCTCACACCAGTACAAGACCTAGACTGAATTCTCAAACTATATCAGACAACAGTGGCATACTTGGCTATGTGGGAGGAGTTCCTCACCAGCTGGAGGAACTCGTTAATTTTGGCAGTGTCAGATGAGTCACCACAGGTGGTCACTGATGCCTCAGCCTCTACTGGCTTCGCAGCCATATTTGGCCACCACTGGTTCGCCAAATCTTGGCCCCCAGAAATTCTCTTAATCCCTGGTTTTACCCAGTTCTCATCTCTCTTCGAGATATATCCCATTGTCATAGCTGCCCACGTCTGGGGTCAAACTTGGACAAAACAGACGGTGATTTTTACCACGGACAATCAGGCCACGGCTGACATTATTAACCATGGTAGATCCTAGTCACTCCCCATCATATCCTTCCTGTGCAGGCTCGTGTAGCTGTCACACTTTAATTTTTTCTGTAGTCATATTCCAGGCAAATACAATATCACTGCCGGTGCACTGTCCCATTTCAACCTTACCTTGTTTTTCCAGCAGGAGCCTGGAGCCGACCCTATGACTACTCCTGTCCCACCCTGGTCATTGCTGACGATGAATTAAAATTGCACCTCGCCAGCTCATCAACCAATCCTTGGCACGCAACACACGGAAGGCCTATCGCACTGCTTGGAACACTTACCACAAGTTTTTGGCCTCTTACCCTGGAGCAGCGATAGGCGACGTTAGACAAGTCCTAGCCTTCATACCATATTGCCATCCCCAGCTAGCCCTTGCTCACAACACCATCAGGCGATACCTAGCCAGTGTCCAGCATTTTCTGTCATTACAGGACCCCAGTAAACCTTCAGAATTCTCGGCCCATGCAGTCAAGTCACTCCTACGAGGCATACAGAAGCACCAACCTGTAGCCAGTGGCAAACACCTACCTATTACGAGTGCTATCTTCAGGAACATGTCTGAAATCCTTACTCATTCCTCCTTTAGGGCTTTGCCCAGCCTAGTCACCCAAACGGCCATCTACCTGGCTATCTAAGGTTTCCTACGACCTATTGAATTTAATTCCGATCCATTACACCCTTCATCTCACAGTCAGCAAAACACAACAAACCGGCCTAGGGGTTGACATTAACCTATTTCAGACTAACAACACCTGGTGCCCAGTGGCGGTCCTCAACTGACTAATGTCCCGGCTATCCAGCCAGTCTGAAGATAGCCCTTTGCTACCCTTTCTAACCAGCCCCTTCAGTGGCAGCCAGTTTGTCAAGCATGTCAGGATACGCCTAACAAACTTGGGCTTCAACCCCAGTCAGTTCTCTGGACATTCCTTTCGGATTCAAGCAGCCTCAGCTGCCTCGCAACATGGAGTATCAGACCACGTAATTAAGAAACTAGGCCAATGGAAGCCCACTTGCTTTGCCACCTACATCCAAAATCCTCAGGTAGAAATGGCACAAGCCTTCACCAATCTGGCTCAATAACCACAAGAAATCAATAGCTATTTTCCTATCTGAGTCTTTTGCCCCTTTTTCTTGGCATACCAATCAGACTATCAAGGCACACTTCAGGTCCATTTATGTTGAAAATATTGTTGTGTGTTTATGTGATTCACATCTCTCTCGGTCATAGGGCCATGGCCATGACCATAAATAAAAAGGCCAGCACGGTGGCCTGAATTTATGGAAGGAGCCCCGGGGAGGGTATTTAAGCAGCCCACTTGCCCATACTCATTGTCAGTTCCAGTGCGTGATACCCTCCTGCCCTTCCCTTTTTCAGGGCACTTCTCAACACATCCTTCTTCACAAACTACCCATTACTTATCTCCTGTATGCCCTCTTTTCTTGGCATATCGACCAGACCTTCAAGGCACACTTCAGGTCTTTTTATGTTGTAAGTCTTGTTGCGTGTTTATGTGATTCACATCTCTCTCTGTCATAGGGCCATCACCATAAATAATAAACGTGTCTAAATGAAGCAATTTGCATAGAAAAAACTGAAAATATCTTTAAACCAAGAAATGCAGGTGAGAACTGAGTAAATGTTGATAAAATAGAAGTGGATAATGGGTGAAAAAAAGCAGACAAAAACTGACAAGCTGTTTTCAAAAAGTCTAATGGTAATAAGTCCTTTAAATGGATGAAACCAGATAATAAAAAGGTCTCCCATTAAGGAGCCATTTTCAGCAGTGAGAAGGTGCTCTGTGCCTTTCATTTGATGTATGCCTGAAAGATTAGATGAGCTAGCAAATTCTTCAGGTGGGGAGCTCTGGGGGGCGAGTGGAGATTTTCCTTTCAAGTGATGTACATCTAATGTACAGCAAGGAGATTAGTCTTTCAAGTGAAATCATAGCACAAAGATTGTGTTAACAGATCTCAGAAAGGTTTCCTTTTGTTGTACAAGTAGAATATTGACCTGGTGTGAGAAACTTAACTATAAACAGTTTTTACCCGTCACAGCCAAGATTGCCAACCAACCACTCAAAGACCCTTCTATTTCCCAGGAGTAGTTCCAATTCTGAGGCAGGCATGTCACCAGGCATGTACTGGCCATCGGGACTACCGGGAGTTTCCCGGTGGGCCGATGGCTCAGTGGGCCACTCTGATGTAAGGGGGCTGGTGATGGGCCACTCTGATGTAAGGGGGTTGCTGATGGGACACTCTGATGTAAGGGGGCTGCTGATGGGACACTCTGATGTAAGGGGGTGCTGATGGGACACTCTGATGTAAGAGGGCTGGTAATGGGACACTCTCATGTAAGGGGTGCTGATGGGACACTCAAAATGTAAGTGGGCCGGTCTGGATGAAGTCCAGGGCCAAATTTCTGTCCCAGTCCAGCCCTGCATGTCACTCAGTATGATGTTGTATGGCTGTCCGCCCATGTAACTATTAAATACTGCCATTAACAATAAATAAAAAAGAGGGGCCAAAATATATACCTGTCCAATAAAAATGTTATTTCAGTCTTCTTCTACTGCTGCTCACATCATCAAAATGCCCAGACATTTGGTCAAGCTATGTCTACTGTGAGAGTGAGAGCCCCAGTCTCGGTGAAAACGTAAAATGGACACAGGACTCTCAAAGAGGCAGTTTGAGAAGTTCCAGCAGGAGATTGGTGAGCAGAGAAAACTATACTTTAGGTCTTCTGTGGATTTTGTAAGTCTGGATTGGGGCTGGAAACTTGAAGACTTCAACGAGCATTGGGAGGGATGGAGACTTCAGTCTTGTGACCAGGCTTTCGAGGAAGTTCTGCAGTTTGTGTGTGTGTCCAGGTGCACACATTCATTATAAGGAAGATCTGAGCATAGCTCAGGAGAGTTGGTATTGGAGCAGTTGCTGCAGCCAGGAGGGAGGTGTGTTACTGTTTAAAACCCAGGCAATATCCTTGAGACGGCACTCCATGTCGTAGAGGTTCCAGGTCAGTAGACTGAGAGAGTTGGGCCAGCTGAGAGAGACAGGGAGACCATAGCTGAGACAACTGGAAGAGAGAGAACTGGGGACCAGAGGGGACCATGAGTCTTGGAGTAGTGTGGAAGCCTGGAGTGTCAGGAGAGCCCCCTCCTAGAGGCCTGGAGTGGGCCTGCGCAGCAAGGTACTGCGCCCAAGGCTAAGTGAGCCTTAAGCTCCAGGTGGATTGTCATTTTTCATTTAGTGTATTTCTGCTGGATAAGAACCCCTGTGGGGGCAATCCATGTTCTTACTTTCAATAATAGTGGGCTACCACACCCTTAAACTTAAATTCCCGTTGGCTGAGAACTCACTGAAAATGTATCTACCACTGAACTAGACATCCCCAATATTACACTACTAAGGGGAGTATTATTATTTTGATTTATTTATTATAGATACTTGTATAGCGCTGTCAATTTATGCAGCGCTTTATATATATATATATATATATATATATATATATATATATATATATATATTATGTTCACGTCAGTCCCTGCCCTCAAGGAGCTTACAATCTAAGGTCTCTAACTCACATTCATACATACACATACTAGAGCCAAGTCTATGGAGTGTGGGAGGAAACTGGAGGAATCCCATACAGGCGCAGGGTGAACAGACAAGCCCCAGGCATGTAGTGCCACGGTTGAGATTCAAACCAACAAAAGCATTAGCCTTTGGTCAAGCAAAAAGCACTATAGAGAGGACTGACATTTTTTCCACTCTTTATTTATATGAGTATCCCAATTAGACTGTTAACAAAGCTTTGATTATAACGTTAACCTTTCAATTGTAGGTCTACTTTAAAGCGGAGGTCCACCCTAAAATGGACCTCCGCTCATCGGAATCCCCCCCCCCTCCGGCGCCACAATCGGCACCTTTCAGGGGGGAGGGGGGTGCAGTTACCTGGATAATCCAGGTAACTGCACCCACTTCCGGGCTAGCTCTCTGCGGAACGAGCGTAGGTTACGCCCCCGTTCCGCAAGTGCCCGCCCCCTTCAGCAAGTGCCCCGCTGCCTGCTGGGAAACACACAGCTCCCAGAGGCAGCGGGGACCGTCCGGATTGCGCCGCGCGGCTCGCGCATGCGCAGTAGGGAACCGGGAAATGAAGCCGAAAGGCTCCATTTCCTGATTCCCATACCCAAGATGGCGGCGGGACCCGGCAGCCGAGCGAGCGATCGGCTTCGGGTGCCGACATCGCGGGCGCGCTGGACAGGTAAGTGTCACTATTTAAAAGTCAGCAGCTGCAGTATTTGTAGCTGCTGGCTTTTAAAAAAAAAAAAAAAAAAACGCGGAGTCCCGGTGGACTCCCGCTTTAAACAGTTTATTTAGACACTCTTGGCTTTATGTTGAGAAATCATCACCCCAGGCATTAAGTGTCAGCTGAAACCTTAAGTAACACTATGTAGCATTTGTGGCCACAGCAATTAAAGGATCAATACTGATTCTATAGCTGGCATACCCAGCTGATGAATGACGGGTATAAAAGTGTAAAATCTGCAGGACGGACTTATTGTTCCTTGGATAAATGTTTGCATTCGGGGTTATTTATTTAGTCTATTTATGCTTGTTTAATACATCTATTAGGCATTTGTGCCAACTTTTATACATTTTAACAGTCCCTCAAATCCCAGTTCTTCAAAACTCTATTCCTTTTTCCTTTTCTGCCTTGCCCATTCCTTACCAAATAACCACTTCCCATCCTTCAAGCCACTGTCATATCCCTAAGCATTTGCTATAAGTGTTTTTGCACCTCGTGGATTGTAAATCCCCTTCTTCTGTGTCACATTTTGTATTTATGTAATCTGAATCCTTTTTCATTTATTGTATGTATTATGTTGCCATTTGATAATAATAATAATAAATATCGATCTTGAAGAATGCATCCAGCCCATCATACATCATAAGGGCCGGTTCACACAGCGGGCGATGCGAGGCGACACGACTCGCCTCGCCTCGCTCCCGCAAGTCGCCCCCGTTCTGTACAATGGAACCGTTCTGAGAGGAGCGACTCGAGTCGCTCCGACTCAGAAAAAAGGTTCCTGTACTACTTTCGGGCGACCTCGGGGTGACTTGCATTGACTTCTATACAGAAGTCATTTGCAAGTCGCCACCGAGGCCGCTGCAGGTCACGGCGAGGCAAGTCGGAGTCGACTCGCCTCGCCTGCAGTGTGAACCGGCCCTAAGTAAAATTTGACACATTTTATTTTAAAAGTGCATAAAAATATATTATTTCTATATTATTATTTCTGTGATTTTTTTTTTTTTTATTCAATAAGCTCCCTGAACAATCCTTACCATGATCCGCACCCAATACATACCTCCAACACCAAGTCCATTCTGGATCATTCTGCATTATTTGCAATGGAACATTGTTGGGTCAGATTATCATTATCTCTGTTTTTTTCAGAACAAAAATTCAGATAAAACTTTATGAAATGTATCTCTTTCAGCACAGATGTTATGCTCGCAATACAACAATTTATGTTCCACATATGCTGTTTATTTTGCGCAACAATTTCTTCTCATGTATAATGGTCTTTAGACCCTTCCGTGTGTGTAAACATGTAGTGCTGGTGCATGCTTATCTATACATATATCCCATTCAGATGTCTTATAGCCATAATCTACCCCCAGCTTCTTTCTGCATTGGTGGGCAATGTCCCAGGGCAACTAGTTTAGTAATGTTAGCCCTTGTACACACGGTCAGAGAATCCGTCGGAATGTGTCCTATCGGACCGTGTTGTCGGATAATCCGATTGTGTGTGGTATGCATCGGACTGTTTCCGTCGGAATATCCGTCGGACCAAATTTTACAACATGTTGGAAATATTTTCTGACCAACTGGTCCGATAGGACATACTCCGATCATGTGTAGAGAATTTCGATCGGACAAAGTGCCACGCATGCTCAGATCAAATTCCTACATCAAAGCTATTGGCTACTAGCCTGAACGTAGTCCCATCGTAACGAAATTACGTCCTCACGTTCTGAAAGATCAGATTTTTCGACAACTTTGTCCGACCGTTTCGGACAAGATCCGACGGACAGAATCCGATGGACAAAATCCGACGGATTTGGTTGTCGAAATGTCCAACCGTGTGTACAAGGGCTAAGAGTGGACGAGCAGCAGAGGAAAGATGTGATTCAGCAATGTTCTATAGGGGCAGACAATGAATGGTTGGAGCAGGGGCTTTGGCAGCAGCAATACCATTTAAGTGTGCATGGGTGCCAGACCTGAAAAACTGGGTGGCTACAATGTGGACTTATCAGGCATATGTTGAATAATTAAAACATCCAGGATCATGCAAGCAAGTCAGGTAAAGAAAATACACTGCGTGAAGCTGCTTACATGCACAAGACATAATGGGCAAAAACTGGCCTTACATATAAGGGTGCTTTCACACTGACTGCAATGCAGTGTACCCAAAGTTTTCTGTACAGGTTTACCCATGCTTCATGACAGACTTCTACAAAATATTATGACAGGCATTTTGGTGCGTTTTCTGAAACACACCAAAAGTCCTGCATGCGCATCTTTGATGCGCTTTCAGAAAAAGCACCAAAAATGCAGGATATAGAAGTGTAGCAGTACCCCTGTAGGGTCCTCTGGTAATAGCTGGTTCTTCCCTACCAGTACAGAGGCCGCACATCTCCACAAGCACCAGTCCACACACACCAGCTCCAATAACACAGTCTAGGGATGTATATTTAAGCATTAAGCAGGAGAAGGGTTAGGCCCATGGGATACTCCAAATGCGTGTATGGTGATAGGAGGACACTCTTCTCTAGGCTCACACACTTGGATTCTTCTGGGGACATGGGGGAATGGCTAATACTCTGAGATACTATTAGAGTGGTTTCAGTCCATAGCTACCTCTACCACTTACATCCCAAAACAAAGAGTCATCAGGGATTACAATTCATGGTCAGTACTCACAAGTCCTCAGGACAGCTGCACACCTTCCAGCTTCCTCTGCACATGACCTATTGACGGAGAAAATCCTTCTCCAGGCCAGATTTCTTATGGTGAAGTCTCACAGCCAGCTCCTCAAAAAGATTGCTTCAGAGTCTTGGCTCCGCCACAGCTGAGGCCTCAAAATCAGCTAAAAAGACCATAGGCTGTCTCAGGGCCAGCAGCCCCAGAGACTCTGGAACTCTCACTGATGAGGAAAGAACAATCCCTCCAGGGCTCCAGACCATCCCCAGCCACCTTCTGTACACTCTCCTCCAGGGATTGGCTAGGGCATGATAAATATTCAGTCTAGTAATTTTACTCTCTCAACCCTATATTCTTCCAGAAGCAGGGGGAAGCAGTCAAATTCACAGCCTTTGAAACCCTAAAATGACCAAAGAAATCAATCACTGCTCCCTTGGCTACAGAAGGAGCTAAAAACTAAAGTTGCCTAGCATCCTATGGCCAAACAGCAGCATGGCAGTGTAAAAGTGCCCTAATAGAGAACACTATAATACCTGATATATATAGCATAATATGTTAGATCAGCCTTTTTCAACCTTTTTACCCCAGGGGAACCCTTAAAATAATTTTCAGGTATCGGGGAACCCCTGATAAATCCCATTCATTGGGGGTCAGTGGAAACAATGCCCCTTACTTTGGTGGTCAGTGAGAAGAATGCCCCTTTTTTACAGTGGTGGTAAAAATGGCCCCCTTACAGAGAGCTATAAAGATCATTGGTGTCATACCACTGGCTCCTCCAAGTGTCATTGGCTCAGAACTATGTAGGCACCATCAAACAGGAGGTAAATCAGCCACAGGAATCCCCTAGCCATCCCTGGAGGAACCCTGGTTGAGAATGGCTGTGTTAGATAGTACATCTATATGTAATTTGTGAGATATATTTTAAGATTTCAAACTGATCTAGATTGCCGAAGATGCCAAATGGCAAAGATGTCAGCAACAGGGAAGTAACAGCCAGAAAGATCCGAAGAGCTGTTGCATCACTGAAAGAGGGCACCTTGGTAAGAGGTCTACCATAATGTGCAAATATGCTATGCATACTCAAACAATATGGCAAAAAGCCCTGGGGACCGGCAAAGGACTTTAGTTATGCTTTAAGTATATGGTAGCATCTGGTGGATAGTATGCCAAGGAAGTACTAAATATATTCTTGGAAATGTTTGCCTGCATGCTGGACAGTTCCTTATGTGTTTTATTCTAAAGCCGCGTACACACGGGCGGACTGTCTGGCCAACTTAGTCCGTTGAAACACATTTCAGCGGACAGTCCGCTCGTGTGTGGGCTTCAGCGGACTTTTTCAGCGTGCAGTCTGGCGGACTAAGTATTTCGGAATTTCCGTAATATTGTCCGTCAGACTTTGGTTTCAGCGGACAATCCGCTCGTGAGTAGGCTAGTTCGACGGACTAAGTATGGCGCATGCTCAGAAAGGATTTACACGGCGAAAGGTTGCATTGCTGTGTATTGGACTTCCTATTTCTAGTCCCGTCGTACATGCTGTACACGTCATTGCGCAAACTTTCGACGGACTGTTTTGCATCCGTGTGTGGTCAGATTGTCTGACGGACTAAGTTGGCCATACAGTCCGCCCGTGTGTACGCGGCTTTAGTTGCAAATCCTGACTACATGCTGGACCTTTGTTATATATTTTTCATTTATTCACCCCATTTTTCATTTATTCACCCCAGTTTCTGTTTTATACATTGTTTGGCAAATTATCTAGATACATTAATCATTTTCAAGTGCAAGCTTCCATGCCATCACCTGCCTTAATTTTATAAGAGAGATGGAAACACAGACAAACACACAAAAAATAAATGAAAAAATTCAGTGCAGATAGGTTTCGTGGTGGGACCCCTGCCCAGGATTTAAGTGTTGCAGGGCATCAGTGCTATGGGTTGATTCGCTTGTAAGTTTTAAACAAACACATTGGAATATACAGGTGAAAATGTAAAACGCTATAAATATTGGAGATATCTTTTTACTTTGAAAACTGCAAGTAGTGCTATGTGAGCTCTGTTTAAAAAAAAAAATATTATTAGTGTAGAATATATGCAAAAAGTGCGACTGATTCCAGCAATGAGGTTACATGAAACCTGCTTACATGGGCTATGACTGGGTTGCAACGGTAAACCATAAACTAGTTCTACCTACACACGGCTGCTAAACCCATGACATGGAAGAGAGTAAGTTAACACACAACGTATTATGACATCCGTAATTTCTGTGACTCATGCTGCCAGTCTCCTCTTGATCCCAAAATAACTGTCTCTATGACTTTTGACAAGGCTGTGCAATACACATATATATTGCACATCTGATACCTCAGACTTTCAGACCCTAAATATGCCATGTCATTGGTTGGGAATGCAAAGAACCTCTGTCCAAGTTTAGCCCTGAAATACAAAGGGCACTGTTATTTAACCCATGTCATCTTGGCTCTTCCAGGCACTAAGCATCATATATTACTACAGTAAATAAAGGACTAACAATCACATGCTGAAATTTATTAAAATTAATTTAGAAAAATTAGTAAGGAATTTAAAATTGTACTGGTGACATAGCATAGTTTTCTTAATCCCCATTAAAGGCTTTTTTTTTCAAATGCATCAGTGTAAATTTAGAGTTGAAGGTCCCTGTATATTAAAATACTATACAATGGTCTATAACTACCTACAATCATTGGATGGTGGAAGGGCACATGCCACACATTGGGCTTGGGTAAATTCCGAAGACCTTTTGTCACTGACCCAACCCTTGAGATCTGAACCTCTGCCTTTTATATATGACAGAACAGAAGGACCCCAAAAGAGTGCAACATTTTATCAGAAGTTGTTACCTCTCCCCAACCTTGGCAGGCAGCTATGCTAAGTTATCTAGCATTAACGCCGTAGGAAAACTGCCTACAGACATATGGAAAAGCATTTTTTTATAAAGTGTGACTGAATCAAGCAATGCATGCAATATTCTGGCCACATAAAGGTTAGGAAGTGGGTAATAACAAAGTCATGCACTTGACAAAAGTGAATTTGCAAATACTTGCCCAGCAATTACAATAAAATAAAAAACAATCTCTGGCACTGTTTACCAGCTGTTCTCTTTTCCACATAAAATATGGAAGAATCATTTTATGACACAAGCTATAGTGAGTATAAGAGTGCAGAATACAGATACATAGCTCCCAACTGTCCTTGATTTTGAGGGACTGTCCCTGATTTGGAACAATGTTCCTCTGTTCCTCATTCCTCCTCATTTGTCCTTCATTTTGGCCTTATCTATATATTGTATATAAAATGCACTATTTCCCAGTGCTAAGCATCCAATTTCTAAATTGCTGCATTTGTAAATACCAAAAGCCAATATAAAGGAGTAGTAGTGGTAAAAAGCACTTGTGGGTTTAGCCAATCATTTTTTTTTTATACAATTCTCCTTTAACCACTTCAGCCCCGAACCATTTTGCTGGCAAAAGACCAGACCACTTTTTGCGATTCAGCACTGTGTCGCTTTAACTGATAAATGCGCGGTCATGCGACGTGGCTACCAAACAAAATTGACGTCCTTTTTTTCCCACAAGTAGAGCTTTCTTTTGGTGGTATTTGATCACCCCTGCAGTTTTTATTTTTTGCGCTATAAACAAAAATAGAGTGACAATTTTGAAAAAAACACATTATTTTTTACTTTTTGTTATAATAAATATCCCCCAAAAATATATATAAAAAAAATGATTCCCTCTGTTTAGGCCGGTACGTATTCTTCTACATATTTTTGGTAAAAAAATCACAATAAGCGATTATTGATTGGTTTGTGCAAAAGTTATACCGTTTACAAAATAGGGGATAGTTTTATGGCATTTTTATTAATAATTTTTTTTTACTAGTAATGGCGGCGATCAGCGATTTTTATTGTGACTGCGACATTATGGCGGACACATTGGACATTTTTTACACATTTTTGGGACCATTGTCATTTATACAGCAATCACTGCTATATAAATGCAGTGATTCCTGTGTAAATGACACTGGCAGTGAAGGGGTTAACCAGTGGGTGGCAGTGTAGCGGTTAAGTGTTCCTAGGGGTGTGTTACTATCTGTGGGGGGCTGGGCTTTCATTTAGTGAACACTGATCTCTGCTCCAATCACATGGAGCAGAGATCAGCGTCACTAGTTGCTAAGCAGAATGGGGAGATGCTGTTTACAACGGCATCTCTCCATTCAGCCACCCCATGAGACAATCGCGGGTATGCCCACGGCGATCAAGTCCACAGGACCCGTGACCGGACTCACTGGGGTCCTGACCAGCACGCGAGCGCAACGCCAGCTCGTGATGGCAGGGCGGCATTAAAGATTGGACGTACCTGTACGCCAATATGCCTGCCCATGCCATTCTGCCGACGTACACCAGCGTACGCTGGTCGGGAACTGGTTAAAGAGGGCGTGGCAGGGAGTGTGTGCTATGCAGGGGAGGGCTGGCAGCCTTAGGCCTGGGGGGGCAAGTCCAGTCAAGTGGCCCATTGAACCCCCGAATCAGCTCACCATCCATCTACACCACATTCCCCATACAGAGAAGGAGGGAGACTGCTCCACATTGCCCCAAAAAGAGAGACTGCTTGACACTGCCTGCACAGAGAGAGTGACTGCTTCACACTGCCGGTCACTCTCTCTCTGTGCAGGCAGTGTGAAGCAGTCACTCTCTGTGCAGGCAGTGTGAAGTGGTCACTCTCTCTGTGCAGGCAGTATGAAGCGGTCACTCTCTCTGTGCAGACAGTGTGAAGCGGTCACTCTCTGTGCAGACAGTGTGGAGTGGTCCCTCTCTCTGTGCAGGCAGTGTGAAGTAGTCACTCTCTGTGCAGGCAGTGTGAAGCGGTCACTCTCTGTACAGACAGTATGAAGCGGTCACTCTCTCTGTGCAGGCAGTGTGAAGCGGTCACTCCCTGTGCAGGCAGTGTGAAGCGGTCACTCCCTGTGCAGGCAGTGTGAAGTGGTCACTCTCTGTGCAGGCAGTGTGAAGCGGTCACTCTCTGTACAGACAGTATGAAGTGGTCACTCTCTCTGTGCAGACAGTGTGAAGCGGTCACTCTCTGTGCAGACAGTGTGGAGTGGTCCCTCTCTCTGTGCAGGCAGTGTGAAGCAGTCACTCTCTGTGCAGGCAGTGTGAAGCGGTCACTCTCTGTACAGACAGTATGAAGCGGTCACTCTCTCTGTGCAGGCAGTGTGAAGCGGTCCCTCCCTGTGCAGGCAGTGTGAAGTGGTCACTCTCTGTGCAGGCAGTGTGAAGCGGTCACTCTCTGTACAGACAGTATGAAGCGGTCACTCTCTCTGTGCAGGCAGTGTGAAGTGGTCACTCCCTGTGCAGGCAGTGTGAAGTGGTCACTCTGTGCAGGCAGTGTGAAGCGGTCACTCTCTGTGCAGGCAGTGTGAAGCGGTCACTCTCTGTGCAGACAGTATGAAGCGGTCACTCTCTCTGTGCAGGCAGTGTGAAGCGGTCACTCTCTGTGCAGGCAGTGTGAAGGCGGTCACTCTCTGTGCAGGCAGTGTGAAGCAGTCACTCTCTGTGCAGGCAGTGTGAAGCGGTCACTCTCTGTGCAGGCAGTGTGAAGTGGTCACACTCTCTGTGCAGACAGTGTGAAGCGGTCACTCTCTCTGTGCAGGCAGTGTGAGGCAGTCACTCTCTGTGCAGTGTGAAGCGGTCACTCTCTCTGTGCAGGCAGTGTGAAGCGGTCACTCTCTCTGTGCAGGCAGTGTGAAGCGGTCACTCTCTCTGTGCAGGCAGTGTGAAGCGGTCACTCTCTCTGTGCAGACAGTGTGAAGCGGTCACTCTCTCTGTGCAGACAGTGTGAAGCGGTCACTCTCTCTGTGCAGACAGTGTGAAGCGGTCACTCTCTGTGCAGGCAGTGTGAAGCGGTCACTCTCTCTGTGCAGACAGTGTGAAGCGGTCACTCTCTCTGTGCAGGCAGTGTGAAGCGGTCACTCTCTCTGTGCAGGCAGTGTGAAGCGGTCACTCTCTCTGTGCAGACAGTGTGAAGCGGTCACTCTCTCTGTGCAGACAGTGTGAAGCGGTCACTCTCTCTGTGCAGGCAGTGTGAAGCGGTCACTCTCTCTGTGCAGGCAGTGTGAAGCGGTCACTCTCTCTGTGCAGGCAGTGTGAAGCGGTCACTCTCTCTGTGCAGGCAGTGTGAAGCAGTCACTCTCTCTGTGCAGGCAGTGTGAAGCGGTCACTCTCTCTGTGCAGGCAGTGTGAAGCAGTCACACTCTCTGTGCAGGCAGTGTGAAGCGGCCGCTCTCTCTGTGCAGGCAGTGTGAAGCGGTCACTCTCTCTGTGCAGACAGTGTGAAGCGGTCACTCTCTCTGTGCAGACAGTGTGAAGCGGTCACTCTCTCTGTGCAGACAGTGTGAAGCGGTCACTCTCTCTGTGCAGGCAGTGTGAAGCGGTCACTCTCTCTGTGCAGGCAGTGTGAAGCGGTCACTCTCTCTGTGCAGGCAGTGTGAAGCGGTCACTCTCTCTGTGCAGGCAGTGTGAAGCGGTCACTCTCTCTGTGCAGGCAGTGTGAAGCAGTCACTCTCTCTGTGCAGGCAGTGTGAAGCGGTCACTCTCTCTGTGCAGGCAGTGTGAAGCGGTCACTCTCTCTGTGCAGGCAGTGTGAAGCGGTCACTCTCTCTGTGCAGGCAGTGTGAAGCAGTCACTCTCTCTGTGCAGGCAGTGTGAAGCGGTCACTCTCTCTGTGCAGGCAGTGTGAAGCAGTCACACTCTCTGTGCAGGCAGTGTGAAGCGGCCGCTCTCTCTGTGCAGGCAGTGTGAAGCGGTCACTCTCTCTGTGCAGACAGTGTGAAGCGGTCACTCTCTCTGTGCAGACAGTGTGAAGCGGTCACTCTCTCTGTGCAGACAGTGTGAAGCGGTCACTCTCTCTGTGCAGGCAGTGTGAAGTGGTCACTCCCTGTGGGGGCAATAATTTTGGAGCAGTCTCTCAAAGAGAGACTGCATGCTTGCCCCTTCCCCACACCCAGTACAAAGACCAATAAGACTGCAGGAATATGAAGACTAAAGACTGTGCTGCCACTGCCGCCACACTAAGTGCTACCTGTGGAGTCTGGAGTTTCTCTGGTGAGTGAGCACCACACCACTGGGCAAGCCAAGCCAGCAGAGTAGCCGAGAGTCACAGTGAGTTCGGCAGGCTAAAAACAAAAAATCCTGCTTTCTCCGTGGCATGACCACCAGATTCAACAGGGTGCAGGCTCCTCCTGTGTCAATTGCAGGTAGTGAGAAAAGCACATGCAGGTGCACACCAGAGCACCAGCCAGATTAAGGGCACTGTGGGCCTGGTGCTGCAGTGGAGCAGGTTTAGGAGTGGCAGGAATATGAGGCAAGTAATGTCATATCCCAGCTCTCCTCTTACTGGCCACCCTCCCATGTTTCCAGGAGCCTGTGCTAGCTTGTGCCCAGACTTGGTCGCAGTCACACAGGTGTAATGCTAGAGAAGCCTGGCACTTGATTTACTAAGCATCCATAAGAGCCGTGTGTGGGTGTGGGCTCTGGGATGAAAGTTTTCAAGCCATCAGAATACAGCGATCGCTGCTGGCAGCTTAGCAGCCAGCAGTGATCGCAAAAAAATAAATAAAGACACACTGGTTGTATTGTCAGTTGATAGATCGAATTCTGTGAAACCAGTCTGCACATAGATTGATTGAAATTTCTGCTGAACAGGCAGAATTTCAATCTGTCTATGGTGGCCTAAGTCCACCCATCTCTGTTTAATAATATCCTCAAATCTTCTGAAAGTGGGGCTCCACTTAGGTGTAGAAATTCACTTTGAGCTCCACCTTATTTCCAGAACTCTTTTTAGGGTCCCTTCACACTGAAGGCGCTTTACAGGCGTTTTAGTGCTAAAAATAGTGCCTGTAAACTGCCTCTCATGCTACCCCAGGGTGAATGCCCCCGAGTGCTCTCACAATGGGGCGGTGCGCTTGCAGGACATTCTGAAAAGTCCTGCAAGCAGCATTATTGGGGCGGTTTGGGAGAGGTGCCCTGCCCACTGAAATGAGCGGTTTTAACCCTTTCTTGAGCAGAGCGGGGGTTAAAAGTTAACCCCCGCTAATGTCGCTAAAACGAGCAGCGCTTTACCACTACTGGCCAAACTGCCCCAGTGTGAAAGTACCCTTGGATATTAGATGTGCAAACAATAGGGTGAGAGCACATCTAATGCCTACAGAGAGTAATGGAAATGAGGTGGAGTTCAAAGTGAACCGTATCATTACCTGCTGGGATTGGCATTTAGAGGGTTAAAACGGGCAGGGATGAAACGTAATATCAACTCCTCACTGCCTGTCAAATGCCTCTGAAAAGTGACCTGAGCATGGATCACTTTTTAGAGGAGTGGCTGCTGCAAGTGAATACAAGCCTTTAGCGTGCTGCAGTTTTGCTGCAATGCGGGTGTACTGGTGGCTTTCACAGTCCCCCAGACTTCCCTTGGGCTTCTTTTAGGGTGCACCTTTTTGCTGCATTTTCTGGAATTGCACCAAAGATGCAGCATGCAGGACGTTTTGTGCACTTTCAGAACATGCAGTAAAAATGTGCAGCCTTTACGGGACCAGGGACAACATGCAGGAAGACTGCCAGGACACCAGCACTGCAGCCAAACCATCTAGAAGGTACTGCTCAGGCTGCTAGAAAAAAAAAACTCTTTGGCTGCAGAGAGGGGGAGGGAGGAGCTCACTTACTTGGATGGTCCCCGCCTCTCAGGAGCCTCACTGGATTGCAGCCGACTGCTCAGATTGAACGTTCCCGCCCACACATCCTCTTCACAGACAGCACATGGGCTGCCCCTGAGTGTGGGCGGGGAAAGAAGCAGGTCCAGCCTCTGCCAGCCAATGGTGTGGAGTAGGGAGGGGCTGGGTGGGGTTGTGCTGTGTAACAGACTGTCAGCCCTGACATAAAGATATCGCTGGATCACAGTACTGGACTCGGCCAGCTCAAGATCTGCGCATGTGTGCTCTGGCACAGCAGCCTTTGTCACAGCATGTCAGAGCAGCCCAGGGGGCAATTGCATCCCTGCCCTCCAGGCCAGCCCGCCCCTGGTCCTATGCCTGCATACTTTTGCTAATAGGTGTCCCTCATTCCCATTTCAGAAAGTTGGGAGGTGTGCAGATACAATAGACATATTGTATAATAGATACTGAGAGACCAGCTTGTTTATAGACAGCCTCTGTAGTATATTGAATTTGATAAGAAAGGTAAGTCATAGCACATAAGGAAGTCTCACTTTAATTCAGGGTCTGATAAGAGTCTTTCCTTTCTGACTGTATTACAAACTAGTTAATATTTACCTGCGGCGATGAGCAATCCTGCCCCCCCCCCCCCCCACTTCCACTGTTCTGACCTTGATGGTGACTCATAAATGTAGATGTGATTAGTTCTGCTGTTACTGTACAACACTATGGAATGTGTAGGTGGGTGTCCTCATATTTGCAGGTGTGGATGGACAGGAACTCTGAAAAAGCCTGCTATTTACCTTGAAAGGAGTAACCGTCTGGTAGTATAAGCTGATCTGGCTTAATTTTTGCTAGCTTAGCATTCTTCATATTCCTGCGAAAATACGGTAACTGAAAACTAGAAAGACAAGTAAATAGCAATACTTGTTTATATAAGCATGGCTGCTCCTCTTTTTAACCTCCAGTGTACTCATATGTCAGTGTTTGTGTATTGCACATTTTGTCCTAGATATTAATCATACTATATCATGAGATCTTCTGCCAGTGTTTCCAATGGACTAATTTAAAGGAGAATTGTACAAAAAAAATGATTGGTTAAACTCACAAGTGCTTTTTTACCACTACTATTCCTTGTATTGGCTTTTGGAATTTACAAATGCAGCAATTTAGAAATTGGATGAAAGGTTTAGCATTGGGAAATATTTTCTGAAAGATAAAAAGTGCATTTTATATACAACTATAAAGAACAGACCGAAATGAGGGACATGTTCGGAGTTATGCTTTTTTTTTAGTTTAACCAGCGTGGGCAGAGCTGTGTCACCTTATAACAGGAAATGCTTGAACAAAAACCTTGAAGTGAAATTCTGGGATAACCCAAACATCTTAAAAATACTCCTCCCCCCCCCTCCTAATACCTATACTTGCTAACATATGTAAGAAAGATGTACTGGTACTGTCAGTTTGTCCTATTCTTCTAGTTGTCAGCTCTCAATATAGTAGTATTACTGTAGTAGAAGTATAGCTCTAAATATAGTAAAACAGAGAGAGCATCTCTTTTCCACCCCCTAGCCTTGGCATACTATGTGTGGCCATGGCATTGGATCTTGTTAGAAAAACAATACAAAAGAGAGGAAGGCGCACTGACCTAGTGTGTTACCATTATAAATTTATTTTTTATTTAAAATGAACAACCACGGGGAAAGAGATTAAAAAACTAAAAAAGAAAAATTGGTTGAAAAATAAATGTTCGGTGCGATGGATCCATTTGTATTGATTTTGCCTCGTTTGTGAGTAGCCATTTTGCTATTTGTTTTGTTTTTCAATAAAGCTCTTTTTTATGGTAATGCACTAGGCCTTCCCCTCTTTTGTATTGTTTTTCTCTAGTATCTCAACACCCAATGTTCTAAAGGAGGGCTGCAAGACCTTTTGACAATACCATCTTAAACTGTCTATATCACACTTCAAAGACCAAGACACCAGAGCGCAGGAGAATTTGTTATTGGATTTTGTTAGGCCATACAAATACAGATTTCTCTGGATCAGCCCTGCAAGCTGAATGAGGGAGATCACTCTATCCATGATAAACAGGTTGGGTATCCCCCTGCTGACTATTGCATTCTAATAGCCACTGCTCCAGCAGTTGTCAGATGAGAATACCCAAATTGTGACTTCCTATGACCAATTGCCTCACTGCTCAGCCAAGATTTTCAAATTGAAGTTTGTTGAGACCAGTGGTGCCAACAGGGCCACCCATAACCTGAATTTCAGTTTCAGTTGGCCAAAATTCAAGCCATGTATTGTCAGTTTAAGTAAGCCAGTTGACTGTGGTGGGAAGGTGACAGCACAAGAAGGTTAACCTGACCATTCACTGCACAAATTGCATCCTGTTGTCGAAGGAGTCTGCTGGAAAATTTTAAATTGAACATCAGCATTGTTACATCCAATCAGATGCAGCTTTTGCTCCACTATTTTGGCAGCTGGCAGGGCAGCTGCCCAAATACAGTAACCACAGCAGGAGATTCATTCATCTTTGTGTAGGGTGGAGGTATTGATTCATTTTATTTTGACTAAAACTAAACAGTCAGTCTATGGCCAGCTTTAGCCGAGGGAGGTAAGAAGTTTAAATGAAGCCTTGGATATTAGGTCACTTTTCCCGGTCAACAATTGCCTACACACATAAAGAAAATATTTTACAGACATGTTAAGGCCATTATAACCGCTTGAAGCGATATTTTTCTTTTTTTCAATGGAATATTCCTGAAAGTTATTGCCCATCCCTTCAGTCACCTTTACCCCTACTGTCTGCAGTTGTTTTGGAATGTCTTTTTCCACTGCACACTCCCATCTTCTTCCTCTTCTCTCTTTGTTTATCAGGGCTACTCCTTTTTCTCACATTTTTCTGCTGAAATTGGGAAATGTGGCTGTATCCCAATCACAGGATCAGTTTGCATTTACATTAACAGAACAATATTTATTTTAAGACTGATAAAACGTCACTGAAGTTAATTTCCAGGTGCTTACCAGGAAATATTAGGCTATAAATTATTGTGTGAAAATATGCACAAAATCATTTCATTAAATTCTTGTCAGAAATTTTCTCCAAAGTCATTTCCTATTGCACATTAAAAAAAAACAACTAGATACTCTGTAAAAGAGAGTTTAATATTTGTTTGTGCTTGAAAAGTGTGTTCCACTGCTACCACTTCTACCTGCTTTCGAGGTTTCTCAGAACTTTGCACCTTTTATTACATTCAGTCCTACAATTTTGGCAGCATTTACACCAACTTTCAGATGCTCTTTTCCATACTAATAGACTTTAAAACTTAGAGGGGGGCCAGATCTCAGATTCTGGGAATATTATACATATTTATTAATTAACCTGATACATCCATTTGGATGGGGTACCTCCACAACTAAATGAAAGTCTAAAAATACAATATGGAGGGGACCCACACAGGTCACCTCACCTTACAATAGTTGCCCAAGGAGAACCAACCAAGGGATATGAACATAACTCATGGTTGGTTCTCTTTTCCATACTAACCTAACCTTGGAACCACCTGGATCCTTACTTAAGCTGGCCATAGTTTCAAATCTTGGACCGTTTATCAGGGACTAGCTGAGATTCAAACCATGATTGTACATACCCAATTTGATTGATCTATTAATGTGGGTAAAGCCAACATGTCAAATTTTTTAACGATTATTGCCAGTGGCTAGCAATAATCACTGTGTGTTCCCCCGGAAGGGACGGCTCCCTACGCCCACTTCCCTGAAGAACACAATAGCTCTGTGAGAGGGATTCCCCCATTAACACTAACTGTGCTGAAGAGCGAATCAAAGTTGGAAGAATGAAAATCGCACCATCTATGGACGTCTTTAATTGCAGGCTGGTGGGAATCTCAAACTTAAAATTCACTCTTATGACCCATTTACTGACAGCTGCTAGGCAGGTTATAGCCAAGGCCTGTGTCACGATCTGGAGTCAGGCTCAGAGACCAGTAGCTATAGCAGCAGAGCAAATATTCACACAGGTTGATGGCACGGGTTCACCTGAGGTGCGGGGTCTAAGCACTAACCGGTATTCACCAGAGCTCCCAAAGGTGGAGATGGGCTTGGCTGCGTGTTAGTGCCAGGTCGCGGTCCTCAGGATAGCCCCACCAGGAGGTGAGCAAGCCGGGGGTCTGGTAGCAGATATAGCAGGTAGAGATCAAGCAGAAGCGTAGTTGAGAAACAAGCCAAAAGTCGGTAACCAATAGTTGCAGGTTGGGATTCAGCAGAAGCGTAGTCCAGGAGCAAGCCAAATGTCGGTAACAAAAGGTAGCGAGGATACGGTCGGCAGCAGGAGAGATAGAAGCAAGATATTGGCTGGTAAAGGCACAATATTCTGGCAAGGAGGAAGTGCAGAGACATGGCTTATATCAGGAAGTTCATGGGAGGAGCAAAGGGTTCAAGGTTCAAGACAAACAAGATTCAAGACAAGATCACTAAAGGAATTGTCCAAGGAGCTGTCCAAGGAGCTGTCCAAGGAGCTGTCCAAGGAGCTGTCCAAGGAGCTGTCCAGCATTCCAGGTGGCTCAGCTAGCAGAGTCACTGCCAGACACACCAGAGGCCCCAGGTTCAAGCCCAGGTCCCAACAGCCTGGTTATCGCAGAACATGCCCTTCTTGGTAGTAAAATCAAAAGTGCATTGGACCTTGATAAACAAAGATTTGACAGCTTGCTTACAAAACACCTCCTTGGTCACCAAATTCCTCCTGAGTCATTTTTATCACAGTCTGCTGGACTTATACTACATCTTAGCCCTTGTACACACGGTCGGATATTCCGACAACCTAATCCGTTGGATTTTGCCCGACGGATTTTGTCCGAAACTGTTGCATACACACAGTCGGACAAAGTTGTCAGAAAATCCGATCGTACTTAACGTGATGACGTTATTTCGTTAGGACGGGACTATGTTCAGTCTAGTAGCCAATAGCTTTGGTCTAGGAATTTGATCTGAGCATGCGTGGCACTTTGTCTGTTTGGAATTCTCTACACATGATCGGACAAAGTCCGATCGGATCATGTTGTCGGAAAATTTTATAGCCCAGCTGGAAAACTTGGTGCGTCGGATACTCCGATGGAAACAGTCCGATGGAGCCCACACACTGTCGGATTATCCGACACCACGGTCCTATCGGACATTATCCATCGGAATGTCCGACAGTGTGTACAAGTGCTAATACCTGCTATTTCATTACCAATTTCCTAGAGCACCCCTGACCTGATTTGTCCCCTTCCTTTCTCTTTCTCACTGAGCCATGCCTTGCTAAGGCTTAACTCCCCCTTTTCTCTCCTCTTTCCTTAACCCAAGGTTGCCAACCTCCAGAAAATTTATTGTCAATTTGTAAAAATCTGTGATTTTTTTACAACTGCCAGTAAATATCAGGGGCTGATTATTTCATGCTGTGTTGACTTTTTAAAGCGGAGGTCCACCCTAAAGTGGAGCTTCTGCTCATTGGAACCCTCCCCCCCTCTGGCGCCACAATTGGCACCTTTCAGGGGGGAGGGGGGTGCAGGTACCTGTACAATACAGGTATCTGCACCCACTTCCGGCATAGATATCTGCAGAATATACGCCCCTTTCCGCAGATATCTACGCCCCTTTCCGAAGGTCCCCCCCTGCCTGCTGGGAAACACACGGATCCCAGAGACAGCGGGGACCATCCTTATTGCGCAGCGCGACTCGCGCATGCGCAGTAAGGAACTGGGAAATTAAGCTGCAAGGCTCCACTTCCTGATTCCCATAGCCAAGATGGCGGCGGCAGCACCCGAGAGATGATCGGCGCGCTGGGCGGGTAAGTGTCATTATTTTAAAAGTCAGCAGCTGCAGTATTTGTAGCTGCTGGCTTTAAAAAAAAAAAAAAACTGCGGACTCCCGTTTTAAGTTTAAATCAAGCAAACTTTGTTATAGGTATTGCCAGTTTCCATATCATGTTGTTTATACTGTTTAAATATTCACTGTGTTAGTTTTCAAAAGAAGTTCTGTCATTTCTCAAGTTAACAGTAAAAAATGTGCTCCGTCAGTAAAATTTACATGTTTTGTCATTAAAAAATGCTGCGGGAGGTTGGCAACCCTGCCTTAATGCTTCTCTTTGTCTTATCTTACTTTCCTCTTCTTCTCCTTCTTACTACAATTCAAATCCCCTATGTGACATGTTGTTACACTCTGTTGTGCTACCTGCATATATTGTCACTCCATGCAATGAATAAGGACAGCATGTATCTTACTTATTTTATTGATGTACTTACTTTGTACTTTTTGCATGAATTTGTACAAGTTGTACTCGTGTTGGGATAGTGACAAATACTTTCTTGTTGATCATGCTATACTGTTGTACACTAGGATTTGCTACACAATTTAAAAAAAATATATTGAACAAAAAAATTGTGTTCTAGTACATCTAAATACATCTACCCCACTCCTATTGCTTAGCTATACAAACGTAAAATCTGGGAAACATTAAGTTCACGCCCTGATTTAAAAAATTCCACCCACTGTCTATATATTGTTAAATCATACTCTGTCCTTTGGGACCTAACATTTTTGAATGCATGGGTTAAATGGCCCATTTTAATGAACGATCTATAGTATTTTAATGCTAGATAACAATTTTAAAAAGATCAACATGATGCAGGCAGTCTTAATATTATTATTTTAAAAAAAACGTTGTTTTCATGTACAACCTATGTACATGGGGCTTATTTTGCAATCCCCTAATTTCACCGCTGACTAATTTCTGCACTAATGATTGGTGAGCAGAGACCACGTGACCTAGACTGCCTAGGCTGAGATTTGTGGAACAGCAGTTATTTTTTTTATTCATGCCATTAAAGATATTTTTTTTGTTCAGATTATTATTGTGGTTTGGTAATGCTGACATACTTCATCATGATTCATGTAAGGTGTAAATGTAAATGTTCCCTTTGACTTCTACTGAATTTATATCATACCACCAAATATCAAGCAAAAAATGTTTGCAATGTCCATATCAGCCAATTAAATTTCCACAGCAGACTATAAAATGAGCTGGGATTTTTATAGTTGCCATTAACAGCACAGAAAATATTTAGTTGTCCATTCTTCATAAATCAGAATGTATATCTCCTATCATACCTGTCTGACTTGTTAAAATCACAATCGATGTTTACATTTGCATCCAACCAAGTAGGGGCAAAATGCAATAATTCAGCATGTAAGACGGTCCTCGTGGTTGGCTGGTTTTGTGCCAAAGCACAGGTTCCTACCCACTCTCCAGCCCTGCTAGAACACTGTGCCTCCTGCTGAGGCCAAACCATCTGCCATTTTGTGCCCTGCTCCTTGCCATAGACCTCCACATGATATTCATGGCCATAGACCTTGCACTTTACTGGTGGTATTCAGGAAACAGTCACATCTTTAGGACATACATTTCAGAGTCAATTGACATTACACATTCAATCACATTTAGTGAACAGTCCGCAGTAATCACAAGTGGAAGCATGTGCAGTAGTGAAGTAGCTAACTTCACCTGCCTACAAGTAGGTACAGGGGATAGTATTCACCGGGGAACTAAACTTAATGAAGTATCCCATAACACTTGTAATGTACTTTCCAGAGACAAGCAATGGCAACAGGAATGCAGCGGTTGACACATTTCCCCTACCTCTGCGTTCCTCTTGCATCAATCCCGATCACGGCCAGCCCTGCCAGTGCCCACCTGCCCCCTGCCAGTGCCACCTCATTAAAAAATAAGTGCCCCCTGTCAGTGCCACCCAGCAGTGCCCATAGTGCCACCCAGCAGTGCCCACAGTGCCACCCAGCAGTGCCACCCAGCAGTGCCCACAGTGCCACCCAGCAGTGCCCACAATCTGCCTCAACAAAAGTGCTGCACCCCAGTGCCACATATCCGTGCCCATCAGTGTCATCTACCAGTGCCCAGCAGTGCCGCCCATCAGTGCCACCTATCAGAGCCACCTATCAGTGCCACCTATCAGTGCTCATCAGTCCCATCTATCAGTGGTACCTATCAGTGCCCCTTAGTGCCACCCATCCGTGCCACCCATCCATGCCACCCATCCGTGCCATCTTATCTGTGCCCATCTTTGCCCATCAGTGCCGTCTTATCTGTGCCCATCGGTGCCGCCTTATCTGTGCCTATTAGTGCCGCCTTAACTATGCCTATCAGTGTCCACCAATGCAGCATATCAGTGCCCACCAATGCAGCCTATCAGTGCCCACCAGTGCAGCCTATCAGTGCCGCCTCATCAGCGCACTTCAATGAAGGAGAAAAATGACCCGTTTGCAAAATTTTATAACAAACTATTAAACATGATTTTTTATTTTTTTTTTGCATCTTTTTTTGTTTGTTTAGCAAAAAATAAAACTCCCAGCTGTAATTAAATACCACCAAAAGAAAGCTCTATTTGTGGGAAAAAAATGATAAAAATTTCATTTGGGTACAGTGTTGTATGCCCGCACAATTGTCATTCAAAGTGTATCAGCGCTGAAAGCTGAAAATTGGTCTGGGCAGGAGGGGGGTTTAAGTGCCCAGTAAGCAAGTGGTTAAATGCAGCTAGCATAAGTACCTTATTCTGTCCTGATATCAGCCTTTTGTAACCCTCCTTGTACATCAGGGCTCACATTCTTCTGCCTACCCACCATCACCTCCATTGTGCAGACTTTGCCATCTTCACTACAGCCCACCTTTTAATCATTCACCCATCCTTTCATTCATAGATCTACTATTTTTTTATTCATAAAGTTATAGTACGGCTTGGAATGGAAATGGTGGATGCAAAAGGGTATGCATAGAGTGCCTGTGACAGCTTCTCAGTTCTACTAACCTAAACCTGCTGCACCAGAAAATTATAGGGGTGGGGGATCAGAGGAGGAAGAATACTTTTTAGCTAGAAGACAAAAGCACAAGAGACACATCTCACTGAAGGTAAGTAATATCTCCTGTGCTTATTTTGTCATTTATTTTAGGTAAACGTACCAATGAAAAACAAACCAATCAAATGCAGAGGGCCCAGATTCACTTAAAGGATAAGTTCACCTTTTGGAACACGCTACATATTTAGGGCAGAACATGCAACATGTTCCAGCTCTTGTCTCCAGTTCCTCTATGCCCCCTCTCGGTATGACAGTGGGTGGGGGATTTTCTCCCTGCACCTGCCTTTAAAATTTAAAAACAGCACAGCCAGGAAGGAGCCCTGCAGGGCTACATCATTCATTCATCGTTTCCTGTGAATGAATGAATTACAACCACAGCCAGCCTGGTTGTAGGTCAGCTGATGGATTGTAGTTCTAAATGGATCGGGACTATTGGATTGGATGATACCCGCTCTCTTCAATTCCGCCAGTTAAAGATATTGTGTTTTTTTTTCAAAATTCACGCTCTTCTTTTGTTTATAGCATCGTACGATCGCTCAATTATCAGTGCCATATCGCAAAAAATTGCATGGTCATTGAGCAGCCAAATCTTCCGGGGCTGAAGTGGTTAACCACTTGTCGATCAGCCACCATCATTATATTGCCGCAGGTTGGCATGTTCCCGTGAGCTGCCGTAGCTATACGTTGGCTCCTTTAAGTGAGATAGCAGGCGCGTGCCTGCTGCACTGCGGGGTGCTGATGCTCGTGACTGATGACCGTCAGCCACAAGCGATCGTGGGCACGAGAGGCAGAACATGGACGTGTGTGTAAGCACACAAATCCCTGTTCTGTCCTGAAAGGAGATGCAGCTCGTGAGTTCCTAATAGCTAGGAACCACGATCTTTCATCTCCTATAGTCAGTCTCCTCCCCCTACAGTTAGAACACACAGTCAGGGAACACAGTTAACCCCTTAATTGCCCCTAGTGTTAACCCCTTCCCTGCCAGTGACATTTATAGAGTAATCAGTGCATTTTTATAGCATTGATCGCTATATAATTGTCAATCGTCCCAAAAATGTATCAAAAGTGTCCCATGTGTCCGCCATAATGTCACAGTCTCAATAAAAATCGTAGGTCGCCACCATTACTAGTAAAAAAATAATAATAATAAAAATGCCATAAATCTATCCCCTATTTGGTAGACACTATAACTTTTGCGCAAACCAATCAATATACGCTTTTGCAATTTTTATTACTTATTTACTCACTTATTCGGGGAAGCCTGTCCCACACCCACCTAACAAATGTCCCCAAGCCAGTCCTCATCAAATCATAACCTACATCTATTACATTTTGTACCACCACCCCTCCCTTTAGAATGTAAGCTCTATGAACTGAGGAAAAAATTTGCTTTAAAAAAAAAATCGGGGCTATTTATTACAGCAAAAAGTAAAAAATATCGTCTTTTTAAAAATTGTCACTCTTTTTTTGTTTATAGCGCAAAAAATAAAAACCGCAGAGATGATCAATTACCACCAAAAGAAAGCTATATTCGTGGGAAAAAAAGATGTCAATTTTGTTTAGGTACAGCATTGCAAGACCGCACAATTGTCAGTTAAAGCAATGCAGTGCCGTATCACAAAAAATGCTCTGGTCATGGAGCAGCCAGGCTGAAGTGGTTAAAGAAAAAACAGCGGGTACCATCATCCTTAAAGTTAGGATAGTGAAAATGGGTGTGTCAGGGGCTACTCCAAATAATCCTGCCCCGTGACAACAAAATGTTGTGGACTATCTCGGTACCCAGAGATTTAAACAAGGTAGATTGAAAAATATAAATTTATTAAATAAAAAACAACAAGCTCCAGTATCCAGGAGGGATTTGGTGTAGATTCCCTCCACTTGGATGAAAATTACAGGAGAAGGTCCCACTAGTTTGGCAGGGAACTTGTAGGAAGTTGCAGCTTTGGCCTGTTCATGGCCTGTATCCGCACTCCTCTCTTGCGCAAAACCTAAAAACCGGCTTGGGTCTCCATTGAGCTCAGGGAGTTCTGCACTGACTCTCTGATGCCAGGCAGCATGTGTCAAAGGAAGCGGGACACAGGATCGCTCAGAGACAACACTGGGAGTCCTCTGAAAAGGTTTGAAAAGGTTTGAGCTCTCGTCATGGTTTCATTGGGTCATTGCTTTTGGAGCTAGCTACTGTAGATGGGCACTGAGCATCAGGCTTCACTAGGCTTGGACACACCTGTCGATAATGTCCCACTCCTCCACAGTTGAAGCTAATTTTTTGAGTTGCTGTCTTTTCTGCCTGAGCAACTGTAGAGCTTGAAGGCTTCTTGGGCTCTGAAACGGCATCACTTGGTAGAACATTGGGCTTGGCAGTCAGCAAGGCCATCATCTCTATAAGCTGTGACACCTGAGTCTTAAGAAGCTTGACCTCAGGATTGCCACCAGCTGCCATGGTCACTCTGACCCCAACAGGTTTTGACCTTTGGTTCTTTTTAGTCTCAAGCCAGGCCTCCTTTTCTCACACAATCCAGTTCAAATCTCAATACTTCAAGATGCCACTATCTTGCCGGGTTCTCAGCAGGATAGTAATGGGGTCCAAAGGCTCGGCACCCCTCAAGACTTGTTGGGCACTGACCTCATCCATCTTCCAGGGGTCTAGACCCTTCTTCAGCAATATTTGGTGCATAATCTTGTCCATATGTCTCATATAATTAGATATCTTCTCTCCCTCTTTTTCGGAAGTGTGCTCCAACTTGTACATGAGTTCAGAAACCTTCTCTGTGTGCCCAAACAAGCCCTGCAGAATGTCCAGGGTAGTCCTAGGCAACACAATCTTTCTTGCTGAGCTTCAAATTACAGATGGCCCTTTAAAACTCTGTGATTCTCTGTTTCTTGTGGGTCTCAGGAATGTCCCATTCATCCAAGGCTTGGGTGGCCTGGTCCAGCCACTCTTCAAACTTGTCCTACCCTGTAGGCACTGATTGTCTTCCAGAAAAGGCCCTGAGTTTCCAATACCCAGTTCCAGAGTATGTTGGAGTGTCTTTCTGGCATTTTGACACAAAGTCTCCCAGAGCAGCAAAGAACTATGGCCCAATCGTGGCCAGGGGTGCCGTAGAAGGGATTTCTTCCTCTGTTGCCTTGGCTTGGCTGGAACTGGCTGGACATGTATCTGATGCATTCAGCTGAATTAGACAAACTCAGTCTTGTTAGCCAATTGTACATGGGTCCCTCAGAAACGGTCAGGGACTCCTGGGTTTGGTTTAACAGCAATCACCCACACCTTCCTGTCTGGGGACAATGTCTTCACACCTTCATGGATCTGCTCTTCAGCCCAGGCCTCCCCAGGAAGCTCGATCCCCATGCTTGATTCTGGATGGGTGCCTTCTTCTCCACACCATCCTGGTGCTTGCAGGGATGCTGTCTGCAGGGGTTGATTGGAGAGTAAGTGCAAGCACAGCAACAACAGACACAATTGTAGTAAACCAGGGAAATTTGTTTACTAGAAGACTTTCCATAATCAATCAATAATAACTGGGTGACTTCATAGTCAAGAATGGCAAAACTATGATTTATATGATATATATATATATATATATATATATATATATATATATATATATATATATATATATATATAATTGATATGTAAGCTACGGGTGCATTTCAGATAGCACAATCAAAATAACTCAAATGACTCTAATGCGGCCTATGTGCTTAGGCATGAAGGAAAACAGATCTGGCTTGATAACAGTCAGTCTGTTTCCCTCAAATCCTGAACCCAGGCAATAAACATTTGAGGCAATAGGCCACAATGTAAATGATCACTTTAGGAATTAACGTTAGAGTTCCTCTTTAATAATAATTACTGGGACCACCAAATCACTGCTACTGAAGGAGAAACAGAAAGGTCCTGACAATGGAGATATCCAGTATTTTCAACTAGCCTGGTGTTGGTGCACTTGGTGTCCTGTTGGGACAAAGTGTATTTGGAAGTATCCTGGCAAGGCAAAGTGATGTGTAGGATGCTAGCAGTATCCCGGTAAGCAAGATGGATACTGTGACAGTTCAGCAGGGTGTAAATGTTCCTACAATTTTGGGCACAAGTAAGGCAACGTTGCCTGCATAAAGTGTCTTTAAAGTGGGCAGGTGCCCACTCACCAATCTTGTGACCAAGGGATCAAGCAGGATGTCCTGGCAGACAGGTTCTCCGAAAAGGCCCAACTGGCCACCTAGTATTCTGGAAGGGCTCACACCCTCAGGTATGCCTGAAGATTCATCTGGGGTCCCTCTCAGATGGAATGTCCCTCACCGTTTACTGTCCCTCACCGAGACTGACCGAATGTCCCTCACCGAGACTCCTGGAGCTGTGGCAGGATCAGCACACTAATGATTACAGCAGCCCCTCTGGTCCCGTCTGTCGTCCCCTGTCTTGTGGTGTGTCTGACTAGATCCCAGTCATACAAGATGGAGTCCTTACTTCTTTTCTTTCCCAGAGTATGCTGTAACCCATAGTTCTGCCCCAGGGATTTTGAATGGGGCTGGTTGTGTTGGGAGCTACATGTCCCGCGATGCTTTGATCCTCCTATGCTGGAGTCCTATTGGTTCCCTCCCCCTGCCAACGAGGAACCAAGGGTGGGAGCAGAGTGAGCTGGTCTGTGTGTGTGTGTCACACTCACTGCACAGTGAGAGGAGGAGAGGGAGCCGGCGGGCTGTCTCCCTCCCTGAGAGCCTGTGTGTGTGTGAAATCTGGAACCCGCTACACATACCAACTGAAAGTGTTTAGGTTTGACCTCATATTATATGGTTTTGGTAAATCTAAAAAAAAATGTGCAAGAAAATTGCATAATGTGTAGCCAGCTTTAGTTTCATAAGCAGCAATTTCCGATTTATTATCATCTAAATCAGGCTACAAAAAGAGCCTGTATATGACCACATATGAGAGCACAGACTTGGCAGTATGCTGGGAAAGGGAGTTTTAGCAGTGAATGATGGATCTGAGACTGTAAAACTAAAGATTAGGAATTTTGTATTATATCTCATTTTGGACCAACATGAAAGCTCCCCAGAGATGTTCTTGCTCCACAGCTCCCAGTGTCCCAGAAACCTTTAGATCCAGCCAAAACCTACTGCGTAACAACTATAAATACAATTAAATGTTCCTGTAAAAGGCCTGAAATCCAACAAACTGTCTTGTGTTCCTGCAGATAAATACAAGCATGAAAAATATGTGTCTGTAAATTATATTGTGTTTCTCTACTGTGGCCTTATTGGGTAAGCTTCAAGCTGAGGAAATTCAGCAAGTAAAGAGATACCCTCATCAAAAAAGAAAATCCTTTTCTTGAAACTGTTAGCTTCTGAGTGTCTGCAAGATATTTTCTGGTCCTCTGCTAACTAGTCCTAATGGCCCGAACAGACGATCCGAAAATCGGACGAAAAATACAGATTTCCAATTGATCGTACGATAATCTGATCGTTAGTATGCAGCTTTCGAGAGCCGGTCATGACAGTTCATCCAATATTATCCGATCGGACACACATGAGCATTTTTTTCCTATGATACCAGATTTTAGTTTAATCAGTACAGTTGTTGTCCGAAAATACAATAGAAATACACTACAACACATGACATCACTTCCATATTTTTATTCTGTCATACGAGAATTTTCATAACTTTAGTAACCTCTTCATTTTTCAATATGCGATTAGCATGCAGAAATAAGTGGATGGTCTGTTGTATGATTTTCGGATCGTGTGTATATGGACCATTAGTGTCATACACACTCTTCAGACTTCCATAGCACCTCTGTACCGAAATTCTCATTGCGACAGATTCATGTATCTGTTGGTAAAAGGCACATGAAATCTGCACAAAGTTGTGCATCGTCAATCACAAGACAGATAGACCAGATGAGGAATTAGTCTTTCAGTTCCTCGTTACACTCTGCCCACCCAACAGCGGCCATGTTTTTTTTCTGGATATGCTATGCCAATAACAAGGCAGACAGACCGAATGAGGAAATAGTTGCTACCCATAAGCAGGGCCGTCTTTATATTGATTGGACCCTGGGCAAAACTTTTTTTGGGGGCCCCCTCCCCATGCAGTTTCGCTCTCCAACTGCTTTGAGACATACAATAAATCGCAGGTAGACTCTAAATCAGTTTACTGAATCAGTTCAGACAGCTATTGCTATTGGTTGCCAGAGGTTTCAATGTATAATTACCGCTCTCTGACTGGTTGCTAGAGGTTACAGAACATTTACAGCTCACTGGTTAGTTGCTAGAGGTTACAGCACATTTCTGCTTGTTGATTGGTTGCTAGAGATTACTATGGATATGACCTCGGGGGGGTATAATACACATATGAATGCAGCCAGCCTCCTCTATTTACATATCAATGTCGGTAATTTACATGTAAACACAGGGTCTCCAGGTGAGTCATCTAGGACACAGCACAGGACTAAAACCTCAAGGGGCGAGGGAATTTAAACCAGCATAGTTGGCAAGTATGAAGCAGCTGCTTTGGGCCCCACAACAATCA